>NC_045765.1:102775684-103407184 GCF_008692025.1 Phocoena sinus | reverse complement strand
TCTGAATCATAATCCACAAAGATCTCAGCAAACAGGAATAATGAGCCCAGACTAAGATTACATATTTTTGATACTGCAAAATATCAAATCTTGCTTTTAAGTTAATGTGAACTCTACTGAAAAATGGTGGTGTTCATGCACCTCAGTGGCATGTATGAAAATGGTAAGTGAGCTACTGATGTCAGTAGTGATGTGGCTTTTTCTGTCTCTTCTGTCACACACATGGTGCCTGGCCAAGTACTTTTCAAACTGTCAAACACACGAGAATTATTCAGGAAGATTGGTAAAAGTATTTTAAGCTCCAGATCCAGAGATTGTTTAGTGTGGCCTTAGAAGAGCTTATCAAAAATGGCAGTTTCTAAGGACGGTCACCACAGTGGCCAACCATTTGGCAAGGACCTTATAGAAGAGATTAACACATTGAGAGTGGTGATTCTGAGTTCTCAATCTGAGATTCTAAAATTCTCAAGGTTTTTCGAGTTTAGATAACAGCATGGATCATTTAGGTTCCAGTCACTTGAGAAACTTATGCAGAATATGTGCCATGGACCCACTTATATGCCCTTGGCATGTACAATGCCTTCTTGCCACACTGACTTGCTTTAAGTATTAAAAAAAAACTTTCTGGAGAATTATTAGGCTGTAACCTGACTGCCCTCATGTGCTCCTACAGGGCTTAAGATGTGTCATTTATAATGATAAATCTTTCTTCTGTAAGGTGTTCTATTCTAGAGAGTGTTCTGGCCTAAGTAGGTATGAGAATGCCAAACGCAAACGAGTTTCTGTTTACTTTAGTGTACAAAAATTCTCTTCTATCTCGACCAAAATAATATGACCTAGTCAAGGGCTGAATGATACATACTTAAAATTTTATGCTTTTTTTGAGTAGAATGGTAATATTATTTTATTTATTCCTTTGCATTTATATGGCTTTTTTCAAATCCAGGTTCCCATCCCTGAGATTGATCAAGCTTTCATTTATTTACTAATTATTTTCATACTGTTTTTCCTTGTCTAGCACGTACTGAAAAAGCTTCTGGCTATAACAGAGCTGCTTCAGCAAAAACAAAACCAGTATACAAAAACTAATGATGTCAGGTAGCAGCCTTCGCCGTAGTGTTCTGCATGGATTCAGCATGCCCAACATGGTAATTCACATCAGTATAACGTCTCCTTTGCTCTTGCCAAAAAATAGCACACCTTTCCACATTCCAGTGATGTGTGAACTATGCAAACAAAACTCGAGATTCTCCTGGTGAGTAACTGCGCCAGCAGCTTTGTAAGCTATCTGTGCAGGATATTTGCACTTTTTCCACATATGGAATCTTTACCAACCTCTGAGCCTTGGTGTACAGATCACCTTTCACACAATGCTATGACTGTATCTTGAACTTGGAAAATATATTTTCAATACATTCAATTGCCAAAGTTTTGCTGTCTCTTGGAAACAGAACGATGAAAAAAAGCATTCTCTGTTGACAATTGAGTATAACTGGATTGCAGACTGCTCTTACTGTTACTTCTTCCTGAATTAGGAATATGACCGTTTGACTGTTCAATGACTTTATTTGTATTTACAGTTTCCAGAGTTTACCATTACAATAGGAACAATCTTTGCTGTATACTTTTTTAAAATAACTGCTATTTCTCTTTGCTGGAACTGTTGAAAGAAAATACAGAGAATGGATCTATTGCTCATCAGCTTTATTTTTTAAACATGCCACTTATTTTGTTCGAATTGTCAAAGACTGTATTTAGATCTCATAATGCTTTTTTGTTAAATGTTTACAACAGTAAATAGTTTGAATTCAATAAATATTATTGGTCACTGTGTACTGATCAACGCATGTTACCCATTCAACTGTTTTATAGATAACCGATTTCTTTTATATATGATATATGTTTAAAAACCCTAGAATGCTTTCATTGAAAGTATTCATTAATTCCAAGTTGATTTTTTAAATTATGCAAACAATTTCATCAGCCACTGAACAGCTATCCATCTTTGCCCTTCTGACTACTTGTTGTATCTGCTGGATATTTAGTTTGACTGTATAGTCTTATTTGCTTCTGTATGTGTATTTTTGTGACGTATTCACAAGGGTTAAGTTAAAATAAAACCAAGGGATATCATAAATATCTGATTACTTCTGTCTAAATACAGCTAAACATTTAATTTCATTATTTTCTTCCTCCTTTTAGGGGCAGTTCAAATTTAGTACCAGAGCAAGGCCCAGGGAGATGAAGGATTCCATTATGTATTTGTTAACGATTCTTTCCCTCCCATAACTGTGCAGGGTAGGGAAGGCATACAAGGCGAACCAGACAGGGTTGTACTGGGAAAAGCATTTCCCCACTAAAAAAAAAATCTTCTAAAGGCCTAGGTTCTAAGAACAACACTTTGTTTCTTCCTGTATTTTAAGCATTAAAGTGTTAAAACTATACTATGCAGAAATTTTGTGAACCCTCAGTAAGCTGCAAGTATTAAATGCTGTTATTTATATAGAGGTAGCTAGCCCTGAAGTAGCTGCGATCACAGCTGAACAGTGATAGCAAAACACAAACACACCAGGTGCTTTTTCTTGAGGTCAACCCAATTCCATATTTTCCCCTCTGCTTTTCAGTTAGACAATAGTATGCCATTTGGTCTCCTTCCAGGTTAGACTAAAAGGGATATGGACATCTCCGAAAACATTTCAACAATATGCAAAAAGGTCTAGATTCTAGTGCCCAGCAATTTGTTCTCTCCCACTACTCACATCTCAGTTTTAACCATACTGACCTGCCATTTCTCAATCTGAACTGCTTCTCCTGCCTTTTACTTCTAAAAAAACCCCACAAACCTAAAGACACTCTGTTAAGCTGGAATAGGAAACTTGTCATTTACCTTTGTAGGCCTTGGAGTAACTTAGCTGGTCAATGATGAAATGAAACCTCTAAACATTTTTTTTTAAAGGGGCTGGGTAGGAAAATTTTCAGAGATTGCTCTGACGCCCAACTTTAGTGACCTAAAAAAGAAACAAGATAAATTCGGACCACTGCTTCACCGGGACTGCAGTGAAGGACTGTCAATTTCGGCTTCTTCCCCTCCACGTTTATAAAATCACACTTCGTGAATTTTATTCCTCAGTGAGAAGGAAATTAAAACAACGCAAACCTAAAATATAAAGCATTATTAAAGGATATACATAGAGTAAATACTACCTTCAAATACTGAAATGTAATTAAATGGTACCTACACTTTATGGAAAAGTACATCCTGGGATGCACTGAGGAAAGGTGAGGAGAGGTTTGCATCTGTAAAACTTAATCGATTTAGGGCAGTTGAGTTTCCCAGAATTCCTTCAACCCCATTTTCCAGAAACAATCTGACTGACAGACCTTCATACTTTGGTTCCAACTCTAGGAACTGAATAAGATCACAGTTAAATAACTGAATAAATGCTATAGTAGCCAACATTCCTTAGCACTTTAAAAACTGACTAGTAACTAAGTTTTATTTTTTGTGGTGCCTTTTCAGAAAAAGATAAGTTTGCTTAATGACATCTTGTATAAACAATTTGTATAAACAATATAGGCAAATAAATTACAGCTTTAATTTGGCTACCACAGAAAGACTGATTTGATATTAGTCATGGTGGGGCAAGATTACCCAAACCAGGTGCTATTCTGGCTCCTTTGAAGATGTTTTATTTCACATAAAGCTACCCTGAAAGGAAAAACTTTTAAATAACATAAATAGAAAAGTTTAATATATTTTGATGCTTTCACATTACTTCATTTTTAAAGTTAAATGCCAGATATGCTTCATCCTTCTGTTGAGTAGTTAGCATTGACAAATCAATTTCAGATGGTTAGAGGGAATCTACCAGGTCATCGTCAGTCCATTCTTCCTAAGAAGGAAAGAAAATGTTATAAGGATAACATTATACTGAAGCATAACCAGTACTGTTTACCTTCTTGCCTCCCTTTAGGAAAATGTTCTCCTTTCGCTATGCTGATTATAAAAGGTAAATAAACCAGGAAAATGTGTAGCAGTTTAACCTTATAATAATATGGCATGGTCTCACCAGACTAGTCCAGTGACAGGAACAAACGTTACAGTTGTGAACTTCTGCCTCTGATTATTCATTTTTATCTGACTTGCCAGGTACAATTTTTTTTTTAAACAAGGTAGGAGAAGAATCCTTGAAGATCAAAAAATATATCCCTACTGCCTTCTATGACCTTAGGAGGGATTCTTCATCAAGTAATTATTATACTGCTTCAGAAAAGGCCAAGACAGAAGTGAGAAAAATTCCTCTAATAATGGACAATGTACATAAAGGATGCAAAAAAAGAAATGAAAGCTTTCCAATACCCAACACCTCTGTCTATAATGCTTGCACTCTGGAACAGTAAAATCCTAACATTATGGTTGTACCAGAATATACAGCAATGATAACTTAAAATTTACCTTTGGAGAACATACCTCCTCATGTTTGGATTTCTTTGAGACATAATCATCATCTTCATAACCTTTCCTCTTTTTCCTGTAATTAAGCAACCATCAACAAGCAATCTTATACTGGCAACAGAATCTATAAGCTAGCAAGGCTATGAGATACATCTGTTGGAGAACAAAGCCTGGATAAAGGGAAAGAGGTGAAAAATTATGGACAGGAAGACAATATCTTTCAAATTCCTCTGAATTCAATGCAATTCTAATTAAAATCCTAAAAAAATTTTCATGGAGCTTATCAAGTCAAACTCTGACCTGGGAAAGATGCTGCAAAAATAGCAAAAGAATCTGAAAAAGAACAAAGCATGGGGAGCTCGCCCCACTTAACATCAAAACACACACTATATATGTAAACTAAGAAATTAAAAGTGTGGTAGTCATCCCTTGGTATGAGGGGCATTGGTTCCAGGACCCCCCATAGATACCAAAATCCTTGGATGCTCAAGTCCTTTATATAAAATGGCAGCAGGACAGTTGGTGCTCTGCATCTGCACATGCAGAGGGCTGACTATCAGCAAAGAGTTACAAGTACCAATGATCAGAGCAGACAGGCAAAAAACAGCAAAGTATATATAGGGATTTAATCTGTAGTAAATGAGTATTTAAAATAACTAGAAAAAATCATGAAATATTTTTAAATGGCTGGCACAACAGTTAACTTATTTGAACAAAAATTAATATTACGAGATTTCTACCTCAAACCAGGCACAAACAATTGTAAATTGCTTTTACAGCTGAACAAAAGGCAAAATAAAATATTGATTAATTTAGGGTAAGAAAGGTGTTCAGATGTAAGAGTGTGAAGCAAAAGACAAGGTGCCTAAATAATAAAGTGAAAGAAACAACAGAAGAAAATACCTGTATGATATATATAGAAAGATGGGTAAATAAAAAGAACTACAAGAAAATAACACCAGAAAGTTCCGCACGGGTTATAATCATGCAATACAGAAGAAACACAAATGATTGTTAAACACAGAAATATCAGTGCTTCAAAGTGTTAGGGGAAATGCAAATTAAAATACCAACATGATACTATTTTTTCACCCAGACTGGCAAAAGTTAAAGATTGATACTATTAAATGTTATACAATTTATATGAAAACAATGAAAAGAAAACTTATTTCATATACACATACACAGAGAAAAGCTTGGCAAAGGTAAAACACCAACTATATGTTACCTCTCAGTTGAAACTGGAATTTAGGTTTTGGTCAAAGAGAACTTTGGTTTACCTGTATTAACTGGCTTGAATAATGACAATATATTATTGTGTGTTGAAAAAGATAAAAGAATTTTAAAGACCAAGGAAAGATATTTTACCCTGAGGTAGTACTTATAAGTGTGGTCCATGGACCAATGCTGCTGCTCCATGAACCATTTCCAGTGTGCAATGAGATAAGTACAGAAATTAAGTGTATGTTTAGAAACTTTTATAGCAATTTGATAGATGAATTTGTGACTGTTGATTCTAATAAAATTTAAGCTTATTTTTTGTCTTTTTATTTTGTTTTTCTAAGTAATTGGTTGTTATATTTTACAGAAGTATAGGTCTGTAATGGGTTAAAAAGAAACCCAACAGTCCTGTACAGACAGTTTGAGAAGCACCCCTCAAGTACTCATAGATATGCAAGATTTGCTTGACACAGTGCAAAGCAAATGGTCACCTGGAGTAAGATGTAAATTCTGGCAATTAGGAATTTTGGATTATGGTCCATTACCTAGGTGGAAGGGTAGGATTAATAGTTCAATGGTCTAATTCAGAGGTTGACAAAATTTTCTTTGAAAAGGTCAGAGAGTAAATATTTTAGGCCTCGTAGGCCATGCAGTTTCTGTGACAACTACTCAACTCTTCTGCTATAGTGTGAAAACAGCAGTAGACAATAATGCAAACTACTGGGTGTACCTCTGTTCCAATAAAACTACTATTATAAACAGGTAGTGGCCCAGATTGGCCCATGGGCCATAGTTTGCCAACGCCTGGTCTAAGCTCATTTCAAAATCAATGTGAAAAGATTATAAATCAGTGCTTTAATACTTTCATTCATTAAGGTCAACATTTTTCTTTACCTCTCTGCCACCACTCCTTCCTTCCTCCTAGTTACCACTGAAACCCAGGAATGAAATTTACCAATTTAAAGTTCTATGCTAAGCCATGTTTTACAGTTACAGCTACAAATATAATATAGTCCCGTATGTTGCACACCTGATAAGTCCTTGGATATTCTACTACTACAACTTTATAGTTAAAGAATTTGAGTCATGTGTACCTGATTTGAAGACCTTGGAATGCTGTTCTGGCTTCTCATATATTATGCAATAGGATACAGTCCCCGATTAGAGATCAAAAACATCTCAAATGCATCTTACTGTTCAGATGCCAGAGCTAACCCCCAGTAAATTTTACAGAATGAATTCCACAGAATAGAAAATAATAGTTTTACCATTCCTATACCTGCCCATATCCTCAATTGTTTTAAATGTCTAAAAGGGTTAAGTAGATCCTTCAAACTGCAAAGCATAAAGAATCTGAAAATGGTGATTTCCACTTTCAGCCTACAAATCAATAAGACACATTAACAGTGTTCCTTATGGCTGCAAGAAGAGATCGAACAGCCAGCACATTTTCCTATTGGTTCTGTCTTCAATATAAAGTTACCACTGAGAGAAAATATGCCAAGTTTCCCCACCCTAGCTAACAGAAATAAGTGTGGAACAGTATACTTGTTCTTCAGAGGAGATACCAGACCTACAGAGAACCGAAAGATTAGAAGGGCAAGAAGAGGTGCAGGAATTCCCTAGGAAAACTCTGCCCACGGGACCCCACAAGGAGTAACAGAACGGGACAGGGCCCACAAGCCAAAGAACACATTAGTCATAGCAGGAGCAGAATGTACTATGAAAGCCAAATTCGTAATTTATTATCTCATGTTTAATCCTGTTAGAAATCTCCAGTCAATAAAAAAAATCTGATTTAATGGGTAAGTCAGTTTTCCCCACATAAGCAAACATTTACCAATTAAGTAATTTAAAGACTAGCTAGAGACAGTAACAATTATATCTATTCTTGAATTAACAGTCTCACATCTACTTACGTAATTACGTTAAGTGCAAGCTCAGCAGAGTGACATCTCTCCAACTTCTGTTTCAGAACAGCAACTTCTTCAGGTCTGGGTGGTTCATATTTTTTTACCAAGTTCCTCATGCCTATGTGGAGATAAAAAAAGGCTTTATACCAGATAATAAAAAGCCTTGTTCTCATAAAGGAGTTGAATGATGTTTTCTCATCTAGTTTTGGGAACAAAAAACACTCTTGAAATGTGATTATTCCTACCAGGATTAATACTGTTCCACATTAAAATCCACTGAACACCATACTTCTAGTTCAAGTTATTATAGCTGTCTGCTGCTTAGCCCACATCATGTACAGCCTAAAGATAAGCATGCTCTACTAGTCAGTATTTTTTTTAAAATCCTACCATGGTCGCTTTTTGCTTTGTTTTAATAAGGCTTTTTAAAAATCCCTACGTGATTTAGTAAACATGCTTTGTTCCCTGCCACCAACCAGATTCATAAGATTCTATCCTACAGATGGCAGGCCAAGAGTGTACTACTTATTTACAAAGAAAACCATTATTACATAACATGTAATGAAGGGAAAACGCTTAGTAAAAACATGTCAAGATTTATTAGGGAAATGATGAGAGATCCAGGGCTTACTATTAGCCATCCACGTGCTCCAAATGAGTTACTTATTTCATAATGCAAATAAAGCAGTGTTTGCAACTGAATTAATACTAGTGAATTAACACCCTTAGGACAATATCTTTTTGTGAAAAATGATGAATAAGATACCTTAATATCGCTAAAGCTCTGAATGTTTTATCAAGAGCTATTCTTATTTTGTACTAAAACAAATGGAATAAAATAAAGGTACTGAGACAAAATCAGTAATAAAACTGTCAGCTATAAAATGAGCACAGTGAGTTACCTTTAAGACCTCTTCTACTTACTAAATTCCCTGATCCAAATGTCTATGGCCAAACTGCAATAAGCTTTGGAAGTGAACCCTCTAGTGGTATAACTGAAAACCTACCTTATGATTCGTAAATCACAAATCCATTTTTCTCAAAGAGGGAAGGTATCAAAGATCATTTCAAGCAAAGAAATAACAAATAATACTTCCACACCCTGAAGCATGTTGACTTTTGAAACATAAAACATGTAAGAAGTACTCCCTGTCATCCAAGATCAAGATATTCAATCTCGTATTTTATTGGTTTATTCAGTATTTAAACCACAAATTTTATTAACAAGGACAATTGGCACAAAAGGTTTGGAAACAAACAAACACACTGTTTTTAACCCTAACGAGTAGTCTAGCAGCCATGAGCATGCAGCGTGACATGAGCAAGTATGAAAATGGAAAGGACTGGCTAACCTAGCCAACCAGTTTAGTGGAGGTTCTGACTCAACAAGTACCTACTGTACAGCTAAGGAAACTATATTCAATATCTTGTAATAACCTATAATGGAAAGGAATCTGAATCACTCTGCTGTACACCTGAAACTAACACAACACTGTAAACCAACTATATTTTTAAAAAGTGAAAGAAGAAAAAAAAAAACGCTTAAGACAGTGTTTCTCAGCATTGACACTAGTTTGGGCTGGATAATTCTTTGTTGTGAGGAGCTGTGTTAGTTTCCTGAGGCTGCTATTAAAAATTACCACAAACTTAGTAAGGCTTATTAAAACAACAGAATGGATTCTCCCACAGTTCTGAAGCCCAAGAGCCTGAAATCAGTTTCATTGGGCCAAATTCAAAATACTGGCAGAACTAGCAAATGACACATATTAACTAGTTAAAGCTAATTTACCTACAAAACGGAAGTTTCAAATTTAATTAGGCTTTAATTCCCTGAGATCTTTTTCAGTGCTCATCATATTTGGGTATACTTTAAAAGGACCCTGTTTTGAATCTCAATCCTTTCTGAATCTGATTATATTTTCACTTTCCTAAAAAGTTCTGTGTAAAAACTACTTTCTTTCATGTACCTTCTATTTGTTCTTCACCAATGTATCCTTCATGCATCCATGATACAATAATTCAATATAAGTAAATCTAAACAATAATCTGTTATCTCAAGTTAAATACCAGGGTGTTATTTACTTAGAAAGTAGCTTTGTGATAGAAGAGTATTTTATAAAGTGTTCTGTTTTACTTACTTTTCATTATATCTAGTAACTGTGACAAGCAAGTTCTGTTCTCTTTTAGCATCAGACTTTCTGATAAATAACTGGAAAAGAAAGGAAAAAAATTTAAATCTATTGAACACATATAGCATCTTGAGAAAATATGACATCATAAATTATTTTCCTCCATGTTCATTTCATCATCAAGATCAGTTTTTAAATAAATTTACTTTAAAACTGTTAAATGACAATACTTTGAACTCTACTAAACTATAATCTGTATCTCTTACAGTCTTAAGGATTGACTACAATTTATACTAGATTCAAAACATTTAATGTTCAAGTTAATTTAATTTCCATGACATATTCAGAGAGAAAATGATATGAAACTAACAGGAGCAATACTCAATACTTTTAACGTTAAGTGTTTAATATTTAGACCTATGAGTCTAATCTCACTCATTTTACAGGTGAGGAATCTGAGTCACAGGGACAGAGAAGTTATGAATAAAGTCAGGTAGCAGCAGAGCTAAAACCTGGCACTAGTAAGGATTCTCTCTCCCCTTAATATCAAGTCCATGTTAACTATAATTGCTCTTCTTGGGACAAACAGGTATTCAAACCAATAAGAACATCACCCCACGCTTTACAAATCTATTACATCTTTTTTTGCATCAAGTCCAGATCAAAGGTGTTAATACTATTCCATAAATGTACATAAAGCCCAACTATCTGTTTTCTTGGAACTAATGACAGTATAAAAATGTAATTTCTATTTTTAAATTTTTAGTTACTCTGAGGTTTTATATACTTGAACTTGATTTATAACTGATAAAAGCCCAAGTGAACATATTCTCAAGGCAACGTAATCTTTCAAACATGAATGTAAAAAAAGCTATTAATTTTTCTCTTGGGTGAAATAAAATTCCAAAAATTAGAAAGACGATTCTTTAAGAAATTTTGTTGCTGTATGTCTTTTAAAATATCAAAATCATTTAAACTACATTACAAAGTTTTGATAACTACCTTTGCTGTTACATCTTCATCGTCTATTGTGGGAGTTTCATTTTAGATATGGAAATCAATAACTCCCCTAGGGCTTCCCTGGTGGCACAGTGGTTGAGAGTCCGCCTGCCGATGCAGGGGACACTGGTTTGTGCCCCGGTCCGGGAAGATCCCACATGCCGCCGAGCAGCTGGGCCCGTGAGCTGTGGCCACTGAGCCTGCGCGTCCGGAGCCTGTGCTCCGCAACGGGAGAGGCCACAACAGTGAGAGGCCCGTGTACCGCAAAAAAAAATAAAAAATAAAAATACCTCCCCTAACAACTAATACATTTCTTGTTATCAGTAATTCAAAATAACAATTAGTTTTTTTCCCTTCACTTTTCTCCCTAAAACTCCTCACACTTTTGACATCTTTTTTTTTCACGACCTAAGAAGTCAAACTAGGAGATGCAAAATAAAGCTCTAAATCCAATGAAAAAGAAGAAACCTCTAATCAACAAGGTAACATTCTATGACTAATAATCTTAAAGCCTCATTCAGAATATAACAACAGCACAAGGACTCCCCCCTTTTGAAATCAGTAATAAATATAAAGGCAGTTTCCATGTATCTCAAAATTTGCAAAGGATTTCAGAAGCTAAAAATGATTTGAAAGCATTTCCTCAAGGGAAAAAAATGCCCAAATGTCTATAGTCCCTGGGAATGCAACAAAAGTGTATTCAATTTGCAATGAGCCCAAGGTACCACAATTTCACTTTCACCTGCCTATCTGAAATTATAACTAACTAAACTTCTAAGATGAAATACACTCTAATTTGGACCTTAGGATCCTTCATCCCTCTCTACTGACATAAGAAAAATCTCACCACTGAAAAATTAGCATATACCTGCATAAGATACAATGCTTAAACAGATTAAGCAAACAACTGGTTGTTTGAATTGTGAAAAAGAGGCTTTTTCCCTTACACTATGGAAGCTCCATAACCCGCAAACTCCATAGGTATCAATTTGTATGGCCACCCTTCCCACAAGGATAGCTTGTTCATTCTTACATTTCCACAGTATAGTACAGTGCATGGTACATAGAACGCAATGTAAAAAAAACCTCCATAAAGGTTTGCTTAGTAAACAAATGAAGGTAGAGATCACTTTGGGATTAAATGTATATGCTTATATACAGTTGGTGAGCTGTGTTTATACAGAAGAGTCATACCATAAACAAAATACAAACCCACAATCCTTTATCTTGGATTTGTTTTGAAATTCAGAATTATTCATGTCTTAGAAACTTAACATGGTGCATATACCATGAAATGTGAAATACTTCAGTGATATTTTGGGGCAGTATCATGTAACCAGTAACATTAATATTTCTGCAAAGAAACCTAAAACTATTCCCATTCAGTTGAATAAAGACTAAATCACATCTGTTCATGTTTCCTGCCACTGTATCAATGGATTATGAAATTACAGACGAGGGATTACAAACATGCAGAAAAGTTTAAATTTAGAAAGTTTTATCATCTTTCCTCCTCAGCTATTTCTACGAATGAATCAAGCAGAGCTTTGAAGGTATAAAGAAATTAAATCGCTAGAAAGAAATTAAATGTAAAGATTTTTAAAGGCTAACTTACTGCTAGCCTGTGCTTGAGTTAGTTATAAATGAATAAAATAGATATGTAATTAATCTTCACACAAGATATTATCCTAAGAATCAAGTGAATTTAATTCATGTAAAGTGCTTATCACAGAGCCTGGTTCTCAGTGTGCACTTATGTATCAGCTATTAGTATCTGTA
The DNA here is from genome assembly GCF_008692025.1 of Phocoena sinus. Lineage (NCBI taxonomy): Eukaryota > Metazoa > Chordata > Mammalia > Artiodactyla > Phocoenidae > Phocoena > Phocoena sinus. Next base: position 103,394,687 of record NC_045765.1, on the reverse strand, counting down.
GTTCACTAAAATTCATTTGGACATTCCCTAAAGTATTATTCATTCAACAAATCTTTACTGAATTCCATGTGCCATACATGCTCCACAGCAGGAGATTAATGATAAAACAAGGCAGACGTATTTGTTGCACTCATGCTGCTTACCAGTTCATAAAACTTCTAAATTTGCCATATATTGATAGCTGTTATCAGTCTTTTGAGGATCACCTGATTTAATTCTACTTCAGTCATAAATGGATCCTCTTAGCTCAAAAATATTTTACTGAATTTTTAAATATTTCCTTAAAAGGTGATTCCATTTCTTCCCTCAGTTGCCCTCAACAACCCTCAACCACAGGAGATATGAAGGACTAATGTTACAAAGTGAACCTTACTTAAAAACTTGGTACTCCAGGAAGGAATAAACTGAGGGACTGAGTCTAATCTAAGTTAAAACACAAAATAATACCTTTCCATAGTAATTCCTGCTCTGGATGCACTAGATAAAATGGCAGTCAGAGCAATCTGGGAAGGTGTGTATAAAAGGTGAGCATCCGTCAGTGCAACTCTATTAAGAAAGTCATCAGCTGTTTTCCTCAAAATCTCTGGATTCTCCAACATGGGATAGCGAGTCTAGAAAGAAAGTTTGCAAATGTTATCACTTCTGAGGGTCTCATGGAGTAATAACAGTACAAAACTATTCCTATAAACCAGGAAGTGCTTAACACAGGATACTTTTAGTTAACTCCTGTAAGATCACATTTAGAAACCAAAGCACCACCTCATTTTGATTTGAAATTCCTTCTACTAAAAGTTTACTTTTGGGAAATGAATCTTTGTTTGATTACAGAACTATTTTTAGTATATGCCCAAGAAGTATGGATAATCCCCTATTTTCTAACCATTCTTACCCTTTAAAATGAACCCTAAATCCTAAACCCTCAGATATATTTCAGATATCTACATTCAAGTCCCAAAGCAGTAAGAAATCTTTTCTATACTCTGAAACAAAATAGCCAGAGTCAACTGTACAATCACACACAGGTCCTGTCATCCCCAAATGCCTGACCTCTGATATGACAAATCCAACATTCTACTCTGACCACAGCATTCCCTTTCCCAGTACGTACATTTGCTCAGTTACTTCACAGCTGTTCTTTGACTTCCTCCTCAGGACCTCTGGTTCCTTATCCCTATACTTGCTTATACTCACCAGTGTCTACTGGTTCTCATTTCCCTCTTCTATTCCCTGCCCCAGTATGCTGCCAACATATTTCCAGCAAAACTTCAATAGTGGTCGAATTCAACCAACCTTCTGCTTTGCAACTATACCCAGATTTCTGGGTGCTGCTAGAGAAAACAATACAACCAACAGGTCTGGTAATATTACTATAAATTCAAGTTCACTGACCTCAACAAGGCTCAACACTGCCTAGCTAAAATATTCCACAGAAAATATATTCTCCCATTTTTCAGTGATTATGTTAAACACTTTCTACCTGACTCAGTATCTTTGATAATTCTCAGAAACTCCACTGCTCTCAGAAAATGATCTCTGTTGATAACAAAGACACTGTATTTCCTGCTATGGCCAAATCCCCAAACATAACGTTATCCTCACCCATGCTTTCCTCTTTCCCTCCGTTAAGAGAAATAGCCAGTTTTTCTACCTTGCTTCAAAATCCCATGCCAGGCCCTTCTACCACACTCCAAAGGAAAACTTGAGCTACACATGTTCCATTAAGCTTTCTCTACTAGTGTTCTAAAGTTTCTCATGCAAAACAAAACATGACAAAAAACTGTTCCTTTCTTCTACTTCTAGCAGTTCCCCCATCTTCTCAATCATCCCATCTTCTTTTCCCACTTCAAAGACAAGCTGTTTAATCCAAGTTATATACACACTTGTTTTCTCACCTTCTATTCCCCAACCAGCTCCAATCTGTTTTTTTCCTTTACACTCCAAGAAGACTAATTTCACCAAGATCACAAGTCACCTTTCTGGCACTAAATCTAGCAAATGTCAACTTTTACTTTGCCTGAATTCTGTGCAGGATTGGAGAGCTTCCCCTGATCATATTCTAAAAGTATTCTACTTCCCTTCACTTCTCCAAAAGTCCTACCTCTTTGGATATTCTTCAGTCTTCTTACTAGCTTCTTACTTTTCTCTAGCTACCCTTTAAATGGTCCTTATGGCCAATCCACTTTAAATCTTCCTGGGGCAGCAGTGATGCCCAAATCTATGCCTCCAGCCTAGCCATCTTCTCTGGCCTCCAGACACAAATATGTACCAAACTGAATGTCTTGCAAGCAATGGAAATTCATCATGTCCCAAACCAGATTCATCAAATCCCTACCCCACCACCATCAGTAAATCTCTCCTGTGCCACTGTTTCCTGTATAAGTGTACCACCATCCACCAATACACTCAGGCCAGAAACCTGGGGGTTCTTCCACTGTCCTCGCTCTCTGTATGCAATCATTCCTCAAGCTCTACTGATTCTAAAGCCCAAGAAGCTCTCTCTGTACCCACTACCACTTCATGAGTCAAACCAACCACTGTCTTTCTGCTTGAACTACTGTAACAGCATCCCAACTGGTATCCCTTCATCCATTCGAATCCATTCTGCACGTTATGCCTGACACATACAGGTGTGCAATAAACATCTGACGCAGGCTGATGCATGAATTTGCCAACATGTTTTTTATAGCTGCAAACCTAATCACGTCACTCATCAGACTTGACCCTCTCACTGGCATCCCATTGCTCTACTCAAAATCTGTAATGTTACCTCCACAGTCTACACTCTGCCTTCCACTCAGGCAGCACTCCGTGGCAGTCCTCCCCATTTACCTCTAAGTTCTGTTTAGGTTCTTTAGTACACCATGGTTTGTTACGTCTGGGCCTTTGACCAGAAAAGTCTCTCTGAATGGGATGCTCTTCCACCACCCAATCCCTACTCTTGCTCTGAATTTTACTTCAAATTACACTTTCTCAGAACTGTCTCCCCTTCTTCTCAATCTGCTATCCCCTTCTAAAGTACCCTGTATTTCCCCTTCTGTTAACACTTAGCACACTGAATATATGATTGTCTTTCCCATTAGACTGTAAGGCCTATAAAGGGGAGGCTGTTCCTGTCTTGTTCTTGACTACATCCTCAAGCACCATGTTTGACATATAGAAGGCACCCAAATTTGGCCACTCAAGATGAATGAACCAGTTTTTGACTTCTGTTCACTTAACTCACACTATCTAAAGTCCTTCTTCAGGGCCAAAACAAAACAAGCTGCTTTTGTCAATGTTCTGACAAAACATTTATTTACTGTTATTTTTGATGCCCACATATTGACTTCAGTTCACAACGCCCTAAAAATAGAAGTCACTTAGCAATCTTGTAGTTTAAAATTAAGAATTTTGTAAAATTTCTAAAAATAGAAGTCAGTTAGCAATCTTGTAGTTTCAAATTAAGAATTTTGTATGTATGAAGATCCAAGACAGTATACTGGAGTTAGAAGAGTTACCTGAAGTCTTTAAAAGCATTACAATTGTCCTCATTATGGTCCCTGGACCAGTATTTGCAGATCTACTAGATCAGAAGCTCAAGAACTACAGTCTGACACTCTCAGTTAATAAGCCCTCCATGTGATTCTGATGCACACTGAAGTTTGAGAACTATTGCCCTAGAAGTCCAGGCCAAACACATTTTAGCAAGCCTAACTGTGTAACAATTAGGATCATTACTAGTTATAATAAAATTTTGATTATTTTGGTTAAAGAACAATAGCAAAGGAGTTTACTCCACCAGTTTACTTTAGTCAGCAAGATTACCTTTAAATCAATGAGAAAGCCCTCAAAGGGTCTATAAGGATTGTGGACAATAAGGTGGAAATTAAGTTGCTGTATAAGTAGTAGTTCATATTCCAAAATCTGTTCGAGTGCCTTCTCTCGTCCAAGAGGACTCTCCCGCAGATTTCCAACAAACTGTGGACTAGACACATTGAATTCATCCACTTTGCAAGCCAAAAATGCACAAGTGAGCCTAGAGGAAAAAATAAGGGGAAGGATATGTATATACTTTGAAAAATACCAAAATATTTCTAAAATATGTTCTAAAATTGCCTAATATTCACCAATGACTATACTAGACATCTAAGGAAATTGATTTAAAAAAAGAAAGTTTCCTGTTTAATCTTTTTATCCATACGGAGACTATAAAAATTAGGTTGAACTGTATAACAGTGCTACAGCATTCAATCATTAGTAACTTAATGCCAGTTTTATATAGTTCAGCCCAAGTATCTGGAAAAACAAAATAACTGAAGAATAAGGGTACTCAGCATCATGAAATATAGATGGAAGAGAAAAAAAATAGTACACACATATGTACATATGGGCCTGAGAAGAAAGGTGTTAAAGAAACATTATGGAAAGCCATCAGTGGAAGTCTCCAAGGACATTTAAATAGGGGATTATTACCTCAGGAACAAACCTATGAAACTCTCATGGCTACTACATAAATTTCAGAGTGAGAAATTAGTAGTGATAAGATTACCACAAAAACCAAGACTGGAAGTAACAAGGGCCTGACCTAGACTGGTAGAAATGGAAATGAAAAAGAGAAAATATACAGGGACAGCACGATTGACAGCAAGTTCTTTGATGAGTCTCATACTAACTTCATCCTTATTTTTAATGATAAGCACAGTGCTTAGCAGAGGGCAGAAACAAAACAGACCTTTGTTCAAGTGAAATGACTATGGAACTATAGGACTTGTAAACTGACGGGATGTACAGGAAGAGGAGTTACTGTAAATGATTCTCAGAGCAAATGGGCGAAGACAGGTTCAGCTAACAGAAAGGGATATTATGGAAGCCAGTTTAAGAAAAACAGAATTTGAATTTGGACAAGTGCCAAAACTGATGCCATCAGTATTACAGGGAAGGAAGAATTATACAGGTATATTAATGAGTATCAGGAGGGATCTTAAGTTCAGAATAGAATGCAAGTCTAAATTACCCTTTATTAGGAAGTCATTTTTTCACACACACATGCTCAAAGAGTATAAAAGTTTTCTTAAATGAAAATCAATAAATTATACTTATACTCACATTATTATCCGGGGGTGATATTCCATTACTGAGTTATTAAGATAAAAGCGCTTGAAATACATACAAGCTGTACCCTAAGATTAAAAATACATTTATTATCAGAACCTATTCACACGTACAAGTTAAATTTTGTATTTTAAAAAAAACTTATTTATGCCAAGGTTTCTTTGAAAAAGTCACCTTAAAAAAACCCCAAAACTTACTACTTCTTAAGTCAAAATAAATTGTGATAAATTACAACAGAAAAACCACAGCCAAGCCTTTGTTGTCCTTCCCCACCTATCCTGGCTTATCCTTCCTATGGTCACTGGCTTAATTTTAAAAATGTGTGTGGGGGGTTTACACAATTATATATATTTGTATAATTTATACAAATGATCACAGCTTAAGCAGTCCATTTAGTAAAATACTGGCAGAATAACATGGTCAGGGCAATGAGCCTTCTCTCTAAATCCACTCTGGTTCTGTGATCTAACCTGCTGCCACACCAAACAGGAGAAGCAGCACCTACCATTTACTGACTGCACCCCATGTGCCATACTCTGTGCCAAGTATAAAACTATCATTTATTTTAATTCTTATAACAGCTTGGTGAGGTACTGCTATCTCTATAGAAAAAGAAACTGAGTATCAATGAGGTTAGCTGACTTGTTCAAGGTCACAAATCTAATAAGGGACAAGGCTGTTTTCAACCAAGGTCTGCCTGTACTTTTTAAAAAACTATTTCATTTGGTTAGAACCAATGAAATAAATATTTATCTACTTTAGAATAGAAAAAAATACATTTCTTTTTAAATATTTTAAAAGTTTAGTTTTGTCATTTTATGTGAAACAAAAACCAAAACTAACAGTTATAAATAAGCAAGTTATATAAAGACAAATTCCACAAAGAAGTTCATTCAGTTTCTTCATCTGAAAAGATCACTTAAACCTACCACCTTGTGTTACAGTTTTCTTATCAGAAAAGACTAAGATCAAATCTGGAAATAGAAAGCAAGCACATCTAAAATTTTTCATGAATCAGATCTCTTAGATAAAGGTCCAGTAAAAAACAGAAAACACTATGAATACTTTTGGACTTGGTATTTTCAATATACTTCAGTTTTTTCAACTATAAAAATGGAGAATATTTTCTAGGAGCTTATTCTTTTCTGGGCCATAAATTATTCACTTGGTATAACTTTAAAATGTATGATCTACTTTCACTTAAGACAAAACTTTCATATTTGATATTCACAACAAACCTGTGAGATAAGAGAAAAATATTTTATACACCTTTCCCCCTTTTTAATCTTTCAGCTTTTAAATTTCAGTTTAATTTTCTATCAACAAAAATACACAAATCCACGCAAAGGAACAAAATAATACCCCAGTTGGACAACTAAGTGAAGTGGAGACAGGTAATCTACCTGAAAAAAAAGAGTAACGCGGTAAAGATGATCCAAGATCGGGAAAAAAATGGAGGCACACAAGACACAAGAAATGTTTAACAGAGAGCCAGAAAATGTAAAGAACAAACAAACAGATGAACAATACCTTAACTCAAATGAAAAATAGATTAGAAGGAATCGATAGCAAAATAAATAAGGCAGAAAAGTGGGTAAGTGAGCTGGAAGACAGAATGGTGGAAATCACTGACACAGAACAGATTAAAGAAAAAAGAATGAAAAGAAATGAGGACAGTTTAAGAGACCTCTGGGACAACATTTAAGTCCACCAACATTCACATTATAGGGGTTCCAGAAGGAGAAACAGAGAAAGGGCCTGAGAAAATATTTGAAGAGATTATAGCTGAAAACTTCCCTAAAATGGGAAAGGAAACAGTCACCCAAGTCCAGGAAGCACAGAGGATAAACCCAAGGAGGAACACAATGAGACACATACTAATCAAACTGACAAAAATTAAAGACAGAGAAAATATTAAAAGCAACAAGGGGGAAAAAGCAACAAATAACATACAAGGGAATCCCCATAAGGTCATCATCTGATTTTTCAGCAGAGATTCTACAGGACAGAAAGGAGTGCCACGATACATTTAAAGTGATGAAAGGGAAAAACATACAACCAAAAATACTCTACCCAGCAAGCCTCTCGTTCAGATTCGACAGAAGAATCAAAAGCTTTACAGGCAAGAAAAAGCTACAAGAATTCAGCACCACCAAACCAGCTTTCCAAAAAATGCCAAAAGAATGCCTTTTCTATCAGAAAAGAAAAGGCCACAACTAGAAACAAGAAAATTACAAATGGGACAGCTCACCGGTAAAAGCAAACATAAAGGTAGGAAATCATCCACACATAAATCAAAAGTAGCAATTGTGAGGAGAATACAAATGAAGGATATTGGAAATGCATTTGAAATTAAGAGACCAGGAACTTAATCTTTATGTGTGTGTGTGTGTGTGTGTGTGTGTGTGTGTGTAGACTACTATACCAAATCCTCATGGTAACCACAAACCAAAAATCTACAATAGAAAAAGCAATCCAAACACAACACTAAAGATAGTCATAAAATCACAAGAGAGGAGAACAAAAGAGGAAGGGAAGAAAAAAGACCTATAAAAACAATCCCAGGGACTTCCCTGGTGGTGCAGTGGTTAGGAATCTGCCTGCCAATGCAGGAGACACGGGTTCAATCCCTGGTCCAGGAAGATCCCACATGCCACAGAGGAACTAAGCCCGTGCACCACAACTACTGAGCCTGCGCTCTAGAGCCTGCAAACCACAACTACTGAGCCCTTGTGCCACAACTACTGAAGCCCGTGTGCCTACAGCCTGTGCTCCGCAACAAGAGAAGCCACCACAATGAGAAGCCCATGCACTGCAACAAGAGTAGCTCTCGCTTGCTGCAACTAGAGAAAGCTGGCACATAGCAACGAAGACCCAATGCAGCCAAAAATAAATAATTAATTTTAAAAAATATTCAAACTCCATCTAAGAGTACACAGCTTAAAAAAAATCCCAAAACAATAACAAAATGGCAATAAGAACATACATATTAGTAATTACCTTAAATGTAAATGGATTAAACGCTCCAACCAAAAGACACACACTGGCTGAATGGACACAAAAACAAGACCCATATATATATGCTGTCTACAAGAGACCCACTTCAGACATAGGGACACATACAGACTGAAAGTGAGGGGATGGGAAAAGATACTCCATGCAAATGGAGATCAAAAGAAAGCTGGCGTAGCAAGACTCAGACAAAACAGACTTTAAAATAAAGACTGTTGCAAGATTCAAAAAAGGCCACTACACAATGATAAAGGGATCAATCCAAGAAAAAGATATGACAATTGTAAATATATATGCACCCAGCAGAGGAGCACCTCAATAGATAAGGCAAATGCTAACAGCCAGAAAAGGAGAAATCGTGGGGGATTTTAACACCCCACCTATACCAATGGACAGATCATCCAAACAAAATCGATAAGGAAACACAGGCCTTAAATGACACATTAGACCAGATGGACTTAATTGATATTTCTAGAGCATTCCACCTGAAAGCAGAATACACATTCTTCTCAAGTGCACACAGAACATTCTCCAGGATAGATCACATGATGGGACATAAAGCAAGTCTAGATAAATTTAAGAAAACTGAAATCATGTCAAGCATCTTTTCCAACCACAATGTTGTGAGATTAGAAATCAACCACAAGAAAAAAACTGTAAAAAACACAAACACCTGGAGGCTAAACAATATGCTACTAAACAACCAATGGATCACTGAAGAAATCAAAGAGGAAATCAAATTCCTAGAGACAAATGAAAACGAAAGCATGACGATCCAAAACCTATGGGACACAGGAAAAACAGTTCTAGGAGGGAAGTTTATAGCAATACAATCTTACCTCAGGAAATAAGAAAAATCTCAAACAACCTAGCCTTACACCTAAAGCAACTAGAGAAAGAACAAACAAAACCCAAAGTTATCAGAAGGAAAGATATCATAAAGATCAGAACAGAAATAAAGGAAATAGAGATGAAGAAAACAAAAGAAAAGATCAATGAAACTAAAAACTGGTTCTTTGAAAAGATAAACAAAACTGATAAACCTTTAGCCAGACTCATCAAGAAAAAAAGGGAAAGGGCTCAAATCAATAAAATTAGAAATGAAAAAGGAGAAGTTAGAATGGACACCACAGAAATACAAAGGATCATAAAAAACGACTACAAGCAACTATATGCCAATAAAATGGACATCCCAGAAGAAATGGACAAATTCTTTGCACAGTAAAATCAAGCAAAACTGAACCAGGAAGAAATGGAAAATATGAATAGACCAATCACAAGCACTGAAATTAAAACTGTGGTTAAAATACTCCCAACAAACAAAAGTCCAGGACAGGATGGCTTCACGGGCAAATTCTATCAAACACTTAGAGAAGAGTTAACACCTATCCTTCAGAAAGTATTTCAAAAAATTGCAGAGGAAGAAACACTCCCAAACTCATTCTATGAGGCCACCATCACCCTGATACCACAAGTAGACAAAGATACCACAAAAGAAAATTACAGGCCAGTATCACTGATGAACATAGACTCAAAAACCCTCAACAAAATACTAGCAAACTGAATCCAACAATATATTAAAAAGATCATACACCATCATCAAGTGGGATTTATCTTAGGATGCAAGGATTTTTCCATATCTGCAAATTAATTAGTGTGATACACCATATTAACAAATTGAAGAATAAAAACTATATGATCATCTCAATAGATGCAGAAAAAGCTTGAGAAAATCCAACACCCATTCATGATAAATACTCTCCAGAAAGTGGGCATAAAGGGAACATACTTCAACATAGTTAAGGCCATAAATGACAAACGTACAGCTAACATCATAGAGGATGTTAAAAAGTAAATGCTGAAAGCATTTCCTCTATGATCAGGAACAAGACAAGGATGTCCACCCTCGACACTGTTACTGAACATAGTTTTGGAAGTCTTAGCCACGGCAATCAGAGAAGAAAAAGAAACAAAAGGAATTCAAATTGGAAAAGTAGTAAAACTGTCACTGTTTGCAGATGACATGATACTATACTTAGGAAATCCTAAAGATGCTACCAGAAAACTACTAGAGCTCATCAATTAAACTGGTAAAGTTGCAGGATACAAAATTAATATACAGAAATCTCTTGCATTTCTATACACTAACAATGAAAGATCAGAAAGAGATATTAAGAAAACAATCCCATTTACCATCACACGAAAAAGAATAAAACACCTATGAAGAAACCTACCTAAGGAGGCAAAAGACCTGAACTCTGAAAACTATAAGACACTGATGAAAGAAATGGAAGATGACACAAACAGATGGAAAGATACACCATGTTCCTAGATTGGAAGAATCAGTATTGTCAAAATGACTGCACAGTTAAGTCCCCTACATCTGAATGAGTTCCAGTCAGAGTGCGTTCGTAAGTCCAATTTGTTCGTAAGTCCAATTAAGTTAGCCTAGGTACCCAACTAACACGATTGGGAAACTATATAAGTACTATACTGTAATAGATTTATAATACTTTTCACACAAATAATACATAAAAAACAAAAAATAAAACATTTTTAATCTTCAGTACAGTGCCTTGAAAAGTACAGTAGTACCAGTTACATCTCCACTGCTTTTTCGCTTGCTTCTGGACATCCTGGGTTTGAAATAAAGATACTGTACCACTGTACTCTATACAGTACTGTAAAGTACACAAAAGCACAACCACTTGTAGAGGATGCACACATATGACAATGTATGCCAGACATGGGAACTAACTTAATGTGATTGGACATGTAAACGCATGTTTGCATCTTTGAAAGTTTGCAACTTGAAGGTTCATATGTAGCGGACTTACTGTACTACCCAGAGTAATCTACAGATTCAATGCAATCCCTATCAAATTACCAATGGCAGTTTTTGCAGATCTAGAACCAAAAATCTTAAAATTTGTATTGAAACACAGAAGACCCCAAACAGCCAAAGCAATTTTAAGAAAAATGGAGCTGAAGGAATCATGCTCCCTGACTTCAGACTATAGTATAAAGCTACAGTAATCAAAACAGCATGGTACTGGCACACTAACAGACACATAGATCAATGGAACAGCATAGAAAGCCCAGAAATAAACCCACACACCTATGGTCACTTAATCTACGACAAAGGAGGAAAGACTATACAATGGAGAAAAGACAGTCTCTTCAATAGTGGTCCTGGGAAAACTGGACAGCTACATGTACAAGAATGAAATTAGAACACTAACACCATACACAAAAATAAACTCAAAATGGATTAAAGACCTAAATGTGAGACCAGACACTATAAAACTCTTAGAGGAAAACAGGCAAAACAGTCTTTGACGTAAATCATGGCAATTTCTTTTTTGACCCACCTCCCAGAGTAATGAAAATCAAAACAAAATAAACAAATAGGACCTAATTAAACTTGAAAAGCTTTTTGCACAGCAAAGGAAACATAAACGAGAAGACAACCATCAGAATGGGAGAAAATATTTGCAAATGAAGCAACCAACAAGGGATTAATCTCTGAAATATACAAACAGCTTGTGCAGCTCAATATCCAAAAAACTGACAACCCAATCAAAAAATGGGCAGAAGATCTAAATAGACATTTCTCCAAAGAGCACATACAGATGGCCAAAAAGCACATGAAAAGATCCTTGACATTACTAATTATTAGAGAAATGCAAATCAAAACTACAACGAGGTATCACCTCACACAGCTCAGAATGGCCATCATCAAAAAATCCACAAACAATAAATGCTGGAGAAGGTGTGGAGAGGAGGGAACCCTCCTACACTGTTGGTGGGAATGTAAATTGGTACAGCCACTGTGGAGAACAGCATGCAGTTTCCTTAAAAAACTAAAAACGGGGGCTTCCCTGGTGGTGCAGTGGTTGAGAATCTGCCTGCTAATGCTGGGGACACGGGTTTGAGCCCTGGTCTGGGAGGATCCCACGTGCCGCGGAGCAACTAGGCCCGTGAGCCACAACTACTGAGCCTGCGCATCTGGAGCCTGTGCTCCGCAACAGGAGAGGCCGCGATAGTGAGAGGCCCGTGCACTGTGATGAAGAGTGGCCCCCGTTTGCCACAACTAGAGAAAGCCCTCGCACAGAAACGAAGACCCAACACAGCAAAAATTAATTAATTAACTCCTACCCCCAAAATCTTAAAAAAAAAAAAAAAAAGGTTGGGGACCGCTGTGTTATAAGACTCTCCTCTTTAAAAAAAAAAAAAAAAACTAACTAAAAATGGAGCTACCACATGATCCAGCAATCCCACTCCTGGGTATACACCTGGACAAAACTATAATTCAAAAAGACACATGCACCCCTATGTTCACAGCAGCACTATTCACGATAGCCAAGACACGGAAACAACCTAAATGTCCACTGAAAAATGAATGGATAAAGATGTGGTACATATATACCATGGAATTCTACTCAGCCACAAAAAAGAACAAAACAATGCCATTTGCAGCAACATGGATGGACTTAGAGATTATCGTACTAAGTGAAGTAGGTCAGAGAAAGACAAATATCATATGATATCACTTATATGTGGAATCTAAAAAAATGATGCAAATGAACTTATTTACAAAACAGAAATAGACTTACAGACTTAGAAAACTAACTTATGGTTACCTAAGGGGAAAGGTGGGGGGTGAGGGATAAATTAAGAGGTTAGCATTACTATATATAAAATAATCAACAAGGACCTACTGTATAACACAGGGAACTCTACTCAGTACTCTGTAACAACCTATATGGGAAAAGAATGTTAAAAAGGATATATGTATATGTGTAACTAAATCACTTTGCTGTACACCTGAAACTAATACAACACTGCAAATCAAATATACTGCAATTAAAACAAAAAAACACACACAATAGGAACAATTACAGGGACAGCATACACAAATCCATATAGCCAAGAAGTTCTAACTACCTGTTTCTCCTCACCATTACTGCACCACAGTACACACACACACGCACACACAAATAGGGTCCTCAGAACCACACATCTGAAACAACCACATGAGAACCTAGAGGGAAAGTAATTTGATTTTTTCTTTCTATATAAAATGAGTATGTCATGACCTATCTAGCCGACCTCAAAATTCTTTAGATATGGAATGATTCTTGAAACACTGTGTAAGATACAACACAGGAGTTCATAATTTAATGCCTTTATTGAAAAATATGTGACAAAACTTAAATACATAAATTATATATTTATATAAATACATAACTCAGGTGCATTTTTAAGTGGATAGCAAATTGATTTAAATATTTATAAGAAGACAGATTTTGTAAGTTAGCTAAAGGACATTATACTTCATCACTATAACTTACCACAACAGACCTTGGCATTGCTGGCTTAAACACCGAACAGAATTCCAATAATCTTTTCTCATAATACTTGCAGAGCGTCATTTCTTCAGGAGGCTCAAGAAAGACTGGGTCATTTGGAAGAACCTTTGGGTCGAAGTTACAACAAAAATTTAATTAGATAATCTTAATATTTTTTTCTCTTTCTAGATTAAGTTTATATCTCCAATCAAAGGGAAATATACCACACCTCATTTTCTCTTTATAGAATTGCTAATATTACACAAAATAGCTTTTAAGAAAACATTTAATAAACTAAAACTATACTGTAATTGCATAACTTCTCGGAATGTCGGCTGAATATTTGCTTCACTAATGTATAAGCAATCGTGAGGAGTGTGTGCATACGTTCACAGATTTGATGTCACTATTTATAAATCAAAAAGAAGATACACATTGTCAATGGTTGGACAATATCCCTTTCTCAGTCAGTTATTAAGTCACACAGGTTGAGGTAAAAATCAACAAGTGCCTCAAGGATAATTTTGACCCTTAACACATTAACTCTTCTCCATCTTTATAAAATCTCTACAGAATACACTACACGGTTGATAAATACTATAATTTTACAACAAATATCTATTTGGTGCTGTTATTGGTTTAATTACGACAACCAAAAAAGGTATGTTGAGTCCTAACCCCCAGTACTCAGAATGGGAGGAAATAAGGTCTCTGCAGATGTAATTAGTTAAGATGAGGTTCTACTGAAGTAGAATGGGCTCCTAATCCAACAAGACTGGTAGCTTTATAAGAAGAACATGTGAAGAGACAGAAACACAGGGAGAACACTATGTAAAGATGGAGCTAGAGACCGGAGTTAGTTGCCACAAGCAAAGGAACACCTGGAGTTACCAGAAGCTGGAAGAGGAAAAGAAGCTGCACAGAGCACCACTCGGCCAACACCTTGATCTCAGACTTCTAGCCTCCAGAACTGTGAAACAATAAATTTCTGTTGTTTTAAGCCACCCAGTTTGTCGTAATTTTTTTATGGAGTTATTTTTCCTAGTTTCCTAGTAAATTAACACAGGTGCTAATTTTATAGAGACAGCATGGCACTGTGGTTTACAGAAGGAATGCTGAAACTAGATTCCATGGTTTCAAATCTTGGCTCTGCCACTTACCAGCAATATAGCCTGAAAGTTATTCAACCTCTCTGTAGTTTCCTAAGATGTAATGCAAGGATAATAATAGTATCTACCTCATGGGGTAGTTATGAGGATTATATGAGCTAACACTTGCTAAATACTTAGAATTTAGCACAATATGCAGTATTTTGTGCAGCACAAAAATAAAGTGATATGAAACAGACGAGACTTCCAGGTAAAAGTAAAGCAGGAAGGACGTGGCTGACAGACCATATAGTCCAAACCATCTGTGGTCAATTGGTTTGTGCTAACCGTCTCTCATGCCCCTGCCTCCACCCTGCCCCCATCCAGTCGATCCATTCCTTCCCAGAAAGCTCTTTCTAGGACAGACTCTGATAAGGTTTATTTCCCATTTAAAATTTTTCAAAGGTTTCCCTATTCCTCCATCACAAAGTTCAAACTATTTATCTCCGCTTACAAGTTCCCTGCTTACCTTCTCCAACCTTTCATACACAAATACTCAGGTTCCGCCACACACAATCATGAGCATTCCGGGGACCAACCCTGAAACTTCTGGCCTCCTACTTTGCACCTGTGGCTCTGTCCACCGGGAAAGTCCTCTCCCCATCATCTCCACAACAGGCACTAAGAAAAGCCTCCCCCCACTACATTAGCATGCTACAAAGTCTTCTTCGCCATGTTACTGGTTATTTGTCTGCCACTCGATTATGGAGATAGATGGCCTTGTCCGCCTCCGTAGCCACTGCACCTAGCAAGGTGCTCACTGTTTATTAAACAGATAAACGCACGCCGCGCAGAGGAGGTGGGAGGGAGGTGCGCGGGAAGTCCCGGGGGAGAGGGACGGGCAAGAGTTTATAGAGCTCGAGGGAGAAGGGCGGCAGCCGGAGCCCTCACCTTCCCGTTCGCCACAGCTTTGCATTTGAATTTGCGGTTGGCGTCGGCCCGCAATCGCGCCAGCTGCTCCTCACTAGCAAAAGTCCAGTGCCGCTTCTGGCTACTGTTGTGGTACATGGTGAGGTCGGAGGCAAGGCCCAGGGAGTCTGCAGAGAAGACCGCCAACGGCACAAAACCGGAACGTAAAGCAGCTAAATCACCACCAGGATCCCGCGGAAGCCCAAGGATTCAGGCCGGTTGGCGCGGGCGCGACGTCAACGTCACGTGGTAATTCCGTCCGCAATCGCGTTTCCGGAGCGGATTAAGAGAAAGTCTCGCGGGGTCTCTGACCACGGCCCGCGAATCAAATGGGCGTAGCCAACCGACACGCTCCTCCCTTTTTGTGAGCCTCGGCCCTAGCTCCGCCCCTTTCCGACAAGATTTAAAGGAGACACGACAGACAGGGATGTCCAAAAGGGAAGTACATTGAGAGCATGTGGAGGCTAACCTAAACAATCCACAAGGGATAATCAGAAGTTAGGAAAGCACTCTGGAGGAGGTCAACTTTTAAATAGGATGTTCAGAGGAGGCCCCAGTGAGAAGGTGACATGTGAGCAAAGACTTGAAATAGTTGAGGGAGTAGGCTACGTAATCATGTGGGGATGATCTTGGGGCAGATGAAACAGCCAAGATCCTAAGGCAGAAGCATTCCTGGCTCTTTTAAGGAAGAGTGTGTCTGGAGCGCTACCTAAATTCTTGACCTGAGAGAGACTGAAACATGGTAGGAAAACTAGAAACAGTGCATGTGTATCGTTCTTTATCGTTCTGACACTGTGTCCCTGTCTATTCTTTTTCTGTGCCTTTTTCCTTCTGCTTCTGTTGATAACTAGCCAATCCTTCTCCCCCATTTCCATCTCTGAAGCCACTATATATAGTAGTTTTAGGGTTTCCTTGAGATTCCCATCTTTATTATTGACCCCAAGGGAGCCTTACACCTTACAATAAGCTATTATTAACACTTCAGAGATTTTTTTTAAACTATTAGTGCTTTCAAAATTGCATTTGAGATACAAAGTTTACATTGATTACAAAAGCCTTTACCGGTTTTGAAATTTGTCCCATTTAGCCATACCTATGCATCATACGTGGGGTTAGAAAGGTGGATTTACCCACATCAAATTGTTTTTCTAAAAACAAACAAAAAAGGAGATAAACATGATATACAGAGAGTTGAAAAGGTCACACAGGACAAAGGGGGCAGAATATTTCCAACTTTGCTTTTAATGAAAATATTTTTAAAGGCTTAAGAAAGAGAACACTTATTCTTTTTTGTTTAATTTGGGTGGGTGCAGTTGAGGGTAGACTTTGCCAGAGTTATTTGAATTCCTTCTCAAACTTATACCATTTGTAGTTAATAACTTTGGAGATCCAGACGCTCCTTAAACATATGTTAGTGATTTAGTCTAGTAAATTGGCTGAGAAAAAAGAGAAAGAAGGAGAAAATGTGATGATGTTAAGGAAGGACATGGCAAGTTATGAGTCCAGTGGATTGTGAGAACCCTAAGATTGTATAATTGGAAAGAATAATTTAAAAGGAAAAACAGAAAGACAGGAACAGAAGTGATTTAGATAAATAAATGTATGTATAAAATCTTAGAACCATGACAGTTATGTATACCCTGTCAATTCTTTTTATTTTGTTTTTCTGAAAGTCATTTGACAACTCCTTTAGTTTCATGTAAAGGGAAATAAAAATGGGCATTTGAGAGATGACAGAATATGATTTCCACAGGCATAAGAATAAAATTGCTGAGTGTCATAGTTCATTTAGGAAGGCAAATATGAAAACCTGGTGTTGCTGGTATAGCTATTTTTTTTAAGCCTTTAACAAATCTTAGTCTATGAAAATAAGCATTGACCATATCTGGGGAAATGTAGAAGAAATTGTAGCTGAATCAACCATCTACAGAATAAAGTTGTTGCTGATGTCCTGACATTAAGGCTCATACATGATTTCTTCTTCTTAAAGTGAGCAAGCTGGATGCTGCATTTTCAGTCTGCCTGAGTGACCTTCCCTTGTTCAGCCTACTGAGCATAAGTTTACTTTTTGTGCTATTTCTACAGTGGAAAGCAGACTGTGGACTTAGAATATGGTGCCTTACTTATCTCCATTTCTTTCCAACTAAAAAGCAGCAAGTGTTTCTCTCTATTTTATTTATGGAAAAGTTCAAACATAAAGAATAGAGAGAAATGCATTTCAACAATATCAATTCATGGCCAATTCCTACCTAACCCCTGCCTCCACCCCCATTACTTCTTTTTTTCTTCCAGTTTTGTTCAGAGATAATTGACACGAGCACTGTAAAAGTTTAAGGTGTACAGCATAATGATTTGACTTACATACATCATGAAATGATTATCACAATAAGGTAGTGAACATCCATCATATCATGTAGACACAAAATTAAAGAAACAGAAAAAAATTTTGTGTGTGTGATATGAACTCTCAGGATTTACTCTCTTAACAACTTTCATATGTAACGTACAGCAGTGTTCATTATATTTATCATGTTGATAAATGTATATTTATCATCCCAAGCACTTAGTTGTCTGGAAGTTTGTACCTTTTGACTACCTTCATCTTTCATCCCCATTACCTTTATTATTTTTTTATACAGCAGATTCTTATTAGTTATCCATTTTATACATGTTAGTGTATACATGTCAATCCCAAACTCCCAATTCATCCCACCACCACCACCACCCCGCACTGCTTGCCCCACCTTGTGTTGATACGTTTGTTCTCTGCATCTGTGTCTCAATTTCTGCCTTGCAAACCAGTTCATCTGTACCATGTTTCTAGGTTCCACATATATGCGTTAATATATGATATTCGTTTTTCTCTTTCTGACTTACTTCACTCTGTATGACAGTCTCTAGATTCATCCATGTCTCTACAAATGACCCAATTTCATTCCTTTTTATGGCTGAGTAATATTCCATTGTGTATATGTACCACATCTTCTTTATCCATTTGTCTGTCGATGGGCATTTAGGTGGTTTCCTTCACCTGGCTATTGTAGACAGTGCTGCAATGAACATTGGGGTGCATGTGTCTTTTTGAATTATGGTTTTCTCTGGGTATATGCCCAGTAGTGGGATTGCTGGGTCATATGGTAATTCCTTTTTTAGTTTTTTAAGAAACCTCCATACAGTTCTCCATAATGGCTGTGTCAGTTTACATTCCCACCAACAGTGCAAGAGGGTTCCCTTTTCTCCACACCCTCTCCAGCATTTGTTTGTAGATTTTCTGATGATGCCCATTCTAACTGGTGTGAGGTGATACCTCATTGTAGTTTTGATTTGCATTTCTCTAATAATTAGTGATGTTGAGCAGCTTTTCACATGCTTCTTGGCCATCTGTGTGTCTTCTTTGGAGAAATGTCTATTTAGGTCTTCTGCCCATTTTTGGATTGGGTTGTTTGTTTTTTTACTATTGAGCTGCATGAGCTCTTTATATATCTTGGAGTTTAATCATTTATCCATTGATTCATTTGCAAATATTTTCTCCCATTCTGAGGGTTGTCTTTTCATATTGTTTGTAGTTTCCTTTGCTGTGCAAAAGCTTTTAAGTTTCAGTAGGCCCCATTTGTTTATTTTTGTTTTTATGTCCATTACTCTAGGAGGTGGGTAAAAAAAGATCTTGCTATGATTTATGTCAAATAGTGTTCTTCCTATATTTTCCTCTAAGAGTTTTATAGTGTCCAGTCTTACATTTAGGTCTCTGATCCATTTTGAGTTTATTTTTCTGTATGGTGTTCGGGAGAGGTCTACTTTTATTCTTTTACATGTAGCTGTCCAGTTTTCCCAGCACCACTTACTGAAGAGACTGTGACCATAGGTGCATGGGGTTATCTCTGGGCTTTCTACCTTCTTCCATTGATCTAAGTTTCTGTTTTTGTGCCAGTACCATATTATCTTGATTACTGTAGCTTTGTAGTATAGTCTGAAGTCAGGGAGTCTGATTCCTCCAGCTCTGTTTTTTTCCCTCAAGACCGTTTTGGCTATTTGGGGTCTTTTGTGTCTCCATACAAATTTTAAGATTTCTTTGTTTTAGTTCTGTAAAATATGCCATTGGTAATTTGATAGGGATTGCGTTGAATCTGCAGATTGCTTTGGGTAGGACAGTCATTTTCACAATGTTGATTCTTCCAATCCAAGAACATGGTATATCTCTCCATCTGTTTGTATCATCTTTAATTTCTTTCCTCACTGTCTTATAGTTTTCTGCATACAGGTCTTCTGTCTCCCTATGTAGGTTTATTCCTAGGTATTTTATTCTTTTTTGTTGCAATGGTAAATGGGAGTGTTTCCTTAATTTCTCTTTCAGATTTTTCATCATTAGTGTATAGGAATGCAAGACATTTCTGTGCATTAATTTTGTATCCTGCAACCTCACCAAATTCATTGATTAGCTATAGTAGTTTTCTGTTGGCATCTTTAGGATTCTGTATGTATAGTATCATGTGATCTGCAAACAGTGACAGTTTTACTTCTTCTTTTCCAATTTGTATTCCTTTTATTTCTTTTTCTTCTCTGATTGCCGTGGCCAGGACTTCCCAAACTATGTTGAATAATAGTGGTGAGAGTGGACATCCCTGTCTTGTTCCTGATCTTAGAGGAAATGTTTTCAGTTTTTCACCATTGAGAATGATGTTTGCTGTGGGTTTGTCATATATGGCTTTTATCATGTTGAGGTAGGTTCCCTCTATGCCCACTTTCTGGAGAGATTTTCTCATAAATTGGTGTTGAATTTTGTCAAAAGCTTTTTCTGCATCTATTGAGATGATCATATGATTTTTATTCTTCAATTTGTTAATATGGTGTATCACACTGATTGATTTGCATATATTGAAGAAGCCTTGCATCCCTGGGATAAATCCCACTTGATCCTGGTGTGTGATCCTTTTTATATGTTGTTGGATTCTGTTTGCTAGTATTTTGTTGAGGATTTTTGCATCTATATTCATCAGTGATATTGGTCTGTAATTTTGTTTTTTTGTAGTATCTTTGTCTGGTTTTGGTATCAGGGTGATAGTGGCATTGTAGAATGAGTTTGGGAGTGTTCCTTCCTCTGCAATTTTTTGGGAGAGTTTAAGAAGGATGGGTGTTAGCTCTTCTCTAAATGTTTGATAGAATTCACCTGTGAAGCCATCTGGTCCTGGACTTTTGTTTGTTAGAAGATTTTTAATCACAGTTTCAATTTCATTACTTCTGATTTGTCTGTTCATATTTCCTATTTCTTCCTGGTTCAGTCTTAGAAGTTTATACCTTTCTAAGAATTGTCCATTTCTTCCAGGTTGTCCATTTTATTGGCATACTGTTGCTTGTGGTAGTCTCTTAGGATGCTTTGTATTTCTGCAGTGTCTGCTGTAACTTCTCCTTTTTCATTTCTACTTTTATTGATTAGAGTCCTCTCCCTCTTTTTCTTGATGAGTCTGGCTAATGGTTTATGCATTTTGTTTATCTTCTCAAAGAACCAGCTTTTAGTTTTATTGATCTTTGCTATTGTTTTCTTTGTTTCTATTTCATTTATTTCTGCTCTGACCTTTATGATTTCTTTCCTTCTGCTAACTTTGGGTTTTGTTTTTTCTTCTTTCTCCAGTTCCTTCAGGTTTAAGGTTAGATTGTTTATTTGAGATTTTTCTTGTTTCTTGAGGTAGGCTTGTAGAGCTATAAACTTCCCTCTTAGAACTGGTTTTGCTGCATCCCATAGGTTTTAGATTGTCGTGTTTTCATTGTCATTTGTCTCTAGGTATTTTTTGATTTCCTCTTTGATTTCCTCAGTGATCTCTTGGTTATTTAGTAATGTATTGTTTATCCTCCAAGTGTTTGTGTTTTTTATGTTTTCTTCCCTGTAATTGATTTCTAATCTCATAGTGTTGTGGTCAGAAAAGATGCTTGATATGATTTCAATATTCTTAAATTTACTGAGGCTTGATTTGTGACCCAAGGTGTGATCTATCCTGGAGAATGTTCCGTGTGAACTTGAGGAGAAAGTGTAATCTGCTGTTTTTGACAGGAATGTCCTATAACTATCAATTAAATGTATCTGGTCTACTGTGTCATTTAAAGCTTGTGTTTCCTTATTTATTTTCATTTTGGATGATCTGTCCATTGGTGTAAGTGAGGTGTTAAAGTCCCCCACTATTATTGTGTTACTGTCAATTTCCTCTTTCATAGCTGTTAGCAGTTGCCTTATGTATTGAAGTGCTCCTATGTTGGGAGCATATATGTTTATAATTGTTATATCTTCTTCTTGGATTGATCCCTTGATCATTATGTAGTGTCCTTCCTTGTCTCTTGTAACATTTTTTATTTTAAAATCTATTTTATCTGATATGAGTATTGCTACTCCAGCTTTCTTTTGATTTCCATTTGCATGGAATATCTTTTCCCATCCCCTCACTTTCAGTCTGTATGTGTCCCTAGGTCTGAAGTGGGTCTCTTGTAGACAGCATATATATAGGTCTTGTTTCTGTATCCATTCAGTGAGCCTGTGTCTTTTCATTGGAGCATTTAATCCATTCACCTTTAAGGTAATTATTGATATGTATGTTCCTATTACCATTTTCTTAATTGTTTTGGGTTTGTTTTTGTAGGTCCTTTTCTTCTCTTATGTTTCCCACTTAGAGAAGTTCCTTTAGCATTTGTTGTAGAGCTGGTTTGGTGTGCTGAATTCTCTTAGCTTTTGCTTGTCTGTAAAGCTTTTAATTTCTCCATCGAATATGAATGAGATCCTTGCCGGCTAGAGTAATCTTGGTTGTACTTTCTTCCCTTTCATCATGTTAAGTATATCACGCCACTCCCTTCTGTCTTGTAGAGTTTCTGCTGAGAAATCAGCTGTTAACCTTATGGGAGTTCCCTTATATGTTATTTTTTCCTTGCTGCTTTCAGTAAGTTTTCTTTTTCTTAATTTTTGCCAATTTGATCACTATGTGTCTCAACGTGTTTCTCCTTGGGTTTATCCTGTATGGGACTCTTTGTGCTTCCTGGACTTGGATGGCTATTTCCTTCCCATGTTAGGGAAGTTTTCAACTATAATCTCTTCAAATATTTTCTTGGGTTGTTTCTCTCTCTCTTCTCCTTTTGGGACCCCTATAATGTGAATGACGTTATGTTTAATGTTGTCCCAGAGGTCTCTAAGGCTGTCTTCATGTTTTTTCATTCTTTTTTCTTTATTCTGTTCTGCAGCAGTGAATTCTACCATTCTGTCTTCCAGGTCACCTATCCGTTCTTCTGCCTCAGTTTTTCTGTTATTGATTCCTTCCAGTGTATTTTTCATTTCAGTTATTGTATTGTTCATCTCTGTTTGTTTGTTCTTTAATTCTTCTAGATCTTTGTTAAACATTTCTTGCATCTTCTTGATCTTTGCCTCCATTCTTTTTCCGAGGTCCTGGATCATCTTCAGTATCATTATTCTGAATTCTTTTTCTGGAAGGTTGTCTATATCCACTTCATTTAGTTGTTTTTCTGGGGTTTTATCTTCTTCCTTCATCTGGTACATAGCCCTCTGCCTTTTCATCTTGTCTATCTTTCTGTGAATATGGTTTTTGTTCCACAGGCTGCAGGATTGTAGTTCTTCTTGCTTCTGCTGTGTGCCGTCTGGTGGATGAGGCTATCTAAGAGGCTTGAGCAAGTTTCCTGATGGGGCATCCCCATTACCTTTAAATCACAATTTCCCTGCTACTAGAATGAGATATTTCAAACAAAGAAACAAAACAAAATGAAACAAAAACCCAAACAGACAGTATCTAAACTTCCTAGAAGAGTAATGGAAATATTCAAAACTTGAAAACAAAGGTGTAGTATTTCATTAGGCACTACCCTGAAGTGAATGTTAACAGGAAAGATTACAGTGACTTGTTTACATAAACATAATCTCTTTCATTGTGCTACAGTTATTAAATTGGAAAGGCTCTATACTTACCCACATGCTTTGCCAAAGTTTCCCACGAGAGTATTAGGAATTCCTCTCTTGCTTTAGGACAATCTTCTCTCTTCTTCAGGCTCTGCCCCAGTGATCTTAATGTTTTAGGAAAAATAAAGAACATCAGACTGCCTGATCTTAGGAGTAAAGGAAGAGAAGGGCAATTAGGAGGGTGAGCGAGTGACCAATAAATATGTGTGGGACTGGGAATAATTTTGCAGTCTAATAAAACAAATGATTAAGTTCCCTGATTAATTTATAGTTCTTATTTCTCAAACACATTAGCATACTCATATCCTCATAGTTTTAGTTTGCAGGGCCACAAAGACAAAAAGGGGTGGTAGTGGGGGATGGGAATAAACCACATCTATGCTCACAAAAACATACAATGTCTTTCTTACTTTAAGATCTGACATGAAACTACTCCTTCAGCTACTGACACAGGTTTCTCACATTCTAAATATAGCATTGCAATGATATTCAAAAACAATTAAGCCCCTTGCAGTTCTATTTGATTTATATAATTAGCATTGGCTCTAATATCCTTTCCTAGTTTTTTTTAACCAGTTGTCAGGTTACAACTAAGAGAAGAAAAGGAGTTGCCTGCAGTAAATACCTAGTTTCTCCAAAACATAGTACTACTAAAGGAAAAGAAGTAAAAAAAGAAGAAATAGCATTTAAAAAATATCCTTGATCTAAATTTAACCCCCCAAAATTGAAACATTTTTTCTTTTATTTTTTAGGACTATTGAAAATTAAGGTGTAAAGACAACATATTGAGGAGCAAATTCTATAAATCCATGTTCAATTCAAAATGTCTTACTAAATCACCACTATACTGCAGACCTGGTACTAATTGTTAGGTGGTGGTGATGATGACAATGAGGACATGAAAATGGCTATTTCGCAGTCCTACCTCAGGGTCCTTAAAGTGTAGTGGCACGATTATGACATAGACAAATACAGCCCCTTCTCAATGATAGTAACCTTGAGTAGGGCCCAGTAGGGAGCTGGGTAATAATATTTCTTATCCCTGAGTACTGATACCTGGTACTAGTGTAGATAAGACCCTTTAGGTGGCTTGAAACCAATGGAAGACCCAGGGTTCATTCAGCCCCAACTAGCCATGGTTTAGTCCAAAGGCTCAGTGTCTCTTCTGCTAGCCAGGGGTATGTGGTAAACATGAAGGTAATTCCTGTGGGGTCTTTTTAAAATCACTGTTAAAACAACAAACAAATGAATAAACAGAGTTGGCCTTAGTTCTGTTACAACCATGACTGGGAGTGATTTGTTACCACCTTATCCCTTTTTTTATACCAATTCATCAAAAGTGAATAGAACTATATTATATAAAGTACCATATGGTCATTTCCAACACAGTTTTACAGCAATTTAACCAGGTGGAAAGATCTCATTTGTGATTCAGTAGATCTAGTGTTTCAGAGCTCAGGTTCTGAAATCAGAATTCTAGCTTTACTGCTTGCTACTGAGTATTCTTGGGAGAGCTACTTCAATCTATTTTACCCTGAGTTTCATCCTTTGAATGGTGAAGAAAGTAGTGTAGCTACCTGATAAGGTGGTTTTGAGGAGTAAATTAGTTACTGCATGTGAAGATTATAGCAATGTGACTGGCCTCTGCAAATTGTTCAATAAATGTTAGTTATTACTTAACTGACACATGGAATAGGTTAGTTGGGGGATATAACATTTGTATGAACTTGTATTTGTTATTGATACTGAGGGAGGGCACGCTGTAGGTGGATGGGATGTGACTGGGCAAAGTAGAGGAACACAAAGTACAAGGTGTATCCAGAGACCAGAAAAAGAGCATAGCTTGGTTGGCTGGACAAGAAGGTGAATTAACTGAGATATGAATTTGTAAGAAGATTAGCAGAGGGTCTTGAATATCAAGTTGAATAATCTGTATGTAATAGAGTCAAAAATTTTTGAGTGGGAGAGTAAAATTATCAGAGTTGCATAACTTTAATCTGGAAATTATTTGTGATTGTTTTCATAATGAGGACTTTATAAGGTCTAAATTAAAACATATTAAAACACAACAAGGGGGTCAGTTCTAATAGTGAGGCTCAAATGTCTACTCTTGAGTAGCTACACCAGATTTAAGATTATAAGGGTAAATTCCTCACCATGTTCCCAGATGGACAGATAGTATAGCATGTATATCATATGTATCATATAACATGTTATTTGAGATGTAATACATTTATATATTACATTTTTCTGTGTAATTCTGGAGCAGGGCCTGGGAACCTGTGTTTTTAAAAATCTGGGGTTTTTCTGACGATTATCATTAGGTTTGGAAGTTTTTGCAAATGTAAAATTTATAGGACTTGGCAAAGGTCTTATAGGCTGGATGGGGTGGTGGGATGAAAGAGAAGCAGCAACTCTATAAAGTAGTGACTTTCAAATATGAATGAGCATAACAATCATCTGGGAGCCTGTTAAAATGCAAACCAGAGATTCCCACTCAATAGGTCTGGAGAAGAAACCCAGGAATCTGGATTCTTATCAATAGTTGTCTTGAGTTTGGCAGTTTTCAAACTTTAATGTTCAACATACCCACTTGGAGAACTTTTAAAATGTAGACTGCTGGGCCCCGTCCTTCCTCCCACCCCAGCCCTCCTGTCTGCCCCCACCCCACCTTCCTGTCTTGGGCAGGCCCAAGAATTAGCATTTCTAACTAGTTCCCAGCTAATGCTGGGAACTTGGATAAGCTTCAAGAACTACCATTCCAATTGCTTCAATGTGATTGATTTTTAAAGCCCAAGTAATAGGGAGAATGACAGTGATCTTATCATGGAGAGTCTTTACCTTTTCTGTTAGGTTGATTGAAGGAAACCATATTTATATTCCAGGTTGCCTTTGTGAGAGAAAAAAATGGAAGATGCTTAAATACCCATTTGAAAAAAAATTAATAACCACATTCCTACTAGCTTAAAAAAAAACGTGAAGAAAAATATTATTCTCCTATTATTGGATTAAATATCCCTGGCTATAGAGTAATAAAAATTATCCTTTGGCTATAGAGTAATAAACACCTCTATAGTTATTATTATTCTATTGTTGTAGACTCTCGAATTTAGACAATAAAAATAATTGAAGGGCTAACTTGTTTTCGGGATCTCTACTATGTTCAATGTTCTAAGACATAGTTGGCAAACTATGGCTCACAGACCAAATCCATCCAATGTCTGTTTTTGTATGCCCTGCAAACTCAGAATGGTTTTTAAATTTTTAAATGGTTGAAAAAACTCAAAAGAAAAATAGTATTTCACGACACATGAAAATTATATGAAATTCAAATTTTGGTGTCCATAACTGTATTAATCAGGGCTCTCCAGAGAAACAGAACCAATAGAATATATATATATATATATATATATATATATATATATATATATGTATACACACCTATATATCCTATTATAATAGGATATAATAATATGCATTTATTATAAGGAATTGACTCAGGTAATTATGGAGGCTGAAAAGTTCCATGATCAGGTGTCTGCAAACTGGAGACCCAGTAGAAACAATGCTGTAAGTTGCAGTGTGAATACAGGAGAAGATCAACGCCCCAGGCTCTAAGCAGTCAGGCAGAGAGAACAAATTCATCCTTACCTCTCCTTTTGTTCCATTCAGGCCTCCAACAGATTGGAAAGGCCCACTCACATTGAGGAGGGCAATCTGCTTCACTCAGTCTACAAATTCAAATGTTATGTTATCCAGAAACATTCTCACAGACACACCCAGAACAGTGTTTAACCAAATACCTGGGAATCCCCTGTCCTAGTCAAGTTGATACATGAAATTAACCATCACAATAATAAAGTTTTATTGGAACCCATCCATGCTTTTCCATTTACATGGTGTCATCTGTGCTGCTTTCATGCTAAGTAGCAGAGTAGCCTGCAAAGCCAAAAATATTTATTATCTGACTCTTTACAGAAAAAAGTTTACTGATGATATTCTGAGAGAGTGCTTTAAAATGTTTTAACTTCCGTACAAATCACCTAGCATTCTTGCTAAAATGCAAAATTGGATTCAGGAGGCCAAGACCAAGATTCTCTATTTCTAACATGCTCCTGGGTGAGGCCGATGCTGCTTCCCTGCAAATTCTATCCTAGTTCTCAGTTTTTGCTCTTGTCAGTGTCCCTGACTACAATGCCCCAAACTCCTTCTGCCTATACAAATTTCTTTTAGGTCCATCTAACTTAAACCCTGTTACTTCTATGACTTCTCCTAACCATTCCAGCTGACTGTGATTTCTCCTTCCTCATTGCACTTAGTTTACTTCCCTCTTTTGGCTTTTTTATGTAATCCGTTTGTTTTGACTCCTGGAGGTGTGACTCTCTTACCTCCCCTCAAAGACTTAAACTCTCTTGAAGTAGGGATCCTGTTTTTAGACATCTGTCACCTGTGACGCTCATAGAGTACCTTACATCTGACAGATATTCTAGAAATATTTATTGACTTAATTACTGTCTCACATCTAGAAAAGACATTTTTTGTTAACAGGATGTCATCACAGTGAGGCAATATTCTTATCCATTCATGTTTTTAGAACTAATTTATTTTTTTCTTTGATAGATTTTGATACATTTCAGTGGTAAGGATCATGTTTCTTCCAAAACAGAGACAATTTTGAAGTAAAGTATACATCTTTGAATTGATGTATTAAACGAGGTTATAAAACTGAAATTTTAAACTTGGTTCAAACCTTGAGATGAAAAGTACAACTTAATTATGAACTGAAAAACTGCTTACTGAGCAAATTGACTGGAGGCTAGAGAATTAGAAATGCAATGTTAATTTCACTAGTTTAATAATCTCATTTTCAGAATTTGCTTGAAGAGTTATTGATAAATGACAATAGCCAATCATGTATGAAAGTTTACAGACTATGAAGATGTTTTATTTTGCCATTAAGAATCACACATTTCAAGCTTTTAAAGGGAATTATGTGAGTAGTTAAATAAGATGAGAAACTTCCGCAGTCATAAAAATTAATCAATTTATTTTGCTCTTTTTCTAATCACTTTAAAATTTCTACCTGAATTATTTCAGTATATCCCAAGAATAAGAGTGGTATGATTATGAAGCTACTTTCATGGAATCCTATCAAGATAAAAAGCAATTATAAATGTTTAGCATTTCAAGTCTTCAACACTCTTTACAAATCTTTTTCCCAAAAACAAATGTGATAATTTCACAATTCAATAGATTTTTAGACTTAATAAATAACAAATAAATACCTTTTTCATAAAGGTTGTGCCCAAGGAAAAATTCTAAAGTAATTTCATTTGTAAAGCATTATATCATATTTGAATGAAGTACTTGAGTTCTAAATCTTTTCAGGTGCCTATACATATTTTTCTTCTAGTCAACACATTATTTTTGGCTTTTTAACTTATTTCTACTAATTTTCTCATGTTATAGCGAGCAGCATCTGAAGGAAAAAAGCAATCAGCTAATTTGATACATCACAGTTCATCCACATGGTGGAGCTATGTGGCTAGATCCTGGAGACACCAGTTTTCTTATACTCACCGTTTTGAAATAAGTCATGGTAAATCCAACCAACCAAATTTTTTGTTCCTGCATACAGTTTTCTCTGGTACTATTAATTTAGTTCCTTTTTATCTCTTACTTAGCATAGGGCAGTCTTGTTCCATCCCACTCTTCCGTAGCAGTGGTTCTCCAACTTTGGCTGCACATTAGAATCACCTGGGCTGTTTTTAAAAGCCCTTCTCTTTGGGGCCCTACCGGAGACTAATTGAACAGGAATCTTTGCAGGGTGAGGTTTTGCATAGGCAAGTTTCAAGGTTCCACAAGTGATTCAATCTTGAAATCAAGATTGTAAACCAGTGCTCCAAACTACTACTATAAATATCTTTCTAAATTATAAATTTAATCACATCATTCCTCATTAAAATCATTCACTGGCTCCTTTAGGATAAAATCAACTTCCTTAACAAGGCAAACAAGCCCCATCAAAGACTGACCATTGCCTTTCTAAGTGTTATCACCGTCTCCCACCTTCCAACACACAAAGACGTAGCTTGCAGAATTACTTGCAGGCCTCTACAATCACCAGGTTTTTCACTCCTTGAGGCTTGGGCTCATATCCCTAGCAACGAATACAGTAAGCACTAATTAATATTCATTGAATGACTAAATGAATACTGTAAAATGGCTTCGTCTTACTTGAGACAGGGATGTTTATTTCTGTCAAACAGCTCCCAAGTGTTTGCTTATTTTTCGTTGCTTGGGCTACAGAATGTGGCATTGGATTAACCAACAAATGTTAAGTATATTCTAAAGTAGAAACTGTGTTCTGCCAACTTATTTGATCCAAAGGGAACATTTGAAAGCTTCCCTAGGAATAGCTGCTTCTACATTGTACTTCTTTTCCATCTAAAGTTTTCAACTCTAACATTTGTGTTTAAGTCAACAGCAAAATGGACTGCTTGCCTGTGAGTGATGATGCTTTTCAGTTACTCTTTTTAAATTAGTGGATCCTTGGACTCATGGCTAGTCATTTAGAATCTTTGGTCTTATGATAGTTCTCACCCCAGAAGTGCCAAGAACCTAACTGAACTAGAGTTTCAAGGTTGGATGTTCTTGAAGAGAAGAGGTGTGGTTTGGGGGAAGACCACCTTATCTACTGGGCACGGTAGGGCACAGTGCCTGGTGGCCACAATGCTTTTAGTGGTCCATGAACATGTTTTAATGTCTTTTAAATCAGAATTTCAGGTCAAAGAAAGTGTTTTAATGTGAGATAGTAATATACTCATCTTTATGCCAGCAGAGTGATAAAATACAATACAATACATTCTGGGGCCCCAGAATGTCATGTAGCCCTGATTTCAGGGAAACTAGAGAAGGGGTCTCCAGCCCTCAACTGTCTCCCCATTCGTGCCTACCAGCTGACATAAATGCTTATAGTGGCTACCAGTGAATCTTGGCCTCTTTCAAGCCATCAATATCTATCCCAATACAATTTTGTTTTGTGGGGGAGAGGTGGAGATCACTGCTGGCACTCATTATGCCAGACAACTTATAAAATGTCCCTCTAGTCATTCCCTTAACCTGCATTTTTACTATGGCATATACCTTTCTTTTGGATAAAAGTGAGGCATTTGGCATGTAGAAACCACTTTTTTTTGAACTGACACATCTCGATGTTACTCTGATGAAAAGTGCCAATACTAGCAATAGGTGCAAACAGTCATAAAAAAATACAGTCCTGTCATGTTTACTCAGCCTTCAAAAGCAGTCTTCTAAAATGGCCTCTAGTGAAAGAGGTTGCCAAAGTTTTCAAGTTTATGAAAATGTTTTTGAAAGTGTTCATCATTGCAAAGAGCTCATGTTTAGCTGAGCACCTTTGATATCAAAATCTGTGATTAGAATATGGATGCTATTTGTGTGCAATCCCAAACAAGTGGTTTTGCTTTTCTAATGTAAATTCAAATAGGCTGTTGAATCAATTAACTAGTGTGTCTGTGACACTGGATAGGCTTAATATAGTTTTTTATTAAAGATAAATAATAAAACTCTACTGCCTTTATTGGCCTTATCAGGCAATCCCTCTTTGGTAATAGGAATATTTTAGGGTTCATGATCCTTGATAACTACAATGTGCTTAGAATATATTTCTTGGCTATATAGAGCATTATTATTATTTTTAACCTCCTGTATCATGCTCAAAAATATGAGGAGGCTCTTAGCTATTTAGGTTCGGACTTCCCAGATGGCATTCAAGTTACATACTTGAGGAACAGTTGAACTTCTTTCTTTGCAAAAACTAAACCAACGATATTGGTAAGATTAGTTCATAATTTTAAAGTAAAGATAGATCTAATCTATTGTTGTGGATATTTGTTTGCTTGGTTTGCCCAGCATCTTTCTCTTCTGGGATTTAAACTTGCCATTCAGCAAAGGTTGCAAATTATAGTACACTGTGCCAAGGAGTGAGCACCTGATAGGTATTGTGCCAATCAGACTCCTTCCTAGTAATTTAAAATAAGTTAGAGAGATAGGCCATTTTATCTCAAGTGGTGAAGACATGAGGATATGAATCCAGGAGTTGCAAGTGGTGGTCATTCGGCATGGACTGTGAATTCTAAGCAGAGGAAATAAAAGACAAGAATGAACCAGAGAAAAGAAGGCAAGAAACTGAGTCCTGAGGAGGACATTCACATCTCTCCTTCCAATACCTGATGTCCTTGAAAACCTTGGTTTTTGCAGTTCCTGGTCCATTGTTCCAATCTATGAGCTAATCCAATGTCCTCCAAATACATCCACAAGATACACCCCTCTTCTTTAACACCCTCCTTACCCTAAGCTTCAATCTACCCATATCCTTCAGTAAATATTTTAAAATATTAACTAAGGATGAAACATCAGACATGTTGTTAACTGGTTGAAAAAAATTGAGGATAACAAGATTTTAGGATTAAATGAAATAATATATATATCAAACATTTGATCAGTAGCTGAAATATAATTCAATAAAATGTGAGTTATTATTTTAAAATTATTACTTTCCTGGTTACTTACACATTTTGAGAACTATAATACTTAATAATATGATTATATTATTTTGGAACTCTTAGTTTCACCGGACAAAAAGCTGACTTGGATACATTTTCTACTTATTAGCATAAGTAGCCATTCAAATCCTGGAAACCTACCTAGGGCTATCCCTAGGGTGTACAGAGTCCAGGGCAAATATTTTTTTGTTGGGCTTCTATGTGGCTAGTTTGATTTTAAAATGTATTACGAAATTCATAGGCCCATGTAAGTTATAGTGACATATTGATAACAATTTAGGATAATGAGCAGAGAAGAGATTTTTTTTAAATTTGTTTACTCTCCAATCCAGGCACCTGAAAATTCTTCTTAGTATCTGCCAAAGCCTGTGAAGGCTGTGAAGAATTTACCCTCCTTGCAATCTAACATGTTAATTTGTTTCTATTTCAAGGGTGCTAGCAGAAGACAGAAGACTCCTGGTCCAGAGACAAAGGACTTACTGGTTCACAGCATAGAAAACAGCATGATCATCAGCATATTTGTACTGGTTGTTTTGCCAAGTCCCACCAAATGATGCTATGGGCCCAGATGACACCTGCACGTGCCGTGGGTTGCATTACAGGAGAGGACCCAAGGGCCAAGAGTGCAGAACTTTTTGAGCAAGTTGAAAATCATTGCAGCAAGCAGCAAACCACTCAGCCCTACCTCCACCTCCAGTCTTGCTGCAGTCACCTTGACCTACTTAGTATGTATGTGACTAGTTACAGAAACTGATCAGGAGCTGGGTAACCTTGCAATCTAGCACACAGAGCAACAACATGCAGGATGGCTCAGGGCCCATGGCCAACGGCCTTTCCCAATAATATCCAGGCATTATTTCTTCCTGTTCAGGTTCAGGACCATCTCTTCATGTTCTGTATTGTCAAATGCTTCATTTGTGGCTAATTTCATATCTCTCCTTGAGAAAAAAGGCATTAACGTTGTTATTACTCACGGGTCATAGCTCTTCAGAACCTGCTTATATTGAAAAATATATCTCTTGCCTCTGCAGTTCCGTAATACCATTTATTTAATTCTGGTTACATGATTACTCATGACTGCATCATCCACAGTGCCTTTCATTATTGCCAGCTTCTGAGGACTCTCTCAAATGTTGTCACTATACTTCAATGACTACAATGTAAGCTTTACTCAGCCCATGCAGGAAAATGTGAACAACAATTTATTTCCCACTCATGTTAAATTTACCATTTAGAATGTTATAAACACAGAACAACATGTCTTCCAAACATGTCTTCTCTTGAATTCTTTATGCCACAATCACTGCATTCCTAGAGTGCGATCTCTTTCAGTTTTGACTGCCAGTCTTCCTTCCATACACTGCCATCGGCAAATAGGTAAGGGGCTTGGGGGAGGGGGAGCAGAAGAGTAGTCCAATTTGTGCAAGGAAATTCAATTCAGAAAAGCATGGCATCCATCATCAAAAAATCCACAAATAACAAACGCTGGAGAGGGTGTGGAAAAATGGGAACCATCCTACACTGTTGGTGGGAATGTAAACTGGTACAGCCACTATGGAGAACAGCATGGCAGTTCCTTAAAAAACTAAAAACAGAGCTACCACATGATCCAGCAATCCCACTCCTGGGCATATAGCCAGAGAAAACTGTAATCCAAAAAGATACATGCACCCCAATGTTTCTTGCAGCACCATTTACAATAGCCAGGACATGGAAGCAACCTAAAGGTCCATCAACAGAGGAATGGGTAAAGAAGATGTGGTACAATATATACAATGGAATATTACTTAGCCATAAAAAAGAATGAAATAATGCCATTTGCAGCAACATGGATGGACCTAGAGATTATCACACTAAGTGGAGTAAGTCAGACAAAGACAAATATCATATATCGCTTATATGTGGAATCTAAAAAAGGGTACAAATGAACTTATCTACAGAATAGAAATAGAGTTACAGATGTAGAAAACAAACCTATGGTTACCAGGCGGTAAGCAGGGGAGGGATAAATTGGAAGACTGGGATTGACATTTACACACTACTATTAGATAACTAATAAGGACCTACTCTATAGCCCAGGGAACTCTACTCAATATGCCATAATGGCCTATTTGGGAAAATAATCTAAAAAAGAGCGGATATGTGTATACGTATAACTGATTCACTTTGCTACACATCTGAAACTAAGACAACATTGTAAACAACTATACCCCAATAAAAATAAATAAAAAAAAGAGAATGGCATTACCTTGATCAAAGGCAAGAGCAATATCCATCTAAATCCCTTGGATAGATAAGTACAACCACCTCCATAGATGTGTCAGACATGTAGCATGGAGTCTGCAGAGGGGACAGGTGACTGCACTAGGGGCCAGTAGCCAGAGGTGCACAGGGTAAAGGGCACCCTCGGATGCTAGACCAGACATGGCATTGTGGTCAGAGCAGAGATGAGTGGGAGCTCATTCACAAGCCCACACACATAGCTCAACTCCACAGTTTGCCAATGGATCCTTGTTACCCCAGTCTTGAACTTGTCTTATATCTGATGATAGAGTCAACCAACATCTGCTGTTTGTCACTGCCATTCTGACAACCCAATCTCACGTGATCCTGCAAAAAGAAATGCTGTACTGACCATTGGGAGTTATCCACTCACCAGGCCACCCTCCTGAAACAGTGACCAACTCTGGGGTGCAGGACAACTGAATCAGTGTGAGGCCCAGAGCTCCTCAGGGCATTTGGTTGACTTTACACCTTGGGAGGAAGGTTGGAGAATTCCCCAAAGAAGAGAAATGGAGACTGAAGCCCCTTGTGGTTCATGATTTGAGCTCAGAGAGCACTGTCTTAGTGTTTCAATGTTCCTCTCACTCTTGTTTAAATGCTCATATTTAATATTTGTGTTTTCTAATTTTACATGTGTGTCTCAACTGATTTGTAGTTGCTAATTAAAATAATTCTGTGGTTAATGAGTGGAATTTGGCTATAATAGATGTATTATTTCATTAAACCATTAGACTAACTTGTATTTTTATAATAGTTTGCTGTGATTGTGCCCATTACCTTATTTGCTCCTCTCAATAATCATAGGGAATATGATGAGCTGTTTCTGACAGATGAGGAAACTAAGGAAAATTACTTAAGGTTGTCCAAGGTTACATGTTTGGTGTTACAGTCATGAGCAGAACTGGGCTTGCTGGACCTCCTCATCTGATGCTCTTGCTCTCTTAGTAACTACCACTTGCTTTCCCCAGGCACACCTGTCACGAGTAAGGTTAGTATTTATTCTGAGTCTTTTCCAGTGTTCACTACATCAAAGAAGATAACATGTCATTTTTCTTTCTTTCTTGATGCCTCTACTGCTTCAAGGGAATATAGTTTTAATATTCAATAGTGAATATTAAATACACCTATTAAACATGATATATGACAAGAAATCTATATCCTGCATTAAGAATTTTATTGTTACTCAACATTCTGATATGTATGTCAATGCAATGAACACAGTGGATCCTCCTTGCCAGTCACCTATTAACCACCTAAATCTCACAGCTTCTCAGGGCTGCAGGTAGGAGGACCTTGCTGCATGTCAGATTTGATGCCCTCATGCCCCTTTCTTAAGTCTGCATAAAGAACAAAGAGTATTAGTATCCTTATGGGCTTGGTAACTGATAAGCAGAGCTCTGCTCCACATTTTCAAAAGAAGTGATGCTGTCACACCTGCCCTTCGGGTTCCAGCACAGCTTCTTGTCACTGTATAAGATCCTAGGGAACTGATAGGTTCATGATGATCTCCTAGGTGTGCAGGCCGACTTTATATAGTTAGGGGGTGGTACAGCATAGTGGGGTACAGCAAGAGTTCTGGAATTGATGAAACTGAGCAGACTCTTACTTTATTTACTAATTGTGGGTTATGGTCAAGTCATGTGTTTAACATCCATTTGTACTCACATCAACATGTATTTTTCCAACAGAATTTCCCAAATGAAAACCATTTCGCTTTCCTCTTGAAATGACTTGAAACACTGGCTTCTTTGGCATCAAAATCTCCAAGGTTCTAACAGTGGTTTTAGGATAGCCCATGTTCATCAGCAGAAGGTTGGGACAGAAGTAAGATCAGTGAGTTCTGGGAACAAAAGTTCAACGTTCTACACTATTTCTTTCTAGTTCTTTTTTCCCCTCCCCTTTTTGATGGTAAAAGTTCAGTTTTAAAAACATTTTTTGTCATTAATAATTAGTGATGTTGAGCATCTTCCTCACACCAGTCAGAATGGCCATCATCAAAAAGTCTACAAACAATACTTGCTGGAATGGGTGTGGAGAAAAGGGAACCCTCCTACACTATTAGTGGGAATGCAAACTGATGGAGCCACTATGGAGAACAGTATGGAGGTTCCTTAAAAAACTAAAAATAGAGCTACCATATGATCCAGCAATCCCACTCCTGGGCATATAGCCAGAGAAAACTGTAATTCAAAAAGATACAAGCACCCCAATGTTCCTTGCAGCACCATTTACAATAGCCAGGACATGGAAGCAACCTAAATGTCTATCAACAGAGGAATGGATAAAGAAGATGTGGTATACATATACAATGGAATATTATTCAGCCATAAAAGGGAATGAAATAATGTCATTTGTAGCAACATGGATGGACCTAGAGATTGTCATACTGAATGAAGTCAGACAGAGAAAGACAAATATCATATGACATCACTCTTTTGTGGAATCTAAAAAAAGGGTACAAATGAACTTATCTACAAAGCAGAAATAGAGTTACAGATGTAGAAAACAAACCTATGGTTACCAGGGGTAAGCAGGGGAGGGATAAATTGGAAGATTGGAATTGACATATACACACTACTCTATATAAAATAGATTACTAATAAGGACCTACTGTATAGCACAGAGAACTCTACTTGATACTCTGTAATGGCCTATATGGGAAAACAGTAAAAAACAGAGTGCATATATGTATGTGTATAACCGATTCACTTTGCTGTACACCTGAAACACAACATTGTAAATTAACCATACTCCAATAAAAATTAAAAAAAACCATTTTTTTCCATGATACCTAATGTAGTATATAGGAAGAAGAGGCATGGCCGGCAATGTACATTAGAAAAAACAGATGCGAGAATTTACTTTGACATTTTTTTTTAATCATGTTGATGCACTTTAGGTCCCCCTCAGGAAAATGATGCTACTTGCTAATGTCCTTTGCAGAAGATGTGTGTGAGAAAAGTGGTGCATGCCTATCGTCTTTATGATCCTACTTTTTCCTTACTTCTATATCACAACCAAAGTGATTAAGTCAATCTGGATTTATTAAAGGGTTAACAAAAACTAAAAGTAATGGAGAAAGAATTGTAAATGAGTATGTTAGATATGGCTTTCCCTTAGTCCAAAGGGAAAGCACCCAAGAATTTTCACCTTTCTTGAGGGTCCTCTTGGGAAGGTATCCCAGTTCCCAACCTCATTCTATCCCCAGATTTTTAAGAGTTTCTCCTTTACAATCTCTCCAATAACTGTTAGAAACTCTGTATATTATCCACAAGGGCTAGTTTTACTCCAGAATCTATTTCCTTCACTTCCAGAAGGAAACAGATTCTGGAGTATTCTTCCCAGTGTGAGTTAGAATAATCCCATGGGAGCTCAGGAAGGAAGTTCCAATTTGGCATTCACAGCCCACATCTCATAGAAAGGTCCAAGTTTTGTCTCTAAGAGTCTCCTAAATGGTGTGAGTTGAAGATGGGCATTTTCACTCAATGTTCAGTGAGTAGCTGTTGAATCATACATACACACACACACACACACACACACACACACACACACACACACACACTCTCACTCAGTCACATATGCACATACCCCTGTCCAAAGGCAAATATTAATGTTCATGGATAGGAAAGACCAAACCCATAAAGAGGAAGAGGACTGATTTCCTTCCCTATAATTTTTCCCATTATCCAAAATTTTTCTTAGCATTAATTCTTTTCATTTACCTCTCATTTTCATTTAACTCCCATTTCCAAATTGTGTCTCTGAAAGCTACTAGAGATTAGTAAGTAACTGATTCATGTTTCTTATGGCTGCTTCCTTAGCTATGTATGACAAAACCAAAACAGGGACATTATTGCTCATAAATAATGTACCATTCCTCTCTCTGGTCTGGGGGTGGGGTGGCGGGTAGACGTAGTGAAGAGGCAAGAAGTGGGATGAGAGGTTTCATTTTTTCTAGTTAATAACTGTAGAACCGATTGTTTTGGCTAATGAACTTACAGGGATGATGTTTGAAGTAATAGCCAAATAAAATTTGTTTTTTAGGAATACTGGAAACTAAACTATTTGGGTACTTAACAGTATAAGGTAAGCACTAAACTCGATACTGAATTTTAGCTATGCAACTGTAACCCTTTTAACACAAATGTAGTTAACAGGCAGAACCAATTATTTGCATTTTGTTAAAGGATAAACTTCTCTTAAATGATAAATTTAATTACTGAAATAACAATGAAGAAGTAATGTCATTTGAGACTAGAAGAACTCAGAGAGTGTCTGTGAATCTGCTATATTAAAGAGTATTTTCTGGGACTTCCCTGGTGGTCCAGTGGTTAAGAATCCACCTTCCATTGGTAGTCTGATAGGGATTGCATTGAGTAGTATAGTCATTTTCACAATGTTGATTCTTCCAATCCAAGAACATGGTATATCTCTCCATCTGTTTGTATCATCATTAATTTTTTTCATCAGTGTCTTATAGTTTTCTGCATACAGGTCTTTTGTCTCCTTAGGTAGGTTTATTCCTAGGTATTCTATTCTTTTTGTTGCAATGGTAAATGGGAGTGTTTCCTTAATTTCTCTTTCAGATTTTTCAGCATTAGTGTATAGGAATGCAAGAGATTTCTGTGCATTAATTTTGTATCCTAATACTCTACCAAATTCATTGATTAGCTTTAGTAGTTTTCTGGTAACATCTTTAGGATTCTCTATGTGTAGTATCATGTCATCTGCAAACAGTGACAGTTTTACTTCTTTTCCAATTTGGATTCCTTTTATTTATTTTTCTTCTCTGATTGCTGTGGCTAAAACTTCCAAAACTATGTTGAATAATAGTGGTGAGAGTGGGCAACCTTCGACAGATGAATAGATAAAGAAGATGTGGCATATATATACAATGGACTATTACTCAGCCATAAAAAGAAACAAAATTGAGTTATTTGTATTGAGGTAGATGGACCTAGAGTCTGTCATACAGAGTGAAGTCAGAAAGAGAAAACCAAATACCATATGCTAACACATATATATGGGATCTAAAAAGAAAAAAAATGGGTTCTAATGAACCTAGGGGCAGGACAGGAATAAAGATGCAGATGCTGAGAATGGACTTGAGGACATGGGGAGGGGGAAGGGTAAGCTGGGATGAAGTGAGAGAGTAGCATTGACATATATACACTACCAAATGTAAAACAGATAGTGGGAAGCAGCTGCATAGCACAGAGAGATCAGCTTGGTGCTTTGTGACCACCTAGAGGGGTGAGATAGGGAGAATGAGAGGGAGGTACAAGAGGGAGGGGATATGGGGATATATGTATACATATAGCTGATTCACTTTGCTATACAGCAAAAACTAACACAACATTGTAAAGCAATTATACTCCAATAAAGATGTTAAAAAAAAAAAAAGAATTTGCCTTCCTATGCAGGGGACACAGGTTCGATCCCAGGTCAGGAAACTAAGATCCCACATTCTGCTGGGCAACTAAGCCTGCGTGCTGCAACTACAGAGCCCATGCACTCTGGAGCCCTCCGGCCACAACTACAGAGCCCACATGTTCGGGAGCTCGCGCGCCAGAACTAGAGAGCCCACGCACGGCAACCAAGAGCCCGGACACCACAATGAAAGATCCTGCATGCAACAACTAAGACCCGACACAGCCAAAAATAAACAAACAAATAAATTTAAAAAGTAGAATATTTTCTATTTTTCATGTGAATTTCCCTTATATAGAAACATTGCTGTTAATTTTTGACACGCAAAATCATAGAAATAGCAAGGAATTGACTAGCTAGCTGACAAATATCCGGGCAAAAAACAAGAGATGTAATTATAGCTCAAGGTGTTGTCTAATTTTCCCATAGCAAGTAACACAACTTCCTGAAATCAGGGCCAAATGAAATCTAAATGTTATACTTGGCCAGGGAGATATAAAGTTCCTTTGATATTATATCATCCTTTAAACCTTTGAGAAATGTAACATAAAATAATAACTGAACTTAAGATTTTCACCTTAACTCTTATTCTGGGGTCAGATATAAAGGTTGATTTTTTTTTTTTACTAAGTTATTGATTTCAGAAATTTATATTTCCATCACTCTGTGTTTGGGATAACTGTGTACATATTTTATCATCTCTTTTCTTGCACTAATATATTTTTGTGTGAAAAACTCTTGCCCTTTCACTGATATATATCATGACTGCATAAAATTTTGAGTGTTTTTCACACAAGCTTCTCAGATTTTAACTATCTGTCCTGGATGTTTGTATATTCCAGGCAGATCCTCTTTTAAATGGTTTGGTCCTATTTATGGGATGGAATGGTTTGGGTTTCTGGTGCAAAGTAAATAACGCAGAAATATATCTTGTAAAAATGAACAACAGACCAAAATCAAATATCTATTCAAGCCTATCTTCTGTGTTATTAATTAATCTAGCCAGTTCATATATGTTAAGCACTTATAAAAGTGGCATGTAGTCAGAGCCCAAGAACTGCTAGGCTCAAGCAGCTGTAATCCCCCACCCCCGACATAACTGTAAAATAATATTTTTGAACCACTGCAGTGGTTTTCAACTTAAGCATTATCTGGTGATCTTCAAAATTCTCCAGGTTAGGCTTCACCCCAATCAATTAAATTAAAAATTTGGCTGCTAGGACTAAGACATCAATTTTTTGCCAACACTTTATTTCAAAATAAAATATGTCAAGCCTACATAATATCCACTAGAATAGTAAATTAACGTCCACGTTCCCTTGCAACGTTTGCTTTAGCTCTCTATGTAAGTATTAATATATATATATTTACTCTTGAAACATTTGAGAGTAACTTACTCTCAAATTATGAAATTTTACCTCCAAATGTTTTCTCATGTAACTTGAAGAATAGGACATTTTTCTATATAAGCACAACACAGTGATTACACTCAGTGATTACACTTACCGTCCATCCTACTGTGCTTTCCTACAAGGAACCCACCAGACACTTCACTACCTCCCACCACTGTCAGCCTCCTGTGAAAGGTAGTTTGTCTTTTACTGTTTCCCTCAAGACTTGACTGAGTGGATTTAGACCTCTTTCTCTCGGAGAGCAGGGAGCAGGGGAAGCTAAATGGGATATGACCAAATGCATTTTCACTGGGGATTGGCGTGGGGCACGAGATGGTGAAGGAAAGGGTACACATTTCACTCATAAATGCTTGTCCCGCTGGAGGTTACGTAAACTATCAAACATTATGTAATCACATATGCTGACTCTGATTAGCTCTGTTTTAGGCGTTGGTGACTGACTTTTGAACCAATCAAACAAACCACAAAGGTAATTCAACCCTTCGCAACTTGTCAATGCCCTGATTCGTCAAAGCACAGAGTTGATGCCTTATGATGGATGGTTATCAGAACAAAGTTCCTAAATTTTATTTGTGGTTTGTGCCTAACATTAAAATGATAAGATTATACTCATGTTAGGAATATTATGGGTAGGAGGAAGACATCATCACAAAGGGCTGTACACTTGCATCAGATTATGGATTAAAATAAAGGCAGACAACTTTGTAGCTCGTGTTGCATATGGCTCTCTCTTTGGTGCTGTGATATTAAAGCTACATTTTGGGGAGCAGAAACAGGTCAGATTTAGACAGACACTTTTGAATGTTACGTGCCTCTTTTTTTCTCTCTCTCTATTGGCATGCATGACTAAGTAGCTCCTACATTACATGGGAATTGGGTATTTATTACATTTGCAACTAATTTCTCAGATTTTCAGGAAGGGAATCCTGTATTTAGTACTGGGTTACTGGGAAGATAATCTTTATCTAGAAAAAAAAGGGAATTAAAATTAGTACAGTCAATAGAAATTTATTATTTTCCTGTTCATAATCATTTAAAAATAAATTTAGATTTATCTCTCGGAGACCTCAAGTATATCTAAAACTCTCAAAGATGATGAGAAAAACATGTAAAAAGGGAGTTCCAGAAGATAATTTGGAGATGTCTATAGGAGGAAAATTTGAGGGCACCTTTGTTTTGTGAGACTGCCTATAAGAGCAGTCAAGAAACTGATGGATGAATTTTGGTTCTGACTGGGCTGACAAAGATTTGGAGACAACTTGCTTCCGTTTTTGTAAATTTGATAGGTTACTATTACATTTGGGGATGTAGGTTTGCATAGAAGGTCACTCTTGAGAGCCTAAGCGAAACAAATTTTAAGTTAGTATGGTTATCTGGGGAGGTCTTCTAAGGTACTCTGCATAGTAGCAATGTTCAGAGACCACCGTCTATTATCATTCAAGAAGACACAAGTATATATATATGTTATAAGGCAGTAAGTGCAGTATGAGATGAAGTTCCAGGTTTATAAAAGAATAAAGGAAGCTGACTGACTGAATAGTGTCTTTTACCAAGCTGTACCCATGACTACATCTGGTTCACATAAGCAACTTTTGATTTTTATGGTTCTTTCAGATTAAATTTTTTTTTTTTTTGGAATCCTGTAGGTGAGCTACTTGCATAATTATTTACTATGGCTACAGCTTTTTTATAGCACCACTGACGTCAGAATTTGGTAAACATTGCTTGCCCTCTGCCATACTAATTTTGTACATTCAATTCAATTTAATGGATGTTTGCAGAACACAGCAATAAATGCTAGAAAACCAGAGTAAAACAAAAACAAAAAGCAGTAGAGGAATTGATTATATGGCATCTTATAGATGCACAGGTGATAACAGAACTGTGCTTTTAACTGTATTCATCCAAAGTAGTTACTGTGTATTATCATTTTTTAGAGTTTTGGTTTTTGTTTGTTTCGTAGAACCAGTTTGGGTCTCTGAGTGTGTTGCTAAGGGGTCCAAGAGGAAGCCAATATTGGATTTATAATAATAGTTACCCTCATGACATATGGTTCTTTTACCAGCACATATCAGCTTTCTTTTTATTTATTTACTCACGATGCTCTCATTTGGCTAGCTGGCTTGTTTCATAACTCAGCCTGACCCCAGGACCCAAGGAATCTCAGTACTTCCTATACTGGTTTTTAGAGTCTACTCCCATAAAGCCCCTTCACTGATCACACTGCCTGCCAGGGACTCTGCCTCTCAGAAAGATCACAGGGCTCCATACTGACCCAGAAAGCCCTGGGACTCTGATCTGCCAAGCCCTGTCCTGTCCGGGCCTGACACATGATATTCTCTTCTTCAATCACAAGTCTGACTTGGAAATTGGTGTTTTTGCATGCTTGAATGTGTGAATGTGGTAACTTGTAGCCACTAGCACATGTACACATAGCAGCTTCAGAGGACTGATTCTGTTTTTCGTTTCCCAGAAGTCACTACCATGCAGATTTTCTGAGAAACATTTGTGTGTAGCAGGATAATGTACTGGTTTCTGTCCTTTTTGTTTCCTGTTCTTATGCCACGCTGTGATGTTGCCCTTCTTGAGAGGCAGTGATGCCAGATACTGGGA
This sequence comes from Phocoena sinus, assembly GCF_008692025.1. NCBI lineage: Eukaryota > Metazoa > Chordata > Mammalia > Artiodactyla > Phocoenidae > Phocoena > Phocoena sinus. The sequence continues at coordinate 103,350,911 of NC_045765.1, read as the reverse complement.
TGGACAGGCCGAACACAAGGATTAGAAGAAAGTGGTTTCCCTGGCAACAATAACCATGCGAGGGGAGCCACACTACTTATCCACTACGCATGTCACTTTTTCTCTGCTTTAAATAACACAGAGGACCTGAATGCTATGTATCTGATTCTGAATCATTTCTAGTGGATGGAACTACAGAAAACCAGCACAGTTTAAAAAGAATTTGGATATTTGACCAGTGTGCCATATACTTTTTCTATGTTAATAGACACCTCCCAAAGTATCTCCTTTCTATTAGTGTGTCATTGCTTTTGCACTTTTCATGACATGAAGCTGAGAAATAGTTTTCTCTTTCAAAGACAAAGCAGGTAAAGAATTTGCAAAAATACCAGATTTTTAAAAAATTATAAGAAAACTCTAATTATATCTCTTAACATTTCAAAATTATCCTTTCTACACCAGTGGCCAAAAACAATCTGTAGATGAAATGATATGATAAGAAAGGCAAGAAAGTCACTCTAAATTAATAACTTCATCCTAGTTCTTTATAGTGCTTTTTTTAAAAAAGTCTTTAAATTATTCTTTTCTGAACTCTGCATTTATTTTATTGGTATCTTGACATTAGTTTATTAACATTTTGATGTGATTATTAGTCATTGCTGATTAAATATTAATTAAATGGGAAGGAGTGTGCTGAATAATGCTCTCCATATTTGCTGGTCAGCACTTTACATTTACCTATCTATCTATCTATCTATCTATCTATCTATCTATCTATCTAGTATCATCCCACACAACCAGGTATAATTTTGGTATCAGAGTATTGCACACAGCCTAAAGTCAAAAAACTGTCATTATATCTAAAAACAACTAACTATCGTTGAAAGAAATGGTCACTTTTTAAAATACTACCCCTCAAACGCTGACCCATCTTTGAAAAATCAGTCGTTATCCATTACTTTCTTAAATTTTCTGACTTATTATTAATAACTGGTAAAATCTGAAGTACTGAATAGTTATACATTCCTGAAAAAAATTCTAATTTGAGCTAAACTGGGTAAAAGTATAGGACAATGCTACCAATGCTTGGGTTATATTTCTATACTATACAGAAATATAACCCAAGTCACAAATACAAGCTACATGTGAAATTTTAAACTTTCTAATAGTTGCTTTTATAAAAAGGGAGAACAGGTGAGATTAATGTTAATAATCTATTATTTAAGCAAACATCTAAAATATTATAATTTCCATATAAAACCAATATAAAAGTTACTAGTGAGATTTTACATTATATTTTTCATACGCAGTCTTCAACATCTGACTTGTATTTTACATTTAAGCACATCTCAGTTTGGCCCAGCCGTATTTCTAGTGTTCAACAGCCACATGTGGCTAGTGGTTACCATATGGGACAGCACAGGTCTAGAACATAAAATATCACCCAAGTCATTTGAGGTTCAGTTCCTTAAAAGTTAAAATGCTGATCCTATAAGTAAAAATCTATCTCTTGAGCTGTTTGGAAAAGTTAATAGATTGACAGTGTTTTCTGGATTCAAATACTAGGTGCTCCTGAAAAAATGTTTAAATAATCAATAATCATAAGAACTTTTCCAAGGTTCTTCCCAGAGACATTAATTAAGTTGATGATAATATGATTTCAGAGACTAGAAAGCACTGACAAATTTAGCTAATTCTGTTAATCCCATAAGATATTCTTGGGAAAAAATTCTTTGCAGATTTAGTATATCAGCGTGTTGTATTAGAATAATTGAACTGAGAATATCTTACAGAAACCAGCTCTTTGCTGAATTTCATTATAACCAAAATTTTGGGGATGTAAATATACACTGTGGACTGAGTGACTAAACCGAGGAAACCATGAGTTTTTCTAAAGGAGGTTTCATTCCAGTCTCCTAAATTACAGAGATATACTTGCCTTCTTCTGAATGACATTACAGAGAAGAAATAGAGAAAGAAAGGGTATGAATGGTTTATCTCTGCCAATGGGCTGAGTGAAGAAAATGTCCTTTTCTCCCAATTTGCTGTAATATTTAGAAATCATTTTTAGAAAGCCTGGCTAGCAGGAATTACAAGTAAATTTTTAATAATTTCCATGGATATCATAATTACAAAAATATTTGGAATAAATAAGGAACTATTATGTGAGCTCACAAACTCATTTATAAGCTTTCTATTTTCAAAAAAATTCGAGACAAGTGTTTCATTTGGTGATTCTGCCTCTTACCATTTATTAATTCTATCAACAGCCCAATGAGATTTCTGAGAACCTATTCTCATTAGACAACTTGAACAAGTCCAAATTGTCAACAATTAACAGTAACCAATTTGTGAATTCAAGTGAAAAATTATCTATTATAAAATGGATCAGACTAATAGAAGAACTAGATTTCTACAGGGATGAAAGTGGCTTGTGAGATATAGAGGCAAGCAGCAACAAATAACTGGTGGTACATTACCGGTATACCATCATTTATTTAATTTACTGAGGCAACAGATATTTTTTAGAACTCCTACTATAAGCAAATTGCTTGTCTTAGATGAAGCAGGAACTCAAAAGACAAATCGGATGTGAATTCTACATTTAAGGATTTATAATGTAGTGGGTGGAAAAAGACCATAAATAGCTATAACGGAAGCCCAAGAATTTTGAGAGATCTGAGGAAGGGAGATCAGCTTCAAGGGTAGGAGCTGGTATTGTCAGGTAAGTAGACAGAGCAACTTCCCAGGGGAAGTAGATTTGAGCTGGGCCTTGATGAATGGAACGAATTTAGTCTTACAAAAAAGGAGGAGGCATTTAGGTAGAGAAAATGTTAGCAAAGGCAAGACTCTTACGAGAACACAGGAAAAATTTGATCTAGAAGTAGTGATGTATGTCTATGCATTTTCAAAGATCCTGTTCTGCATGGAAAAAAGTTCTACCACATTAAGGTTTAGCCAGCAAAAGGAAAATAATTTATTTATATCAAATGGGAAAGGAGCTTAGTTAAAATAATATGAATTAGAATTTGATGTTATTATCAGTAACAAATACAGGCAATTTTTATCCAGTAAATTTTGGCTTTATATTTTATTGCTGATACTTTGTTTTTATGTTATCTATATCAGATCTATAGATAATTTCACTAAGCATAATATTGTCTAGGTCCACTGATGTTGCTACAAATGGCAGAACTTCATTCTTTTTTATGGCTGAATAATATCCCATAGTATTTATGTATATATATATGTGTGTGCCTATATCTATTTATATACCACATCTTTTTTATCCATTTGTCTATTGATGGACACTTGATGGACACTTCCATATCCTGGCTTTTGTAAGTAGTGTTGCTATGAACATTGGGGTGCATGTATCTTTTCAAATCATGTATGTTTTCATTTTTTCTGGATATATACCCAGGAGTAGAACTGCTGGGTCATATGGTTGTTCTAATTTTAGTTTTTTGAGAAACCTCCATATTGTTTTCCACAGTGGCTGCCTCAATTTACATTCCCACCAACCCGTACAAGGGTTCCCTTTTCTCGATATCCTCTCCAATGTTTGTGATTTGTAGACTTTTTGATGATAGCCACTCTGACAGGTGTGAAATGACATCTCATTGTTGTTTTGATTTGAATTTCTCTGATAATTAGCAACAGTGAGCATATTTTCATGTAACTGGGAACTTAGCCATCATTGTGATGTGTTTCCAGCTGTTAGCCAGCTGTATGTCTTCTTTGGAAAAATGTCTATTTAGGTCTTCTGCCCATTTTTTGATTAGGCTTTTTGGTTGTTGTTATTGAGTTGTATGAGCTGTTTATATATTTTGGATATTAGTCCCTTGTTGGTCATATCATTTGCAAATATTTTCTCCCATTCAGTAGGTTGTCTTTTCATTTCGTGGATGATTTCCTTTGTTGTGCAAAAGCTTTTAATTTTAATTAGGTCCCATTTGCTTATTTTGCCTTAGGAGACAGATCCAAAAAATATTGCTACAATTTATATCTAAGAGTGTTCTTCCTATGTTCTCTTCTATGAGTTTTATGGTCTCAGGACGGACACTGGTTTTAGATTGTTGAGATATGTAATGGTAAGGGATGCCTTTTGTGCCCCCATGTCACATCCCCTCAGCCTGCCTCTAACTTAAGCAACAAGCAATGGTGGATAGTTTCTATGCATAGCACCACAGCCCTACCTCAAGTGCCTACCAAGTCTCTCTACTTTTATAGTTTAGGATTTTTGCAAGCAAAGGACCATTCAGCCAGGAGCAGGGCAGTATGGAATTGCAGGGGAATTAACACCTCTGGGAGCAAACCTCGACTAGTGGAGAAGGGGAGGTGATGGACAAGCTTCAGCCATCATCTTCCCTCCATCATATGTGGAGGGAAGTTCTAAGGTCATGGGGGCTCAGAGAGTCCCTAACTGTACAGAGCCACAGCTGTCCACAACATTAATAGCTCACTACTGCACCCTTTACTGGCTTTGTCTTTTTCCCTGTCTCACTCTCCAGCCCCCTCACTCCTGCTTCTGGGTATCACCTCCCAAATAAACCATCTGCACCCAAGTCCTTGTTTTGGGCTCAGTTTTGTGAAAGAACCAAATATCACCATTCCCATAAAAAAGTAGGTACTTTTTAAAGAAAATCAAGTTTGAGTAACAAAATGACTAAAGAACTTAGCCCCTCAGAAGAAAGCTGAGATGAGAAAGCCTGAGTCCCACTGCGTGAATGGATTGTAACTAAAGGGCTAATTTATAAATCAGTTGTTTTAAACCTGGAATATATTTCCTAATGGAAACACATCACAATGATGGCTCGGTTCCCAGTTAACAGAAATGAATTAAGCTTGTGAATAACTTAAAATATTAAGTAGTAGATGTAATTTAATTTATCCTGTTTTCTGGAATCACACTGTACTAGTTAGCTGAGGCTACTATAACAAAATACCAAAGACTGTGTAACTTAAACAACAGAAATGTATTTTCTCACTGGTTTGGGGGCCAGAAGTCCAAGACCAAGGTGTGGGCATTGTTGGTGTCTTCTGAGGCCTCTCTCCTTGGCTCATAGATCCGCCTTTCCCCCGTGTATTCACATGTTCTTCCCTCTGTACATGTCTGTGTCCAAATCTCCTTTTCCTATAAGGACACCAGGCATATTAGATTAGGGCTCCAAATGCTCTCATTTGATTTAATTATCTCTTTTACAACCCCATCTCCAAATATATTCACATTCTGAGGTACTTGGGGTTAGGATTTCAACACATGAATTTGGGGGTAGGGACACAGTTCAGCCCATAACACATATTTATCTTTAAATTTTTAGTTACAAAGTATTTGATACATGTAAATAAATAAACACCAATGAAATCACAATTCAGCTTAATAATTAGAGCATTATAGATACCTTTGCAACCACCTGCGTTCTCCTTCTTCTATCTTCCTCTTTCCCCTCAAGAAGTAAATACTATCCTGAATTTTGTTTACCAACTACTTGCTTTTTAACAGATTTATCACATATAAATATATAATTAAGCAATACATTGTGCTTTTTTGAGCTTTATAAAAATAGCATCATTTGGTATATAGTTTTATATGACTTTTCCCTCTAAACAGTATGTGTCTAAGATTTATCCATACTGAAGCAAGCAGGTAAGGTTCATTCATTGCACTACGGCATAATATTCCACTAAGCGACTATACATATACATATCTATTCATTCTCCTATTGAGAGCATTTAACTTGTTTCCAGGTCTTTTGTTATTAATTATGCTGCTCTCGTTGTACGTATTTCTTTCATGTGTGTAAGACAGATGCTCTGTACCCAGGAGTGGAATTGCTGGGTTATGAGGAATGTGATTACTCACCAGAACAAGAGAGTTACCAAATTGTTTTCAGAGTAGTAGTGCCAGTTTATGTTCACACCAACAGTGTCTAAGGTCTCTTTGATGATTTGTACTGTGGCCAATACATGACATTGTCAGGCTTGTAAATTTATGCCAATGATGTTATGATGTCAAATGATAGCAAATTATTTATAATTTACATTTTCCTAACAACTAATAATTGTTATGAACCTCTTTTATTATGTTTATGAGATATACATGTTTTCTCTTCTATGAAATACCTGTTTTCTTTTTTTGGTCAATTTTTCTTCTGAATCTTCTTTTGTCTTCTTTTTATTTACAAGAGTTTTTCTGTACCTATTTTCTAATCCTTTTCTGCCTACTTGTTGAAAATATCTTATTTCAGTTTGTAGTATCTTTTTATTTCCTTTATGTGTATTTTGATGAACAGAGATTCTTAATTTTAATGTGGTTAAACTTAGCAGTCTCCTCCTTTATAATTATTACTTTTTGTGCATTGCTTGAAAAATTCTTCCCTATCCTGAGGTCATAGTTTTCTCCTAAACTTTTTATCTTATGGATATTTCTTTTTATGTCTTAAGAAATTCTTTCCTATGATGTCACAAATATATTTTCTCTAAAATGTTTATGGTTTATCCTTCACACTTATGTTTATTTCTTCAGTAATGGACTTCTGCATATGGCATAAGGTAGAAACCTAATTGCGTTTTCCTTCCACATGGATAATCAATTATTCTATCAATGTTAGAATAAAGACACCACTAAGTTTTTGTACCTATTGCTAAGTATTCCTGTTAAATCTGAAACTTTAGAAAGAGGAGGAGGTATATATGCAGTCATAAGCATAAAAATATATCAACAGTCAGAAGCCATTCAGTCTTTTTGTTAGCTGAACAGCTAGTGGAGGTTATGAAAAAGAAGGAAGAATGATTTCCACTGCAGAGAACTTTCAATGCTATATTGAAAGGGAGAGGGTAGAAGAAAGGAAAAAACAAAAAGGAAATGGGTGTCCAGTTAGGGTGGAGACAGTGAGATGTATCCTAACTAGGAATCATTTGTAATGTACAGGATATTCATAAGCCTGAATGTGGAATCAGAAACCATCTGACCTTAACTTTAAAATATATATGTTTTAAGAAGACCTTTATTTATTGTCTACTTTAATTCCTTCATCTTGTCAGATATACATGGAAGAAACAGAGATATGAAGTGACTACCCAAAAGATACATGGTGGATTAGGGGCAAAGCTGTGATTATAGTTTAAGTCAGACTTGTGAAGGTAGTAGCCCTATAGCCAAATAAAAATGACAGGGATATACATTATTTGTTTTTATCCATCAACACAGTTTGAAAACTTTTTTGACTTTTCTTTATTTGCTAAATGTATAGAAATGTAAACCCTAGCATAATGTAAAAGATACATTTTGAAAATTTTATTCTTTATGCCTCTACCAAGAAGGAACTTTAAGCCTAAAGATAATTTCTATCATATTCTTAGCATGAGTGGATTTCGTCTTTTAAAGCTTATCAGTTGGCTTCAGTGTGGAAAACATAAGCAATAAAATATTTCTCTCTTGATAAACAAGTTGAACATTCTCACTGCTGGTTAGTATGAATAGTTTTGTTTGGCTACTGACAGATAATAGTTTGAGGATACCATAAAAGAGTAACCAAAAAACACATGTTTAGCTTCACTAGACTTCTTTTATAGCTGATAAAATGTTACAAAGCTCACAAGCTATGATCCATGTATTTATGACTTGAGGTTCTATAACTTTATTTTCTCTTGTGGACAAAACACACAATAGCTATAAAAATTTTTCTTATAGATAGAATTTTCATTCTTCGACAAAGATGTACCATTGTGGGTTATAGCACTTGACTGCCCGGAAATTATTTCTCAGCCTACTATGTACAAAAGCAACTTTTACTTTATAGATATGCATCAGGAACTTGGAACTCTGGAGGGAGGTTCTTCCTTTCTTCTTTAAAACAAAATTGTTCTGCAAATAGCTAGTGAGTCATCAACTTCTTAGGTTTATGAAGTACTGTTCAAGTTATTTCTTCATTTTTTGCATCCTTAAAACTTGACTCTATCTTAACATTGTCGCTATATCAAAAGATGGACCAAAACCACAAAGTGAGACCAGATTATTTTATAGGAAAGTGAAATACTGCAAAGGGAATGTTATTGGTAAGAATTTATCTTTAAATAAAGATTATAATAAGAGCTTTAAATACAAATTTAAAATAGTCTTATAGGTGCCTGGCAAGATGGCAGAGTAGGAAGACCTTGAGCTCACCTCCTCTCATAGTCACACCAAAATTACAACTATTTACAGAGCAACTATTGATGAATGATACTGGAATCTAGCAGAAAAGATCTTCTATTATACAACTAAAGATATAAAGAAGGAAACACAATGATGAGACAGGTAGGGGTTAAGACCCATACCCTCGAGTGGGCGATACACAAACAGGAGGACAATCAAAACTGCAGATGTTTGCCCCAAGGAGCAATGGGTCTCTGCAGCCCAGGGGTGCTTCACCAGGATGACAAGCCCCCAGAACGTTTGGCTTTGAAGGCCAGATGGACTTACTTTTGGAGACACAGAGGGCTGTGGGAAATAGAGAAATCTCACGTGCTCCAGGATCCAAGGTAGAAGCAGTAATTTGAAAGGATCCTGGGTCAGACCTACCTTTTCATCATGGAGAGCCTTCCAGACAGGCAGGAGGCAACTGGAGCTCACCTTGGGGACATGATACCGCTGGCAGCTATTTTGGGGAGCTTGTTCTACCATGTGGACGCTCTTGCTGGTAAGCGTCATTTTGGAATCTTCCCCCTAGGTTATTAATACTAGGACCCAACTCTGCCCACCAGCCTGTTGGCACCAGTACTCAGATGCCTCAGGCCAAGCAGCTAGAAACACAGCACCATCTACCAACAGGCCTTCTGCCTTAAGACCCACTGAGCCCACAGCTGTCCCAGGACGTAGCCCTGTTCACCACAGGGACCAAGACCCAGCAGCACATACCAGTGCAACAGCACTAGCCCCGGGACCCCCAGGGTCCTGCAGCCAGAGACCTCAGGACCCAGCTCTGCCCACCAGTGGGCAGGCACCACCCCTAGGACCCCCTGCTCCCTGGCCGTATCCACCAGCGAGCTGGCACTAGCCTCAGGACCAGCCTCACCCACCAGTGGATAGAAATTAGCCCTGGGACCCCCTGGGCCCCAGCCCCATCAACAAGCAGGTGGACACCAGCCCCAGGACAACAGCAACCCCACAGCCTGTCATGACAGGACTCAGCCCATCCACCAGCAGGGTGGCATCAACCCTGGGACCACCTAGGCTCCAGTCCTGCTCACCATCAGGCCAACACCAACTCTGAGATACCTTGGACCCCTCAGCCAGCCATCCCAGGATTCAGCCTCAACCCCTAACAGGCTGACACAAGCTTTGGAACACCCTGCACCCTGCAATCAGCCATGTCAGGAATAGGTCTCACCCACAAGAGGGCCAACACCAGCTCTAGGACCCCCAGGGCCTGCAGCCAGAGACCCTAGGATCCAGCTCTGCATGCCAGTGGGCTGGCACTAACACCAGGACTTGGCTTCGCCCATTGGTGGGCAGGTACCAGGCCCAGGATCTCCTGGGCCCTGACACCACCCATCAGCAGGTAGACAGCGACCCCAGGACAACCACAGCCCTTCACCCTCCCTTGTCAGGACCCAGCCAACCCACCAGCAAGCTGGCACCAGACCCAGGATGCCATGGGTCCTGGCCCTAACAAACAGCAGGCCAACACTAGCTCTGAGATACCTTTGACCCCTCAGCCAGCTGCCTAGGATCCCGCCCTATTTACCAGTGGGCCAGTACCAGCTTTGGGACACCCTAGAACCTGTAGCTAGTCATATTAGGAATTGACCCCATGCACCAGCAGGCCGACACTAGATCTGGGAATCCTGGCCTCACAACCACCCACCCCAGAACCTGATTCTGCCTACCAGTGGGCCAGCACTAGTCCTGGGTTCCCCCAGGGTTCCATAGCCAGCTACCTCATGACCCAGCCCTGCCAACCAGTGGCCAGTAGCCTCTGCACAAGGCAGGGCTGGCTACCAACTGGACCAGGGGCCAGCCATGCCTACCAGACTGCAAACAGTAGTCAGCCAGCCACAACAGAGGGACCCACACATTCCAAATAGGGAGTACCACTAGAGAATATAGCTCTGATGACCAGAGGAGAATGCACTGCTAAGATGCATAGGATGTCTTCTACAAAAGGCCACTTCTCCAAGTTGGGAAATGTAACCAACCTACGAGATACATAGGAATAAAGTCAGCAAATTAGGTAAAAAGAGATGACAGAGGAACATATTTCAAAGGAAGGAATAAGACAAACCCCCAGAAGAACTACATAAAATGGAGATGGTAATGATTATAAAGATTATCAGAGACTCAGAGAAGAATGAATACAGTGAGAAGTTTAACAAAAAGTTAGAAAATATAAAGAAGAAGCAAAAAGAGCTGCAGAATACAAAATTGAAATGAAAAACTACACTAGAAGGAATCAATATAGATTATAAGATACAGAGGAATAAGAATGGATCATTAAGCTGGAAGGCAGAGTAGTAGAAATCACTGAAGCTGAACAGAAAAAAAGAAAAAAAACAACGAAACGAAATTAGGACAGTTTAAGAAATCTCTGGGACATCAAGCATACTAACATTCACATTATAGGGATCCCAGAAGAGAGAAAGAAAGAGGCAGAGAACATATTTGAGCATAATAGCTGAAAACTTCCCTAACCTGCGAAAGAGAACAGATATCCAGGTCCAGGAAGCACAGAGAGTCCAATACAGGATCAACCGAAAGAGGACCAAACCAAGACATACTGTAATTAAAGTGGCAAAAGTTAAAGAGAGGATATTAAAAACAGCAAGGAAAAGCAACAAATTACATACAAGGGAACTCTCATAAGGCTATGATCTGACTTTTCAGCAGAAACTCTGCAGGCTAGAAGTGGACGGCACAATATATTTAAAGCAATGAAAGGGAAAAATCTAAAACCAAGAATACTCTATCTGGAAAGGCTTTCATTCAGATTTGATGGAGAGATCAAAAGTTTTACAGACAAGCAAAATTTAAGAGTTCAGCACCACCAAACCAGCTTTATAAGAAATATTACAGGAACTTTTGTAAGTGAAAAAGGAAAGGACACAACTACAAATGTGAAAATTACAAAAGGAAAAAGCTCATCAGTAAAGGCAAATGTACAGTAAAGGTAGTAAATCAACCACATATAAAGTTAGTAGGAAGGTTAAAAGACAAAGGTAGTAAAATCATCTATAGCTGCAATAAGTAGTTAAGGGATACACAAAACACAAATATGATGTCAAAAACAGCAATCATGGGTGAGGGGAGTAAAAATGTAGGTTTGTTGAAATGAGTTTGAAATTAAGAGATAATCAACTTAAAATAATCATATATATATATATATATATATATATATATATATACACACACACACACAGAGATTGCTATATATAAACCTTATGGTAATTACAAACCAAAAATCCATAAAAGATACACACACAAAAAAGAGAAAATAATCCAAACATAAACTAAAGATAGTCATCAAATCAGAAGGGAAGAGAACAAAAGAAGAAAGGAACAAAAAGAACTACAAGACAACCCCCAAATAATTAACAAATTGGCAATAAGTACATACCTATCAATAATTACTTTAAATGTAAATGGACTAGACACTCCAATCAAAAGTCATACGGTGCTCTTTCCTGGCTGGAACCATGGAGGGTGCAGAAGAGAAGAAAGAGAAGGTTCCTGCTGTGCCAGAAACCCTTAAGAAAAAGTGAAAGATGGGACTTCCCTGGTGGTCCAGTGGTGAAGAATGCCTTCCAATGCAGGGGACACAGGTTCAATCCCTGGTTGGGGAACTAAGACCCTACATGCCACAGGGCAACTAAGCCTGCACACTCTACAGCCTGTGCACTACAACTAGAGAGCCCATGTGTTGCAACTACTGAGCCCATGTGCTCTGGAGCCTGCATGCCACAACTAGAGAGCCTGCACACTGCAACTACTGAGTCTGGGCACTCTGGAGCCCATGTGCCACAACTAGAGAGAAGGCTGTGCGCCACAATGAAAGATCCCACATGCCGCAATGGAGATCCCACATGCTGCAACTAAGACCCGATCCAGCCAAATAAATAAATAAATAAATAAATAAATGAATACATGAATAAATATTTTTTTTAAAAAAAGAAAAAGTGAAAGAATTTCACAGAGCTTAAGATCAAGAGCCTAAGAAAGAAATCTGCCCAAAAGATGTTTTGAAAGGCAAGGAGGAAGCTTATCTATGAAAAAGCTAAGCACTATCACAAGGAATACAGGCAGACTGAAATTTGAATGGCTAGGATGGCAAGAAAAGCCGGCAACTTCCAGGTACCCACAGAATCAAAATTGGCATTTGTCATCAGTATCAGAGGTATCAATGGTGTGAGCCCAAAGGTTTGAAAGGTGTTGCAGCTCTTTCACCTCTGTCAGATCTTCAATGGCACCTTTGTAAAGCTCAACAAGGCTTCAATTAACATGCTGAGAATTGTGGAACCGTACATTGCATGGGGGTACACAAAACTGAAGTCAGTAAATGAATTGATCTACAAGCATGGTTTTGGTAAAATCAACAAGAAGCAAACTGCCCTGATGTATAATGTGTTGATTGCTTGATCTCTTGGCAAACATGGCATCATCTGCATGGAGGATCTGATTCATGAGATCTATACTGTTGGAAAACTTTTCAAAGAAGTAAACAACTTCTGTGGCCCTTCAAATTGTCTTCTCCATGAGGCAGAAGGAAGAAAAAGACTACCCGTTTTGTAGAAGGTGGAGATGCTGGCAACAGGAAAGACCAGATCAACAGGCTTATTAGAAGGATGAACTAAGGTATCTACCATGATTATTTCTGTAATCTAGTCAGTTAATAAACAGTGACTGTTTTCAAATTGAAAAAAAATTTCACAGAGTGGCTGAATGGATACAAAAACATGATCCATATATATGCTGCCTACAAGAGACTCACTTCACATCTAAAAATACACACAGGCTGAAAGTAGCCTGTGTGGTGATGCTGGAAAAGGTATGCATACCTTTCCTTGCATGGAAAAGGTATTCCATGCAAATGAAAATGAAAAGAAAGCCAGGGTAGCAATATTTATATTAGACAAAATGACTTTAAAACAAAGACTGTAACAAGAGATAAAGAAGGATATTACCTAATAATCAAGTGATCAATCCAAGAAGAAAACATAACAATTGAAAATACACATGCACTCAACATAAGAGCACCTAAATACATAAAGCGTATATTAACAGACACAAAGGGAGAAATTGACAGCAACACAATAATAGTAAGGGCCTTTAACAGCCCCACTTAAATCAATGGACAAATCATTCAGATAGAAAATTAATAAGGAAACACTGGCCTCAAATAACACATTAGACCAAATGGATTTTATACACATATATAGACCATTCTATCAAAAAGCAGTAGAATACACATTCATTTCAAGTGCACATGGAACATTCTCCAGGATAGATTACATGTTAGGCAACAAAACAAACTCTCACTAAATTTAAGAAAACTGAAGTTATATCAAGTATCTTTTCTGACCACAAGTCTATAAGACTAGAAATCAACTACAATGAAAAAACTGCAAAGAACACAAACACGTGGAGCTAAACAATATGCTACTAAACAACCAATGGATTACTGAAGAAATTTTTAAAAATACCTGGAGACAAATGAAAATGGAAACACAAAGATCCAAATCCATGGGAAGCAGCAAAAGCAGTTCTAAGAGGGAAGTGTATAGAAATATAAGTCTAAGAAATCTCAAGTAAACAACCTAACCTCACAACTAAAGGAACCAGAAAAAAGAAAACACAAAACCCAAAGTTAGAAGATATAGAAGAAATCTAAGTGTCCATTAATAGATGAATGGATAAAGAAGATGTGGAATATGGAATGGAATACTACTCAGCCATTAAAAAGAATGAAATGTCATTTGCAGCAGCATGGGTGGACTTGAAAGGTATTATGCTAAGTGAAATAAGTCAGAGAGAGAAAGACAAATACTGTATGATATCATTTATATGTAGAACCTAAAAAAACACAACCAACTAGTGAATATAACAAAAAAGAAACAGGCTCACAGATATAGAGATCAAATTAGTGGTTACCAGTGGGGAGAGGCAAGAGGGAAGGGGCAATACAGGGGTAAGGGATTAAGAGGTACAAACTATTATGTATAAAATAAACTACAAAGATATATTGTACAATACATGGAATATAGCCAATATTTTATAACTACAAATAGAGTAAAATCTTTAAAACTTTTGAATCACTACATTGTTCATGTGTAACTTATCTAATATTGTATATTAACTATACTTCAATTAAAAATAGGATTAAAAAAGGGGGTCCTTGTTTGTGGAAGTTTCAGTGCTCCAATAAAATGCAATACAACTTTGATTAAAAGATCTGAAATGATGTCCTGTCCCCATTGGCCACAAATTGAGCTTTGAGGTTAGAGTCACAACATTTCCCTGGCAAATCCTTCAAATACCTAGTCACCATTTGAAAGAAAAACTGTTCTAAATGTAATGGTATACATTATGGTAATATTAAACCTTCCTTCTGTTAAAAACAAAACAAAACAAAAAACCCAAAGTTAGTAGCACAACAAGAGCAATAAAATTAAAGATCAAGGCAGAAATAAATGAAATAGAGACTAAAAAATTAGAAAAGATCAATGAAACTAAGATCTGGTTCTTCAAAAAGATAAGCAAAATTTATAAATCTTCAGTCAGTCTAAGCAAGAAAAAGGAGAGCCCATATCAATAAAATTAGAAATGAAAAAGAAGTTACAACTGATGCTCAAGAAATACAAAGGATTATGAGATTACTATGAACAATTATATGCCAATAAAATGGACAACCTAGAAGACATGAACAAATTCCTAGAAATGTATAATCTCTCAAGACTGAACCAGGAAGAAATAGAAAATACAAACAGCCTAATTACCAGTAATGAAAATGTCAGTAAAAAAACAAACAAACAAACAAAAAACCCTCCCAACAAACATAAATCCAGGAAGAGCTTCACAGGTGAATTATACCAAACATTTGAGAAGAGTTAACACCTATCCTTCTCAAACTATTTCAAAGAATAGCAGAGGAAGGAATGTTTCTTAACTCATTAGATGAGGCCAGCATCACCTGATACCAAAATCAGACAAAGATATCACAAAAAAGGAAATGACAGGCTAATACCACTGATCAATATAGACTCAAAAATACTCAACAAAATATTAGAAAACTGAATTCAACAATATATTAAAAGGATCATACATCATGATTAAGTGGGATTTATCCCAGGGATGCAAGGATGATTCAATATCCACAAATCAATGTGATACACCACATTAACAAAATGAAGAATAAAAATCGTATGATCTCAACAGATGCAGAAAAAAAAATCTGACAAAATTCAACATTCATTTATGATAAAACTCTCCAGAAAGTGGGTACAGAGGGAACATGCCCAACATAATAAAGGCCATTATGATAAGCCCATAGCTAACATCATACTCAAGATGAAAATATTTTCTCTAAGATTGGGAGCAAGACAAGGATGCCCACTCTCACCACTGTAATTCAACATAGTATAGGAAGTTCTAGTCACAGCAATCAGACGAGAAAAAGAAATAAAAGGAATCCAAACTGGAAGGGAAGAAGTAAAACACTCACTGTTTGCAGAAGACGTGATACTATACATAGAAAATCCTAAAGATGCCACCAAAAAAGTATGAGAGCTTGTCAATGAATTTGGTGTAGTTGCAGGATACACAATTAATATACAGAAATCTGTTGCACTTCTATACACTAACAATGAACTAGAAGAAAGAGAAATTAAGAAAATAATGCAGTTTACCATCACATCAAAAAGAATTAAAGAATCTAGAAATAAATCTAAGGAAGTAAAAAACCTGTACTCAGAAGAGACACTGATGAAAGAAACTGAAGACGACACAAACAGATGGCAAATTACACTGTATTCATGGATTAGAAGAATTACTATTGTTAAAATAACCATACTACCCAAGGCAATCTACAAGTTCAAGGCAATCCTTATCAAAATACCAATGTCTTTTTTCACAGAACTAGAACAAATAATTTAAATTTTTATATGGAAACACAAAAGAGCCCAAATAGCTACAACAATCTTGAGAAAAAAAAATAGAGCTGGAGGAATCCTGTCCCTGACTTCAGACTATACCACAAAGCTACAGTAATCAAAACAGTATGGTATTGGCACAAAAGCAGATATATAGCTCAATGGGACAGAATTGAGAGCCTGTAAATAAACTCATATACTTATGGTCAATTAATCTATGACAAAGGAGGCATGAATATACAGTAAGGAAATGACAGTCTCTTCAATAAATGGTGCTGGGAAAACTGGACAGCTACATGAAAAAGAATGAAATTAGAACATTTTCTTACACATATACAAAAATAAACAAAATGGATTAAAGACCTAAATATGATACCAGAAACTTTAAAACTCCTAGAATTCAACATAGGCAGAAGAGTCTTTGACATGAACTGTAGCAATATTTTTTTTGGATCTGTCTCTTAAGGCAAAATATATAAAAGCAAAAATACACAAATGGGACCTAATGAAACTTAAAAGCTTTTGCACAGCATAGGAAACTATCCACAAAATGAAAAGACAACCTACTGAAAGGGAGAAAATATTTGCAAATGATATGACCAACAAGCAGTTAATAGCCAAAATATATAAACAGCCCATACAACTCAACATCAAAAAAACAAACAACTTGGGCTTCCCTGGTGGCGCAGTGGTTGAGAGTCTGCCTGCCGATGCAGGGGACATGGGTTCGTGACCCGGTCCGGGAGGATCCCGCGTGCCACGGAGTGGCTGGGCCCGTGAGCCATGGCCGCTGGGCCTGCACGTCCGGAGCCTGTGCTCCGCAACGGGAGAGGCCACAAATGAGAGGCCCATGTAACGCAAAAACAAAAACAAAAACAAACAACTTGATTTAAAAAATGGGTAGAAGAACTGAATAGACATTTTTCCAAAGAAGACATACATATGGCCAACTGGCACATAGATGCGCAACATTGCTAATTATTAGAGAAATGTAAATCAAAACCACAATGGGATACCATGTCACATCTGTCAGAATGGCCATCACCAAACAGCCCACAAATAACAAATGTTGGTGAGGATGTGAAGAAAAGGGAACTCTTGTACACTGTTGATGGGAATGTAAATTGGTGCTTCTGCTATGGAAAACTTTATGGAAGTTTCTCAAAAAACTAAAAATAGAGCTGCCATATAACCCAGCAATTCCACTCCTAGATATATATCAAAAAAAAAAAAGAAAACACTGATTTGAAAAGACACATGAACTCCAATATTCATAGCAGTATTATTTACAACTGCCAAGATATGGAAGCAAGCTGATTGTCCCTCAACAGACAAATGGATAAAGAAGATGTGGTACATATATACAATGGAATATTACTTAGCCATAAAAAGAATGAAAATTTTGCCATTTTTAACAATATGGATGAATTTGGAGCGCAATATGCTAAATGAAATAAGTCAGAGAGAGACAAATACTATATGTTATCACTTATATGTGGAATATAAAAAACAAAAAAAATGAATATAATGAAACAGAAACAGACTCACAGATATAAATAAGTGATTACAGTGGGGAAAGGGAAGGGGGAGGGGCAAGATAGGGATTAAGAGGTGCAAACTACTATGTGTAAAATAAATAAGCTACAAGGATATATTGTACCACACAGGGAATATAGCCAATATTTTATAATAGCTTTAAATGAAGCATAACTTATAAAAATTTTGAATCATTATGCTGCACACCTAAAACTATTATAATACTGTAAATCAACTATAATTCAATAAAAACTAAAATAAAATGCAAAAAAAGAAGTCTTGTAATCCTACTTAAAATTTTTTTGTTCTCACTGAATTTAAAAAAATGTCCTAAATTTCACTGAAGTGTAATTTACATACAGTAAATGCATTCATTTTAAGTGAACAGTTTGGTGAGTTTTGACAAATAAGTACAACCATGTAACCACCAATCAAGATACAGAACGTTTCCAACATCCCCAAAAGATTCCCTTGTGTTTTTCTTTAGTTTGTTCCTCCCCTCCTCACTAGACCCAGACAACCAGTGATCTTTCTATCACTACAGATTAAATTTGTCTCTTTTAGTGTTTTATATATATGAATCAAAAGTTTATACTCTTTTGTATCTAAAGTCTTTCACTCAGCGTAATGTTTTTGATATTTATTCAGTTGTTGAATGTAGTAGACGTTCAGTCCTTGTTATTGCTAAGGAGTATCCCATTGTATGGATATCATTATTTGTCCATTTACCTGGGGATGGACAGTGGGTTGTTCTGATTTGGAGCTATTAAAACTGTGTACAAGCCCCTGTGTCCTTGCCTTTTAAAGTAAAAGGCTGACTCAAGAATTAATGACTTGGAAACGTGAAGGTGTAGAAGCAAAGAATAGCTGTTGGGCTGGGGAACTGGTCACAATTTAGATCATAAATACGCCACAGAGCAGAATCACCGAACTCACACTTCCCTGAGAGATATAAAGGCCTGACACACATTCCTAAATTGTTTTAATAGGAAGCAGACACCCACCAGATGAAAACTGCTGACTGCAAGACCCTAGACTGGTTGGAAGCAGAAGGTTGATGATGCTGATTCCCAATTACCTCACCACAAACTAATCAGAAGAATGTCTTCAAGCCGATCATGCCCAGCCCTTGAACCACTACTATCACACTCCCCTCACTACCTGCTTCAGGATGGGGACACACAGTCTTGAGGACATTAGCCTGCTGTGGCCCCTTTTGCCTGGCAAAGCAATAAAAGCTATCCTTTTCTGCTTTACCCAAAACTCTGTCTCCAAGATTCGATTTGGTGCCAGTGTACAGAGGCCAGGTTTGGCAACACTATTATGAATAAATCTATGAAACTTCATAAACAAATCTTTGTGTAGACCTATTTTTATTGCTGTTGGGTGAATATCTAAGGACGGAATTGCTGGGTCATTTGGTAAATGGATGTTTAACTTTATAAGAAACTGCCCAAGTGTTTCCTACAGTGATTGTACCACTGTACATCCCCACCAACAATGTATGAGAATTCCTATTCCATATATTTGCTTATACTTAGTATTATTAGTTTAAAATTATTTTACCTATTCTGATGGGCTTGTGCTATGTCTCACTGTGGTTTTAATTTGCATTTCACTAATAATTAAGAGCATTTTTTATTTCCTTATTTGCTATCTATTTTCTTTTATGAAATTTCTGTTAAAATATTTGCCTAATTTTAACTAGATTGCATATGTTCTTATTATTCAGTTTTAAGAGTTCTTTATATTCTGGATATAGTCCTTAGTTAGAGATACTTATTACAAATATTTTCTCTCTGTTTGTGGTATTTTATTTTTTTATTGGTGTCTGTCATTGAGCAGAAGTTTAAATGTTGATAATGTCCAATATACCATTTTTTTTTGTATTTTATGGTTTGTACTTTTTTGTCCTAAGAAATTTTCAACAACCTTAAGGTTGCAAAGTTTTTTCTTACGTTTTCTTCCAGAAGTTTCATCATTTAGAGTTCATATTTAGTACTATGGTTCATTTCAAACTATTGCTGTGTATCATATGAGGATCAAGACTCAGTGTTTCTCAATATAGCTGTCTAGTTGTTCCAATACTATTTGTTGAAAAGACTATCCTTTCCTCATTGAATTACCTTCATGCCGTGCAGAAAATTAATTGAGGTTATATTACGTGAGTCAATTATTGTACTCCATTTTGTTCCATTGCTTTATTTCTCTATCCTTATGCCAAATATCACATTGTCTTGATTACTGCAGCTTTATAATAAGTCTTGAAACCAGAGAGTATAAGTTCTTCAACATTGTTCTTTTTAAAAAATTCTTTTGGTTATTTTTAGTTCTTTGCATTTCAATATGAATTTTATATGAGTCTGTCAATTTTCAACAAAAGCCTGGGGGGTTCTGATTGGAACTGCATTAAATCTATTGATCAATGCTGACCAATGGGATACAATGTTTCTTAGTCCATTAAGGCTACTATAAAAAAAATAGCACAAACTGGGTGTCTTATAAACAGCAAAAATCTGTTTCTCACTGTTCTGGAGGTTGGAAGTTTGAGATCAAGTTGCCTGCATATTTAGGTTCTGTGTTTGTTGAGGGCCTGCATCTGGTTTATAAAAAGTAGTATTCTAACTGTAACTTCACATGTCAGAACAGGCAAGGAAGCCTGCTCAAGCTACTTTTATAAGGGCACTAATCTCATTCATAAGGGCAGAGCCCTCATGACCTAATCACCTTGAAAGGCCCCACTTCTTAATACCATCACATTAGGGGATAGGTTTCAACCTATGAATTGGGGGAAACACAAACATTCAGATCATAGTACCATCCAAGACAAAATATGAGGCACATACATAATTTAAATTTTTCTGGTAGCAACACCAAAAAAGTAAAAATAAAACACCTGACTGGTAACATGGCTCTAGACAACTCCAGACCAAAAATCTTTCATCTATATAACTCAAAAATCAAAAGGAGATCCTGACAATTTACAATTAGACCCTACTAAGAGGTCCTCTGGTCCAGCTTAAGTCACCAATTTGTGTTGGGACAATCACTGTAGCCCCAGGGATGGGGCAGTATGTTGGGCTCAGTATCAGTCAGGGACCCACCAAACTTTTGGCTAGGGAAGTGGTATATTAATGGCAGTTCCCACTAGAAACATATGGATGGATTAGGGAAGGAGAAATTCCACAAAAGAAGGGGATATTTCTATTAGGGTAATGTAATACAGGGCAGGGTATTAGTTTAACAAATCAGCTGCTGTACAGTATGTCATGCAAGCATTTCTAGAAACTGGGATTTTTGGGGTTCCTCTTTTTTAAAAAAGGAAGCTTTAGGGGCAAAGTGGTATTGGTTTGAAGGGTTATCCACTTTCCCTTTTGACTTAAGAGATCTGACTTCCTCAACTATGCAAGATATAGAATTAGAAGCACTTTCAATTCTACAGCCAAACTCATTCCCATAGAGGTAGAAGATCTGGTTCAGTTCTCAATGAACAAATACTCAAGCCAAAGATTATTTAAATAACAACAATCATATTTCAGATACACCTCATGAACTGTTATGTACTCATAAGCTACCCATTTCTAGAAATAATTCTCAATTTGAATTTGCGTTTTAAAAATGCCACAAGACCTTATAATGCTACAACAGGGTTTAGTTCTTCAGAGAAACTCATATCACCCAAAGTCTGCCAAGCTCCAGGTCAAAGAATATATGACTTTGAAGACTGAACTCTTAATTTAAAATTCCTCTTTAATTCATGTTAGATTACACCATAATACAAGAAAAGAGAGAGGCTGCGTATGTTGTCAAATTTAATGGCAAAAGTTACATAGATTTGGCTAATTAAATAATAAGTGGATTCTGACTTATATTGAGGTGAATGTCAGAATTCATCAGTGTGAGTGTTATTTGACAGGGGTGATAAATCCTGTTCTCTAGGGTTGATATTTTTCATTACCCTTGTGCATCCTAGGGCATTTCAAATATACTGAGAGGGCTGAATTAGCAGCAGCCTGATTTACTGATACCTTTAGGGTGGCCACTCTAATTAGCACATATCTGAGATCTTTAAAGAGCTTAAACTGGATTCACGCAAAGTGAAAAGAGATGGCAAAGATAACAGTATGTGATTATATGCATATATAGAATATTATAGATGCTTCATATAAAAGGAGATGCTGATGGAGGCTGGAGTGGGATAAGAGAGCAAAATGGTTATATTGAGAGAGTTTCTAAGAATGAGGAAAATTGAGACAAACTATTTTCAGGTCTTACAATTCACTGCCAAAACCTCAAATAACTGAATTTCAACTAGCCGATGAAAACATTTTATAGTAAATCATTGATTTGGAACCTAAATTGTCCAAGGAAGTGAACATACAGAGATATTTTATATTTATGGAGTTCTGGTCATTCTTTTTTTTTCTTTTTTTGCGGTATGTGGGCCTCTCACTGTTGTGGCCTCTCCCGTTGTGGAGCACAGGCTCCAGACGCGCAGGCTCAGCGGCCATGGCTCACGGGCCCAGCCACTCCGCGGCATGTGGGATCTTCCCGGACCGGGTCTCGAACCCGTGTCCCCTGCATCGGCAGGCGGACTCTCAACCACTGCGCCACCAGGGAATCCCCTGATCATTCTTTTAGTTCCCCATTTCCTCCCTCTATGACATTTTCCTACTGTCATCACCTCCACTTTCCTCCAGACCCCACAGCCTGAATCTGCTGTGATAGACCACATACTAGCCTGCAGGAAATGTTATAAGCTCATTTATTCTTAATACAAAAATGCAGAAATTTAAGATAAGAGAAGAAGAAATACCATGTTATTAGTGTTGGGACCCTCTGCTCATGTAACCTTGGCCTTTATGAAGTCACAGGGACAATCCAGTAAAGACTAACTAGTCTGATTTACAGAATCCAAGGAAACCTACTGATCTCATGGTGTACAATGGAATCATGGTAAATATGATGTAACACATCACGCTGAGCTCTCAGAAATTTCACAAAACTTTATATGTTCTCTTTCTCCATTGAAACAGTTTTCACTTTGCCACACTGTTTAGCCTTCTTCTCAACATTATCAAGAATGGAAGAAGAAGCTTGCAAGTAAGAACTTCACTTGCAATTGGGAGGTGATTGTCTTTAGTAGCCCCATTTGCTGAAGACTTGCAGATGATGACCTCTGATAATTCTAGCCAATCCACACTTAAAGGCTGAAGGACTCCAGTAACTGGGGTCCAGTGATACCATTCAGGTCATATGTG
This sequence comes from Phocoena sinus, assembly GCF_008692025.1. Lineage (NCBI taxonomy): Eukaryota > Metazoa > Chordata > Mammalia > Artiodactyla > Phocoenidae > Phocoena > Phocoena sinus. The sequence continues at coordinate 103,328,010 of NC_045765.1, read as the reverse complement.
TCTTGCCTACTATCCAGCACAAATAAATAAAGTGAAGACCAAGAATATATTGGTACTCTATAGCAGATATGTTAAACCATAAAGAATATAGGTTGTTAATGAAAATGCAGCATGTTTAAATGCCAGCAGTAATTGACATTATCTGTAAAGGGCAAAGGACTGAGGGCATTATTTTGAGTATAAGAATGGAGAGAAATTTAGGCCAGAGTAATAAGGGGATGTGAGTTACCCACTGTAAGATCTTTGTCCGTGGCCTGGGCACACAAGATTGCTTACCTCAATTCAATTAGACCAATTTCTAAAGTCTTGCCAAAAATCTTACCAAGGGCTAAGGATTAGATGTTTTGTTTTACTACTCAATATTTGTTGAACTCTATTTTGGAGTTAACTCAAATATATATTAACTTTCCCAAGTTATTGAGGAGCAATACAGTGAAGCAGAAATCAAGATAATTTTATCAATTTTATCAACAAGAGTAGAAGCAGCAGTGGCAGCAACAAACATTTTTTGTGTGTTTGGCACTGAGGATGAAGAGAAGCATATACTTTAGCCCCTTAATGGGTTTATAGTTAATTTCTAAATATCCTTTGTAAAAGGAAGTATTTGAGCAAATGAGATGCAAAACAAAAAAAAATTACTATCAACTTATGAATGGTACTTTAAAAAATTTTACATATACTGTAGTCTTAAATAATTTTTAGCATCAGCATTTAGGATTACATTCCTAAGTATGCCTTTGAAAAATAAAAGAAAACAAACTTCTGTATACATTAGCTCAACCCAGCTTCTTCATGGACTCTTAACTTTCTTAATATTAGAGTCTAATAATTAAAAAACAACTAAGAGGTCTTTCACCTTTTAAAAGGTCACATTTATTATGAGTTTAATCCACTAGTGCACAAATTCTTATCAATTACTTAAAAGAAGAAATATATCATTAAAAATAATTAAGCAAAATTCAAGGAGCAATTTCAATATCTGTAAGAAACACAGTCATTATTCTAGGCATGGGATGCTAATATATTAGTTATTATTATACCTATGTAGAAATCCAATTTAAAGATATGCAAAGCACCAGTACATTTAAAAGTTTTATAAGATATATGTAGTATGGAAAGTAGTCTACAAAAACTCAGATGTATAATATGATCTTGATTTTGGTGGGCTGTATGTATATATTTATGAAGAGATATACATTGAAATGTAAAGTTTGTGGTAGGCTTAGAGATGAGCATTATAAATTCTTTATACTTTGTTTTCCAAAATTTCCACAATAAACAATTATTATGTTAAAAGTCATTAAAGATAAAATTGTTCAGGTATTATGAGTACATGTGGGTTGATTAGCTGATAAATGATTCAAGAAAATTGTGGGTAGAGTCTGAACTCTGTGCACTAGGCTATCCTATGTTCATTATGAAATGTGGCACTAGCAGTACATGGGAATTTTCAGCCATAGTTGCACTTCCAAATCATAATATATTATTTCATAGTGTCATAAACAAAGAATAACAGCAAAAGATGTATACAGAAATATCAAGAATATAAGTATCAGCAAGGAATTCAATAGGACTTAAAACCAGTATTTTTTAAAGCTATTAAGTATATACGTAGGTGACGACAGACAGAGTTGGCTATAACTGATAGTGTATTTTCATTTTAAAATTTAAAATCAGATAATTCAAGCATCATATAACTATGTAAGCAAAATTTCCTACTTATTTCTTGTCATGGGTTCCTAGTGTAATTACAGAATAGTTTTAGTTCTCTTCTTTGTCAAAAGATGAACATCCTAAGAAAATAATAACAGGTATTTAAAAACTCTAAGACAGATCAACAAAGCACAGAGAAATCATATACTACTATCCATAGCAACTTCCTAAATTGTTACTTACTCATCTGTCTTTAGCTGGTGAAAAACTGTGCTAGGTGAATGGTGACAAATGAGTGGCTTCTGAATCTACTGTAAGCAAAACAGTGAAACTGCTATGGGTTTAACATGTATTTGCAAGCATGATTTGAGACAATTTAAAACTTACTGCTCCCAAGAAGTATATGAGTTATGAGAAATATGTCTTTTATATTTTGCTATGGTTGATCAGTAAAATATTGTAGGTTGCAAGAGGGAGCATTGGAACATTAACTTACTGTTTGTAATTTTGAAAACTGGAGAAAAATACTTCTAGAGAAAAATATCCTTTGCAATGGATATTTTTGGAAGTATGTGGGGAAAGTCTCTTCAACATATACTGCTGAGACTGGCTGGCTGGGGAGCCTGGTAGCAGGTGCGTGTCCCTGTGGGAAAAATCACAGCCCAGTCCTTGGGTGCCTGTGAGGGTCTGCACTTGCCCAGAAGTACTGCCATCTCCAGAGGGCATGATAGGTCAAAGAAGAGACTGTGGGAAAAAGGAAAACTTTTAATATTTTACTTCCTTTCATGGTACATTTTTCCTGCATTTTGCATAAGGGACCCCACATTTTCATTTTGCTCTTGGCCCCACAAATTATGTAGCTGATCCTGGTGTCAGGAAACACAAAACAAAGGGTCTATAATTTAAGATTGTGAACAGAGCATAATCAAATTTCATCTTATTTGGGACCATGGGTTTACTCAGATAATGTTTTATTTCCAAGTTCATAGACTTGTAACTATTTTCTATTTTTCTTTTCAGGATAGAGAAAGGCTGCTTATAGCAAAGCTTCTGAATAAACAAAAGGTTTATTAGATTTTTTTTTATTGTGCAAGATTCCTGGTCCATATCACACTGTGATTTGCAGTTTCCTACAAATTAAAGCTGTACAAAAGGCTCAAAGGAGATTTTTGAATAATAAAAATGAAGGAACCATACTTAAATATGGTAAAGATTATTTGTGCAAAATTAACAGCAAATATCACTCTAAAGGGTGAAAAGCTAAAAATTAAAATTAGTGATAATATACATCATCATTATAATACAACTTGTTTTGGGGGTTGTAGAGAATGGAATAAATCAGAAAAGTGAGTCAGAATAGAGATCCTAGTATATATGGGATCAGTATATATGGCACTTGAATATCTCAAAGATAAGTTTATCAATTCTTTGGGGGAGGGGTACATTTTAAATAAGTGGCAGCATAGGCTATCTATTTGGAAGAAAACAGAATCATCCTTTAACTTTTGTAAAAAGCAGAACATAATTCCAGACGCAGTTAAAACTTGAATTTGAGAACAATACAAATTTTAAAAGAAAACTTAGGAGAGTACAGGCTGAGGTACTGGTAACATTTTAATCAAGAAAAAACCATTATAGAAAAGTAATAAACACTTAACCATACAAAATGTTTTAAAGTAGCAAGATATCAAAGTAAATAAAAATATTAAAAGATATTTTCAAATTAAAGATTTATCTACAATATACAAAGGGCTCATAAATTATTAACAAAATAATTTAAAATGGAAAAACAAAGGCTATTGAAGGCAGTTCACCAAAAAGTAAATTCAAAATTACTAATAAACAAATGAACATACACTCAACCACTTTTATGAAAGGAAATGCAAAATAATGTAAAAATAGGTTATTATTTCATATCTGTTTGGCCAAGTTTACAAAGAGAGGTGACATCTACCGGTGAATGGGATTCAGGGGAAAGGGTATTCTACCTGCTGGTAGAAATATGAATTATTTTGAGGAAAACTTGATCAATAGCTGTTAAAATTGAAAATAGCCCCTGCCCTTTGGCCCCCAAATCCCATTCCCCACAGGGAAAAAAAGCACTACACATGCAAGGAAATATATACAGAGGCTCAAATATATACAAAATATATAATATTTAGTGACCAAGAAAGTACATAAAATAAATGTCTATCAACAGGAGAATGGATGAATAATTTCTGAGCATCTTTATTATAGAGTATTATGTAGCTATTATAAATACTGAGGTAGGCCTATACCAGTTGACTTGGAGGGTTTCTGTGAAATGTATAAAAAAGCAGATGCAGGGTGGCGCAGTGGTTAAGAATCCACCTGCCAATGCAGGGGACACAGGCTCAATCCCTGGTCCAGGAAGATCCCACATGCTGAGGAGCAACTAAGCCCATGCGCCACAACTACTGAGCCTGTGAGCTACAACTACTGTGCCTGCGTGTCACGACCACTGAAACCCTAGAGCCCATGCTCTGCAACAAGAGAAGCCACTGGAATGAGAAGCCCGTGCACTGCAATGAAGAGTAGTCCCCACTCGCCACAACTAGAGAAAGCCCACATGCAGCAACGAAGACCCAATGTAGCCAAAAATAAATAAATTAATTAATTTTTTAAAAAAGAAAAAAAAGCAGATGCACAGAAAAATGTGTCTATTACCTCCTTAACATATATAATGCACATAACACATCATATATATGATTATATGGCATTTGTTTATTGAGAAGCCGATTTTTAAAATTATAGTCCTTTCTCTTGCCACTTTTATTCAACATAGTTTTGGAAGTCCTAATCATGTCAATAAAAGAAGAAAAAGAAATAAAAGGGGCTTCCCTGGTGGCGCAGTGGTTGAAAGTCCACCTGCCGATTCAGGGGACACGGGTTCGCGCCCCGGTCCGGGAGGATCCCACATGCTGCAGAGCGGCTGGGCCCATGAGCCATGGCCGCTGAGCCTGCGCATCTGGAGCCTGTGCTCCGCAACAGGAGAGGCCACAGCAGTGAGAGGCCTGCGTACTGCAAAAAAAAAAAAAAAAAAAGAAATAAAAGGAATCCAAACTAGAAACGAAGTAAAACTGTCACTGTTTGCAGATGAAATTATACTATATGTAGAAAATCCTAAAGATGCTACCAGAAAACTATTAGAGCTTATCAATGAATTCAGTAAAGTGGCAGGATACAAAATTATTACACAGAAGTCTGTTGCATTTCTATACACTAACAACAAAACATCATAAAGAGAAATTAAGGAAACAATCCCATTTACCATCACATCAAAAAGAATAAAGTGCCTAGGAATAAACCTACCTAAGGAGGCAAAAGACCTGTACTCAGAAAACTATAAGATGCTGATAAAAGAAATTGAAGATGACACAAACAGATGGAAAGATATACCATGTTCTTGGATTAGAGGAATCATTATCATCAAAATGACTGTACTACCCAAGGTAATCTACAGATTCAATGCAATTCCTATCAAATTACCAATGGCATTTTTTGCAGATCTAGAACAAAAAAAATCTTAAAATTTGTATGTAAACACAAAAGACCCTGAATAGCCACAGCAATCTTGAGAAAGAAAAATGAAGCTGGAGGAATCAGGCTCCCTTCTGCAGACTATACTATAAAGCTACAGTAATCAAAACAGTATGGTACTGGCACACATGGATCAATGGAACAGGATAGGAAGCCCAGAAATAAATCCATGCACCTCTGGTCAATTAATCTATGAAAAAGGAGGCAAGACTATACAATGGAGAAGAGACAGTCTCTTCAATAAGTGGTACTGGGAAAACTGGACAGCTACATGCACAAGAATGAAATTAGAAATTCTCTAAACCATACACAAAAACAAACTAAAATGGATTAAAGACATAAATATAAGACCGGATACTATAAAACTCTTAGAGGAAAACACAGGCAAAACACTCTTTGACATAAATCGCAGCAATATATTTTCAGATCCACTTCTGAGAGTAATGAAAATAAAACCAAAAATAAACAAATAGGACACAATTAAACTTAAAAGCTTTTGCACAGTAAAGGAAACCATAAACAAAGAGAAAAGACAACCTGCAGAATGGGAGAACATATTTGCAGATGATGCAACCAACAAGGGATTAATTTCCCAAACATACAATCTGCTCATGCAGCTCAATATCAGAAAAACAAACAACCCAGCAAAAAAATGGGCAGAAGATCTAAACAGACATTTCTCCAAAGAAGACATACAGATGGCCAAAAAGCACATGAAAAGATGCTCAACATTGCTAATTATTAGAGAAATACAAATCAAACTACAATGAGATATCACTTCACACAGGTCAGAAAATGGTCATCATCAAAAAGTCTACAAACAATAAATGCTGGAGAGGGTGTGGAGGAAAGGGAATCCTCTTACACTGTTGGTTGGAATGGAATTTGGTACAGTCAATACGGAGAACAGTATGGAGGTTCCTTAAGAAACTAAAAATAGAGCTACCATGTGATCCAGCAAGCCCACTCCTGGGCATAGATCCAGAGATAACTATAATTCAAAAACATATATGCACCCCAGTGTTCACTGAAGCACTATTTACAATAGCCAAGACACGGAAGCAACCTAAATGCCCATCAACAGATGAATGAATAAAGAAGAGGTGGTACATACATACAATGGAATATTACTCAGCTATATAAAGAATGAAATAATGCCATTTGTAGCAACATGGATGGACCTCCAGATTATCATACTAAGTGAAGTAAGCCAGAGAAAGACAAATATCATATGATATCACTTATATGTGGAATCTAAAAAAATGATACAAATGAACTTATTTACAAAATAGAAACAGACTCACAGACTTTGAAAACAAACTTACGGTTACCAAAGAGGAAATGTGTGTGGGGTGGAATAAATTAGGAGGTTGTGATTAACATATACACACTAATATACATAAAATAGATAATCAGAAAGGACCTATGTATAGCACAGGGAATTCTATTTAATACTCTAATAACCCATATAGGAAAAAGAATATGTGAAAAAGAATAGATATATGTATATGTATAACTAAACCACTTTGCTGTACATCTGAAACTAACACAACACTGTAAATCAAATACACTCCAATATAAAAAGAGAATTAAAAAATAAAGTTAAATAATAAAAATTAGTCTTTTCTAAAAATTACAAAATTATAGAACCTTGTCAAAATTAAAACAATATAGATATACATAAGGTGAAATATGAAAATTTCTTTTTACCCCTTCCCCATGGCACTGTTAAGAGTTTGATGTGCATTCTTCCAGAACTTTTTCTGTATATACACACACACACACAGATTTTTTCTTTAAATATAGAACAGTATCAATTTTTTTGTGATTTTTTTTAACTTGCTTGACCTTTTCCTCCCAAATAACAGCATATCTTAGACATTTTTTTCCCCAATCCAATAACTATGCATCTAACTTACTCTTCAAGGGCTATTTCATAAAATGAATGTACTATAACTTATCAAATCATATTCATATTTCTGAATAGGTTGTCTCCAATTTTTGCTATTACAAATATTGCTGTGAATAACATTCTTTCTCTAAGAACTGTTTCTGTCCTCCCACCAAAGACCCCCAGAAAGTAATTAGGGCTTATTTCTTGTGGCAGAAAGGGAGACCATGCATAATGGAGAACCATGAGGGATCTCAGTAAGAGTATGTTAGAAAACACACAATTGGGGTTTTGGTTTGGCCATTTTTGGTAAGGTTCCAGGGAGCTGCCTTTTTTATTTTGTTTGTTTTGCTTTAGTCTCACTCTATCACAGTCACCAAGTGATCTTGTCCAATGTTAGTGTTCTAGGAGATTTTTTTTCTTTTTCTTTTTTGCGGTACGCGGGCCTCTCACTGTCGTGGCCTCTGCCGTTGCTGAGCACAGGCTCCGGTCGCGCAGGCTCAGCGGCCATGGCTCACGGGCCCAGCTGCTCCGCGGCATGTGGGATCTTCCCGGACCGGGGCACGAACCTGTGTCCCCTGTATCGGCAGGCGGACTCTCAACTACTGTGCCACCAGGGAAGACCATCTAGGAGATTTTTTTTTAATGTCCAGGAGAAGAACAGCTCCTTCTAGCTTTGGGTGCCAGGTAAGCAACTAGCACCATCAAGACCTCGCTGTGTAAGACCAGTTCCTGGGTGTTAGGTGCTGCTTTTCTCTTTCTCAAAATCAATCCTTTGGAAATATTCATACAGTGTCAGGATCAAGGTGTATGTGTATTTTAAATTTTAAAGCTATTTCCAAAAGATTGTACCAATACATACCCTACCAACAAAGGAGGGGTGGTGAAAGGAGAGATGGACGCCCCAGTGGGAAATTTCTTCTAATGAGTAACTTTACTCAGAGTTGATGCATATAGCCAGGATGCTCTCTCATCTGCTATTTCTGTGAAGGGAAAGTAAGTGGGAAGAAATCCAGAAAAAGTCTTTACTACCTAGAACTTGAATCAAAGCTTTTTATCTCTGTCTTCATTCTTGGGTCCGCATGTCACTAAAATGCAAAGAGCAGAACCTCATGGTTTTTTCATACCTTTGTCTTTTATTGATATACTCTACAAAATGGGGAAGAAAATATTTTGTTATAAATAATTTTAATCGAAGTGGAGCCTCGGTCTGCCTTTTTCTTTTTCCTGAGGAAACAGACCTGCTGCTTTTACAACTATCTGGCAGTTGGTCGTTTCTTATCACTTTTAGTTTTTAATTGATAATGTCTTGCTTGATATTTCAGAGACCAAGCAAGATGAAAGGGTTGTTTCTGGCAGAGAACAATGAATGGAAAGAAAGAGCATGAGACGGGCATTGAAGAGCAGCACAGAGAGCTATCATAGGCCCATTAAGTAGTCCATAAGTGTGAATTTAGCTGAATTAATTCCCTTACTGCATACATCTGTTGGTAAAGAAATGTAACATGTTGGCTTGTATAAGGATTCCTGAATTCCCTCAGCATTGGAAGGTCAATTGAAAGGGAAAAAAAAAAGAAAATATTTTATTAAATGTGATTTTGATGCCATCTGGTCTCTTGAGAAACACCATTCTCTAGAGGGGCATGGAGATCTTAGCTTATTTGAGAGTCATCTTAACGATAGTTTTAACGCATCAGGGATTATTTTGCTTAATTCTTTGATGTGTCAACAACTTTTCTTTCTTCTTCTTTTTTTTTAAACGAATTAATAGTCCTCATATCACTGCAGTTGTAGCAAAGCAATCACTTATACTCAAGGCTTCTGAATGTTTAAAAATTAATTTTTTCCGCTCTTAATTATCACTTGTCTCCTCTTCTTTTTACTTGGTCATTTGTTTAATGTCTCCATAATGGTAATAAAGACCTCAAAAATAAGATGGGTTGAGGACCAAGCTTGTTTTATTTAAAATACATTCCTAAGATAACACTAACCGATTTTCAAGGCCTGCCTTACTCTGATCTTATCCAATCCATTTGTTTTAGAAAACCTGGATCAGAGATGTCTCTTGCTCCATTCAGATCCTAATTAAGTAATTAGTTATTTCCACAAACAACTGGCTCACAAAACTCATAATTTTAAGAGGCATAAACAATCAAAAGATTTTTCTTTTTTTTAACAAAGCTTTTTTATTTTTAACTTAATTTTTAAAATTATAGTACGTAACATAAAATTTACCACTTTGTATAATTTGATGGTCTTAATATCTAAAGAGTTAATTTTAGGTAATAATTTGATAGTATATACATTGGGTCTTGGCTCTTTGCCTCTTTTTTGTTTGGTTGTTTCAAATTTTCTGTAAGTTAAGATTCATCATCAGTGTTATGTGGGTCTACCAAAAAGAATCTTTTGTCCACAGCCCAAACTCAGAGGAAATGATTTGTTGACTACTTTAAAAGAAGGTGAGCTGGTGGGATTCTCTCTTTTATAAATATGATTAAGAGTGATACCACCCAAATATAACTGTTCTTATTTAGGGCACCAAGAAGTGGTTTTCTATAAACTCTAATAGAAATGTTATAAAGTAGGAAGTAGACATAATTTCCCCAAACAGAAGCCAGGACTTTCAGAATAGTCCATGCCTGTTTCCTCTCACTGTTATAGTTTGTGTAAATTGTCTTTGGGAGGAAAGGTCAAGGCCCTGTAGTCTCCTATTCTAAGCTTAGTGCAAGTTTTTCAAATCAAGTGTAGAGATACTTTTTCATGATAAATAGTCTCAAAGCCAGATATTCCAAGTTTCTTGGCATAGTATTTCATCTATTTCCTGTTCATTTCAACACACGACCTCTATTCTGTAGTCAAGACAGTTTCTCTATCCCACACTTTACTTATTCATCTATTTAATTCTTCACTTTTTTCCAGAAAATATATTTTTTTTAGTTTTAGTTTTAGGGTTTTTTTTTTTTTCCATTATATTGAAAACTTAAAGTGCCTTTGTAGTATCTCTTGTCATCATCAGTGGAAACAAGCCCTTTGATGTACTCTTGCAGGGAGTATACATGACTAAATATCCCTTTTGTGGCAGTTTGTCTCCTCTTTTGCTTCTTCAGGATCTGGGCTTCAGGGGTTCTGATCTGGGGCTGATGTTTGTGTAATTACCTTGATATTTCCAGTGTCCTTGGGCCTCTGGTCAGTCTCTTTCAGGCACTGATAATCTGATTTCCTTTTTATAATAAAGGACATGGAATTCCCTGGCAGTCCAGTGGTTGGGAATTTGCAATTCCACTGCAGGGGGTGGGGGTTCAATCCCTGGTCAGGGAACTAGGGTCCCCCATGCTGTGCGGTGTGGCCTGCACTGTATATTTAAGGCTATAAATCAGTACAGCTACTATTGAAAACATTATGGAGGGTTCTAAAAACATAAAACATCTTTGTTGGAATTCTTTTCTGCAAAGGCGTAGGGCCAGGACCTTGTCACTGACCATTAGTTGAAAAAAACAAAACTAGACTGCTGTAAGGTTAATTAAAGGAGGACTGGTGGTTAGAGTGGATGTCTGAACCAGTGCTGGGCCTGCAAGGCTGGTCTGGAAACACACCTGAGGACTGGTCAGTCTTTCAGGCTTACATCATATTTTTTCTTTGCATTTCTACATCATTCTCCACTCTACAGATTGCAGTCCTTAAACAGCAAAGGAAACCATAAACAAAACAAAACGACAAGCCACAGAATGGGAGAACATATTTACAAACGATGCAACCAACAAGGGATTAGTCTCCAAAATCTACAAACAGCTCATGCGGCTCAATATCGAGAAAAAGCAAACAACCCAATCAAAAAATGGGCAGAAGACCCATTTTTCCAAAGAAGACATACAGATGGCCAAGATGCATGTGAAAAGATGCTCAACATCACTAATTATTAGAAAAATGCAAATCAAAACTACAATTAGATATCACCTCACACCAGTCAGAATGGCCATCATCAAAAAATATACAAACAATTAATGCTGGAGAGGGTATGGAGAAAAGGGAACCCTCCTACACTGTTGATGGGAATGTAAATGGATACAGCCACTATGGAGAACAGTATGGAGGTTCCTTAAGAAACTAAAAACAGAGCTACCATATGATCCAGCAATCCTACTCCTGGGCATATATCTGGAGAAAAACATGCTTTGAAAGGATACATACACCCCAGTGTTCATTGCAGTGCTATTTACAATAGGCAAGACATGGAAGCAACCTAAATGTCCATCCACAGATGAATGCATAAAGAAGATGTGGTACATGTATACAATGGAATATTACTCAGCCATTAAAAAGAATGAAATAATGCCATCTGCAGCAACATGGATGGACCTGGAGATTATCATACTAAGTGAAATAAGTCAGACACAGAAAGACAAATATCATATGATATCACTTGCATGCGGAGTCTTAAAAACCATGATACAAATGAACTTACAAAACAGAAACAGACCCACAAACTTAGAGAAGGAACTTATGTTTACCAGGGGAAGGGTGGGGGGGATAGATTGGGAGTTTGGGATTGACATTTGCACACTGCTATATTTAAAATACATAACCAACAAGGACCTACTGTATAGCACAGGGAATGCTGCTCGATATTCTGTAATAACCTAAATAGGAAAAAAATTTGTAAAAGAATAGATACATGTATATGTATAACTGAATCACTTTGCTGTATACCTGCAACTAACACAACATTGTTAATCAACTATGCTCCAATATAAAATAAAAATTTTTTTAATTAAAAAAGAAAAATAGGTTAAAGAAAGATAGAAGGATAAGAAATAAATATATGATGAAATACATGTGATAAATGCAAAATCTAGGTAGTAGGTATGCATGTGTTCACTGTAAAATTCTTTCATTGTTCCTCTATATTTGAAAATGTCCATAATAAACTGCTAAGAGGATTAAAAGAAAAAGTCAGTGCTCTCTCACAACCTTGCTTGGCTCATAGCCTAGTTTATGGCACATTTACATGGCCTATGGGCTGCCAAGTAGTTCTGGTTTTAATTTCAGCCTCCCCCAAATGAGTGGCTGATTAGACTTGTCTTTTCACAGACCCAAGGAAGTGAAAAAATTATAGTGCAAAATCACAAACTTAGATGTATGCATTGTGTTCACAATCTCTGGGCACATTGATATGCTCTGAATAACTGTGAGATCATTTCTGCTTGGGGTGAGAGTACAAGGGAGGTAACCCTATGTGACAATTTTTGCAGTTTAAATTAGTCTTCATGTGGCTTGTTTGGGGTTCAGACTAACTTTAGTGTTCCTTTCATTGATTGAGGTGCTTCCTGCAACCCTAAGAGATGATAGGAAACTCACCCAATACCAGAGGCTCTCTTCTTCACCCACCTGTTCCAGAATGTCTGTGAGTCTTGGTACTGAATGGTGTTAAGAGTTAATGTTATTTTAAAAGGGTTAAAAAATGTTAAAATGTGTTCACAATCCTCAGAGCAAGATATTTTCTTTTTTATATGTTAAAAAAAATCAAAAGGAATTGGCTTTACTAAATAAGAGGAAGATGGCTTTAAGTGGTGTGGTCTGACAGTAATTTGTATTAGAGTCTAGAAGAGCACATTTGTAATGTCTTGTGGTAGTACATTTATCTCTTGGTGACAGAAGGAATAATTGCTTTAGAGAGCATATCAGTAGCTGTTTAAAAATTTAACTCTTTATTTCCTCACACCTAAGGTTACAAAATTGAGAAGAGAAAAATATTATGAGAACTACAACCTAGGTAGAACAGTTATAAAATTTTGGTTACCAGTAAAATATATACATTGTCCATTTTCAAGGAATGGTGAAAAGTCTGGAAAAATAATGCAAATACTTTTCATTGTAGATAGGTATATATTATTTACCTACAGGTATTACTATCATGTCCTATTATCGTTTCTGCCTGTTTTGCCTCTGGAACCTGGTTTTCAAGTTAAAGATACATATGTAAAGCGGTTTTTACTCAAAGATGAACTGTGTCTGGTAAGTTGTTAATTAGACTTTGCTGTCCTATGTTCTCAAATTTGGCAGCTCTAATGGCTTCTTGACTACTAGTTCCTTTTCATCCATACTTTATGTAAAGTCTGTTCATTCTTCAGGTCCTTGATTTCCCCTGAAAAGATCTGTTGATATTTATGTCTCTTCTGGTGTCCAGCCAACTCCCCAAGGGCAGGAGTGACATCTTATTTGACCCCATCACAAGGCACACTGCTTGGCTACAGGCAAAGAGACATCTCAAGGTAGGGGGATCACATTATTTTTTAAGTGGATCACTTCTGAGAGTGAAAGAGATTAATAATTATGCTGAAAAAGCAGGTGTAAACTGTCCCAATCTAACTAGGATGCATGATTACTCTTCTTCAAGGCAGCCAGGGGGGAAACAAAGGCAGAATACTACCGGAATCAAATTTTTTAGTGAATTGACTATATTTTGGCAGACAAAGATTTAACCGGTAAAATATATTTTTAATTATTTTTATTATAACCTATTGTAACCCAAAGTTAAACATTAAATATGACATTGTCTCCTCAAAGTGACCCACAAAGTTTAAAATGAACGAAGATTGTATAGTCTATATACTATATAAATATACATATATATACACACACAATGCATACATATAATGTATATATATATATATATATATAGTGTATATGGTATTCCTTGATCTGTTTGTATTTTTTTTCCTTAAGTCTGCTGGTTTTGCATAATGCAGGAATATACAATTTTGAGAGAGATTGATTTCCTAAAAGGACCAGTCACTGAAGGAGGGGTCAGATTTCCAAACTAAAATTAACCAATATTCAGCTTGTGGCTGGCACATAGTAGGCATTCAATAAATATTTGATGAATGACTAAATAAATCAGTAATGAATTCTAGCTTAGATTTTTCCCCCCTTGTAAGACCTGTGGCAAGCCAGTATTTTCATCTGGTTCATGCTGTTTCTTCAATTTATCGAGGTCACTTTGAATTCTGATCTTTTCTTTTGAAGTGTTAGCAACCCCTTCTAACTTGGTGTCATCTGAAAAATACTACCTGTGTGAAAAGCGTGACTGAGTTAAGCTAGGAGTGTCATGTTGGACATTTTCTTAAACTAGAACACAGTTGGAAATTATTACACAACCAAAAGCATACTTCATTTCAGTCTTATCATGCCCGCCTTGTCCACATTTGACTGATTTTTCCTTCTATCATCCATAACCGATCAATCAGCTTCTTCACTAAATAGAAAGTAAGATGCACAATGGAGCCTCATGAAAATTAGAGTACAAGAAAGATAATAGGGAAGGGGTGAGGGCATGATAAAAATACCCTGTAAGCATACTTTATAAATTATACTCTAGTGCATACCTGCTGTATTTGCCTCAATAGGCAAGTCTTGACATATAATGTATAGAAACAATCTACTACAGATAGTCCCATAGGGCAGACGTAAATTCTCTAATACATTCACATGTCCTCTTTCAAAAATTTGGTAGAAAAATATCTTTTTGCTGAGAACTTAATTCTCAAGTTCCACAACCAATTCACTATTTTGTTATCAATTAAGCTTTTACTTAAATCAAGAAATAATAATAATCTCTCATTATGTTAAATTCAAAATGCTTAGTCTTCTAAACTGCATAGAGCAAAATTTTTAGGTTTTTTTTTAATAAAGATGAATAGTATGAATTAAGCCAATCAGTGACTATATATGCAATATGAAGGAAATAACTGAGATAATTATCCCAGTAATTTAAAATAAATTCTCGTTTGCCTATTTATTTCTTTGATAAATGAGGTAAAAGTTGCCTCATTTGAGTTTATATTTGTGGACTCATTGACCATGGAAACTACTAAGAGCCACTGCTCAAAAATTAGTGGATTGTATCTACATTTTGATCTTTTCTTTCTTATTCTTAAATTTAAAGAAGACTTTTACACTTTCTTCCTTTTATAGAAAAAAATACAAAGCATTGTTTACTAACATATCAAATAATTAAAATTTTAGTTTTGTACTATATGCCTTTTTTCATTTGGGGAAACTATGACAATGTAGGTAAAAGATCAATATTTCCATGGAATAAGTTTCTAAGACAATTCCTTTTGTTTACATAACAAAGGAAAAACATCCTTCTAATGATAAAGACCCCACGACTAAAACATGTTTAAAATTCCAGGAGCGTGATGTGTTTTAATAGCTCAGGACTGCAGTCGCAACACTCCCTTTGATCCATAAGTGGCAGTATGTGTTTGTATGAGGAGGTACAGTTGGCAGTGTGAATTCCCAATGTTGATGATGATCTGTATGTCACAGGCTTCATCTCCAACAATGCTATATGCAAATTAGTGATAGCTTCATGCCAGGGTAGAATACCATTCACAGAGTAATTGCTAGCATTTTTCCTGGTCATTCTACACATGGAATGAAAATAATAACTATTTAGGGACCTATTTCTATAAATTAGCAGAATAAAAGCATTATGTTTTACACATTTTTCACATTATTTTTATCACAATTAGAGATGTTCTTTTGGTTACATATTTAATATTATATAAAATGGAATTTTAATACACTTTCAATATTTAATCCACTCTGCATTTTTTAAACACTTAGTGATTTAACATAGTTTAGTGTATGAGAACTATTGAAAATAAAATAAATTCGGTTGCAAATTATTTGAAAGTCTTTAAATGCCATAAATAAAATACATGATGATTAGATGTGTGAGAAATTACTCTCAGTTGCTGTGGTAGTACATGGAGCACAAATGTTTAAATTAATTTTTGCTTCACCTAAAAGTGTTTGCTGTTTCTGAGCTTTTCTTTTTGATTGCTAAGAGGAACAGTACACGTGGAACTAAGCACAAATAATGGAAGGGATAATTGTTTCTAATGACAAGAGCTTAAAATTCTTAGGAAGGGAAATTCAGCAACAGATTTTGAAAGTCTATGAAGTGAGGAAAAATGTACTAATAGGTGAATTAGAAACCTAGGAAATTTCTATTATAGCATCTGTGGGCTTTCCTCATTGCATTTAAATTTTCTCTCATTTTAGAATTGTAGTGATATGTACTCCTTTTCAGTTTCACAGCAAAAAGTAAGGCAACTGCTTCCTCCATACGTAAAATGATTTGTAAATGCATTCTGTGAATAAAACACATTAAATGCCATTTGCATATAGTACATTAACACATGTGAAAAATGGTTCACACAGTACATTAGGAAAGGAATAAACAGAAATGACTTTAAAATGCCTGCTATATTCATAACAATTTAAAAGATAACAGAGCAATGAATTTCAGGTGCATTGGACTTAATTCCATGACAGTGTTTGCTTTAGAAGCCCTTATTTATTAATTTTTTTTTTTAAACTCTCCTTTGCCAATTGCAGTGTTAAGCTGCCAAGATTTTCAGAGCTGACCAGGAGGTGGAGAGCTCATGCAAATGAGCTCTTCTCTGTTGGCAACCTACAATGACTGATTCAAAAGAGCACTTTAACCCAGAAGATGAGTCTGAGCTGAATATCACCAGCCAGAAAACACTCCAGTGTCCCACGTTAGATGGGAAGCTGCTTTCCAAATAATATTTTACCTTCCAAAATTCACTGGCTCTGTTTCCAATGATGGAAGAGTTCATTTCCTCCATTTTTTAAAAGTGGAAATCCCCATACACTTAAAACCTCTCAGTATTTAAATAAAATTTCTAGGCACTGTTTCTATTTCCCTCAACTTATATAACACCCATTAACAGGAATATATATGTACATCTTTACTTCCAGGCTGTCTGAATTATATATGGCTAAGTTTCAGTGTTTAATAATATACTGAATCTGAAAGAAATGTTGAAAAATATACAATGTGTGTAAGCCTCAAAGTTTATTAGGTTTCCTAGTGTGAACTGGCACATGATGTAATTTTCAAGAACAGTATAACGAGGGTATGTTGAACTGGCGAGATTCAAGTCCAGCAGTATTTTATAACATCGTCACTTTACCTCAGATTCTGGTTTCATATACACTTCCGCCTTTGGTAATTTACATAAACATGCAGAGTCTATGAATTATGCATAAACCTTATTTTAAATGCAGAGCTTTCAACTCTCACAGTGCACTAGTATACACACCCATTTGATTGGCTCTGCCCTGTTTTCATTACTCGCAATTTCTTGGAACACAAAAGAGGTTGAAAAGGCTGACAGGAATGGACAGTATTTTTTCTTGTGTGTGGGGGGGAAATATTTGTTTCCTTTTCAAGGCAATTGGTGTTGCAAAGTTTTGCCTGTGATTATTGTTCCTAGTTGTTGTTATTTTTTTCCAAGGAAGAATGCATTAAAGGTCTGAACCTACAAAACAGCAATCACAGTCAGTTACTTTATTTACTTTTTTATTTTTAAAGGATGCTGCAGAAATTGTTCTCTATTTGAATAAATCTGAGCACATGGCTATAATAAAGAAGCAACCATTAGATTTTTTTGGATGCCCAAATTATACTTGAAATAAGTGGGTAAACCTAAGTCATTGATGGAATAGTTAGGCATCCAGAAAATATAAAAATTTTAGTATTATAATTGTGTTTTTATCCAAGTAGAATTGAATGTTCTGATTAATGGACACACATAGTGAGTCCTCTGCATTTGGGACATTGTGTGATTACTCTGTTTTCATATGAACTCAACATGAAATAATCTATCCAATGATATAAGGAAAGAGATTATAGACAGTTTTACTACAATGGTAGTACATTAAATAAAAAACAATACAGTGGCATGTAAACAGAATTTTAATAAAATATTTTATCTCTGTTTACTAATCACCCTGTAGTTTAATATTTTTAATATTATTAGTAAAATAATAATGCTATGTTTTAAAAAATGGTGGGAACTTT
Source organism: Phocoena sinus (assembly GCF_008692025.1). Classification (NCBI taxonomy): domain Eukaryota; kingdom Metazoa; phylum Chordata; class Mammalia; order Artiodactyla; family Phocoenidae; genus Phocoena; species Phocoena sinus. The sequence goes on along the minus strand of NC_045765.1, from coordinate 103,310,008 downwards.
CCATTCTCTCTTTTTCAAAATTTACTTCTCATTGCTGTCTTTCATTCCTTTCTTCACTTTCTCCTTATACACCTCTGGAACTTTGTTCCTTTTTCGCTTCTCTGCTTTTTTTCTCCTCTTTGCATAACTTTTCTTTTACTTCCAATTTTAACACTTTGGTAGACATTATTCATCAAAATACGCCTGCTATTATCTTCTCTTTTATTAATTCTTTCTTTTAGCTTATTTCTCTTAACATCTAATTAAGCTTTCATGAGACTTTCTTTCTCTTGATAAATTTTCTATTAATGCTACAGGAAAATGGATATTTGGTTTAAGTGAAAAAGGAGAAATCTGTGCTGCTAGATTTACTTGCGGGAGTATTACCTTTGAGGACCATACAATTTTGATTTCATTCTGTTGCAGGGAATTACCAAGTTCTTCCTTTGTGGGTTTACATTAGAGAGGGACACTTACAGATTAATGACCAAAAGGAACCTTTGAGGTCATTTATTACGATTTAATGCATAGCTTTAACGTAGGGAGCATCTATTCCACAGCAAGAAAGACTTAAATACCAGGAAAAGAGGAGTGAAGCTGAAAACTTAGGTTCACATTTAGTGACTAGAACTCAAAGGGGCCAGCAGCAAACACAAAGTAGTACACTTTACCTAAGAGAAGATGAAGCAATTTGCTTCAGCATTCACTCTGAAAAAGAAAACTACACCTGGCAGAACTTTCTCTGCTGGTTTAGAAAAAAAGACACAGAATAGCCTCCCAAGGCAATAGAAATAAAAACAAAAATAAACAAATGGGACCTAATCAAACTTACAAGCGTTTGCACAGCAAAGGAAACCATAAACAAAATGAAACGATAACCTATGGAATGGGAGAAAATATTTGCAAACAATGCAACTGACAAGGGCTTAATTTCCAAAATATACGACCAGCTCATACACCTCAACAACAAAAAAAACAACGCAATCCAAAAATAGGCAGTACACCAAAATAGACATTTCTCCAAAGAAGAAATACAAATGGCCAAGAGGCACATGAAAAGATGCTCAACATCTCTAATTATTAGAGAAATGCAAACCAAAACTACAATGAGGTATCACCTCACACCAGTCAGAATGACCATCATGAAAATGTCTACAAATAACAAATGCTGGAGAGGATGTGGAGAAAAGGGAACCCTCCTATACTGTTGGTGGAAATGTAAGTTGGTGCAACCACTGTGAAAAACAGTATGGAGGTTCCTCAGAAAACTAAAAATAGAATTACCATATGATACAGCAATCCCACTCCTGGGCATATATCCACACAAAACTGTAATTCAAAAAGATACATGCACCCCAATGTTCACAGCAGCACTGTTCACAATAGCCAAGACAGGGATACAACCTAAATCAGCAGATGAATGGATAAAGAAGATGTGCATATATACAATGGAATACTACTCAGCCATAAAAAGGAATGAAATAATGCCACTTGCAGCAACATGGGTGTAGCTAGAGATTATCATACTAACTGAAGAAAGTCAGAAGAAGAAAGACAAATACCACTTATATGTGGAATGTAAAATATGACACAAATGAACCTATCTATGAAAGAGAAACAGAATCATGGACATAGAGAACAGACTGGTGGTTGCCAAGGGGGAGGGGGTTGGGGGAGTGTTGGAGTGGGAGGTTGCAGTTAGCAGATGTAAGCTTTTACATGTGGAATGGGTAGATGACGGGGTCCTGCTGTGTAACACAGAGAACAATTTTCAGTGGCCTGTGATGGACCATATTGGAAAAGAGTATTTTTAAAAAGGGAATGCATAGCACAGGGAGATCAGCTCGGTGCTTTGTGACCACCTAGAGGGGTGTGATAGGCAGGGTGGGAGGGAGGGAGACGCAAGAGGGAAGAGATATGGGAACATATGTATATGTATAACTGATTCACTTTGTTATACAGCAGAAACTAACACACCATTGTAAAGCAATTATACTCCAATAAAGATGTTAAAAAAAAAAATTCACTGAGCACAAACTGGGGAAAGTGGGGCAGGGTTTACATAAAAAAAAAAAAGGGAATGTATGTATGTGTATGAACCACTTTTCTGCACAGTAGTAATTGATACAACATTGTAAATCAACTATACTTCAATAAAAAAAGAAGAAAAAAAGACACAGAAAAGTTGGAGAAGCATAAGCAGAACTAGCTAACAATGTTACCTTGCTTTAAGAGAGTTATTCAATTTAAGTTTAAAATTAAAACTAAGATCTATCTATCTACCCACCCACCTACCTGCTTACCTACCTACCTACCTATCTAATCTTTGGTAATCATATTTGGTAGTAAACAATACATTTCTATTTAAATAATAACATCTTTGCCTTTTTATGCCTGTTTTTCTTTGGTTTTACTAAATGAGTGTGAAGGCTTTTATTCCAAACTACTTAACAGAAAAAACACTCAGATGGCATTTAGTGGTCTAATCACAGCCAAAACTTTTTCATGAGGTTTGGACTCCCTAAAACTATGTATGTTTGAGTAAAATGCTATCAGTCACTCGGCAATAAGCCTAGTGAAAAGAGGATTCTGTAAGTCGGGGGCAGCTTTCCTACAGTGGGGCCCTTGGCCTTGCTTACAGTGGTCATTTGGCGTACACTAGAACAGATACCTCTAACTAAAACATCCGGAAGAGAATCCTTTAACTTGGGATTTTATGACAACAACAAAGGAAGCTAAATGAGAATGATTAAATCTCTATCATGAAATGAAACTGTCTATAGCCTAAGATACATTAAGCAAAGACATCAACTTTTAATCAAGTTCAACATAATTGTATTTTGTTATATTATGTTCCATATTAAAAACCTTAAGCACCCATATCCTACTCTATCACAGCTCTTTCCTGTCCTCAGTCTCACCCTCATCCCCACTAAATCTGCCCTCATGTTCTTAGACACATCATTTCTTGATTCCTGTTTCCTCATTATTTATCCTTGTTTGGGTTTTACTTACTTTTCCCTACCTGGAACCATGTGGCTTAATATCTTCCCTACTCTCTTTCATCAAAATCTCAGTTATTTGTTGTTCTTATCGTTTATCACACCTGATCAGTAAAACCATGACTTTTAATCAATTCTGCAATTAGTCTTCTATGCTATTACTGACATAGAAGTACTGCTAAATGTATCAAACAACCATATTTCAGACCACATTTAGGTCAGTTCAAATTCATGGTGTCTAAGCTTATCTGTCCTTAGTGAAGCTTAATAGTCTTTACCTTTCATGATTGTTTCCTTTCATACTTCTCTGACAGGTTTTTTCTTGGATTCTGTAAGTTCATCTCTTTCCATCCCTTACATATTAGTACCCATCAGCGTTCCATCATTGCCCCTATTTGACGGTTCTTCTCACATGGTTTCTGTGGAAGTTCCCATCAACCTTTATGATTTTAACTTCTGCATCTTACTAAAAACTTTAATTTCTGTATCATTCACTCTACCCCTACCTATGCAGAACTTCAGAGTCATTTACTCTCAATACAAAGTAAGAATGAGCCTGTTAAAAGGCAAGTCAGATCATGACACAATTCTGTCAAGATCCCCCAGAGTCCCCAGCTTTATCAAAAGTAAATCCAGAATCACTATCTGCCTCTGGGAATTTGCATTCCCCTTTTCCCTTCTGCTTTGAAACATCCTTATGCCACCCTCACTCCTTACTTTGTACAATGTCCAACTGACACTGCTCAGTGAAAATTTTCCTGACCACTCTATTTAAAACCATACCTTTTCCCCAGCCTCCACACACACACACACATACACACTCTCTCTCTCTCTCTCGCTCTCTCTCTCTATCTCTCTCTCTCTACTCACATTTCCTGGCTTTTATTCTCCCTAGCATGTATTACCATCTCTACATTTTATTTATTTATTTTTAAATTTATTTATTTATTTATGGCTGTGTTGGGTCTTTGTTGCTGCACACGGGCTTTCTCTAGTTGTGGCGAGTGGGAGCTACTCTTTGTTGCGGTGCACAGACTTCTCATTGTGGTGGCTTCTCTTGTTGTGGAGCACGGGCTCTAGGTGTGTGGGCTTCAGTAGTTAGGCACGTGGGCTCAGTAGTTGTGGCTCGTGGGTTCTAGAGCGCAGGCTCAGTATTTGTGGCGCATGGGCTTAGCTGCTCCATGGCATGTGGGATCTTCCCGGACCAGGGATGGAACCCGTGCATTGGCAGGTGGATTCTTAACCACTGTACCACCAGGGAAGTCCCTATACATTTTATTTTTTATTTTATTATTTACCTTCTCTCTCATTTCCCCACTCTCCCAGTGGAGTATAAGCTCCATGAGAGCAGAAAATTTTGTCTATTTTGTTGACATATCTCCAGAGCCTATTATAGTGCAAAATATTACAAAATATTTGAAGGAATGGAAGATTCATGCCTTTGGAATTGTAGAGAGTTCACTAATGACATTCAGAAGGTTGGGCTCGTAGGAAGGGACATTTGACTTTTTTAAACCTCAGAGATACTTGTAAGAAGGTATCTGGATAAAGGGAAGCTTACACGTGCCTCTCCTCTTTGGTAACTGCTGGCATGGGAGTAGGAATAAAAAGGAAAACATGGGGATTCACATTACACGGAAGACTATGCATTAAGAAATATTTGTAATAAGGAGGGAAAATAAAGGCTTTTGCTAGTTCATTAGCTAAACTTGATTTGTTATCTTTGATTTGGTCCAGAATCACTCTGTGACGCCAGCCATGCTATCACCTCTATCTCTTCTTTTTCTTTCATTCTCCCTTCCAGCTCTTATTCACTCCCTCTATTATCATTTTGCTCCTCTGTTCTTCTCTTCCAGTAATACTCTTACACAAATATATTTGTCCTACCATAAAAAATTACTGTTTCTGCATGTCATCCAATCTTTGCAGGAGATTGATTTAATTATGCTAAGGATCCACTGGTATAATCAATTCAAAGATAGCCAAGAAAACATTCTGGCCATATCTGTAAGCCCAGTGCTATCTGAAATAAACCCATCAGTCAAATAAAAGAATTAAGTAAAGGAAGACCTCCAAATCTAAAGACAGTTTTACTTTAGCACATTCCCTAATTATCAAGGAATTTTTACTAATCTAGAGAGTTGGCTAGAATCTCTTTCAACTTAAAAACAAAGCATGGAAATTGATAGTTCATGGAACCTCATAGCCACAAATATTTTTTTTTCCTGTGCTACGAATGTGTAATTCTTTCTTGAAATTTGTGGAGGTATTTGGCTCACTAAAATCCTGTGGAAATGAGTGCTGTAGATTTATTAGGCACTCCATAGAAATATATTTCCTTTGTGTTTTAAATTAGTTGCATTTTAATGTCACTGAACATGCCCTTGTTCTTGTTTCCATTTGTGGTCTTGTATCCAGTGGGAATTTATAGGACTCAGATTTATTTAAATTATGCTGATGTATTTGATCTTTCAACATACAGTGCATGGTAAAAATGGGTGTCTGTCCATATCCATAAATGAAATATGAGGGAAAAGGCATGCTGATAAATTCTCCACTAAATCAGGTTTAATTAGATATCAAAAAGGGATAAAGCCAGGCAAAGTTTCTACTCTAAGTGTTACAGATATCTAAGATCAGAAAAGGAAAATAGATATTCAAACACATATTATAAAACATTTTCTTGACTTTTATAGATGACAAAGCAAGAAAATACTTCTAATTCACCCAATTCACTTGTTGAGCAGAAACTTCTTCGTCAATGGTTCCAATTTCACTTTACAAATAGCTTAGGAAAACCTCTCTACCCACCATAAAGGTTATTAGGCTTGTAAAATGTCATCATGCTTGCCTACGTTAGACCCTAAGAACTACAGATTAGTCCCCAAGGGGCCACAATGTCCCTCCATGCCGTGTCCCTAGGCCAGAGCCCATGGTTTCAGCTTCAATCCCTTCAACATCTACCCCTCACTGCCAGCCCCAACACCAAACCTAGTCTTTTGTTTATCCCTGTGAATTATATTGACACTCTCTTGATGATATGCTGTATATTGGCTAAATTCAAACCTGGAGTTGTGGGCAATCTAGATGCCTTAAAGCCTGTAACCACTGCCCCCATCCCCAACTAAGGGAGGTTGGGGAGAAAGGTTAGATTTTGTATTTAGATTTTTTGGTGTATATTTTTGGGATTTAAAAAAAATTGTTTTTGGAGGGTTTATGCTCAACTCATGTTTTATGTCAGTGCCAGTAACATTTAGGACAACATCAAGAAAAAAAATTATTACTGACCCACGTTTGGTATAACTATGTTTCTGCAGCTTTTGGAATTTGGGCAGATTTTGGTACATTTTTGAAGCACTGTATGTAAATCAGTTCTTAGGTTTAGTGCCCTGGGGATCGCTTGCTAATTAAAGGAAATTCAAGAGAAAACATTCATGACCGGAAATAGTCTTTTCTAAAGTAAATAATAACCTCCTGATTTGTTTTTTGCACATATTAAATATTACTTTCATATGAGTTTACTTAAAGTGAGATACAGTCTTACAAGTTTCATGGATCCATGTACTTATGCACAGAAGTATGTTTCCTTGTCACAAAGGCATACATTGTCTCTTTTTACTTACTCTATGTGTCTGTCCACTCTTCAACTGTTTTCTTCCAAAATACCTGCCAAAGAAGAGAGAAGTTCTATTAGAATAGTTTAGGCATGGGAAAGACATGTCAAATATGTGGAAGAATAAATGTCATGGGTCCCTCCCATTCCATTTGTCCCCCATGTTCACTCTTTATCCTGGTCTCACCTTTCCTTATACTTCATCTTTTGGTGAGGGGTTTAGAACAGAACAGAAACGAGTAGAGTTAGATGTAACTGAGGTTGCTAAAATTATGCTTGTGGTTCTTCTCCATGTCTGTTTTCTAACTCTAAAAACAAACATAGACTAAAATTTGGGGGTCAACAAATATGTTAAATGTCCTACTTTATTAAAAAGTATAGTAGCAGATGCAATGTGTTATGATTGAATGCATTTTAACATACATTAAATACATAGTATTCAAAATGCTACCAAACTACTAAAAGAAATGATTGAAACAAAAATATAATGTCTACATCCCTTAGAGATTTATGTAGATAGTTCATTTTACCAATCCCATTATTTCCTGTGCTGGAGAAGTTTGAAAATCTCACTAAAACTTCAGAGTTTCTTGTAACTGATTGATTTAGCACACTTTTTCTTAAGCTTCCCTCATATCTCCACAATTCTTTTAAACTTCATTTAGTCCTTTCAAACTTCCCTCATATCACCACAATTCTTTAAAACTAAACTTTTAGTTCTCAGGCTCTGCGATTTCCTCCTGTCCTTCTAATGCCCTAATTTGTCATCCAGTATGATAGCCATACTCATCTCCTAAGCCACCATGACAACTGCTCCTTTCCTCTATGTCAAATATGTAAGTATTCTCAGTACAAAGCAGATTCCAAACTCTGGAGTTATATAGTTCAGTGTTAGTTTTATTTTTTCAGAATATGGGTCCATGCTTCAAATCCTATTTGGAAATAATTCCCTACCACCTCATTCTGTGCTGTTGATTCTATTTCCTTCTGTCCCCTTTGGGATCATTTTCCACTAATCACCCTCTCAACACCCCTTTAGTCTTTTGTCCACTGATTCCATTTTTCCATTGCTATCAACAGTTAGCAGACATTTGGTCCTGTCTAAAATGTCCATAAGACATTTGGTCATGCCAAAAGGTGCTTGATATTTGGTCCTATCCAAAACCATGTGGCATGGACCCAATATGCTCATGGACATTTTGGATAGGACAAAATTTCAAGGATCTTTTGGCCTGAACCAAAATGTCTCATCAACCAAATGTCTTATGGACAGGACCAAATGTCCTGCAAGGCTACAAACATACTGAACACTTTTATTCTAAAAGCATTTCCTTTAAGTCTGTCCCCACAAATTAATCTACATGATCCTCCCTCCTTCCTTTTCTTGTATATTAGATAAAGGTATCAGCATTTTTGGTGCCTCCGCTTTTTGCTGCTTATTAGCCTGGGGACTCAACACTTAACTATTCTCTTCATTTAGTCCTTTCAAATGTGAAAGTAACATCTCAGTTGTTTCCCTTCATTTCTTACCCATTCCCAATTTGAGAATATCAAACATTTCTTCTTGGGAAATGCTCCTCTGTTAACACTATTTTTATATATCCGTGGAGTGCTTTATATATGCTAGACACTAGTCTAAGGATTTGATACATATTCACTTGGATAATGTTCCATTAACTACCCTTATTTCACACATGAAGAAACTGAGACAAAGAGGTAAATGACCTTCCCAAGATCACACAATGGCAGGATTTAAACTCAAGCTTGTTCTAGAGACCACTCTACAACTATCCTGTCTTTGTTTTTAGTTTCTGGGCTGTTTACCATTTACTACTTTTGTGCTATCCTTTGTACATATTTTAAAGGATATCTATCTATCTATCATCTATCTATCTATATATATCACTATTAAAAATTTTCCATCAATGCATTCTTGTAAGAATTGCAGATAATACAGAAAAATATGGAATGAAAAAGAAAAGTCCTCTATTATCACCCTATCCCAATTCCAATGCCACCCCAAGAAGAAACAGTTTGTCATGTGTTCTTCCAGACTGCTTTCCATGCATTTACTTATAAGGATGGGTATACACATTCACTTCTTAAATTTAAAAAATAATTTCCAAAAAGGGGATCATAGTATATATTTTCCCATGAGTTAGCTTTCTTCACTTAATGAAGTGCTTGGGAATTACGTAGATTGAGTTTTTCATTTCAGTACATACTGATCTGCATCATTACATTTAATGACAGCATAACAGTCCATAAGATAAAAATACCATGTTGATTGACTTTTAGGTTGTTTCCTATTTTTTTGATATTATACATAATGATGTAATGAATATTCTTATACAAATATCTTTGTGAACAAATCTTTCTGTAAAATAAATTTCTCTAGAATGAATTGTCAAATCAAAAGGGTATGATCACTTATAATATTGATAAGTACTGACAAATTTTCTTCTAAAAAAGGCTGCTCTACTTTAAACTCCACCAACAGCATATCAGAAACCTGATTTTTTTTTACAGCTTTTCTATCACTTGATGTTATTAGTAATAATTTTGCCCATCTGATGGGAAAATTGTTTTATTTTCTTATTTTAGTTTGCAATTCCTTGCTTGCAAATGAATTTAACCATATTTCTATGTTCCTTGCCTTTTCATATTTTTAGTCAATTTAAATAATTATTTCATTTGTCATTCCCTTATTAATTTATAGGAGGTAAAAATTATTATTAATTCTTAGTATGTTTATTATATTTATTACAACTATTATTCCCACTAGCTCCCAGAATTAAAAGTTTAATTAATTTGTTATTATTATGCTTTTTTTCTAATAAAGACATTAAAACTTCTGAATTTTCCTTTCCATTCCATCTTGTCTACATTTCACACATTTGGTATGTAACCCCTTCTCATTGCTACTCACTTCTGAATGCTATGTATTTTCAGTTTTAATTTCCTCTTTCATCTAATAGCTATTTAGAAGGCTGTTTAAATTTTTTTCCAAGAAGATATATAAAATAATATGCACATAAACATATACATAGGTCTGTGTATTTTACATATGTGTAGACATGTTTATTTGTTTATTTCTACTTTATGATTTCATTATAATTCTTTGGGGGGGCATTCTAAAGTTGGTTTTGTATTACTTAAGTTAAATGTTAATTTGATGCTTTGTTTCAGTAACAATAATCAGATTCTGAATATGTGTCTCTTCAGCATATCTACTAATCAAAATCAGCATTACGTTACACATACCAATTGAAAGAGGCTTGGCAAAGAAGGAGGGTAGCAGCGGGCACTGGTGTACCTAGTTATCTGACCTCAGAGCATATCATTTAAAAATATCTTTTCCCCCTATATTTAAGAAAATTATTTTCAGTAGTAACCATAAAATGAAATAAATATATTTCATGCATATTTATGTATATTTTTCACATCTATAAAATTTGCCTTTACGAAAAAAATATTATACCTCTTCATTTGCGCACTGTTTCGGTTTTAAACATTTTAAGCACAAACAAAAACTCCATGTGGTCACAGGATGACAGAATTGAGCTAACTCAAGTTCGTTTCTTTGTCTTTACAATCACTGCACTATCATTGTTTATTTTGAGTCTACTCTTTGAAGGCAGGAATATGTGCTATCTCAGGGGATGAAGACACCAACAGTGCTGGAAGCAAGTCAAAGATCTGTAGCTTTAGGAAATTACTCTCCAAACAAATGCATGTAGCTGAATCCACATCTATATGGGAAGCAACTAGAACTGAGGTTCTCTGAATTAACTTCTAAGGAGAATACCATATTTGTTTAGAGGATAATACAATTGTGCTTACTTGAAGTTTAAATATAAAAAGTCATAACTGAAATTGTTATTTAGAACATATACAAGATATTTGGGGGGGAAGTAATATTGTTTATCACTAACATTGTTTAGAATTGCTGGAGCATGGTAATAATAAAAAGCAAACCCATTCTGAGTAGGTTTTATTACTGTTTTGAATTCTCTACAGACACTATACTCCTTATTTCCTACACTTTGGAGATCTACTTACTCCCACCAGCAGCCTGCTATGCTACTGAGGGAAAGGGAAAAAACAAACACAGAAACAATAAAATAACAATAAGGGACTGAAGATTGATGCAGGTTTTTCAGTATAGGCTCCTATACCAGTCTGATTTGAAATAGGGTAAAAGAGGCAAAAATCTGTGCTATATTCTTTGCAACATTTCAGCACACTTCAGAAAATTTTGACAGCATAGTTATTACAATAAATACAATAAGCCATATCTACCTGCACCTTCAAGTTAAACAACCAGTTAATTGTAAATATCAATATATAACTCAGTAAGAAATTATATAAAAAAGGAAATATGCTACCTTGTATTTCTTACAGAAATAAAATTTTCTCCTAGACTCATATTACTAGGAGGTTTAATTTTTTTAATAGAATGTCTATTTCTAATATTTTCCATTGGTGAAGTGATAGTATAGAAACCTTGAGAAAGCCTGTGCTTCAGTGTCTTGAATAACCTTAAAATGAGGACTAGTGAAATTCACCAAGGTTTATTCCTTGCCTTCAAAACACCTGGAAAATTTTTAAAAAGAAATGAAAGGATAAAAGCCTTCAAGGCAGAACCTATATGCTGCACCCAAATATAAAAATAAGAGTTGGTTATTTTTAGTGACTATGGAGATTTTGGAGGGGTGGGAATGAGCAGGATTGGGCTAGTCAGAGGTGAATGTTCCTTTGGCTTTGATGACTCACTGGTTTCCATCTTTCACATCCTGTAATACTTATTCTGTTCTTCATTATCACCCTGGGTGGCTGAAGTCCATAATATGAGTTACTCATGTAACAACTGCATGATGATTGTAGAGTCATTATACTTCCTTTACTCATTATTTCCAATTCTGCAATTGCATCATCCAAAGGCTCTTTGTCAGGTTGCAGCCTCGTACTTTATACAGTAGAATATGGAAAAATTATGAGACCTAAGCTGAATAGGTTGTATTGAAGAACGCTTCTGCCATTGCACTATCTTACAAGCCCTGATGAGTTCTATGAAATCACCATCTTGTCTTCCTGTGGCAAATTTAGTGGGATGCCTATTTAGATTCTTCCCTTTGTATATCAGAGAGACTTCCCCCTCCAGTATCAGCTTGCTGAAAAAAAGATTATTTGCCTGTATGTCCAGAATGTTATAAATGATTTTAGATTAATTTTATTTGGTCTTAAGTATTTGTCATTTTCCAAAATTATTTCTAGGTTGTTTTCTCATCCTTCAATTTTTTTCTTTCTGTTCAGTGCATCTGCAGATGGCTCTCAATTTCCAATCATATATTTATATGCATCTGAAAATAAGCATCTCACTTGCAACTCCATCTTGATTGTTGCTCTTTTCTTTCTTCATTCCGTGATACCTTTGTATCACTAAGCCTGTTGTACCTACTTCTCCTGTAATACCAGACACTTCTAATTGTCCACCTTAGCCACAACTCTGACAGAATCTGTGGTTTAGTATCTGATAAATTTTTATAAATTATCTGTGTTATTAAAAAGTATATTTTAATAGTAATACTCAAAATATTTATTTCATCAAATCTAAGATGCCGCTGATTGTACAAATCATTATTTTATGTTCTACTAAGAAAGAAAACTCATTTTCAATAAAAATGACATGTCATTGATAGTAAAATGCATCAGATGCATCAGATTTCCAAGATGTCAAATGTGATCCATGTTAGACTTACAACATGGATGGGCCTTAAGGGTATTATGCTAAGTGAAATAAATCAGGCAGAGAAAAACAAATACCATACGATTTCACTCATATATGGAATATTTAAAAAAAAACCAAGCAAACAAAGAAACAAAATAAACAAAGAAACCAAAACAAATGCATAGATATAGAGAACAGAGTAGTGGTTGCTGGAAGGGAGGGTGGTAAGGGAGCAAAATGGGTAAAAGGGGTCAACTTTATGGTGATGGATGGAAACTAAACTTTTTGGTTGTGAGCATGGGGTGGGGCACACAATTCAAAATATAATGCTGTACACATGAAACTTATATAATGTTATAAACCACTGTTATAAACCTTAATAAAAAATCTTTCACTTGAAAAAAAGGTATATATTTGACATGCTTGTTCTTTTTATTATTCAAATACCCTAAATGATTCCAGTTTTCCTTTTTAAAATTGGTACGTTTCATCAATATGTACAAATTGCTAAAAAATCAAGTTGACAGCCTTGTAACAAAAATGTATTCTCTTGCCATGTACCACTCTGCTTCTCAACCCACCTCCTCAGGAAGAACCACGTTGAGTCCTTTTAACTGGTCTATATTTCTAAGTGATATAATTACACTATTTTTAAATTTACCAATTTTAGATGTTATTAACTTTCTATTATGATAGTTGAGGATTTAGTTTTTAACATGATTTCCACACTACCTCCTATCCCAATGTAATTTTTGTCATAATTTTTATCAGCAATAGTCAATGTTTCCATCATGAGTATACAAATATTATTTATTACTGCACCAATTTGTTTACTATGATTAAGTTTCATTTCTAGTAGAATATTTCTTCTTTTTTGTGGGAGGGGGCAGTAATAATTACTTCATTTCACTTTTGGTTTCTTTCTTATTTCTAGCTATCATTTTCTAACCACTTTTTCCAACAGATCTTTCAAATGGTTATCAGGATTTTTTCAAAAGCGCACATATGTCAAATAATCTAGCAGTTCTATTTAAAATTTTTTCTTCTATACACCTCCCTCTTTTATCCCCCTGTTGCTTTGACTTGGTTTCTCTGTAGGTCTGGTGCAGTACTGCCATCTGAACAGCTCCCTTCACTACCCTCTTGAGTAGGGATCCCTGTTTCCTCTCTCTTGGTTTAATTCTTCATTTTTCTTAAGAACATCCTGGAGTAACTTAAGAAAGGATGAATAAAGGTTAATTTTTAAAAGAACTGTATTATGAAAATGTTCACATTAGCCTTCTACTTGCTTGATAGTTTACCTACATATAGAATTTTAGATTAAAATGTATTCACCCTCAGAATGTGAAAGGCAATCCTTCACTATTCTAACATTCAATATTGCTCTATAAGTCTGATGCCATTTTGATGTTTGGCACTTGTATGTCACATGTTTATTTTCTTTGGAGTAATTTAAGTTCATCTGTTGTTAACCAGTATTCTGAAATTTAAGAGGAAATGACTTAAAGTGGATTGCTTTTTACCCTTGTTGGATCCTTTGTGAGCTCATTTGATTTACAGACTTATGACTTTTAGTTCCAGGAGATTTTCTTCTATTATTTCTTTGATTACTTCTTTACCTTTCTTTCCCCTAATCTCTCTGGAACTCTTATTATTTAGATGTTTCTGGATTAACCTTATTTTCTTATTTCTTATTTATTTTACTTATTTTTGTATTCTGGTTCTACTTTTTCCATAACTAAGCATGAAGAATTTTTGCTAATTTTATTTCCTAATCCCTCTATTGATATTTTCACATTTTAATTAGCAAAACTTTGATTTTTTTAGAGTCCTTTTTTATTCTCTAATTATGCTTTCTTCAGAGAAATCTAATCCTGCTTGATGGATGCAATAGCATCTCTACTTATTAGTCTCTAAGTAATATAACATATATTCAATGCTTCCTTATGTAGAGGTAGTCTAGCATAAATCTAATCCTGCTTGATGGATGCAATAGCATCTCTACTTATTAGTCTCTAAATAATATAACATATATTCAATGCTTCCTTATGTAGAGGTAGTCTAGCATAACTCCCCTGCTTCTTTAGATCAACTTTATTGAATTCTAATTAAAAAATTGCAAAATAGCAATTTTAAAGTATACAATTCAGCAGCTTTTAGTATGTTCACAGAGTTGTGCAGCCAACACCACTATCAAATTTCAGAACATTTCATCACCTAAAAAGGAACTCCATACTCATCAGCAAAAATTCCTGCCTCCAGGCCCTGAAAACCACTAATCTACCTTCTGTGTGTATGAAACTGCTTATTCTGGATATTTTAGTTGATGAACTCATACAATATGTGACCTCTTATGACTGACTTGTTTCATTTAGCATAACGTTTTCAAGGTTCATTTCATTGTAGTATGTGTCAGTACTTTATTCACTTTTATGACTTAACAGTATTCCATTGTATGAATATATGACATTTTGTTTATCCATTCACCAGTTGTTGGACATTTGGGTTGTTTCCACTTTTTGGCTGTTATGGGTAATGCTGCTGTAAACACACATGTACATGCTTTTGGGTGAACATATATTTTCAAGTCTCTAGAATATATACCTAGGAGTAGAACTGTTGGATCATATGATAACTCTAAGTTTAACATGTTTAGAAACTGAAAAAAATGTTCTCCAAAGTGGCTCCACCATTTTATATTCCCACCAGCAATGTACACCATTTTTAAACTGGGTTGTTTGTAGTTTAATGGTTGAGTTGTAAGATTTCCTTGTATGTTCTGGATATTAGACTCTGATCAGATATATGGTTTTCAATATTTTCTCCCATTCTGTGGGTTGTCTTTTCATTTTCTTGGTAGTGTCCTTCGAAGTACAATTATTTTTAGTTTTGACAGTCCAGTTTTGTTTTGTTTTTTTTGGTTACTTTTACTTTACCTGTCATATCTAAGAAATCATTGTCTAATTCAAGATTACTAAGATATACATTCATATTTTTCTCTGATCATTCTTCTAGGTGTTGTAGGTCTTAAATTTAAGTCTTCGATTCATTTTGAGTTAGCTTTTGTATATGGTGTGAAGTAGGGGTCCAAATTCATTCTTTTGCATGTGTATATGCAGTTTCTCAGCAAATTATTAAAATTATTCTTTCCCGCCATTGACTTGTCTTAGCATTCTTGCCTAAACTCAATTGACCATAAATAGATGATTTTATTTCTGGAATCCTATTTTGATTCCATTGATCTAGATGTCTATTCTCAGGCTAGTATGAGACAGTATTACTTCAGCTTTAAGTGAGTTTTGAAATTGGGAAATTTGAGTCCTCCAACTTTGTTCTTCCTTTTAAAGATTGTTTTGGCTATTCTGGGCCCTTGGCATTTCCATATGAATTTTAGAACCAGCTTGTCAATTTCTACAAAAGAGCCAAGTGGAACTTTGATGGAAATTGTACTAAATCTCTAGATCAATTTAGAGATGATTGCCATTTTATCAATATTAAGTTGTCAAATCCATAAACACGAGATATTTTTCTGTTTGCTTAAGTCTTCATTAATTTATTTTTACAATACTTTGTAGCTTTCGGTGTACAAGTTTTGAACTTTTATCAAATTTATTTCTAAGTATTTTGTTCTATTTGATGCTATTGTAAATGGAATTGTTTTCTCAATTTCATTTTCAGATTATTCATTACAAGTGTGTGGAATAAATAACAAAGTGACATCTTTGTTGCAAATATTAGTTTCTAAATTTCTTCTTAAGACAGATAACTAGAATGGTAATTACTAAGTCAATGGGTATGCATCTTCTACAGTAGTACTTGAAATTGGATGTATGCTAGCCAACATACACTACTATAAATTATAAGATATTTGCTAATGTTGTAATTGGCTAAAGAATGTTATCTCAGAGTTTCTTTTGAACTTTTAAAAAATTAGAAGTGAGATTAAGCTTCTTATATATTTATTTTAGTTTTTAGAAATTATGTTCTTTACTTATCTATAGTAATCTTATGCTCTCTAACTGTATATGTTAATTGGTTTTAACTTTTTTCATTTTTTTAATTGAAATATAGTTAATTTACAATGTTGTGTTACTTTCAGGTGTACAGCAAAGTGATTCAGTTTTATATATATATATTTATATTTATATAAAACTGAATATATACATACACACACATACTCACACATATTCTTTTTCAGATTCTTTTCCCATATAGGTTATTACAAAATATTGAGTGTAGTTCTCTGTGCTATACAGTAAGTCCTTGTTGATTATTTATTTTATATATGGTAGTGTATATATGTTGATCGCAAATTCCTAATTTATCCCTCCCCCCTTTCCCCTTTGGTAACCATAAGTTTGTTTTCTATATCTGTGGGTGTATTTCTATTTCGTATATAAGTTCATTTGTATCATTTTTTAGACTCACCATATAAATGATATCATATGATATTTGTCTTTCTCTGTCTGGCTTACTTCACTTAGTATGATAATCTCTAGGTCCATCCACATTGCTGCAAATGGCATTATTTCATTTGTTTTTATGGCTGAGTAAAATTCCATTGTATATGTACACCACATCTTCTTTACCCATTCATATGTCAATGGACATTTAGGTTGCAATCCCTATTAATTACCAATAGCATTTTTCACAGAACCAGAACAAAAAATTTTAAAATTTGTATGGAAACACAAAAGACTCCAAATAGCCAAAGCAATCTTAAGAAAAACAGAGCTGGAGGAATCAGGTCCCCAGACTTCAGATTATACTACAAAGCTATGGTAGTCAAGGCAGTATGGTACTGGCACAAATGCAGACACATAGATCAGTGGAACAGGATAGAAAGCCCAGAAGTAAACCCACACACCTATGGCCAATTATCTTTGATGAGGAGGCAAGAATATAAAATGGAGAAAAGACAGTCTCTTCAATAAGTGGTGCTGGACAGCTGGACAGCTGGACAGCTACATGTAAAGAATGAAATTAGAACATTCTCTAACACCATATACAAAAATAAACTCAAAATAGTTTTAATTTTGTAATAGCTTTTAAATTTATCTTCCTTCTACTCTTGCCACCTACTGGGCTATTCTCAGCTCAGCAATTAAAGATTCTATTAAAATGTAGCTCAGTGCCTGCACTCCTTAGCTTAAAACCCTCCACTGGTTTGTCCTTTCATTCAGAGCAAAGCCCTTACAATGGCCTATATGATCTGACCCCATTTCCTCTCTGATCTCATTCCTACAATTTATTGTTATGACTCTATTCCTCATGTGTTCCCTTCTAACTGTGCTGGTTTTCTTTCCATTCCTTCAAACCTCTCAAGCCTCCTGCACAACTCAAAGCCTCAGTTTCCTCTGACTGGAATGTTCCTCCCCAGATCTCATGATTGCCCTCTCACCTCCTTTAAGTCTTAGATCAAATGTCACCCTCTCAGTGAGATCTTCCTTGAAATCCCAATTTAAAATTATAAGCACCCTTAGTTTTTATTGAAATTGCATTAAACCTATAAAATAATTCTCAAAAACTGTAATTTTAAAAACAATATTCAGTTTTCCTACCTAGGAAAGAGGTATACCTTTTCATTTATTCAAATCTCTAACATAATTTGTAAGGTTTTCCTCATAAATATCCTACTTATTTTTTAAGTTAATTCTTAGGTGTTTATTTCTTGTGGCAGTATTTGTTTTTGATAAGATTTTACTCTATTTTTTTCATGTTATTTGTGTTCTATGGGAAAATCATTTATTTTTATATATGTATTTTATCTTCCAACTAGTTTTGAATTCAATTAATTCTAATTTTTAAATGACTTCCTTATTTTCTTATATACATTTCAATGATATGCAAATAATACTTTGCTTCCTTTCTTCCACTACGATATTTTTATTTTATATTTTACTGTATTGTAAGAACTTCCAGAATAATATTGGAAATAATTCGAGGTGCAGTGGGGTTCCACCTCTTATTAGAAAGCAGAAAGACATGAACAAATTTTAGTCCTGCCAGAAACTGTCAGATAAACCTAATATACAGCCTCTTCTAGATAGAAAGAACACCAAAAGAACCCTTCCTAGGATCAAGGGATGGAGGATGCTTTTATACTTGGGACCAGTCGCTGAGGTTAGGGTTGAACAGGCAGAGAAGTGAAATTGCTATGAAAGGTCAGTCTTTACTGGGATGAGGTGAAATCAGTCAAAATTTTGACAAAACTATGGGCTGGCATGCTGACTTTAAATCTAGTGGAACCCCACATGCAAATGTAATCCTCTCTGGTCAAAATTTTCACATATAATTTTGCTGAGAAAGCAGGGGCTGGGGAGCAGGATGGGAACACAAAAAAGATCGTGTGGTCTGACAGTGCAGTTTCATAGCATGGAAGTCTCCAGGTTTTAGTCTTCAATCTCATTGTTCCATGGTCTCAAATACCAGACATTAGAACAAACAGAATAATGGAATCAATTCTTCCTCTCCCACCAGTCTCTTACTCTTTATACCAAGAGAAGGAATTCCCTCAATTTTGGAGTTTCTCCTCAAATCTTAGTAGCTGATCACATTAATAAAGTCTTGTGGACCAGAACTTGACTGTGCTTGAGGCATGTTTTAAGATTAACTGGCTTGCTTTTATGAGGCAATTCATGAGGCTTAAGTTGGATCTCAAAGAATAAAGTAAATAAAGCATGATGTGCTCAGCAGTAAAATTAACCTATAGCCAGGGCTCAGAATGTAGGTTTTATTTTTAACATTTATTTTAAATTAAATTTCCTTACAGACAATGTATTCACAAGTGTTTTAGATCTGGTTCCCTGGAAGGAGATCCTGAGATAGGCATTCTTGCTCACATGATTTAATAGGAAGTGCTTTCAGGAAAAGTATAGTGAGAGAAGTAGGGCAGAATGGTCTGGACTGGAATCAAGCTTCAGTCTGTGCCATGGAATCCCTGGAGCATAAATTACATTGAGTTCATCCCATCTTAAGGCAAGGAGGTGGCTTTCTGGTCTTTATGTCAGCTTTCCATCATAGATGGTCTTCACTCTATGATGATCAAGAATAGTACAGGTTCTACTACTTTAACAGTTTCCATTTTCTTTTCAATTTTTCATTTTACATTTAAACATGTGATCCAACTGGTAATTATTTTCATGTGGGGCATAGAGTTTCCCCAACATTTTCTCTAACACTGTTTATTGAATTACAAATCTTTTCAAAACTGATTTGTAATTCAAACTTTATCATATATTAAATTCTCATATATATATTTGAGTCTATTTCTGGAATTTTAAAATGTTGTCTTCTATACATGAGCCAGTATTGTATTATTTGTTACTTATATAGTTTTATAATATAATTTAATGCTTAGTAGAGTTGGTCCACCTTTATTACTATCTTTTTCTCACAGTTTCTCTGGCTATTCTTGCTTGTTTACTTTTCCACATGAAAAAACTTTTGAATAAGTCTGTCTTGCTAAAAACATCTCATTTTAAATTTTTATTAGGATTGTAATATGTTTATAAATTACCTTAGTAAGAGTTGGTAATGTTGTGACATTGAATTTTCCTATTCAGGATTATGTAATACTGTTCTCTTTGTCCACATATTATTTTCTTTTAAAGTTTTAAAGCAGTCTTTTAAAGTTTTCTTTATAGAGCTATTGCTCATTTCATATTGTAGCTCCAACCTATAGAATATGGCTCTTTTTTTGTATAAACAAAAGCCAATATGCAGCTAAAGCAGTTCTAAGAGAAAAATTCATAGTCATAAATTCCTACCTCAAGAAACAAGTCAAATAAACAACCTAACTTTATACTTCAAGCAACTAGAAAACGAACAAATGAAGCCCAAAGTTAGTAGAAAAAAGGAAATAACAAAGATCAGTGCAGAAATAAATGAAATAGGACTTCCCTGGTGGCGCAGTGGTTAAGAATCCGCCTGCCAATGCAAGGGATAAGGGTTTGAGCCCTGGTCCAGGAAGATCCCACATGCCGTGGAACAACTAAGCCCATGCACCACAACTACTGAGCCTGCACTCTACAGCCTGTGAGCCACAACTACTGAGCCCGCATGCCACAACTACTGAAGCCCGCACACCTAGAGCCTATGCTCCACAACAAGAGAAGCCACTGCAATAAGAAGCCCACACGCTGCAACAAAGAGTAGCCCCCGCTTGCCACAACTAGCAAAAAGCCTGTGCACAGCAACGAAGACCCAATGCAGCCCAAAATCAATCAATCAATAAATTTTTTAAGAAAGAACTAAATGATATAGAGACTAAAAAGACAATAGAAAAGATCAATGAAACTAACAGCTGGTTCTTTGGAAAAATAAACAAAATTGAAAAACCTTTAGCTAGATTCACCAAGAAAAAAGGGAGGACACAAAATCAGAAATGAAAGAGGACACATTATAACTGATACCATAGAAATACAAAGAATCATAAGAGACTGCTATGAACAATTATATGCCAACAAATACGACCACCTAAAAGATATGAATAAATTCCTAGAAACATAAAGCTACCAAGACTGAATCACGAAGAACCTGAAAATCTGAAGACAGATTACTAGTGAGGAAATAGACTCAGTAATCAAAAAGCTCCCAACAAACAAAAATCCAGGACCAGATGGCTTCACTGTTGAATTCTACCAAACATTCAAAGAATTAATGCCAGTCCTTTACATACTCTTCCAAAAAATAGAAGAAGGAACACTTCCAAACTCATTTTACAAGGCCAAAATTACCCTGATACCAAAACCAGACAAGGATGCCACAAGGAAAGAAAATTATATGCCAATATCCCTGATGAACATAGATGTAAAAATCCTCAACAAAATATTAACAAACCAAATTCAACAATACATTATAAAGATCATACATATGATAAGTGGGATTTATTCCAGGGATGCAAGGGTGGTTTGACATCTGCAAAACCATCAATGTGATATACCACATTAACAAAATGAGGGATAAAAATCATGATCATCTCAATAGATGCAGAAAAAGCATTTGACAAAATTCAATATCTGTTTATGGTAAAAACTCTCAATAAAGTGACTACATAGGGAACATACCTCAACATAATAAAGGCCACATATGACAAGCCCAAATATCATAGTGAAAAGCTTAAAGCTTTTTGTCTAAAATCAGGAACAAGGCAAGGATGCCCAATCTTGCCACTTTTATTCAACATAGTATTGGAAGACTTAGCCAGAGCAATTAGGCAAGAAAAAAAGAAATAAAAGGCATCCAAATTGGAAGGGAAGGAGTAAAATTGTCATTATTTGCAGATGACAGATATAGAAAACTCTAAAGACTCCATCAAAAACCTGTTAGAACAAACAAATGAATTCAGTAAAGTTTCAGAATACAAAATCAATATACAAAAATTGGTTACATTTCTATACACTGATAACAAACTATCAGAAATAGAAATTAACAAAACAGTCCCATTTACAATTGCATCAAAAAAAATGCATAGAAATAAATTTAACCAAAGAAAGAGGTGAAAGGCTTGTAAATTGAAAAACATAAGACAATGATGAAAGAAATTGAAGAAGACACAAAAAAGTGGAATGATATTCCATGCTCATGGATTGGGTGAATTAATATTGTTAAAATGTCCATACTACCCAGAGCAATATACAGATTCAAAACAATCCCTGTCAAAATTCCAATGGCGCACTTTTCACAGAAATACAACAAACAATCCTAAAATTTGTACGTAACCACAAAAACCTCAAATAGACAAAGCAATTTTGAGAAAAAGAACAAAACTGGAAGCATCACATTCCCTGATTTCAAACTATATTACAAAACTATAGTAATCAAAACAGTGTGGTACTGGCATAAACACAGATACATAGATCAATGGAAGAGAGTAGAGAGCCCAGAAATAAACCAACACTTGTATAGTCAATCAATTTATGACAAAGGAGCCAAGAATATACAATGGGAAAAGGATAGCCTCTTCAATACATGGTGTTGGGAAAACTGGACAGTCACACACAAAATACTAAAAATGAACCACCATCTCACACCATACACAAAAATTAACTCAAAATGGATTAAAGACTTGAATGTAAACCATAAAACTCCTAGAAGAAAACATAGGTGGTGAGCAGCTTGGCATTGGTATTGGTAATTAATTTTGGGGGTTTGACACCAAAAGCAAAGGCAACAAAAGCAAAAACAAATGGGACTACATCAAAATAAAAACCTTCTGCATCACAAAGGAAACCATCAACAAAATGAAAAGTCAACCTACTGAATGTGAGAGAATATTTTCAGATCATATACCTGATAGGAGGTTAATATCCAAAAATGTATAAAATCTCATATAACTCAATAGCAAAACTAAAAAACACTAGAAAATGGGCAGAGGACCTGAACAGACATTTTTTTCCAACAGAAATATACAGATGGCCAACAGGTACATGAAAAGATGAAAAGATATTCAAAATCACCCACCATCAGGGAAATTCAAATCGAAACTACAATAAGATATCACCTCACACCTGTTTGAATGGCTGTTATCCAAAAGACAAGAACTAACAAGTGTTGGCAAGGATGTGGAGAAAAGGGAAAACTTGTATACTGTTTGTAGGAATATAAATAGGTGCAGCCACTATGGAAAACAATATGGAGGTTTCTCAAAAAATTACAAACAGAACTACCATATGATCTAGCAATTTCACTTCTGGGTATTTATTGGAAGAAAATGAAAACACTAACTTGAGCATGTATATGCACCCCCCCCTCCATATTTATTGCAGCATTATTCTCAATAGCTAAGTTATGGAAACAATCTATCAACAGATGAATAGATAAAAGATATGGTGTATATATATATATATATTTATAATGGAATATTATTCAGTCATAAAAAAAGAATGAAATCTTGCCACTTGTGACAACATGGATGGACCTTGAGGGACTTAGTCTAAGTGAAATAAGTCAGACAAAGAAAGACAAATACATTATGATCTCACTTCTATGTAGAACCAAAAAACAGAGAACAACAACAAACCAAGCTTACAGATGCAGAGAACAGATAGGTGGTTACCAGAGGCAGGGCATGTGGGGTGGGCGAAATGGGTGAAGGGGTCCAAAGATACAAACTTCCAGTTATGAAATAAATAAGTCATGGGATGTAATGCACAGCATGGTGATTACAGTTAATAATACTGTGTTGCATATTTGAAAGTTGCTAAGAGATAAATCTTAACAGTTCTCATCACAAGAAAAAAAAACATTCTGTAACTATATATGATGATGGATATTAACTAGACTTATTGTGGTGATCATTTTGCAGTATATACAAATATTGAATCATTATGTTGTACCCTTGAAACTAATATAATGCTGATATCAACTATACCTCAAAAAACCCCTCTGTATGGTGATTACAGTTAATGATACTGTATACTTGAAAGTTGTAAAAGAGTAGATCGTAAATGTTCTCACCACATAAAAGCCAAAAACTTCATAATTATGTATCTATCAATCTTCCTGAAATCTCTTGTAATAGTACAGATAGTTCTATTATATTTCCCAAGATACAATCATATTATCTACAAACAGTGACACTCTACCATTTCCAATTCTTGTACTGATAATTCCTTCCCCTTTCATAAATACATCGACTAGTTTCTGCAGAGAAATATTATGTTGTTATCCTAGTGTCCATCCTTGCCTTGATCCAGACTTATATAGGCATGCTTTAGTGTTTTTCATCAAGCATGACATGCTCAGACATTTAATTAGCTCCCGCTTCCAACTCTGCCCACAGAGTCAGGGGACCTTCTCGCTGGGCTTGCCCACGGCTGTTCTTCAGACGCACCGGCCTTAACTATCTTTCTTTGACTTATTTATCAGAAACAAGGCTTACTGGCCCCCTCAGAGTCCCCTTTTCTGAGGGAAAAGGATGCCTTTTTTCCTTCTGAAGATGCAATTGGTCACATTCCTGGGGAGTGCTGCTTCCTCACCCTTGTCTTGCATGATGCACGCAGAGAATTTCTGGATTCTCCTGCCACTATCACACGTGGTATGGGGTCGGGCATCTGGAGCAACTGCTGAAGGGGGCCAATAATGAAAGCTGAGAGTGAGGAGGCAGTAGCAGTCTGTGTGTTGAATGTTGATTCCTGGGAAGCAGGAGACGGGGGGCCCTGCAGGTCCATTGCCCTCCACCCCGTCCCACAGAGGACTCAAGGCACGGCTTCTCCTTGCAGCCTCTCAGCACACAGCACACAGCCACACAGCAGAGAAGTCTGTGTGTTCGCTAGTGCACCTGCCATGTGACTTGCTAGTTTCTTTGTCGTCTTGTGAGGCAGTATTCAGCACTGTTAATGTTTCAGTTTACAATGCTTCTCATACTTCCTTGCTGCACTTTCCTTTTTTCTCTTCCTTGCAGTGCTGCAAGGACTTCCTAAATAAAAGATTAGCACTTTCCTCTTTGTCTCAGTCTTTGCTTTCTCAGGAAACCAGGATAAAACACTTCCCTTAATGCATATTTCCCCCTAAATCACACTTAAAGATGTAAAGGTTTGCCTATTATTGTCTCACGTTCTCTCTTTTACCTAGGGAGACAAGATTTAGTAATTCTAGAAATCAAAAAAATTTTTTTTTCTTTCCAGGTCAATAAGTAGCAAAATAATCTCTTCTATAAGTCAGGGTTCTATCACAGAAGCAGAACCACTGGGAATAATGTAGAAGAAGGGATCATTATAGGGATTTGACTTTAAGAAATTGTGAGAACTGGTAAAAGTAGCCTTAGTGTGGCCGTTTCTTGTGTCTGGTCTTGAGCCAGAGGACACATGACAGGCTACTGGAAGAGAAGAGGAAGTGAGGTGAGGGAGAGCAGCAACAACTGGAAACCAGGAGGAACAAGCTGAAACCTGCATCCATCACCAGCAGAACTCCTTCTGGACTCTCTCCATCTCAAAGCCTTCAACCCCACTTCCATGGATAACATGCTGGGGAAGCTATAGTTTTGCTGAGGAGCCACATTTGTAACTGGCCCAGAACTTTGAGAAACTGAAA
This sequence comes from Phocoena sinus, assembly GCF_008692025.1. Classification (NCBI taxonomy): domain Eukaryota; kingdom Metazoa; phylum Chordata; class Mammalia; order Artiodactyla; family Phocoenidae; genus Phocoena; species Phocoena sinus. The sequence continues at coordinate 103,284,648 of NC_045765.1, read as the reverse complement.
GAATGATTTGGCTGTAGCTGGAGGAACTGTGAGCAGTGCCGCTGCCATGCTGATAAAGTGAGGCACTAGATCAGTGAAATTTAGGTGGGCTCCAAACAAGGCCTGAAGTGCAGTGACCTTCAGACAGTAAAACACGGCTATTCCTTACATTCTGCCTTCTAGCTCTCATGCAGGTGTCTGTTATGACTGCTCTAGCTGAGACTATTCAGGGAATTGAATACTGACAAATGCAGTTTAGCTGAGCCAAGTTTACACATTACAACGCCAACTAACATGATAAAGCAACCATCTCATGCATAAATGAAACATGCTAACCCTCACCCCACAAAGGATACCATGTTCAACTATCTATCTTTGGTTAATGTTCGTTCTTTATCTAGCTGAATCCCACACTCACTTTGATATCTTTTAACTTAAATATGGAGGTGAGAAACGGAATATTTCCTGCCATATCAGTAAACAAAGGATGTCACAGTCATCTCCAATTGCAGCCACTGCCAATGGTGAGCTGGTGAGCCCCGAAGGAACTCAGGAGGAAAAGAATACCTGCCATCGAGCAGCCATCAGACTGCAGTCACTCCCTATGGTGAGCTCTGAGGAGACTCAGGATAAGAAAGCACAGGATGGTGGCCCCAGGTAGCTGAGGTACATATCAAAGGAAGGATTTCAGTAAGTCCAGACTTTTGTATCTTCCCGTACATAGAAAAGGGCTAAATTCTTTAACTTGGGACATCTGGTTTCCTTTAATCAACAGTAACCTTTTGATGTTCCAACAACCTGCCCTTTGTTACAAAACTCCCCCCTTGCCTCCTTGGAGCAGTTCTCTCAGGGTTACTTGAGATGCTGCCTCCCAGGCTTGAAGTCCTAAAACTTCCCGCCGAATAAAACGTAACTCTCGGGGCTTCCCTGGTGGCGCAGTGGCTGAGAGTCCTCCTGCCGAAGCAGGGGACACGGGTTCGTGCCCCGCTCCTGGAAGATCCCACATGCCACGGAGTGGCTGGGTGCGTGAGCCATGGCCGCTGAGCCTGCACGTCCGGAGCCTGTGCTCCGCAACAGGAGAGGCCACAACAGTGAGAGGCCCGCGTACCGCAAAAAAAACCCAAAAAACATAACTCTCAACTTTTAGGTTGCATGTTTTGTTTTGTTTTGTTCAGTCCACAGAGCTATAACATTAACTACCATTAACATATCTTATGACAGATGATAGGAGGGTCATCTCCCTGGTCAGAGATGAGGCTATGAAAAATCCTATGATGGTGGATGAGGCATCCTTTTCAGTCCACAGATGGTAGTTCTGGCAAAAGTATTGCAGACAGAGAAGGCAAATGTACTGTTACAGTGTCTATTTCAGTAAGAACCAAGCACTACTCCTTTCACAATGGAAGCAATCCAATTTAATCAACCTGCTACCAAATAGCTGGCTGGGGTTTTTGGGTTTTCCCAGAATGAAGCCGTATCAGGGGCTCAGTGTTGGTCTGTGCTTTTGGAAGACTGGGTACTCAGCAGTTGGCTGTAACCAGATCGGTCTTAGTCAGTAGAAATCACACTGCTTCACCCCTATATAATCTCTCTCTCTACCAGCTGCCATGGCCACTTTCTTCATGAGCCCATTGAGCAATTAAGTGGCTGGAAATTGATGTTGACTGATGTCCTCAGATTGGGTAATCTTCCGCTTGATTGTGAAAATATTCCTCTGATGAGGTCATAATTTGCTGAGCATGGGATACAAATATCTTCACACTATGTGCCCATTCAGAGAGATTTTTCCAAAAGTTTTCCTACTGTCTCTAACTATCTAAACTGTTAGTTACAGCTCACGTACTGGCACAGATCTGTATATCTGGCTATCCTCTTTTCTAGGCAAAATGAACCCCTAGGTACACAGCTTCACGTGGGCCTCCTGAAAGGACTTCCCTTCATCAGTGTCTGTCAGAGTAACCCTGGAGTGATGTTATAATGCTGCAGCTGTGCACTTCTAGGGGATGCCTGCATATCATGTGCAGAACCATATGCATACCAAGGATGAGCTTTTTTTTTTTTTTTTTTTTTTTTTGCGGTACACGGGCCTCTCACTGTTGTGGCCTCTCACTGTTGTGGCCTCTCCCGTTGCGGAGCGCAGGCTCAGCGGCCATGGCTCACGGGCCCAGCCGCTCCACGGCATGTGGGATCCTCCTGGACCGGGGCACGAACCCGTGTCCCCTGCGTCGGCAGGCAGACTCTCAACCACTGCACCACCAGGGAAGCCCACTGTCCACTTTTCTATTGGCCATCTCTGAATAGTGATCCACATGTGCATCTTGATCTTCCTTTTTCTTGCTAATGTTTTTTTAATGTTGATACTGTTTGTCAGAGTGTTTATGAATGAAAGATTAGTATACATTTTCTTTGCATTTAAGGAAGTTTTCTTCTCCAATGTCATTAAGTTTTTGGGGGGGTGGGTAGGTGGGTGGAAGAGGGTTAGTGGGTTGTTCTGTACTGACAGGCATGATTTCCTGAGAATGTGTGTGGAGCAGGCAGGCTAGTGGTCTTCCTAACTGCAGAAGTAAATGGGACTTTATTGTGTATGTGAGTAGCTTTAGAATATTCGACATCCAAGCAGATCTGATTTTCTTTTTTTCTTCAGAGTCATTGGAGGTCTTAGCTACTTTTTTTTATTATGGCTGTCCCCAACACCAGTTGTGTGTCTCTCCCCATAAATATCACCCATTGTCTTGAGACAACATTTCTTAGGTTTTATCCTCTGCCTAAGCTCTACCCTTGCTGCCAATTGTGATCATACCATGCACACATGGAAGGTGAAAAGGGGAAAGGGGGCTCTACTGACTCAGCTGTGCTGAAACGCGCTCTTTAACTAATTATGCTATGATTGCGCCTGCTGTATGCACTTGTTGACTTTGAGCAGGGAGTTTTCTGTCACTCTCATTGGAACAACCCACCTTAATTCTGGAAAATCACCCCATATCTGAAGCTTGATATAATATTTTATAAGGATGAAGAGAGTTTTATTTGAACAAAGATAGTATTAAAGCAAAATCCAGAGAAAAATTACTCTGAACCAATTATATTTCTATATGGTTAGAGAAGATATATTTTATATAAATATAATATCAGCTTTGCCACTTTTGGTATAATTTTGGGCAAATTATGTAACCTTTATGTGCCTCAGGTTTGCTTTTTATAATGTTCACAATGTTGTGAAATTTAATTAGTTGATACATGTAAAAAGTAATTAGAATCACGCCTAGCAGAAATGTGCTCTAAATTATCTTCTATTATTCTTCATATCTCACAATTTTAGGCTATACAAATATCTTTGGATTTGTCACTGTTTATACAGATGCAACATCGATATATATATATATATTTTTTTTCGGTACGCGGGCCTCTCACTGTTGTGGCTTCTCCCGTTGCGGAGCACAGGCTCCGGGCACGCAGGCTCAGCGGCCATGGCTCACGGGCCCAGCCGCTCCGCGGCATGTGGGATCTTCCCGGAACGGGGCAAGAACCTGTGTCCGCCGCATCGGCAGGCGGACTCCCAACCGCTGCGCCACCAGGGAAGCCCCAACATCGATATTTTTAAAAAATGTCTTTTTTTATTTTGAAACAACCTCAAACTTATGGAAAAGTTTCAAATGCAATAAAAAATAACTTCCCCCCTGAATCATTTGAGAATTATTTGCCACCTTGGGACTCCAAATACTTTAGTGTACATTTTCTGCAAACAAATCCATTCTCCAATATAACCACAGTACTACCATCAATATTAAGACGTTAACACTGATACTGATAATCCTCAGACTCCAATCAAGTTTCACATGTTGCATTTAGCTGTCTTGCCTCCTTCGGTCTGGACTATTTCCTCAGTCTTTCCTCGGCTTTCATGACCTTAACACGTTCGAAGATTACAGAAGCATTGTAGAATGTCGCTAGAAGAATATCACTCGGTTTGGTTTTGTCTGACATTTCCTCATGATTTGATTCAGTTTATACATCTTTGGCAAAGTATCACAAAAGTGATGCTGCGCTCTCATCATTGCTTCCTATAAGGTGGTGAACAAATTTTGATTTATCTTGTTACTACTGACGTTCCTTTTCATCCCTTAAGATGCTATTTGCTGGGATCACCATTTTCAAGTTACTTTTTTAAACTCGGTAATTAATAAGTACTTGGGGGAGGTACCTTGTGAAGCTGGATATACTTTTTTTTCACAAAAGCTTTCAATTTATTCATTTATTAGAATGGACTATGGTTTCCTGTTATATTCAGTAAGCTATAATCCATTAGTGTCATATTTATTTGGTGCTATATTGTCCAAGGTTTGGCATTTGGAGCTCCTTAAAGCTGACTCCTGTGTCTTTTTTGACATGACCCCTTTACTCTTTGAATACTTCATTGCTTCCCAGCACAACAGAATGTTTCAGACACATCTGTACTTTCCTGTCCCAGCCCTGGAAACAGACATTTCTCTTAGGAGCCTGGGTTCCCTTAAATGGATAATGATGTTCAAAACCAAGATCTGATGCTACCTATGTTCATTGCTTTGGGGGGTTTTCAAGGCTTCTAAGTGGAGAGAGCTAAGGAATATGTGTATATATAATGCATATACACACATGTATATCTATATTTATACATCTATCTCTATATTTATTTCTATCTCTATTTTTATATTTGAAAGCCAGTAGTTCACTGATATCTGATTTCAGATCAACATATAATTCAATATAATTTTAACCCTTTTCATATTTGTGATTCCTTTTTCTGACAGTAAGATATTTGGTTATTTGTATTTATTTCATCATTCCCCTTGTAAGTAACCTGTGTCCCATGCACATGCCCACCTCATCCCACTGGCTCTGACATCCTGCTTGGATGCCCTCCTCACCCAACTCTTGTTTCAATCCCCTGAGCTGCTTTGTACTACTATACAGAAGCCCTCCTCACCTCACCTGGGCCCTGAAACTCACTCTGGGCCAATTTCCCACCCCATGCAGATCCCCACTTCATCTCATTTGGGCTTTGATTCTTCTCCACATCAGGCCTCTGCCTCCCATACCCAACAAATGTAGACCACCTAATGGCTCTAGTACTCAACTGTCCTGGGAGGGAAAGGATAAGAGAAGGGGTCTCTGAGAGGGCTTCGGCCAGAAAAAACAGATGTGGGATCTGTAGTGTACAGAATGATTATGCATGAAATCACTCATTCCTTACAGCTTTTGGTCACATATCCACCTCTATATGGTCATTGGCACCCTGGTCCTTACTGTGTGGGGCCTGTAACTGGTTGGAAACATCCATGAACCTGCAAAGTCTGGGCTCTAGTTTTATTTCTCTCTTCTTTCTGATACCCCAGGATTTCCTGGGTTTTCATTTTGAACTTTACTATGCACTTAAATTTTCTGGTTTATGGTTATGTGTCCAGTCTACCTATGAGTTTGTAATGAGAAAAATTTTATTTCTATCAGTTTAGCCCACCATGTTGCCAGACATCTTTTTGATACAACTTTTTTCTTTTTGGATACAAATTTTAAACATTTTTTTCTGTCAGATTTATATGATTATTTTCTTAACAATATCCATCAAAGGACAGAAATAGAAGATGACAGATGTCTCTCTTTAGTATTTATCAAAAATGTTTCCAGCAGTTAGTATGTTTAGTACAGTTATCATAAAAGTAATTTAGCTTGAAGCGTTATCTCTTAAATGGAGTGACCTTGGGCTTCCCTGGTGGCGCAGTGGTTGGGAGTCTGCCTGCCGATGCGGGGCGTGCCCCGGTCCGGGAAGATCCCACATGCCGCGGAGCGGCTGGGCCTGTGAGCCATGGCCACTGAGCCTGCGCGACCGGAACCTGTGCTCTGCAACGGGAGAGGCCACAACAGTGAGAGAGGCCCGTGTACCACGCAAAAAAAAAAAAAAAAAAAAGATTGACTTGGTTAAAATTTAGCAGCTTAATTAGGTCCCATTCATTTATTTTTATTTCTATTTACTCTGAGAGATGGATCTAAAAAGATACTGCTGCAATGTATGTCAAAGAATGCTGCCTATGTTTTCCTCTAGGGGTTTTATAGTATCCAGTCTTATATTTAGGTCTTTAACAAAAACTTTTGCACAGCAAAGGAAACCATAAACAAAATGAAAAGACAACCTACAGAATGAGAGAAAATATTTGCAAACGATGTGACTGACAAGGGATTAATTTCCAAAATACACAAACAGCTCATACAACTCAATAACAAAAAAACAAAAAACCCAATCAAAAAATGGGCAGAAGACCTAAATAGACATTTCTCCAAAGACATACAGACTGCCAACAGATACATGAAAAAATGCTCAACATCGCTAATTATTAGAGAAATGCAAATTAAAACTACAGTGAGATATCACCTCCCTCTGGCCAGAATGGTCATCATCAAAAAGTCTACAAATAATAAATGCTGGAGAGGGTGTGGAAAAAAAGAGCACTTCTACACTGTTGATGGGAATGTAAATTGGTACAGCCACTATGGAGAAGAGTATGGAGGTTCCTTAAAAAACTAAAAGTAGGGACTTCCCTGGTGGTGCAGTGGTTTAGAATCCACCTGTCAATGCAGGGGACAAGGATTCGATCCCTGGTCCAGGAAGGTCCCACATGCCGCAGAGCAACTAAGCCCATGCACCACAACTACTGAGCCTGAGCTCTAGAGCCCATGTGCCACAACTACGGAGTTCACGCGCCTAGAGCCTGTGCTCCACAACAAGAGAAGCCACTGCAATAAGAAGCCCATGCACTGCAATGAAGAGTAACCCCCACTCACCACAACCAGAGAAAGCCCACACACAGCAGCAAAGACCCAACGCAGCCAAAAATAAATAAATAAATTTATAAAAAAAGAAAAATAAAAAACTAAAAATAGAGTTACCATATGATCCTGCAATCCCACTCCTAGGCATATATCCAGAGAAAACTATAATTCAAAAAAATACATGCACCCCAATGTTCACTGAAGCACTATTTACAATAGCCAAAACATGGAAGCAACCTAAATATCCATTGACAGATGAATAAAGATGTGATATATCTATATCTACATTTATATCCATATCCACATAATAGAATATTACTCAGCCATAAAAAAGACTGAAATAATGCCATTTGCAGCAACATGGATGGACCTAGAGATTATCCTACTAAGTGAAGAAAGCCAGACAGAAAGACAAATGTCATATGATATCACTTATACGTGGAATCTTAAAAAAAGAGAGAGAGAGAGAGAGAGAGAGAGAGAGAGATACAAATGAACTTATTTACAACCCAGAAAAAGAATCACAGACATAGAAAACAAACTTATGGTTACCAAAGGGGAAGGGGGGGGAAGGAATAAATTAGGAGGTTGGGATTAACATATACACACTACTATATATAAAATAGATAACCAACAAGTACCTACTATATAGCACAAGAAACTATATCCAATATTTTATAATAACCTATAATGGAAAAGAAGCTGAAGAAAGAACATATATATATTCTATATATATATAGTATAGAACATATATATTCTATATATAGTATATATATGTATAGTAAATATATATATATAACTGAATCACTGTGCTGTACATCTGAAACTAACACAACATTGTAAATCAACTATACTTCAATTTAAAAAACCGTACATAGTTTGGTGCTTTTCTGATATATGTTCATGAAATAAAATACACAAAATAAAAAAAAAATTAGTAGCTTAATATATACATTTTATTTTTAAAAGCTACAAGTTCTAAGATAAAATACTAATTTTTCTTTAAAGAATGCTTTACAATATTGAAAGAATATTATGGCCTTTCTGTGTGGTCCACAGACCAACAAGATTGGCATCCTATGAGACTGTTAGAAATGCAGAATGTTAGAAATGCAGAATCTCAGGCCCTGAAACATAAACTGCATTTTAACAAGATCCCATGTGGTTTATATGCATATTAAGGTTTGAGAAGCACAGTTCTAGATAACATATATAATTTGAAGAATTACACGAAAATGAAACACTACAGCTATGTAAAAATTTACATTTGACATTTAACAATGAACATAGTAAAGGAGTGTGGTATTGATGGAACATCAACATATGAGGCATTTTAAAACCTGCAGTTGTTTTCTAAAATGTGGTATGATTCCTCTTGAAATACTGCAATATATTTGCGGTAATTATTTAAAAGACAGATTTCTAAACACTTTTTGTAGTTTTCAGTATCTGACTTTTCTAATATCATTTCTCATTGGAGAAACACTACATCTCAAAACTAAAAATTATTAAGAACATAAAGCCATTAATGTCTATGACAATGTTTCTGTGTAGTCCCCTTTTCTATAAAAATGAAGATACTGGGACAAGGAAGCATCAAAACTGCCACAAAGAATATCACTACCATGAAAGCAAGAGAAATGAATATTTTATAACAAATTATTATATCTTAATGATGTGGCTCTTAATTTCCATTTTCTTTTACCTTAGATTCAATTATTTGATCTGTGTAATTTATATGAAATAAGTTTGCTGTCATCATTGCAAGAGAAATAATACACTCCTCTCAACCTTCTTTATTGAGGAAAGAGCATTTTTTTTTTTTTTTTACACTCATGTGGAGACACCATAAGTGTTAACAGTGTGTGAAAAGAACAAGTTGGTCGTAGTTAGAAAAAGGAAACTCTCTGAAAAGGCCAGGGTGATAGTGGAGGGACTCAACCTGTGATCTCTCTCTGGCTGAGATGGTTATAGCCCGGACCTCATTCAATAGCATTAGTGTCATTCACTAATTTACCCTATGATTACTATGTTTTCTTGCTTTGGCACTGTTAATGTACGTTTCTAAGACAGTCACTTTGTTTCTTTTTGTTGTCTTTCCTCTCTGTGATGGTTCTAACTTATAAAAATCAGTTTTTCTGAAATCAATTGTGTAAAACAACATTCATTCTAACTAATTTCTGACACCACTTAAAGCTCTTTAATATTGTATATGTGCATGTGTGCATTTTGTTTTTTACTTTTATTTTAGGAACTTGGTTCCTGAGGTACTGGGTCATTTTTATTTCAGGTGCTTTTGAAAATCAGATGCTGGGCATTTTAATGTCAGCCTATGCATTTTTTTAAAAAGTGTGCCTATAGCCTTTCTTAGGCTCACTAAGAAAAATGACTAAAATGAGAAAGGGCTTTTAAAAAACCTTAATAATTGGAGTGCAGATTTATCACATGGGGAACCTGCTTCACAGGAATGCAGTGATGTATGTCCATTGGTCAGTCTCACTCACATGAGGCAAACTCCATTACTTACTGTGAGCAAGAAAAAGGTTACCTGACCCAACTGGAGAGTATTAGCTTTTTTGGTCAGCTATGAAAAAATTGCTTTGCCACTTAGGTCAGCATCATGATGTAAATCTTAATGAAAGTTTCTGAGATGTGAGAGTAACTCAAGCTGTTTGGCCACCTTGATGCTCTCTTAATCTGCCTTTTTCTTGCTTTATTTCCTTCAGTCAGGTTTAGGGAGCACAGATCTCAATGCAGACCCATTTGCAGAGTAATTGTCACTCCACCCAGCCATCTTGGACCTTTTGGCACCCAAGGCTAAGAATACTGGAGATTCATGCATTAGTTCTTCTTTGTGGAATAAAAGAACAAAAAACTTCATTTCTTTCATTTCACTTGAGATTTTTAAAAAGCTTTCTTTTATTTGGGATCCTATGTCTCTTGTACAATGAAAAATTGAATAAGACTGAATTATAAAAGAATTATAAAAGAAAAGTTATCTAGATTATTCTAATGGATGAGTAAGGGGCACAAGTATCCTAAACAAACAAATTAGATTTTTTTCCTGATTCTTATGATTTTTATACGAATAGCTATTGAATTAGACTCTGCTTTTTATCATAAAGATGAATTACTTTAGAATACAATAACGCACTTAAATAATCTAGGTGAAATTCAAGTAAGCATAGAAAGAATGCAATGTACTTGTCTGGAATCATTTATTCAGTCAACCATATCAACAACTACTTATTGGATGTCTATTCAATTAGTATGAATATGTCAAGTCCTTTTCTTGGTACTGAGGACACTGATGAGGAAGACATACAAGGTCCTTACTCTCATGGAAATCATGTGACAGTAGAGGGGGAGAGAAAATAAAAAGACAATTTTTGTGGTAAATGCCATGAAAACAATAAAACAGGGTTCTATGAAGGGATGACTTATGGGGGGAGAGAATCAAAAATTTAATTGAATGGTCAGAAAAAGTCTCATTGAGGAAGTGACAATTTTGGTTGAAGCATAAATGACATAAAATAACCAGCATTAGAATCCCTATCAAACTACCACTGGCATTTTTCACAGAACTGGAACAAAAAATTTCGCAATTTGTATGGAAACACAAAAGACCCCGAATAGCCAAAGCAATCTTGAGAACGAAAAAAGGAGCTGGAGGAATCAGGCTCCCTGACTTCAGATTATACTACAAAGCAACAGTAATCAAGACAGTATGGTACTGGCACAAAAACAGAAAGATAGATCAGTGGAACAGGATAGAAAGCTCAGAGATAAACCCACGCACATATGGACACCTTATCTTTGATAAAGGAGGCAGGAATGTACAGTGGAGAAAGGAGAGCCTCTTCAATAAATGGTGCTGGGAAAACTGGACAGGTACATGTAAAAGTATGAGATTAGATCACTCCCTAACACCATACACAAAAATAAGCTCAAAATGGATTAAAGACCTAAATGTAAGGCCAGAAACTATCAAACTCTTAGAGGAAAACATAGGAAGAACACTCTATGACATAAATCACAGCAAGATCCTTTCTGACCCACCTCCTAGAATAATGGAAATAAAAACAAAAATAAACAAATGGGACCTAATGAAACTTCAAAGCTTTTGCACAGCACAGGAAACCATAATCAAGACCAAAAGACAACCCTCAGAATGGGAGAAAACATTTGCAAATGAAGCAACTGACAAAGGATTAATCTCCAAAATTTACAAGCAGCTCATGCAGCTCAATAACAAAAAAACAAAAAACCCCATCCAAAAATGGGCAGAAGACCTAAATAGACATTTCTCCAAAGAAGATATACAGAATGCCAATAAACACATGAAAGAATGCTCAACATCATTAATCATTAGAGAAATGCAAATCAAATCTACAATGAGATATCATCTCACACCAGTCAGAATGGCCATCATCAAAAAATCTAGAAACAATAAATGCTGGAGAGGGTGTGGAGAAAAGGGGACACTCTTGCACTGCTGGTGGGAATGTGAATTGGTTCAGCCACTATGGAGAACAGTATGGAGGTTCCTTAAAATACTACAAATAGAATTACCATATGACCCAGCAATCCCACTACTGGGCATATACCCTGAGAAAACCAAAATTCAAAAAGAGTCATGTACCAAAATGTTCATTGCAGCTCTATTTACAATAGCCCGGAGATGGAAACAACCTAAGCGCCCATCATCGGACGAATGGATAAAGAAGATGTGGCACATATACACAATGGAATATTACTCAGCCTTAAAAAGAAATGAAATTGAGCTATTTGTAATGAGATGGATAGACCTAGAGTCTGTCATACAGAGTGAAGTAAGTCAGAAAGAAAAAGACAAATACCGTATGCTAACACATATATATGGAATTTAAGGGAAAAAAATGTCATGAAGAACCTAGGGGTAAGACAGGAATAAAGACGCAGACCTACTGGAGAACGGACTTGAGGATATGGGGAGGGGGAAGGGTGAGTTTTGACAGGGTGAGAGAGAGTCATGGACATATACACACTAATAAACGTAGTAAGGTAGATAGCTAGGGGGAAGCAGCCGCAAGGCACAGGGATATTAGCTCGGGACTTTGTGACAGCCTGGAGGGGTGGGATGGGGAGAGTGGGAGGGAGGGAGACGCAAGAGGGAAAACATATGGGAACATATGTATATGTATAGCTGATTCACTTTGTTATAAAGCAGAAACTAACACACCATTGTAAAGCAATTATACCCCAATAAAGATGTCTAAAATAAATAAATAAATAAATAAAATAACCAGCATTAGGATAGTCTTGGGGTAGAGAATTCCAGACAGAGGGTATAGCAAGCAAAGGCTTTGAGGTAAGAATAAACTTGGAGGAAGATGAATTGGACTGGAGCCCAACAGACAAGAGGGAAAATTCTAGGATAGCCAGGCAGATTATTTAGGGCCTTGTAGGCTCCATGAGAAGGGATTTGATTTTTTTCGAAGAGCAATGGGATGCCAAAGCACAGATTTAAGTAGGGTTGTGACATGGTCTACTTTATATTTTTAAAAGACCATTCTGGATATATTCTTGTGACAATGGTCTATTTTACATTTTTAAAAGACCATTTTGGATATATTCTAAGAGTAAAAGAGCATGAAACAGCAAATCAGGAAGTCACTGAAGTTACCTAGATGAAAGATGATAATGGCTCTGTCTAACAGTGGAGATGAAGGAGGTGGACTCTTTGGGGATGTATTTTGAATTGACCCAACAGGACATGATGATAGATTGGATGTGAGAGATGAAGAAAAAGAAAGAAAAAATTGTTGGCTTGACCAGTTGCATGGACCTGGCCTCATGCATTGATCTGGGAGAGACTGGAAGGGAAGAGTTTTCTGGAGAAAGTCTAGGATTTGGTTAAATGTGAGAGGTCAACTATATATCAAGTAAAGAAATCAAGCAGGCAAATGGATATACAAATTAAGAGATTGAGAGAGAGTTAATGCCAGAGATACATATTTTGGAATCATCTGCATACTGATTATGCCTGAACTCTTAATTGTGAACTTGTGAATTATTTGTGAATAATTGTGAACTTAATTTATCGGCATCCAATAAAACTTTGAGAAATACACTGATCACTAAGAGTACAGAAGTACATTAAGGGAAGATAGAAATGCAAAAAGGAAAGTGAATGAAATTAAGTAGAATTAAAAAATGATTATAGGAAAAAAAATGATAGATATATAAATCACACAAAGGAGATCCAAAAAATGCATAATTGGAGTCCCAGAAAAAGGAAACTAAAACAATAGGATAATACAATTACTTAAAACTATACTTTCTTGAAACAAACAAAACCACTTAAAATTTCAAATTGAAGGGGCAAACTTTTAGCAGATAAAACCTGTCCCAGAATAATCCACACAGGTACATCACTAGAATTACTGGACTTTAAAGATTGTCTAAAAAAACCTTACACTTATCCAAGGAAACAATGATCAAAGCCCATGATTTTATTTCCAATCAAGTTTATTTCAAGTACAAAGGCTATGGCAAAATAGTTTTGAATATGCAAGAGCTTAGGAAATACTGTCCAAATAAATTGTTTTTGAGGAAAGTACTAGAAGGCAAACTTTGAGTAATGCAAAGATAACTGATAAAACTTGGGCAAAAGGACCAGCAGTTTTGAAACCTTCAGATTTATAAAGACATACTGTTCTAGTGTATGAACATAGTTCAAACTTATGGTTAAAACTTCCGAGTAGAAGTAGAATATGGGTACTAATAGATGATAATTCTAGTTGTATATGTAAGAGCTCTACTATTATCTTTAAAAATTACTACTATCTATAAAAGTTTTGCCGATATATCTGAGCACTTCTTGGCTTTAGAATACATTAGATAACCAGAGGACTTAGAATTTGATATATGAATTATATCAAATTTCAGATCAATTGCTTAGGATTATGGATCTTCATTTTCAGTGTATGAGTCATCAACTCGATAGAATATGACTTTCTATTTCTAACAGAAAATAATGTAAATACTTTAGAATGCACTAGGAATGACTGAAAAATATGAAACTTGAAAGAGTTCAATTGATTAGGCAAGTAGACCACTGGTGATTTGACAAATGTATGAACTCTTTAAGTTGAAAAACATTTTGGTGTAAATTGCTACATTTATAAAACAATAGTGTATTCTTCTTTACTCCCATTTCTTACTACATGACAAAATAAAATAAACCACACTTTGAAAAACATTCTAAAATAATACTCAAATATAATTTTAATTAACTTTGAAAAACTTTCTAAAATGATATTGCAAAATAATACTTAGAGCAAGAATGCCTATAGCTATTTAATTAATGCCAAAATTTAAAATGTTTTTAACTCAGAAAAAACCTAAAATCTACTTCATATTTTGAAAACAAATATAATTCTAAGTAACACTTTTGGGCCAGTGTCATGCCAAAATGCCGAAATGTCCAAAGTCATACCAATATGTTTTACAGTAAGACGCTCTTTGAAATGTTAACATAATATTGATATCGTCATAGAACGTTGGATGTATATGTTTCTTCACTTAATGTAACTAAGATTAATATTTTCACTTTTTGTGCACAGAAAGTTTAAAAACGATTCAAGAATCAATCAGTGTCTTACTTTATGAAAGATAAATATGAAGAAGGATTAGGGGAAGGAGCTTGAGCTGGGAATTATTTGTTACTTAACGTGATTGTGAGATTTTGTTTTATTTAATTATTCAACATAATTATTCACACAGACTGTTTCTGCCTGTTCCATACTGGCTGAAGCCATGTGCCTATATTTTATGTCCTTATTGTCTTCCTTTTAGGACACCTCTTACTCTGACCAGTGGGCTTCTAGTTGTGTGGTAAAGAGAAAGAAACTACCACCTATATTTAGCCTTGCTCTTTATAAACTGGGAATAGATTTTTGCCTCCAGTGAATCAAATATTATAAAGATGAAGTTATGAAATTAATATTTCAAAAAGGACAACCAATATAATCTACAGAAAAATGTGAAAGAAGTTTTACTTTATTTGCTCTCTGATATAGCAAGCTATAGATGATGCTGAAACTTCAGTCTCTGGTCAGAGATGAGCAATAAGCATGAACTGGGAATAAGATATGGAAGGTCTGTCACCTGATGAGTCACCCCAGGTCATGTGCAATAAAATACTAAAGCCTGAAGGTAGGAATGCACTTCAGATCATGTTTGGTTTTTTTTCTTCTTTTAAAGTCTGAACAAAATCACACTTCATAGGTACTATCAGAGAGCCTCCTGTTCCTGGGTAAAGACTGAAGAATGAATGGTTCAGTTCTCCAAAAGCCACTGGGAAATGTCAGCACCATCTAGTTAATGAATTCCTGATTTGTTTGGCATTTGCACTTTCTTAAGAAATTGCTGATGTGTTTAGACTTCCCCTTCTCCTCAGCGGCAGTGAAATTTGTTGATTATGATGGCCTTATATAATATCATCCAGGCAGAAAGCTAAAAGATTACACATTAAAAAGAAACAGGTCGGTTTATTACCAGGCATTGTGCTCCCTCATATGCATGTCTGTTCCTCAGTCTTTGACCAGGTTGCTTTGTCGGAGACGCTTTGTTAAAAGTATTTCCATGGCACACCTCCACTCATGAAAATGTCATTTTCTCTGCCTGGTTGTAATAGGAAGTTTTTTTCACCTATTGAAACCTGTTAAATTTCCTTCAAATATTTTTGTTTAACTCTTAGAAAAACAGTTAGTGGAGGACCATTTAAAAACATGTAGATTTAATGAGGAATTGATGTTTGTACTTAAAAACATTTTTCAAAGAAACTTGCTTCTGTATAGCTGAAAAAAAGCCTGCAATCTTTGCAGATTTCATTCAACCAGGTCAAACACTCCAGACTGTCTATATTCCACATCATTTTCCCTTAACTACTTTTAACCATATGTTTGTTTTAGGAGATATTCCACCAGAAGTAAGAATCCTGTCCACTTTAGATTGGCTAAGCATCAGCCTGGTAAGAAGCTGTGAGATTAAAATTACTCAATTAAAAATCTTTGGTATGGCTCTAAAGGAGAAACAGAGCAGGTTTAATATTTTCTATCTAAATATCATTGCCTTGACCAGACTAGTACTGCAGGTTGTATCCTGTATTACATATTTCTTTGAATAGTAAACTAACTTAGTTACTATGCTTCACATTCTTATTTCTTCTAAAGGGACAAAATTCCCCCATTAGGCAGAATCCTGCATTTTGATGGCACGTTTGTACTCCCATGGGGATCTCCTGTGCATGTTTCATATTGTTCCTGTAACAAAGCCTTCTACTCTGGCCCTCACTTGTCCTTGACCCCCACAGCTCTTCCTCTCAGTCCTCTCTTGCTCATGACGTTAGCTCCTAACTCTTCCCCACCCTTTTGTAAAAATATGAATTACAGAACCAACACCTGTAAACCTGTAAGAATAATTCTTCCCTATTCAGAGAATCATTTTTGACCAATGAGTTCTCAAGTTAACTTGAACTTTGACAGTTTCTGCTAAAGCTCTAAAAATTTTGGTCTCTTTCTCCAAAACAGACCTCTCCTTCAGAGCCTTCTGATGTCTGGCATTTTTAGCACAAAGGTTTATGTCAGGATTTCTCAGTTTCTGCACTATTAACATTTTGGGCTGGATAATTCTTAGCTGTGGGAGTCTGTCCTGTACATTACAAGACGTTGAATGACATCCCTGTCTTCTACCTGCAAGAAGCCAGTGGCACACCTAATTCCCAAGGTGAGACACCAAATGTGTCCCTTGTGCCATTGCTCACCTCCCCAACCCTCCCAAGTTGAGAACTACTGGCTTATGCTAACAGTTGCTCTGGTTAATTTTCTTCCACTGTCTTTGGTGCTGTGATTTGGATTTGGATCAGGCTTGAGCCTTCTGATGCTCAGCCTGTGCCACTTCCATGAGG
Organism: Phocoena sinus; assembly: GCF_008692025.1. Taxonomy (NCBI): domain Eukaryota; kingdom Metazoa; phylum Chordata; class Mammalia; order Artiodactyla; family Phocoenidae; genus Phocoena; species Phocoena sinus. The sequence continues at coordinate 103,267,916 of NC_045765.1, read as the reverse complement.
ATAGAGTGCTGGGGATACCCTGGCATCTCCCTCCTTGGAGTCTGTGACAGGACAGGTGAGTGAATCATTTTTTCAGCTCCTAGTATTTTAGGTGGGGATTCTCCACCAACATAGGAGAAGATGATGGCCAATATCCTTGCTCTTATAGCTTTAACTCTTGGTCAAGATCAGATTTGCATAATCTAATTCAGGACTTGCAAACCCTTCCAAGGAAAGACAAAAGTCCACTGAAGAATTTAGGACTGTGGGAATCTCTGATATCTATCAACTAGTTCATCTCCTTATGAGACCCAGAAATAATAAAACTTGGTTTGAAAAAGCAGAAAGGATTGATGGTGAAACTGATATAAGATGTATGGGTCAAAATTTGACTACAGATTTATATAAATATAGGATAATATCTCACAACTGCCTTATATACTTTCTCTTTTGGATGGTCTTAAATCTGAGGTAGCAGATTTAGTCAGAAAACAGGCTAGCAGACTGTCTCTCTTTCTGGATTACAAGAGTTTATGGAGTATTTTGAAAATATTTTGCTTTTGAAAAAAGAAAATTTATGGACAAAATTAATAGCCTTTTAGAGTAAACAATTAGACAACCCAAGGACAAGGACACCACTATGTCTAGTCTTGATAAAGACACCGCCAATATTACAATGACAAAGGACACTGGAAGAACGATCGTTCTGTGTTGGAGTGAAAGGTAGTATTTAAAGAAAAAAAAAGCTGTCTGACAGACTAATACCTCTCAAAGTAGCTGCTCTGATCTGCCAATAATTGCCATTAACAAAAAAGAGAAAGATTTCCATAAACCATAAAGATTTCCTAAACCATAAAGATTTCCAAAACCATAATGTTTCCAAAACCACAATGTTTCATTTCTTGTTGATACTAGGACTATACTCTGTTATAAACTTGACCACTTTTTTAAAATCATTTCTCTGAATAGTAAAAATGTTTCACAGTTTTTTGTTTTATCAATTATATCTCAATAAAGTTGTTTTAAAAATGTTTTATTGGTAGTATCTCACATACCCCTCAGACTTTGCCTTTCTCTTAGCCAGTGGTAGATCTGTGCTCAGCATTCTTTAGAATGGCCTTGCATTCAGATTCGCTGTATCTATTTGCATCACTTGGGAAAATCAATAACACACAGACAATTATTTTCCAAGGGTTTACAGAAGCACCTTCTCACTTCTTATAATTACATAATCCAAACCTTAGAGACATCCAGTTCCCTCAGGACTCTTATACACTCCTGAAAACACATATTATATACATGTTCACATTTATATAAAATGTGGATAGCCTCCTGTTAAGTTTGAAAGATTGAAAGTCTTGCAGAATTTATTCTCTCTCTTTGCCGACAATGTTATTATATAAGGTACATAAAGTCTCTAAATATCAACTAAATAAATATCAATTTTATTAGTCTCAAGTCCATTATCTAGATCATGACATCACATATAATGGAAAGCCTCTTTCGCTAAAAAATTAAAAGCTATTTGTGACTTTCCCCAGTCAATTACCAATGTGGAGGATTTCTTAATCTCGTGATAAGGTAGGAACCTTATCAATTTACATTGCTCCTATATATGATCTGTTGAAAACTGGCATGCCAGAGCCCTTGACAAAGTCACTAGAAACTTTCTTCTATAACTTGAAAAATTCCCCAATTACCATAAACATTTCTTCTATTTGTATATGAACTTTGGGGATTCTACCTCAATAGCACAACAGATTTTATCCAGTTATTCCACCTATGCAGCTATGAATATTTTCCTACTATTGTCCGCTGTCTAGAAGCCCTTCCTAGTTATAAAGCAACTGCTTGAACAGTAGTAAAGAAATTTTAGGCTTGGGTAATATCTCCATATTTGTCTAGTGAAAGAGATAGATTTGTCTACTCATTTCACCAGGACAATAATTAAGGGATTCAGTCTTTGCCTGTTACCCTGAAGTTTTACTGCCTCTGCCATCTCCAGTACTCAGAATAAATGACATGTTAAAATTCAACCTTGTGAAACTATTCAAGAAACTTCAGTTGCTGTGGCCAAAGGCTTGACCCTTAGTTCTTTGGGCCATTTAGTCTTCTCCAACAGGAACTCACAGACTATCCACATAGGAGCTGGTTGCTGGATGCCCCACTAAGGATTGTACCTCTTATCTTTTACTCTGTTCTTTTTAAGGCTGACATGGCCAAATATCATAGAAGTTTAATGCAGTACACAAAAAGACTCAGGTGTTTTTCCCAAAGATAAGCCAACAGCTACTGCTCTCCAAGAATAATTTCTCCATCTCCCAAGAACCATTTTTGACCTACTCTTCCCCAAAGTAGCTGAACTTCAGCTGACGCTAAAGCTCCATAACAGCACAGTCCAACAGAATGTTCTGTAATGGTGGAAATGGTTCTGCACTATCCAATATAGTAGCCTTTAGGCACATGTGACTTTCGAGCATTTGAAATGTGGGCTAGTGCAACTAGGGAACTGAATTTTAAATTTTATTTATTTTAATTAATTTAACCTTAAATTTAAGTAGCATATGTCATTTGTGGCTCTTGCATTCGGCAACACCGCTAAAAATTTGACTCCTTCTTCAAGAAAGAATGCTCCTTTGGAGTCTTTCTTGCCTGACATTTAGATCAAAAGCTTGCCTCTAATGGAGTCCATTTCCTTTATAAACAGCTTGTTCTTGACTTTCAGTTTTATCCTCTTTCATCTTTCCTTTCCTCATTTCCTCTCTTTCTTCCTTTTAGTCTGTTTTTGCCCCTTTTCCTCCTCTATCTTTGCCTTCCCCAACTGCTCCTTTTCTTTTTGCCTTTTACAACAAAAGCCTCTATCTGCTCAGCTGGCCAATAGGAGTTATAGTGGCAAATATAGCAGTTCTGTGTAGAGAGGCAGCAGCTAAAATAAGGAGGCTTTTCTTCTTGACCTATAATATTTGATAAGGACCCTCTGCCCCAACCCTAGCTCCATGTCAAGTCAACCTTGATCTTACTTTTATACACCTTGTTTCATATTCATACTATTCACTGGTTTTCCTGGCCTTTTACGACTACACATTTATATAAATTGTATCTCCCTGAAACCAAAATAATGTGGTAGTTTTTTGTTTTGTTTTGTTTTTGTTTTTTGCGGTACTCAGGCCTCTCACTGCTGTGGCCTCTCCCGTTGAGGAGCACAGGCTCCAGACGTGCAGGCTCAGCGGCCATGGCTCACGGGCCTAGACGCTCCGCGGCATGTGGGATCTTCCCGGAACCGGGGCACGAACCCGCGTCCCCTGCATCGGCAGGCGGACTCTTAACCAGTGCGCCACCAGGGAAGCCTCTTTGATTTTAAAATGTATTTGTAGGAAAAAACAGCTAAATTAGCTATTGGGTGTTATGTGCTCTGTCAGAAATTCAAAGTTCATTAGTTCCAACTTTTCCAGATTTACAAAATACATTAAAACAGAAAGAATAGTAAGGAGTAAGAAAAACAGAATCACATTCAAAAATTTTAAAAGTATAATTTCTAGAACCCGTGATTAAAATGAACTGAGCTTACATGTTTAGTGCCTTTTTACTACCAGAACTTCATTAAAATAATAGTAAAGAAATAAAAAAGCCATTATAACTGGTTTATTGAATGGGCTAGAATTGGTATAGATACAAGAAAGAAAAATAGTTCTAAATATTTTTAGCCTCTGCTTTCAAGTGGGCAATGTTGAATCTCCTGTTCCACCCTGGAGATATTCCAGATATATCTGATAGATCTTTCTGTTATTTTCAGATAACAGAAGAGTCTCATTAATCTAACCCCAACCCAAATTTCTATTTCATATTCATTTCAAGGATTGCATTCCCACTCCTTTCCCATTCCCACTACTAACTGAGGCCTGATCCAGGCTTGGAAACTTGCAACAGGGTAAGGAAACATGTTCTGTATTTTACTGATTCCAATCAGCTCTCCACTTCTCTCCCTTCATTCACTATTCTGACTTTGGCTCTTCCAAGATTAAAATGGGAAAGAGTGATGAGTGACAAAGGAAAATAAAGTGTTTGTTTATTGAGCTAATGCTGTTTATGACTCTGAGCTGCTAGGTTCACTTTCTGGCAGCTATCTAAATGTCTCTCTTTCTCTGAGATACTTACATGTCTTTAGACATACCTATTCTCCACCTCCGCCCTTCTGGAGCTGGGAGTCTCTCCCTCACAATCCCCTGATGTAAAATGTTCACTCTCTGACCTGTTAGGACTTTTCCTCATCTCTTTCCCTGGCAGAAGACTCCATCTCTTTTTTGATGCTGTGACCTTCCACCACATGTTATCTCTGACAACGCTGAAAGTAACCTTTCAAGTCATCTCTAGCCAAGTTGCTGTCTGTGGTATTTACTTAGCTCATGGGAAAAAACAATGACAACATCAACAACAACATTATTTTTGCCCCACGCAAATCTGAGTGATCACATTGCAATCACTACAGTTTTCTGTCATCACTCAGCTGTTTTCCAGTTGAGATTAAGTCACTGATTTTGTCACTGCAGACTTCATGGAAAACAAGTCAAGTTTTCCAAGAGTTTCCTCACTGTGTACTGCTCTGTGATAGAACAGAGTTAACCATAAAGATAAAAGAATCCAAGTGACATTAGATACTTCATCAGTAATATTGAATGCTAGAAGACTACAATTAACCTTTGAAATTTAAAAAAAAGTAATTTCAAACCTAGAATTGTATCCCAATCATATTACCCATCAATAGTGAAGAAAGAATAATTTCTGACATTCCAGGACTCAGAAAATTTACCTCCCATGTACAACTTATTAGTTATTCGAGGATGTAAACCAGGAATACAAGAGAGCAAACCGAAAAAGAGGACATCCCAGGCTTCAGGAAATAGCAGCTCCAACTCAAAAAAGTAGGGAAGGACAAAGTTGTTTGGCAGGTCAGATGACAGCCAATCTAATCTGGAGCAGAATGATTTGTCTCTTCTTAGAGAAAGGTCTTCAAGGTTAAAAATGGATTCAATATAATTATACTATAATAGAAAGTTTGAAAAAACTTGATGATATGCAAAATACAGAACAAACAATCAATATTTATTGTCCCAGGCTGTGAGCTGTCCTCTCACCAAAGGATAGGAACCAGGCACTATTATTCATTGGATCTGAAGTTTCTGTCTTAGTTTCTGACACTCAGAAAGTATGACCAATATACTTTTAATAACTCAGTCATTATTAATGTTATTCTGTAAGTAGACATCTTCTTGGTTGAATTCTCCCACCACCCTGGACTCCCATTATTATTGTATCTTATAGCTTTGCAATACTAAATACCTGCGCTAATTTACAGCTCTTACACAGGCTTATTATGTTGATACTTAAGTGTAAAAGAACATCTAGGAAAGAACAAAGAATATCTAGGAACTGTATTAAAAGGCAGATTCCCAGAAATTCAGATGATTACATCTGGGATGGAGTCCAGAGAGCTGAATTACTGACAATCACTCCCGGTGAATCTGATACAAGTGGTCTGTGGCCCCCGTCATTAGAAACTATACTTTTGGATTTTATGATTTCTTCACAGGGAATTCAGAATTAACTCTAGGGTGGATATTGTTTTCATTATTTTCAAATTGGTTTTTTCCACATTTTCCCCCCCTAAATTCATCAACCATTTTCCATCTTAGCAACTTATGTAAAAATAAAACTATAGTTGAATAGATAATAATTTGTTTTAAAGGAGTAGGCAACGTTATCCCTTGGGAAGAAAAAAAATCAAGATTCTTTATCTTTTTATTCTGCCTCAGTTACATGCCATGGTGGTAGCTTAGTTTCACTACATTTTTTCTCTTGAAATTGCTACTTTTCAGCTGTCTAGACTTATGACTTCCTGAGAAGAAATATGAGCTTGAAAGAATAAAAGTAATTTAGATTGCTGTGCTAACATGCCTCTGTAGTGCTAAAGTTGTACTGTTTAAACATTATTTCAAAAACCTATTAGATTATTGGCTTCCAGGCTTGAAATTCTTTCCTGAGTGTTCCTAAGTTTTCCTTTTCTAAATATTTCTACAGAGTATTACATTATGCAGCATATGTATCTTTGTTCATTCATTTATAGATGCATTTCCTTAAGAAGTGGTGTATTAGTGATCTCCACTATATACGACAAGTTAGAAACTATGCATTATTTTCCTTTCCAAGAAAACTAAATTGATGCACAGAATGATTGTTTTCTAGTAGCTGAAATTGCAGCAGAGGGGTATACTTGCCTTATTAAGATGAAATTTCTGGTTTTATTTATTCTGGAAAAAAAGTTCTATCCCCAGATAAAGGATTAGTCTAGGGACCTGGTACATCAGTGCTGCCATATTGAATAGAGAAGTGAGTGGGATGAATATTATAGCTCACTATTTATACTGGTTTATTTGTAGGTAGGAAAAAATGAAAAATTGGAGAAAGTAGTAGTTCACATTAAAAGGTAAAACAGGAAGAGGCCACTGTCAATTCAGGCTGTGCTTGTTGATTTCCAAATAACAAGCTTGTCTCTGGAGTCATTAAAAGCATTGCTCTCCTGAGAAGAGGCTGAGGTTCTCTCTGCCTTTGAAGCTGAATAAACCTGGTGTATCATTTTTATGAGAACTTGGCCTTGAGGATCTTTAAAAAAAAAAGCTACCAAAGATTATCTATGCTACCTCCTTTAGAAAAGGATGTAGGCACATGCATTTAGTAAAATTTATTCATCATAAAGCCAGTAAATATTTCAATTCTTTAGTGTTAGCACTTCTGCAGAAGATGTCTCAGTGGGTACCACTGGTTAACATTTATTTGCTTGATTAAAAAAATATTCTATTCCTTCCAGATACAGTATTTTTAAAAATCCAAAAAGAATATATATTCTTAATCTAGAAAATATATGAATATTAAACTGCCTAATAGATGGAAGGAGATAGAGAAATTTAAAGCTTTAATATTTCCCAGGGACAAATCAATTCTGTACCACCAATAAGTGTACAAGGGGTTTAATATCTAGACATGTAGGTAGAGTTTGCCCCACCAGTGCTCTTCTGGGACAGGCTGAAAATGCCCTTTTCCTGTTGAGGTTGTTTAGGGGTTGGCTGAGGCGGAGGATGTCTGGAGATGTGTTTCCTTTAAGAAGTGTGTATTAGTAATCTCTGCTATATCCACTGTAGACCATAAACTGAATGAAATGGATTCAGTGTTACATTTAGGGAACATTTTGGGAATAGCAAGTGTTCTCACAAACCACAAAGTTCCATTATTATGGGCCAGTAAGGGAACTGAGGAGCACAAAAATTGTTAATTTGACTGTTTAAGACATTTGCTTTTGATAGACTTTCTGGGGTCACATCTTTACCCATCTTGGAAACGCCTTTCCCAAGAACCCTCTAGACTCAAGATGCCATACACCCTCTTTGGCATTTCTGAAGTTTATTTTACAAGTCATTCAACTGATGACAATGTAAATAGTATTGTATAGAGATACTTATTGGCAGTTAAAATTATCATTTTATTAACATTTATTAGGTGCCAATATTGTTTTGGTTGATAATGCAAAGATAATTGATGCAGTTCAAAAATTGGTATTCATTTCCATTTATGTTAACTCTGAGGGGCTTTGATTGATTTTTTCTTCCATTTAAAAAAATGAATCTATTTAAATAAATTATACATTTCTTGGGTGATATTAGGAAGTAGTGAGCTTTTAACATGGGATATAAGGGGAAAAAAACAGCAGTTAACTTCACAGGTGAAAAAGAAAAATGTAATTTAAGAATAGTCAAATTTAGGGCATTAGGGCTCATTTCACCACCTTGTCTCTACTACTGGGGCATAATTTTATCTAATTTTATTTAAAAAATAAGTTTTATTTAGACATAGTGGTGATCTCTAAAGTAGAATGAAAACTTTTGAAAGCTTTTTTTCTTTAGGGCCCTTTCTTAATATAGCTAAGTATTTTAGCTCTCACTAATATGCAACATTTTAAAAAGTTTTGTTATCTTTGATTGCATATTGTTTATACAATTTAAAGTACATTAAAATAAAAAACTGAAGAAAAAATTACAAGCTGAGAATTTTGCAGCTTCTTGCTTTTTTAAAATTATGTTATTACATTGCATTTTATTATATTTTATTGTATTGTATTTTTCTATAACATTATTTCTACTCCGCTAAATTTTATATATCCATTTTGATCCCTATTCAAATGGATTTAGTTCCCATAATTATTGTTTATTCCATTTTATGTAACTGCAAGTTGAAATAAATGGAATTAAAAGAATTTTAGGATTTTACTTTTTTCATCATCTAGGATAATTTGAGGGTAAATAAAAGATGAGGAAATCTTGACCCCAGAATTTCAAATGAATAAAACTTAAAGACACACGTTAAAAATATATTAAATATATTAAAAATATAAATAACCTAGTACTAAATAAAAATTCTAATTTATATTTGTGGCCACACTTGAAAATACTGATTTCTTTAAGAGACAAATTTACAATATTTTTTCTATGTAATTGTTGTGTTAAAACTTAGGCTGTTTTCTTAAGAATAAGGTATTTTATTTATATCGCAAACATCAAAGCTACTTTAAAATATTCAATCTGATGTAACTGAAAATTCATTAAATTTCTTACTCAAGTGATCAAAGATTGGAAGAAATATACTAAATATGTATACACTCACATAGAAAGGCTTGGGAGCTGTAGTATATTGATAATCTATAATACTGCCACTGTTGAAAATGTAAATTACATCTATATTTGAGATTAATATGTAACATACTTGGGATACCAATTCCTATCCTGTTTTTTAGAGAATGCTTTCTAATCTGTTTTTTATTTGTTACATTCCTGATAATACATATTTTTAATTCTCATAAATACAATCTTGTTTTTCAGGTGATATTTATAAGGAAAGTGAAGTCCAGTAAAGCCAAAATATTATACTTGCTGAGGACCCTAAGGCTGATTTGAATCAGCATTAGAATCTACAATTCTCTCTAACTCTTAGACCATTCCTTAGTACCTAAGCCCTCACAGGAACTTGTTGAATAGAAACGTTTTCATCCTATTAACTCATTTGAATAGCTTTAAATGCTCCCAGAGAACTGCTATGACCTTAAGTTTGTTGTTCAGCAGTTTGAATTGATTTTTTTTCTCAGCTCTCCTTTTTCTTTACTTATTATGTAATGTTTATGATTAACCTGAAAATGATAGTCTCTGTAAAATGTCAAGTGAGGTGGCAAGATTTAAAATATCCAAATATCACCAAAACAAAAAAAGAGAGAGTGAACATTTTCATTTACATGTTCATTTAAAAAGCAGATACACACATATGAGCTGGTATGTAAGGTGTTTAAGTACAAAATAACACGTTACTTCTTCAAGTAAGTTATCAGTTAGATTCATTAAGTAGTTTATTAAAATGTTTGCATCGTTGGGCAAAACTTTATCAGCATTAGAAAAGACAAAGGCAAGCGACAGACCAGCATAAGAATGTCTTAGAAAGGATCTAACTTAAAATATATACGTGGAGCTGAGCTTTTGAAGTACAATTAAACTCAAAGTTTCATAGATGTCATGTTGTATTCCTAAGATTGTATTTCCCCAAAATATGGACTTTGGGAATATCAGAAAACTTCACACTGATATCAGCATTCAAAAATACATCAACAAGGCTTACCTGGTGGCGCAGTGGTTGAGAGTCCGCCTGCCGATGCAGGGGACACGGGTTCGTACCCCGGTCCGGAAAGATCCCACATGCCGTGGAGCGGCTGGGCCCGTGAGCCATGGCCGCTGAGCCTGCGAGTCCGGAGCCTGTGCTCCGCAACAGAAGAGGCCACAGCAGTGAGAGGCCCGCATACCACAAAAAAAAAAAAAAAAAAAAAAAAAAAAATTTGACAATATAAACTTTAAATATGGTAATTAGATTGGGATAGCTTTTGTCTTGAGTTAACTACGTGAGCTAGTATTATAACAGCTATCCAAAGCGCCAGTGTATTTTGGGGTATGCATTTTGAAGCTAAGCTATAGTAGTCTATTTTTAGAAGATGGTATTACAGATGATATTACCCACACTGAAAACAATGTGTGGCAGGGCATGAGGATTAAGTATTATTTCCTTTTGATTAGGTCGTTTAGAAAAACTGGTTGATTACAATTCAGTTCAAAAAAGACATATCCATTTGCTGTATCACTTTTTTTTTTTTTTTTGCGGTACGCGGGCCTCTCACGGCTGCGGCCTCTCCCGTTGCGGAGCACAGGCTCTGGACGCGCCAGACCGGGGCACGAACCCGTGTCCCCTGCATCAGCAGGCGGACTCTCAACCACTGTGCCACCAGGGAAGCCCCATTTGCTGTATCAGTTTTAATTGGACTGTTTGGCTTCCTTTGTATAACTTAAAATAATGCATTTATTTCTGTACAGGTTTGGGCAACTATAATCAATTAATTGGTATTGTATTTCTCTAGTGAAGACCCTTATAGAGAGAAGGCTGTTTGACATGACAATGATGAGCTGTGGGATATGGGAATAGACATTTTACAATATCTACTTATTCAGAAATGCATTGTAAGACTAGCCTGTTGAGGACGAACATTTCCTGTGCGGAACAGTCTCTCAAATCGTATAGAAGTTTTCAGTAGTAGGTTAAGTATAGAAGATAATGAACAGTATAGGAAATATTCAGAACCTAACAGGCTTGCAAAACACAGGTAGGTATAAGATAACTTTCAGTCACAACTTTCCTACTTTGAATTTAACTCAGTTGGAATGCAGGCCATTTCTCTAGCTGCTAAACTTAGAGCACATTTTGAATCTTTGTAGAGTGCCTATCCTCACAGGACACCCAGATTCCTCTCTTTTTTGCAAGCCAATTTTTAGGTTGTTTATTGTTTATTTTCAGGTGCCTCTCCTACTCTCTCCCACCTTTTCTCACCCACTTTACATGGAATACTGAACTCAATGGTACAGAGGAGACTTTTTACAAATGTGTAGTATGTCCAGCTTTCATATCTCAACCATAGTTCCCACCTAGTTTTCCCCGTTGGAAAGGACAGGCCAGAGCAATCACAGGCTGCCCATCTATTACTGCCTGCTGTCTCTGTAGATGATGAGCTGTTCTGGAATCTAGACTTATTGCTCTAAAGCAACTGGTTTGTTTGGCTAAGGAGATCAATTTCCTTATCCACATATGTCAGCTTTGAAACTCTGGCATATTTGCACACTTCATCTGTGTCAAAAACTCAAGCTGGAGTTAAGAGTTTTGTTTAATTGAACTGAGTTATTCTAAGAGTTCAAATATTCTTTGTATGTAAGGAGGAGGGTAGATTGTAATAAAATGTATGTATACTCCCATAGAAACCCTCATGTGCTGTAGTGACTGGATTACGGACTCTAGGGGGCCGTTTGAAAATCTAGCATGTGTTTTTTTTCTCATGGCAGTGGTAATGGATACTGTGGAAGGAGGTTTAAGGGTGCTGAACTTCTTTTCCCCTCCTCTGAATTTCTGCACTAATTCTGCCTTTTCCCTGTCTTTGTTAGAAGCAAAAACCACTATTTCCTCTATTGATATATAATGTATGTAGGAAAAGACATCTCTTTATCGCAGATTGCTTTTCAGAAGACAAAACGTCTAGAGGTTAAAAATGTTTATTTTTTTTCTACTTGCTAAATTGCCTTGTAAGTAGCCTACATATAGAAAAGAATGCTGATTATAATGAAGATGACTGTATTTGTCACTGAGACCATTTCAGCTCCTAAGAAATCACTTGAAATGATTATGAAGCTAGTTTGTGCTAACCTTGGTTTTATAAGTTATAACATGATAAAACTATATGAAGCAGACTTCTGGAGCTTAAAAATGTTAGCTGTGCCACAAGGAATGGAGCACCATGTTTCATATGTTTATATTTTTTGTTCTTTACAGGCCCTCTGCAGTGCCATTGCTGGCTTCTGGATGCCCCTGCAGAATTTTAATAGTCCCAATTTCAGGCACAATTTGTTTTTTGTTGAAATGTCAGACCTATTTTAATGGGGGCTAAAACCACACAGCTAGTCAGGTGCAAAACAGCTTAAAGGAAATATCAGGGAATGTAGGAGAATGGAGATTGCAATGACAGACTTTCATTTATAGCCTCAATTTACATATTCAGATGCCCATATTCTTTTAAAAATAACAATGAAATAAACCCAATAATCAAGTACATGAATGTTGTTCCTTATGTGATTCATTTGCATGTGGATAAGAAGGTATTGGAGGTAGGACATGATCACCTTAGCAGATTAATAACCAAGCCAGCACTATAATAGCATCAAAGAGAAAAAGAGCCTTCCTCAGGAATTATTTCTTTCATAAAGAGAACAACCTTGTCCATTTTGGCCAGGGTACACCTTGGGATGAATAAATTATGGTTGTGACTGAGTATAGAAAAAATGCCTGCAACATATAGTTGTACACTTGTGATAACAACAGGACAATGTCATTTGCTGTACAAATGCAGGGGGAGATGACATTAGTAAGTCTTAGTACGTTTCAAGTCTTAAATAGGGATATGTAAAGCAGAAATGTTTAGAAATATACAGTTTATGATTATCTTAATTTTCACAATAACATGATATCTAACATTGTTGATAATGAGGTCTCTAATTATGCCCACTTGTTCTTCTCTCTTCACTTGTTTATTTTCCTCTAACCACCAAATTTATATATTTTAGCTGAAATTATCTCTGGAGTTTATATTTTATTCTAGTCAATCCTGTATGTTTATGTTTACTGTCATCAAAAGGCTTTTTAGTTGCCTGTTTATTCAGAGTTTAAAGAAACAGCTCAATTATAAAGACTAGATCACAAAATTTTACCAAATAGGTCATATAAATATGAAATGAGGCAAGAAATTGAAGCACTTTCTAAAACAAAATAAAGAATCATAATCCATAAAATTTTGTAAGTGTATTTTATCCCATGGGAAAGCCCAGACTTAATAATATCTTAAAACATCCCATCATGTTTTTATCTTCTTTCTTATTGTAATTAAATTACCATAGTAATAATTATAGACATATACCTGCAAAGGAATATTTACAATGTGACTTTTATATTATGCAGTTCTCCCCACATATACTTAATATGCATATGTCAGAGGTGTTTGTGTTTTATTTTAATTTACTTTCATGAATAACTTTAGCATGTTAATGGCATTAAATGTTATTTTCAGGAATGAAATCCTAACCTTATAACATCAGGGACTGACTTAAAAGGGCTTTGCTTGTGATAGAAACTGATTATGTTGTTAAGGCAGGAATCATCTATCTGTATCTTTGATAAAATTGGTAACCTATGCATAGGGCTATTTCCTATTAAAAAATAGGTTGGATGAGCCAAATGCAACTACTGTGGATGTTTATAATTAGCGAATTCTATGTTAAAAATGATTGCATATATATATATATATATATATATATATACTCTTAATAAACAGTAAGTTCCTTGAGAACATGGATTGTGTCTTACTATATTTAAAATCTTCTTATGCTTTCAGCACACTATTATCACTAGACAAATGTTTACTAACTGAATGAATAAACAGACAAGAATTTACCTTTATATATATGTGTGTAGTTTTGCTAGAAAAGCATAGACTTATGAGATAGACAATACTGCATACTTGAACACAAGAAAACACCTTCTTGAAACAATTTAAAACCCTTCTATATTCCAGGGAACTTAAATTCTTTTGTGCCAAATTCCTTTTACTATCATATTTGTTTCTGAAATAATGCTACGTCATTGACCCAAATTCTTTCTACTATCACCGTTAGATTCTACCTCCTTCATGAACCCTTTCCCATTTACCAAATTCGTTCCTTTGAACTTTCAATTGAATTTTATTTGTACTTTGATTACACACTTTTCAGTTTGTCTTATTATTTTATATACCTTGTATATCTTCACACATATTCATGTGTCTTCTTTATTGTCTAGACTGATAGCTCCTTGAAAATAGGACCTACATTTCTTTCACCTTAGTACCTTAGTTACAGTTCACAGCACATACTAACAATTCAGTAAATTAAACGGATAAAAGACCATCAACAATTTATTAAGTGCCTACTCTGTGTACAAAAGTGGATTAGACTCTGAGGATACAAAGAAACATGAGACATAGCTCTTATTCTAGGAGTTTATGGTATCTAGGGGAAGTATTCATATACATAAAAATGTAATAAAAGGTATTCATGAGTTCACAATTTCTCAAATTTTTACTCTATATTTGAGAGGGTTTTTTTTAACCTTTACTTATCATAGTATAATTTTAAAAGTATTTTTATGGAAATAGTTTTATTTTGGCATTTTGGCATGAACTAAATTCAAATGACAACTTTATCAAAACCAAATGGGTTCTAAGACTTCCTGACATTCAGCTTGAACCTTCTGTCTGGATATTCTACCTCTGTGCTTCTAATTTGTTACTCTTTAAAAATAAAACAATTGTGTGTGCATGTAACCAAAACCAGATGTAGGATTACAGAGAGTATCAGGATAAATTATATAAGTTGTTTATTATGCCTTTGGATTTATAGAGTAAAGTACTCATAGGAGATTCTGAAGCTCATTGAGTAAGTGGACTATCTTCCCACTTCATTGCAAACATCCCTATCCCAAAGGTGAATATGAGATTTTTTTCCTCCCTTCCTCTTGTTTCCTGTCTTGGTTGCCTGGTGAATAAGCCCTCTCTTTGTCATGAACCTCAGTGTCTCAGCAGTTTGGCTTGCTGCATGTTGGGCAAAATGAACTTGGTTCAATGCCAGGGCTAGGCAAGAGTATTGGTGAACACCTTAGCTATGGATTCAGCCTTCTTTTATACACTGAAGGAAGAGCTTATATCTAAAGTGAAGTTTGCTAAAAGAATACTAATAAAGGATAAAATTGAGGACCAGAGAACAAGATGGAGTAGAACGACCTGAGCTCACCTCCTCTCATGTAAACACCAAAATCACAACTAACTGCTGAAAAACCATTGACGAAAAAGGCCTGGAAGCTACCAAAAAAAGATAGTCTACTTCCAAAGACAAAAAAAAAAGCCATAACAAGACAGTAGGAGAGGTGCGTGATGATACAATCAAATCCCATACCACTAGGTGGGTGAACCACAAACTGGAAAATAATTATATCGCAGAGTTTCTCCCACAGAAATGAGAGTTCTGAGCCCCACATCAGGCTCACCAGTCTGGGGTTGTAGCATCAAGAGGAGGAGCCCCCAGACCATTCAGCATGAAGGCCAGTGGGGCTTGATCATAGGAACTCCATAGGACTGGGGGAAACAGATGCCACTCTTGGAGGGCACACATATCTCAGGCATACCAGGACCCAGGAGTAAAAGCAGTGACTTCATAGGAGCCTGGGCCAGACCTACCTGTTGGTCTTAGAGGGTCTCCTGGGGAGCCGGAGGGCAGCTATGGCTCACTTCAGGGACAAGGACACTGGTGGCAGAGGTACTGGGGAGTATTTATTGGCATGAGGTGTCTGGAAGCTGCCATTTTGATGCCAAGACCTGGCCCCACCCAATAGCCTTTAAGCTCTAGTGCTGGGATGCCTCAGGCCAAACAACCAACAGGGCAGGAACACAGCCCTACCCATCATCAGACAGGCTGATTAAAGTCTTCTTGAACCCATAGCCACGTCTAAACACACCCCTTGACACAGCCCTGCCCATCAGAAGGACAAAACCCAGCTCCACCCACCAGTGGGCAGACACCAATCCCTCCCACCAGCCAGCCTTCACAAGCCTCTTAGACCAGCCTCACCCTCACTACAATCCTGCAGCCTGGGGACCACAAACACAGAAAGTAAGACAAAATGAGATAGCAGAGAATATGTTCCATATTCAGAAACAAGATAAACCCCTGAAGAACAACTAAGTGAAGTGAAGGTAGGCAATCTACACGAAAAAGAATTCACAGTAATGACAGTAAAGATGATCCAAGATCTCAGAAAAAGAATGGAGGCACAGACCAAGAAGAACAAGAAATGTTTAACAGGGCTTCCCTGGTGGCGCAGTGGTTGAGAGTCTGCCTGCCGATGCAGGGGACACGGGTTTGTGCCCTGGTCCTGGAAGATCCCACATGCCACAGAGCAGCTGGGCCCGTGAGCCATGGCCGTTGAGCCTGCGCATCTGGAGCCTGTGCTCCACAACGAGAGAGGCCACAACTGTGACAGGCCCACATACCGCAAAAAAAAAAAAAAAAAAAAAAGAAAGAAATATTTAACAAAGAGCTAGAAAATTTAAAGAACACACAGAATTGAACAATACAATAACTAAAATGAAAAATACACTAGAAGGATTCAATAGCAGAATAAATGAGGCAGAAGAACAGACAAATGATCTGGAAGACAGAATGGTGGAAATCACTGCCATGGAAGAGAATAAAGAAAAAGGAATGAAAGAGAAATGAGGACAGTTTCAGAGGCCTCTGGGACAACATTAAATGCACCAACATTCACATCATAGGGGTCCCAGAAGGAGAAGAGAGACAGAAAGGGCCCGAGAAAATATTTGAAGAGATAATAGCTGAAAACTTTCCTCACATGGGAAAGGAAAGAGTCACCCAAGTCCAGGAAGTACAGAGAGTCCCATACAGTATAACCCCAAGAGGAACATGTTGAGATACATATTAATCAAATTGACAAAAATTAAAGACAAAGAGAAAATATTAAAAGCAACAAGGGAAAAGCAACAAATAACTTACAAGGGAATCCCCATAAGGTTATCAGCCAATTTTTCAGCATAAAGTCTGCAGGCCAGAAAGGAGTGGAATAATATATTTAACATGAGGAAAGGGAAAAACCTACAACCAAGAAGGCTCTACCCAGCAAGGTTCTTGTTTAAATTTGACAGAGAAATCAAAAGCTTTACAGACAAGCAAAAGCTAAGAGAATTCAGCACCACCAAACCAGCTTTACAACAAATGCTAAAGGAACTTCTCTAGGCAGAAAAGAAAAGGCTACAACTAGAACAAGAAAATTATGAATGGGAAAGCTCACTGGCAAAGGCATGCATACCATAAAGGTAGGAAATCATCTACACACAAATATGATATCAAAAGCAACAGTCATGAGAAAAGGGGAGTACAAATGCAGGATACTGGAAACGCATTTGAAATTAAGAAACCAGAAACTTCAAACAATCTTGTATATATAGAGACAGCTATATCAAAACCTCATGGTAACCACAAACCAAAAATCTACAATAGATATACACAAAAAAAAGAAAAAGGTATCCAAACACAACACTAAAGACAGTCATCAAATCACGAGAGAAGAGCACAAAAGAGGAAGGGAAGAAAAAAGGCCTACAAAAACAAACCCAAAACAATTAAGAAAATGGTAATAGGAACATACGTATTGATAATTACCTTAAATGTGAATGGATTAAACACTCCAACCAAAAGACATAGATTGGCTGAATGGATATAAAAGCCAGACACATATATATGCTGTCTACAAGAGACCCACTTCAGATCTAGGGACACATACAGATTAATAGTGAGGGGATGGAAAGAGGTATTCCATGCAAATGGAAAATCAAAAGAAAGCTGGAGTAGCAAGACTCATATCAGACAAAATGGACTTTAAAATAAACACTGTTGGGGCTTCCCTGATGGTGCAGTGGTTGAGTCCGCCTGCTGATGCAGGGGACACGGGTTCGTGCCCCGGTCCGGGAAGATCCCACATGCCGCAGAGTGGCTGGGCCCGTGAGCCATGGCCACTGGACCTGTGCGTCTGGAGCCTGTGCTCCACAATGGGAGAGGCCACAACAGTGAGAGGCCCGCGCACCACAAAAAAAAATTAAAAAAATAAAATAAAATAAACACTGTTACAAGAGACAAAAGAAGACACTACATAATGATCAAGGGATCAATTCAAGAAGAAGACAAAACAATTGTGAATATATATGCACCCAGAATAGAAGCAGCTCAATAGATAAGGCAAATGCTAACAGCCAGAAAAGGAGAAATCAACAGTAACACAATAATAGTGGGGTACTTTAACAAGCCACTTATACCAATGGACAGATCATCCAGACAGAAAATCAATAAGGAAACACAGGCCTTAAATGACACATTGGACCAAATGGACTTAACTGATATTTATAGAGCATTGCACCCCAAAGCAGCAGAACACACACTCTTTTTAAGTGCATATGGAACACCCTCCAGGATAAATAACATGCTGGGCCATAAAGCATGCCTCGATAAACTTAAGAAAATTGAAATCATATCAATGATCTTTTCTGACCACAATGCTATGAGATTAGAAACCAACTACAAAAAAAAAAATCTGTAAAAACACAAACACGTGGAGGCTAAACAATATGCTACTAAATAACCAATGGATCACTGAAGAAATCAAACAGGAAATTAAAAAATACATAAAGACCAATGAAAACAAAAACATGAAGATCCAAAACCTAGGGAATGCAGTAAAAACATTTCTAAGAGGGAAGTTTATAGCAGTACAATCTTACCTCAGGAAACAAGAAAAATCCCAAATAAACAACAAAACTTTACACCTAAAGCAACTAGAGAAAGAAGAACAAACAAAACCCAAAATTAGCAGAAGGAAAGAAATCATAAACATCAGAGCAAAAATAAATTACATAGAAATGAAGAAAACAATAGAAAGGAACAATGAAACTAAAATCTGCTTCATTGAAAAGATAAAGAAAATTGATAAACCTTTAGCCAGACTCATGAAGAAAGACAGAGGGCTCAAATCAATAAAATTAGAAATGAAAAGGGACAAGTTACAATGGACTCCACAGAAATACAAAGGATCATAAGATACTACTACAAGCAACTATATGCCAATAAAATGGACAACTCAGAAGAAATGGACAAATTCTTTGAAAGGTAAAATCTCCCAAAACTGAGCCAGGAAGAAATAGAAAATATGAACAGACAAATCACAAGCAGTAAAATTCAAATTATGATTAAAAAAACGTGTAACAAACAAAAGTCAAGAACCAGATGGTTTCACAGGCAATTTCTACCAAACATTTAGGGAAGAGCTAACACAGATCTTTCTCAAAATCTTCCAAAAAACTGCAGAGAAAGGAACACTCCCAAAATCATTCTAGGAGGCCACCATCACCCTGATAACAAAACCAGACAAAGATACCACATAACAGAAAATTACAGACCAATACCACTGATGAACATACATGTAAAAGTTCTCAACAAAATAAAAGCAAACCAAATCCAACAATACACTAAAGGGATCATACATCACAGTCAAGTGGGATTTAACTCAGGGATGCAAGGAGTTTTTCAATGTCTGCAAATAAATCAGTGTGACACACCACATTAACAAACTGAAGAATAAAAACGATATGACCATCTCAATAGATGCAGGAAAAGCTTTTGACAATATTCAAAACCCATTTATGACAAAAAAAAAAAACTCTCCAGAAAATGGACATAGAGGGACTACCTCAACATAATAAAGGCCATATATGACAAACTCACAGATAACACCATACTCAATGGTGAAAAGCTGAAAGCATTTCCCCTAAGATCAGGAACAAGACAAGGATGTCCACTCTCACCACTCTTACCCAACATAGTATTGGAAGTCCTAGACATGGCAATCAGAGAAGAAAAAGAAATAAAAGGAATACAAATTGGAAAAGAAGAAGTAAAACTGTCACTATTGGCAGATGACATGATACTATACATAGAGAAGCCTAAAGATACCACCAGAAAACTACTTGAGCTAATCAATGAATTTAGTAAAGACAAAAGATACAAAATTAATACACAGAAATCTCTTTCATTCTTATACACTAACAACAAAAGATGAGAAAGAGAAATTAAGGAAACAATCCCATTTACCACCACAACAAAAGGAATAAATACCTACGAATAAACCTAGCTAAAAAGACAAAAGACCTGTACTCAGAAAACTATAAAACACTGATGAATGAAATCAAAGATGACACTGACAGATGGAGAGATAGACTGTGTTCTTTGACTGGAAGAATCAGTATTGTGAAAATGACTATACTACCCAAAGCAATCTACAGATTCAATGCAATCCCTATCAAATTACCAGTGGCATTTTTCACAGAACTAGAACAAAAAATTTTACAATTTGTATGGACACACAAAAGACCCTGAATAGCCAAAGCAATCTTGAGAAAGAAAAACAGAGCTGGAGGAGCCATGCTCCCTGACTTCAGACTATGCTACAAAGCTACAATAATCAAGACAGAATGGTACTGGCACAAAAACAGAAATATAGATCAATGTAACAGAATAGAAAGCCCAGAGATAAACCTATGCACCTATGGTCAATTAATCTATGAAAAGGAGGCAAGAATATACAATGGAGAAAAGACAGTCTCTTCAATAAGTGGTGCGGGGAAAACTGGACAGTTCCATGTAAAAGAATGAAATTGGAACACTCCCTAACACCATACACAAAAATAAACTCAAAGTGGATTAAACACCTAAATGTAAAGCCAGACACTATAAAACTCTTTGAGAAAAACATAGGCAGAACACTCTTTGACATAAATCGTAGCAATATCTTTTTGGATCTACCTCGTATAGTAATGAGAATAAAAACAAAAATAAATAAATGGGACCTAATTAAAATTAAAAGCTTTTGCACAGCAAAGGAAAACATAAACAAGACGATAAGACAACACTCAGAATGGGAGAAAATATTTGCAAACGAAGAAATGGGCAAAGAATTAATCTCCAAAATTTACAAACAGCTCATGTAGGTCAGTATCAAAAAAACCCAGACAACCCAGTCAAAAAATGGGCAGAAAAGCTAAACAGACATTTCTCCAAAGAAGACATACAGATGGCCAACAAACACATGAAAAGATTCTCAAAGTCACTAATTATTAGAGAAATGAAAATCAAAACTACAATGAGGTATCACCCCACACTGGTCAAAATGACTGTCATCAGAAAATCTACAAACAATAAATGCTAGAGAGGGTGTGGAGAAAAGGGAACCATCTTGCACTGTTGGTGGGAATGTAAATTGATACAACCACTCTGGAGAACAGTAGGGAGGTTCCTTAAAAAACTAAAAATAAAACTACCATATGACCCAGCAATCCCACTACTGGGCATATACCCAGAGAAAACCATAATTCAAAAAGACACATGCACCCCAATGTTCATTGCAGCGCTGTTTACAATAGCCAGGACATGGAAGTGACCTAAATGTCCATAAACAGAGGAATGGATAAAGAAGATGTGGTACATATGTACAAAGGAATATTACTCAGCCATAAAAAGGAACGAAATTCTAGAGACGTGGATGTACCTAGAGACTGTCATACAGAGTGAAGTAAGTCAGAAAGAGAAAAAAAAATGTTGTATATTAACGCATATATGTGGAACCTAGAAAAATGGTACAGATGATCGTACTTGAAAAGCAGAAAGAGACACAGATGTAGAGAACAAACGTATGGATACCAAGGGAGAAAGGAGGAGTGTGGGATGAATTGGGAGATTGAGATTGACATATATACACTACTGATACTATGTATAAAATAGAAAACTAATGCGAACCTACTCTATAGCACAGGGAACTCTACTCAAAGCTCTCTGGTGACCTAAATGGGAAGGAAATCCAAAAAAGAGGGGATATATGTATACATACAGCTGATTCACTTTGCTGTACAGTAGAAGCTAACACAACATTGTAAAGCAACTATACTCCAATAAAAGTTTAAAAAAAGAAAGAAGTAAAAGGATCCAAATTAAAAAAGAAGTAAAACTGTCACTGTTTGCAGACGATATAATACCATACAAAAAAATTCTAAAGATGCTACCTGAAAACTATTAGAGCGCATCAATGAATTTGGTAATGTCGCAGGACACAAAATTAATACACAGAAATCTCTTGCATTTTGTATACACTAAAAATGAAAGATCAGGAAGAGATATTAAGGAAACAATTCCACTTACCATCATATCAAAAAGAATAAAATACCTCAGAATAAGCCTAGCTAAGGAGGCAAAAGATCTGTACTCTGAAAACTATAAGACGCTGATGAAAGAAATTGAAGATGATGCAAACAGATGGAAAGATATACCATGTTCTTGGATTAGAAAAATCAATATTGTCAAAATGACTGTACTACCCAAGGTAATCTACAGATTCAATGCAATTCCTATCAAATTACCAATGGCATTTTTTGCAGATCTAGAACAAAAAAATCTTAAAATTTGTATGTAAGCACAAAAGACCCTGAATAGCCACAGCAATCTTGAGAAAGAAAAATGGAGCTGGAGGAATCAGGCTCCATTCTTCAGACTATACTATAAAGGTACAGTAATCAAAAGAGCATGGTATCGGCACACAAACAAACACATAGATCATTGGAACAGGATAGAAAGCAGAGAATAAACCCACACACCTATGGTCAATTAATCTAAAACAAAGGAGACAAGAATATATAATTGAGAAAAGACAGCCTCTTCAATAAGTGATGCTGGGAAAACTGTAAATGTATGAAACATGTAAACATGTAAAAGTATGAAATTAGAACACTCCCTAACACCATACACAAAAATAAACTCAAAGTGGATTAAACACCTAAATGTAAAACCAGACACTATAAAACTCTTTGAGAAACACAAAGGCAGAACACTCTTTGACTTAAACTGCAGCAACATCTTTTTGGATCCACCACCTACAGTAATAAAAACAAAACAAACAAATGGGACCTAATCAAACTTACAAGCTTTTGCACAGAAAAGGAAACCGTAAACAAAAAGACAACACACAGAACGGGAGAAAATATTTGCAAACAATGTGACCAACAAAGGATTAATCTCCAATATATATAAAGAGCTCATGCAGCTTTATATCAAAAAAGAACTCAGTCAAAAAATGGTCAGGAGGGCTTCCCTGGTGGCGCAGTGGTTGAGAGTCCGCCTGCTGATGCAGGGGACACGGGTTCGTGCCCCGGTCCAGGAAGATCCCACATGCCGCGGAGCGGCTGGGCCCGTGAGCCATGGCCGCTGAGCCTGCGCGTCCGGAGCCGCAAAAAAAAAAAAAAAAAAAAAAAAAAAAAAAAAAATGGTCAGGAGATCTAAATAGACATTTCTCCAAGGAAGACATAAAGATGGCCAAAAAGCACATGAAAAGATGCTCAACATCGCTAATTATTAGAGAAATGCAAATCAAAAGTACAATGAGATATCACTTCACACAGGTCAGAATGGACATCCTCAAAAAGTCTACAAACAATAAATGCTGGAGGGAGAGGGGGAAGATGGCGGAAGAGTAAGACGCGATCACCTTCCTCCCCACAGATACATCAGAAATACATCTACACGTGGCAAAACTCCTACAGAACACCTACTGAACAAGGGCATAAGACCTCAGACCTCCCAAAAGGCAATAAACTCCCCACGTACCTGGGTAGAGCAAAAGAAAAAAGAATAAACAGAGACAAAAGAATAGGGACAGGACCTGCACCAGTGGGAGGGGGCCGTGAAAGTGGAAAGGTTTTCACACACTAGAAGCCCCTTCGCGGGCGGAGACTGCAGGTGGCGGAGGGGGGGAGCTTCAATGCCGCGGAGGAGAGCACAGCAACAGGGGTGTGGAGGGCAAAGTGGAGAGATTCTCGCACAGAGGATCGGTGCCGACCAGCACTCACCAGCCCGCCCGAGTGGCCTATGTGCTCACCCACCAGGGGGGGCGGGGCTGGGAGCTGAGGCTCGGGCTTGGTCGGAGCGCAGGGAGAAGACTGGCAGCGTGAACACAGTCTGCAGGGGGTTAGTGCACCACGGCTAGACAGGAGGGAGTCCAGGAAAAAGTCTGGACCTGCCAAAGAGGCAGGAGACTTTTTCTTCCCTCTTTGCTTCCTGGTGCGCGAGGAGAGGGGATTAAGAACACTGCTTAAAGGAGCTCCAGAGAGAGGCGCAAGCCACGGCGCACAGCGCGGACCCCAGAGATGGTCATGAGACGCTAAGGCTGCTGCTGCTGCCACCAAGAAGCCTGTGTGCAAGCACATGTAACTCTCCACACCTCCCTTCCGGGAAGCCTGTGCAGCCCGCCACTGCCAGGGTCCCGGGATCCAGGGACAACTCCCCCGGGAGAACGCACGGCGCGCCTCAGGCTGGTGCAATGTCACACTGGCCTCTGCCGCTGCAGGCTCGCCCCGCACTCCGTGCCCCTCCCTCCCCGCCGGCCTGAGTGAGCCAGAGTCCCCAAAGAAGCTGCTCCTTTAACCCCGTCCTGTCTGAGCGAAGAACAGACGCCCTCTGGCAACCTACACGCAAAGGCGGGGCCAAATCCAAAGCTGAACCGAGGGAGCTGTGGGAACAAAGAGAAAGGGAAATCTCTCCCAATAGCCTCAGAAGCAGCGGATTAAATCTCCACAATCAACTTGATGTACCCTGCATCTGTGGAATACCTGAATAGACAACGAATCATCCCAAATTGAGGAGGTGGAATTGAGAGCAAGATTTATTATTTTTTCCCCTTTTCCTCTTTTTGTGAGTGTATGTGTATGCTTCTGTGTGAGATTTTGTCTGTATAGCTTTGCTTTCACCATTTGTCCTAGGATTCTATTCAACCTTTTTTTTTTTTTACTTTAAAAAATATTTTTCTTAATTATTTTTTAATTTTAATTATTTTATTTTACCTTACTTTATTTTATTTTATCCTCTTTCTTTCTTTCTACTTTTTCTCCCTTTTATTCTGAGCCGTGTGGATGAAAGGCTCTTGGTGCTCCAGCCAGGAGTCAGTGCTGTGCCTCTGAGGTGGGAGAGCCAAATTCAGGACACTGGTCCACAGGAGACCTCCCAGCTCCACATAATATCAAATGGTGAAAATCTCCCAGAGATCTCCATCTCAACACCAGCACCCAGCTTCACTCAATGACCAGCAAGCTAAAGTGCTGGACACCCTATGCCAAACAACTAGCAAGACAGGAACACAACCACACCCATTAGCAGAGAGGCTGCCTAAAATCATAAGTCCACAGAAACCCCAAAACACACCAACAGACGTGGACCTACCCACCAGAAAGACAAGATCCAGCCTCATCCACCAGAACACAAGCACTAGTCCCCTCCACCAGGAAGCCTACATAACCCACTGAACCAACTTTAGCCACTGGGGACAGACACCAAAAAAAACGGGGACTACGAACCTGCAGCCTGCAAAAAGGAGACCCCAAACACAGTAAGATAAGCAAAATGAGAAGACAGAAAAACACACAGCAGATGAAGGAGCAAGATAAAAACCCACCAGACCTAACAAATGAAGAGGAAATAGGCAGTCTACCTGAAAAAGAATTCAGAATAATGATAGTAAAGATGATCCAAAATCTTGGAACAAGTATAGACAAAATGCAAGGAACATTTAACAAGGACCTAGAAGAACTAAAGATGAAACAGGCAACGATGAACAGCACAATAAATGAAATTAAAAATACTCTAGATGGGATCAATAGCAGAATAACTGAGGCAGAAAAACGGATAAGTGACCTGGAAGATAAAATAGTGGAAATAACTACTGCAGAGCAGAATAAAGAAAAAAGAATGAAAAGAACTGAGGACAGTCTCAGAGACCTCTGGGACAACATTAAATGCACCAACATTCGAATTATAGGGGTTCCAGAAGAAGAAGAGAAAAAGAAAGGGACTGAGAAAAAATTTGAAGAGATTATAGTTGAAAACTTCCCTAATATGGGAAAGGAAATAGTTAATCATGTCCAGGAAGCACAGAGAGTCCCATACAGGATAAATCCAAGGAGAAACAAGCCAAGACACATATTGATCAACTATCAAAAATTAAATACAAAGAAAACATATTAAAAGCAGCTAGGGAAAACAACAAATAACACACAAGGGAATCCCCATAACATAAAGATTAACAGTTGATCTTTCAGCAGAAACTCTGCAAGCCAGAAGGGACTGGCAGGACATATTTAAAGTGATGAAGGAGAAAAACCTACAACCAAAATTATTCGACCCAGCAAGGATCTCATTCAGATTTGATGGAGAAATTAAAACCTTTACAGACAAGCAGAAGCTGAGAGAATTCAGCACCAGCAAACCAGCTTTACAACAAATGTTAAAGGGTCTTCTCCAGGCAAGAAACACAAGAGAAGGAAAAGACATAATAACAAACCCAAAATGCCCCACTTTCACCAATGGAAAAATCATCCAAAATGAAAATACATAAGGAAACACAAGCTTTAAATGATACATTAAACAAGAT
This sequence comes from Phocoena sinus, assembly GCF_008692025.1. Taxonomy (NCBI): domain Eukaryota; kingdom Metazoa; phylum Chordata; class Mammalia; order Artiodactyla; family Phocoenidae; genus Phocoena; species Phocoena sinus. The sequence goes on along the minus strand of NC_045765.1, from coordinate 103,241,648 downwards.
GGACTTAATTGATATTTATAGGACATTCCATCCAAAAACAACAGAATACACATTTTTCTCAAGTGCTCATGGAACATTCTCCAGGATAGATCATATCTTGGGTCACAAATCAAGCCTTGGTAAATTTAAGAAAACTGAAATTGTATCAAGTATCTTTTCTGACCACAACGCTATAAGACTAGATATCAATTACAGGAAAAAATCTGTAAAAAATACAAACACATGCAGGCTTAACAATACACTACTTAATAACGAAGTGATCACTGAAGAAATCAAAGAGGAAATCAAAAAATACCTAGAAACAAATGACAATGGAGACACGACGACCCAAAACCTATGGGACGCAGCAAAAGCAGTTCTAAGCGGGAAGTTTATAGCAATACAATCCTACCTTAAGAAACAGGAAACATCTTGAATAAACAACCTAACCTTGCACCTAAAGCAATTAGAGAAAGAAGAACAAAAAAAACCCCAAAGTTAGCAGAAGGAAAGAAATCATAAAGATCAGATCACAAATAAATGAAAAAGAAATGAAGGAAATGATAGCAAAGATCAATAAAACTAAAAGCTGGTTCTTTGAGAAGATAAACAAAATTGATAAACCATTAGCCAGGCTCATCAAGAAAAAAGGGAGAAGACTCAAATCAATAGAATTAGAAATGAAAAAAGAGAAGTAATAACTGACACTGCAGAAATACAAAAGATCATGAGAGATTACTACAAGCAACTCTATGCCAATAAAATGGGCAACCTGCAAGAAATGGACAAATTCTTAGAAATGCACAACCTGCCAAGACTGAATCAGGAAGAAATAGAAAATATGAACAGACCAATCACAAGCACTGAAATTGAAAATGTGATTAAAAATCTTCCAACAAACAAAAGCCCGGGACCAGACGGCTTCACAGGTGAATTCTATCAAACGTTTAGAGAAGAGCTAACACCTATCCTTCTCAAACTCTTCCAAAATACAGCAGAGGGAGGAACACTCCCAAACTCATTCTACAAGGTCACCATCACCCTGATACCAAAACCAGACAAGGATGTCACAAAGTAAGAAAACTACAGGCCAATATCACTGATGAACATAGATGCAAAAATCCTCAACAAAATACTAGCAAACAGAATCCAACAGCACATTAAAAGGATCATACACCATGATCAAGTGGGGTTTATTCCAGGAATGCAAGGATTCTTCAATATACGCAAATCAATCAATGTGATACACCATATTAACAAATTGAAGGAGAAAAACCATATAGTAATCTCAACAGATGCAGAGAAAGCTTTTGACAAAATTCAACACCCATTTATGATAAAAACCCTCCAGAAAGTAGGCATAGAGGGAACTTTCCTCAACATAATAAAGGCTATATATGACAAACCCACAGCCAACATCATTCTCAATGGTGAAAAACTGAAAGCATTTCCACTAAGATCAGGAACAAGACAAGGTTGCCCACTCTCACCACTCTTATTCAACATAATTTTGGAAGTTTTAGCCACAGCAATCAGAGAAGAAAAGGAAATAAAAGGAATCCAAATCAGAAAAGAAGAAGTAAAGCTGTCACTGTTTGCAGATGACATGATACTATACATAGAGAATCCTAAAGATGCTGCCAGAAAACTACTAGAGCTGATCAATGAATTTGGTAAAGTAGCAGGATACAAAATTAATGCACAGAAATCTCTGGCATTCCTATACATTAATGATGAAAAATCTGAAAGTGAAATCAAGAAAACACTCCCATTTACCACTGCAACAAAAAGAATAAAATATCTAGGAATAAACCTACCTAAGGAGACAAAAGACCTGTATGCAGAAAATTATAAGACACTGATGAAAGAAATTAAAGATGATGCAAATAGATGGAGAGATATGCCATGTTCTTGGATTGGAAGAATCAACACTGTGAAAATGACTCTACTACCCAAAGCAATCTACAGATTCAATGCAGTCCCTATCAAACTACCACTGGCATTTTTCACAGAACTAGAACAAAAAATTTCACAATTTGTATGGAAACACAAAAGACCCCGAATAGCCAAAGCAATCTTGAGAACGAAAAACGGAGCTGGAGGAATCAGGCTCCCTGACTTCAGACTATACTACAAAGCTACAGTAATCAAGACAGTATGCTACTGGCACAAAAAGAGAAATATAGATCAATGGAACAGGATACAAAGCCCAGCGATAAATGCACGCACATATGGTCACCTTATCTTTGATAAAGGTGGCAGGAATATACAGTGAAGAAAGGACAGCCTCTTCAATAATTGGTGCTGGGAAAACTGGACAGGTACATGTAAATGTATGAGATTAGATCAAACGCTAACACCATACACAAAAATAAGCTCAAAATGGATTAAAGACCTAAATGTAAGGCCAGAAACTATCAAACTCTTAGAGGAAAACATAGGCAGAACACTCTATGACATAAATCACAGCAAGATCCTTTTTGACCCACCTCCTAGAGAAATGGAAATAAAAACAAAAATAAACAAATGGGACCTAATGAAACTTCAAAGCTTTTGCACAGCACAGGAAACCATAAACAAGACCAGAAGACAACCCTCAGAATGGGAGAAAATATTTGCAAATGAAGCAACTGACAAAGAATTAATCTCCAAAATTTACAAGCAGCTCATGCAGCTCAATAACAATAAAACAAACAACCCAATCCAAAAATGGGCAGAAGACCTAAACAGACATTTCTCCAAAGAAAATATACAGACTACCAACAAACACATGAACGAATGCTCAACATCATTAATCATTAGAGAAATGCAAATCAAAACTACAATGAGATATCATCTCACACCAGTCAGAACGGCCATCATCAAAATATCTAGAAACAATAAATGCTGGACAGGGTGTGGAGAAAAGGGAAGTTCCTTAAAAAATTACAAATAGAACTACCATATGACTCAGCAGTCCCACTACTGGGCATATGCCCTGAGAAAACCATAATTCAAAAAGAGTCATGTACCAAAATATGCATTGCAGCTCTATTTACAATAGCCAGGAGATGGAAACAACCTAAGTGTCTATCATCGGATGAATGGATAAAGAAGATATGGCACATATATACAATGGAATATTACTCAGCCATAAAAAGAAACGAAATTGAGCTATTGGTAATGAGGTGGATAGACCTAGAGTCTGTCATACAGAGTGAAGTAAGTCAGAAAGAGAAATACAAATACCGTATGCTAACACATATATATGGAATTTAAGAAAAAAAAAATGTCATGAAGAACCTAGGGGTAAGACAGGAATAAAGACACAGACCTACTAGAGAATGGACTTGAGGATATGGGGAGGGGGAAGGGTAAGCTGTGACAGAGTGAGAGAGTGGCATGGACATATATACACTACCAAACATAAAATAGATAGCTAGTGGGAAGCAGCCGCATAGCACAGGGAGATCACCTCGGTGCTTTGTGACCACCTAGAGGGGTGGGATAGGGAGGGTGGGAGGGAGGGAGATGCAAGATGGAAGAGATATGGGAACATATGTGTATGTATAACTGATTCACTTTGTTATGAAGCAGAAACTAACACACCATTGTAAAGCAATTATACTCCAATAAAGATGTAAAAAGTAAATAAATGCTGGAGATGGTATGGAAGAAAGGGGAGCCTCCTACACTGTTGGTGGGAATGCAATTTGGTACAGCCATATGAAGAACAGTATGGAGGTTCCTTAAAAAAGTAAAAATAGAGTTGCCATATGATCCAGGGCATATATCCTGGGCATATATCTGGAGAAAACCATAATTCAAAAAGATACATGCACCACAATGTTCACTGCAGCACTATTTACAATAGCCAAGACATGGAGGCAACCTAAATGCCCATCAACAGATGAATGAATAAAGAAGATGTGGTACATATATATATAATGGAATATTACTCAGCCGTAAAAAAAGAATGAAATGATGCCATTTGCAGCAACATGGATGGACTTAGAGATTATCATACTAAGTGAAGTAAGCCAAACAAAGACAAATATCATATGATATCACTTATACAGGGAATCTAAAAAACTGGTACAAATGAACTTATTTACAAAACAGACACAGACTCACAGATTTTGAAAACAAGTTTACTGTTACCAAAGGGGAGAAGTTGAGGAGAGGGATAAATTAGCAGGTTAGGATTAACATATACACAGTACTATATATAAAATAATCATCAAGGGCCTCCTGTATAGCACAAGGAACTCTACTCAGTACTCTGCAATAACTTATATGGGAAAAGAATCTGAAAAAAAAATAGATATACATATACATATAACTAAATGACTTTGCTGTATACCTGAAACTAACAGAATACTGTAAATCAACTGTACTCCAATATAAACTAAAAAAAAATTTTAATGAAAAAGACAAAATTAGCCACAACAAAAAAATCCCTATGCCAAGTTTGCCAAGTACAGGCAGTATATTTGGAGAGGAAAATGTATACAGTTCTCTTAGCTAATATCTAACTGAGGGCTGTTAAACAAAACTTAAATGTAGCCTGTATGATTTTCTTTTTGAGTCTTACCATTTTTTCCTGTCTTGGTACTAGATAATTAAATATTTTTTAAAGGATGCTAAAGTATCAAGAACACAAAACAGATATGAGCTTAGTAACTACTGTGAAAAGTTCAAAAGCAGAATAAGGAGGGAATCAAAACTTCAAAGCTTGACCCTTCCCCTCTCCAGCAGATCTTGCCCAGAGCACGTAACTATTTCCATTAAAAAGTGCTGCAGTTGGTAGCACTTTCTTTTTGTCATTATGTAACTGATTTTCAGCTGTATTTAGAATTTTTAAAGAACTATGTTTTAGATGATAGGTGTTTTAAACTACTAGAGTACTGATGTGTGGGTGGCTATTTGTCTCTTATTGCACTCTGCAGCTGAATGCCTGAGCCATCCGCAGCTGAACAGTACAGGAGCTTTCAGAAGCAGACAAGTATGTACACACCCATGCCAGCCAGCAATCAATCTTCCTTCCTCCTGACTTTCTCTAAGTGTGTGTTTATAGGCACATAAACACACATGCACACACACACACATACATGCAAATCTACATATTATAGAGGAAAAACATTCCTATGTATGCATAAACAATTTTCTCAACTCCATTATTCATATTTTAATATTTCTGATATGTGGATAGGTCAAGCAACCAATGTACGCATTTAATGTGGTACTGCATCTTGCTTTGTCAAAAATCTGTCATAATTAAAGCTAAATCATCTTGCAATTGATGGCATTTTAGAATCAAGAAAAGATTATGAGTATATATAGTAATTTTCATTTTCTTGCCTGAAAGTTTATTGATTCCAAGGTATCAACTTTGCTTATTTTGTTCTATTCTGTTACTCTTACACATATGTAAACATTCTACCAAGTTTCTAAAAGAATGGAAAACAATGTTCTGCTCCAGTTTACATGCAAGTTTCTTCTTTAAAACATGTGTGAATGATGTTGTAAAGAGATGAAGAAGGTGGCTACTTAAAGCAATATTATTCTGAATTATTTCATAAAGTGATGGTCTTCTAAGTAAAATAAACATCAGTTTACATTTGGGTTTTAAATATTTCAAGCTAAACCAATTAAATTTTGTAAAATTTCATTGCTGTATCTCAGAAGTGCATCTTGATGAATTTAGGCGATGATACAAAAACTGAGAGCAGGACACACAGTAGGCTCACTAATTATCCTTCAATTGGAATGTATTTAAATGTTAAAGTGATTTTTAAATTCCCAGTTCAAAGAAGACATACGATGACCAAGAGGCACATGAAAATATGCTCAGCATCAATAATCAGAGAAATGCAAATTAAAACCACCATGAAATATCACCTCACACCTATCAGAATCGCTATCATCAAAAAGAACACAAATAACAAATGTTGGCAATGATGTGAAAAAAAGGGAACCCTCATACACTGTTGGTGGGAAAGTAAATTGGTGCAGCCGCTGAGGAAAACTATGGAGGTTTCTCAAAAAACTGTAAATAGAACTACCATATTACCCAGCAATTCCACTCCTGGGTATATATATCTGAAAAAAAAATGAAAACACTAATGGGAAAAAATACATGCACTGCAACATTCACAGCAACGTTATTTACAAATGCCAAGATACGGAAGCAACTGAGGTGTCGAACAACAGATGAATGAACAAAAAAGAAGTGTTATATATATACAATAGAATACTACTCAGCCACAAAAATGAATGAAATTTTGCCATTTGCAACAACATGGATGGACTGGGAGGGTATCATGCTAAGTGAAATAAGTCAGACAGAGAGAGACAAATACTGTATAATATCACTTATATGTGGAATCTAAAAAATAAAACTAGTGAATATAACAAAAAAGAAACAATCTCACAGATATAGAGAACAAACTAGTAGTTACCAGCAGAAAAAAATTCCTAGTTTATATGCTTCCATACCAAAATGAAAATGTCATTATTTCATTATTGATTCTCTTACCTTGTTTTTAGATATTTAGTGAGAAAGACTCAAGTCAATTCCCATGGTAATAAAAGGCTGATTCCTTTAGGGAGGAATTATTTTAAAATATATAACGATGTCATACTGGATCAGCAAATTTATTTGTTGAAAAATTGGACTATTATTTGAGGTCTGTGTGTGAGAGAGAGAAAAAGAGAGGGCTTTAGAGAGTTACTGTGAGTTCTTAGAGCATTCCACATCAATAGAATCTGAAAAGAGCAAAATATACAATAAATTCCAAGCTGAAGTACATGGATTGAATTAAAATTTTGCAATAGGGGGCGTTGAGCCACATGAAATCAGTATAGAGAGTTTTCAACATACAAGAAAGAAAATTGGTTTAAATATAATATCTCAAAATAGCACAACTTGCAGCAAGTATATAATTTGTGAAGTAATTGGGTAATTAATTGAAAAAAAAAAGTTGAGCGGTGCACGGAGCTTGTCCATCTTTCAAAAAATGGAGCTCAGATGGCATATGGCAGAATGTAAATGCATCTTTTCTCTGTGGCTTTGAATGTTAATTTTGCAAACTATTCTAGTTCATCCAATTTGTAAAGCTAAATATAAATTGCAGTTTACAGAAGAATTTTTGACTTAATGTCACTTTCTTATCATTCGTTTTTTCAAAATTAATATGAAGCCTTATGGAATATTTCCTAAATTTTTAGGATGTCTTCACGTTATAAAAATTTCTTCTTATCAATGTTTTCCTCCTTCAGTATTTTTCTAGTGTAGATTATACTGTACAAAACATGGTAATAACATTTCAAAATCACTGTGGGTTTTACTTCTAACATACAGGAATATCTTGGTGATGTTGTGGGGTCAGTTCCAGACCACAGCAATACAGTGGACATTGCAAAATATTTTTGGTTTCCCAGTGCATATAAAAGCTATGTTTACACTATCCTGTAGTCTATTAAATGTGCAATAGCATTATGTCTTAAAAAGCAACGTACATACCTTAATTTTAAAATACTTTACTGCTAAAAAAAAAAAAAAATGGCAACCATCACCTGAGTCCTCAGAAAGTCATAATCCTTTTGCTGGTGGAGGGTCTTGCCTCAGTGTTGATGGCTGCTGACTGATCAGGGTGCTGGTTGCTGAAGGTTGGGGTGGCTGTGGCTATTTCTTAAAATGACAATGAAGGGAGCCTCAAAAATGGACTTTTCCTTTCATGACTGGCTTCTCTGCAGCATTCTGTTTGATAGCATTTTACCCACAGTAGAAATTCTTCCAAAATTGGAGTCAATTCTCTCAAACCCTGCTTTATCAACTAAGTTTATGCAATGTTCTAAATCCTTCATAGCCATTTCAACAGTTTTCACAGCATTTTCATAAAGAGTAGATTTCATCTCAAGAAACCACTTTCTTTGCTCATCCATAAGAAGCAAGTCCTTATCCATTGAAGTTTGATCACGAGATTGCAGCAATTCTGTCATATCTTTGGGCTCCACTTCTAATTCTAGTTCTCTTGCCATTTCCAACACATCTCCAGTTCTTCCTCCACTGAAGTCTTGAACCCCTGAAAGTCATCCATGAGGGGTGGAGTCAGCTTCTTCCAAACTCTTGTTAATGTTGCTATTTTGATTTTTTCTCATGAATTCTTAATGGCATCCAAAATGGTAAATCCTTTCCAGAAGGTTTTCAATTCACTTTGCCCAGATCCATTAGAGGAATCACTGTGTATGGCAGCTATAGCCTTGTGAAATGTATTTCTTAAATAGACTTGAAAGTTGAAATCATTCCTCAATCCATGGGCTACAGAATGGATGTTGTGTTAGCAGCCATGAAAACAACATTAATCTCATTGTACATCTCCATCAGAGTTATTGGATGACCAGAAGCATTGTTAATGAATGGTAATGTTGTGAAAGGAATCTTTTTTTCTGAGCAGTAGGTCTCAACAGTGGGCTTAAAATATTCAGTAAGCCATGATATCATCTAGGTTTTATTTTTCCATTATAGAACACAGGCAGAGTAGATTTAATGTAATCCTAAAGGGCACTAGGATTTTCAGAATGGTAGATGAAAATTGGCTTCAACTTCAATTACCAGCTCCATTAGCCCCTAACAAGACAGCAAGCCTGTCCTTTGAATCTTTTAAACCAGACATCGACTTCTCCTCTTTAGCTATGAAAGTCCTAGATGGCATCTTCTATTGGGTTGGCCAAAAATTTCGTTTGGGATTTTCTGCAACATCAGGTAAGATGTTACAGAAAAACTCAAACGAACTTTTTGGGTAGCCCAATATATAAGGCTTTTTCAATTACACTGAAAATCTGTTGTAGTGTAGCCACCTTCATTAATGATCTTAGCTAGAACCTCTGGATAACTTGCTGCAGCTTCTACATCAGCACTTGCTGTTTAACCTTGCATTTTGGTGTTATGGAGATGGTGTCTTTCCTTAAACCTCATGAACCAACTTCCGCTAGCTTCAAAGATTTTTTTCTGCAACTTCCTCACCTCTCTTAGTCTTCACAGAATTGAGGGAGAGGTAGGGTCTTTCTCTGGATTAGGCTTTGGCTTAAAGGAATGCTGTGGCTGGTTTGATTTTCTATCCAGACCATTAAAACTTTCTCCACATCAGCAGTAAGATTGTTTCACTTTCTTATCATTATGTGTTCGCTGGAGCATCACTTTCTGTTTCCTTTGCATTCACAACCTGGCTAAGTGTTTGATGTGAGAGGCCTAGCTTTCAGCCAGTCTCAGCTTTTGACGTGTCTTCCTCACTAAGCTTAATCATTTCTAGCTTTTGCTTAAAGTGTGAGATGTGCAACCCTTCCTTTCACTTAAACACTTAGAGGCCATTATTAGGCCTCTAATAGGATTATTAATTGGCCTAATTTCAATATTTTTGTATCTCAGGGAATAGGGAGGACCAGAGGAGTGGGAGAGAGAGGGGGCAATGGTCCATCCATGGAGTAGTCATAACACAAAAAACATTTATCAATTAAGCTTGCCGTTTTATAAGGCAGCAGTTCATGGAGCCCCAAAATAATTACAATAGCAGCATCAAACATCACTGATCACAGATCACCATAACAAATATAATAATGAAAAAGTTTGAAATATGGCAAAAAGTACCAAAATGTGACACAGAGACACAAAGTGAGCAAATGCTGTTGGAAAAATGGCACTGATAGACTTGTTCAATGCAGGGTTGCCATATACCTTCAATTTGTGAAAAACCCAATTTATCTGTGAATCACAATAGAGCAAAGTGCAATAAAATGAGGTATGCCTATACCTTTATTGTCTCAATATTTATTATTTTCTTGCCCACACACTCCAAACCACAATTTCACAGGATTTCTCTCCAAACATTCTAATCTCTTTGGTGTTTCTTGAAACATGCCTCCCTCTGACCTCAGCTGAGTTAATTCCTCCCTCCTTTGAGCTCTCCTTGCATTTGCCCCCACTGTGTTAGAGACCTTTGTTTATGAAGCTTTCTCCTCCTCTAGATTCTATGCTACTCAAAGGAGAAATATGAGTAATTCATATTTTTCTCTTCAGTATGGAGCACAGTGCCTGAAATATACTCAATAATGCTAATTAATGTAGAAAATTTTTGCACAAAAATTACAGTTGTCCTCTAACAGTAAGGGACATTAAAAATGCACTGAAATACTAAGCATTATACATAATAAGTAAAAGGTCAATAAAATTATTTCTTTGCCTTGCTAGGCAGGTTATTTTTCTTCTTTCTATAAAATTTTAAACTTATATTACTCCATTACTAAGTGATTTACAAGTATAAATCTTCTTCCTATAAAGTACAGGAGCTAGGAGGCAGGGTTCTAGCCAGGATTCTGAGTTTACCCAGAGTAACCTTGGGAAAATTACTTAAATTGACTTTTCTTTTTTGTAAGATAGAGAGAATAGAAATATCTGTCTCATGGGTTGGTTGAGAATCATGTGATATGTAAAGCCCCTAAGAAAGTGTTATAATTCAATAACATTAGCTCTTCTTATCATCACTGCTTTTGCACCTTCTTAGAAATTTGCATTCTTTACCATGTTGAATCCTCAGCTCTGCTTTGCATTAAAAAAAAATTTAAACAATTAAATGACCTGCCTTTAGTAGTTGAGATGCCATCTATCCAATTTCTGTATTTTTAGCACAAGTTAATGTAGAGAAATCTTTTGAACTTCATCTAAGATTTCTCCCTGATAAATCCAACTGGTAGTTCCAGTGAAAACACAATTCAACTGGCTTAATCTGGAAGCACGAGTTCCCTTTGAAGAAACTCACATTTTTGTTCTTGCTGTCAAAATCAAATATATCAAGTTTAAGCATTCTATTTTTTTTCCTTTTCAGGCACTACTTTACTACATTTCCCATGTTTAGCAGACAAAGACAGTATGGTATATATGCCAGTATCACTTCTGTAAATTGATGCTGCTTTCTGTTGCACACATTAGCACTAGCAGTAAAAAGTTTAGGTCAGAAATTATCATATATATTATATAAAAATACAATTTCATCTCTTGATCAGTCATGAGCCCAAAGACAGCAGAGCTTGTACTTTCCCACTTATGCCATCATGAATTCTGTGCTCCTGACACTGATGAAGAACAGGCACCATTGAAGGGGCTAAATTTTTGGTCCAGAGACGTATATAGAATAAAGAGGTGACATTTTCACCAAGTTCATTTTAATTCTCACTGTATTTTCTATAGTTTAGTATTATTTTCCATTTCCTTCTTCAAATCACCCCTGAAACCCTTTGGGGCCTACATCATTGTGTTTGGACTGAGAACAGTATTATGTCAAATTTGGGGCCCTTCACCCAGGCTCATCAAGGAGAAAAGAGAATACCCAAATAAACAGAATAAGAAATGAAAAAGGAGATGTAACAGCCGATACCACAGAAATAAATTAAAAAAAAAAACAAAAAGGTAATGCTGTGGACAATTATATGCCAACAAATTTGACAACCTAGAAGAAATGGACAAGTTTCTAGAAACATACAGCCCACCAAAATTGAATAATAAGGAATAATTTGAACAGCCTGATCACTAGAGGTGAATTAGATCTGTAATTTAAAAACTCCCTACAGACAAAAGTCCAGGACCAGATGGCTTCACAGGAGAATTCTACCAAACATACAAAGAAGAACTTATACTGATCCTTCTCAAACTCTTCCAAAAAACTGAACAGGAGGGAACACTCCCAAAGACATTCTATGAAGCCACCATCACCCTGATACCAAAACCAGAAAAAGACACCACTAAAAAAGAAAATTACAGGCCAATATCTTTGATGAGTATAGATGCAAAAATTCTTAACAAAATATAAGCAAACTGAATCCAACAACACATAAAAAAGATCATACACCACAACCAAATGGGATTCACCCCAAGCTCACAGGTTGGTTCGATATACGCAAAACAATCAATGTGATACACCACATAAACAAAAAAAAAGAAGACAAAAACCACATGATCATCTCAATAGATACTGAAAAAGTATTTGACAAAATTCAACATCCATTCATTATAAAAATTCTTACCGAAGTGGGTATAGAGGGAACATATCTCAACATAATAAAAGTTATTTATGACAAACCTACAGCCAACATAATACTCAATGATAAAAAGCTGAAAGCCTTCCCACTAAAATCTGGAACAAGAAAAGGATGCCCACTCTCACCACATCTATTCAACATAGTATTGAAAGTCTTAGACACAGCAATCAGACAAGAAAAAGCAATCAGACAATAAAACTCCTAGAAGAGATCATAAGCAAAACATTCTCTGACATAAATTGTACCAACGTTTTCTTAGGTCAGTCTCCCAAGGCAATAGAAATAAAAGCAAATATAAACAAATGGGACCTAATCAAACTTACAAGCTTTTTACTTTAAAGGAAACCATAAAAAAATTAAAAGACAACCTATGAAATGGGAAAAAATATTTGCAAATGATGCAACTGACAAGGGTTTAATTTCCAGAATATACAAACAGCCCATACAACTCAACATCAAAAAAACAAACAACATAGTTGAAAAATAGGCAGAAGACCTAAATAGACATTTCTCCAAAGGAAAAATACAAATGGCCAATAGGCATATGAAAAGACGCTCAATATCATTAATTATTAGAGAAATGTAAATCAAAACTACAGTGAGGTACCACTTCACACCAGCCAGAATGGCCATCACTAAAAACTCTACAAATAAATGCTGGAGAGGATGTGGAGAAAAGGAAACCCTCCTACACTGTTGGTGAGAATGTAAGTTGGTACAGCCACTATGGAAAACTTTATGGAGGTTCCTCAGAAAACTAAAAATAGAATTACCTTATGACCCAGAAATCCCACTCCTGGACATATATCCAGACAAACTCTAATACAAAAAGATACATTTACCCCTATGTTCACAGTAGCACTCTTCACAATAGCCAAGACATGGAAAAAATCTAAATGTCCATTGACAGATGAATGGATCAAGATGTGGTACATGTATACAATGCAATACTACTCAGCCATAAAAAAAGAATGAAATAATGCCATTTGCAGCAGCACAGAAGCAACTAGAAATTATCAGACTAAGTGAAGTAAATCAGAAAGAGAAAGACAAATACCATATGATATTACCTATATGTGGAATCTAAAATATGACAAATGAAGCTATCTATGAAACAGAAACAGACTCAGGGACATAGAGAACAGACTTGTGGTTGCCAAGGGGGAGGGGGTTGTAGGAGGGAAATGGAGTGGGAGGTTGGGGTTACCAGATGTAAGCTGTTATATATGGAATGGATAAACAACAAGGTCCTACCATATAGCACAGGGAAATATACTCAGTATCCTATGATAAACCATAGTGAAAAAGAATATAAAAAGGAATGTATATATATGTATAACTGAATCACTTTGCTGTACAGCAGAAATTAACACAATATTGTAAATCAACTATACTTCAATAAAAAAAAAGGGGACCCTTAGCAATAAAAAAGGACAATACTCACAGGGATCATGACTGGGGTGGCATGCATTGGGAACCTAGGTGACACAGTGTTACAAGGGAGGAGGGAGAATGAGGTTGAAAATATCTATTCCCTCTGAGAAAAGAATTGTCTCACTACAACATGTATTTTGTTAGACTATTAAAACAAGTGTTGCAGACTTTGAACCAGAGGACCACATCACTGTAACATTGTTAAAATGGTTATTTAGGGAACAACGAAAGACCATCACAGTTATCTGCCCAGGCAGACAGTTGATATTTGAAATCATGCTTTCTTTTATTTTTTAAAGAACACCATTTACACAAAAAGAGTTACCCACTATCAACAGTACTCAGTAAATATAAGTTAGGTGCCTTTGGATTCTGAATTAATGTCTTCAACTCTTCTGCTTTGGTTGATCTTTGAAGCCTGAAAGAGTTTAGCTTCCAAACATACTGATCTTTTGGCCAAATAACACGTTTTAACTGTTAGAAGATTCTAATTTTAATCAGAATTAGTTGGTAATTAAACTATTTGTTATAATTTAGTTTTAATAAGTATAGACAAATTTTTAAATTTACATGAAAGCATACCATTGAAGCAGAATTGAGTGGAATAATGGAAAAGCAAAGAATAGTAAAGAGTACTACAACCAGAACAGTAAAAAAAAAAAAAAAGAGAGAAGATATTATAAATTTTGACAGTTATTACTTGTGTTATTAAAGCAAAATGAAAAAGTATTGTTTATTTGTATATAGAAAATGTTAAATATAATAAAATTGGCAATATTAAGTGGCATTTCTTTCAAAATACAATCAATTTGTTAGAAATTTCCTAATAGAAAAAAGAAATTGGTAAAATTTGTCATCTGAAATCAGAATGAAATGTCCCCAGAATATTTTAAAAATAATTTTTAATAGGACCTAAGTTTGTAACTTTGGCCAGCTACAAATTAGCTGAGACTCCTGAACACTAAAGAAAACAATTTTTAAATAGAGAGCTGGAGAAATGTCCTTAATTGTGGCTAAAAAATTTAAACTCATTACATAACTATTTTAAGATGTTATATCTATCTAGGAATAATTTCAGCTAGATATAAAAAAATAGTTTCTATCACAGTGGACAGTGTTCCAGCTATGGTAGGTCAAAAATCCACATTTATTGGAACTTTAAAACAAGAGATCCCCCCAAAAAACCAAGAAATTATTTCTCTTATTGTTTTATTTCTCTGTATTAAACATATTGAAAATATTTATGCTTAGATTTCTGAACACAGTCTATGAAAAGTGTCATGGATAGGATTGTTACAATTGGTCAGTTATATGTGTGTAGGTGCTATGATAGCACCTGTTTATGGAACTGTTGAAAAAAATAGACAAGGAAATCTAGTGATCCTGTGTTCTTTGTCAGTGTCCATTGTGTGTCTTGGAGGAGTTTTAGAGAAATCAACTGTTTTGAAAAGATTTGCTGATAACTCAAAGTAAAGATTTTCCTGGAAATGTGAGGTTCCAAGCTTATCTATGATCTAATTAGGCAGGCACAAATAGCTGAAATGGAAAGTTTTTATAATATAAACCAATAATAATAATTTATACATTTGAAAAAAAAATCAATAAATATGAAGAATATTTTAATTGTAATGTATAGTGTTATAAAATTGGGTGCAAAAATTACAAAAAAAAGTTCTATAAGAAAAAGTTCTATGGAACTTTTTTGTGGATACTGATATACTTAGAGTTGTTTTTCATTTGCAAGACCCCTTAGAATTTTATTCAAATACTTAGTTGACATAAGAGATGATGAATTAACTTGAACAATACAGTTTTACAACTAATGTGTTTTTGTATCAAAGATTAATAAATCAATTCTTCTAAAAAAGAACGAGTTTTGTCATGTGGATACAAATGTTAGAGTAAATGATTTCTTTTGGTACTCAAGTTAGTCACTCGAAAATTTTAAGCATCTTTGCAACAACTTTGGTATGTGAAGACAGTATTCCCACTTTATATTTTATGAACTGTAAGTCAAGTGTTTCCAATGAAAATTTGGAATTGAGATATGCTATGTGAAATATACAATGGATTTTTAAGACAGTATGAAAAATAGAATATAAAATATCTCATAAATATTTTGTGTTTATTACACATAGAAATGACTATTTTGTATCTATCGAATGACATAAAATATATTGCTAAAATTAGTATTATATTTCTTTTTATTTTTAAAATGTGGCTATAAAAAATTTTTAAATTATGTAGTTTGCATTACATTTGTATTAGATTTTTCTTGAATTCTATAATTTCTCCCTAATAATATTTTACAAACATTTTCCATTTCCCTTGTCCTTTTCCTATTGTGTATGATTAGTAATAAGCACTCTAAATATTTACAAAACTTATCTGGTATTTGTATAACACACTCTGAGCCCTTTTGTTAAATCATTATTTACTCAGATATGAGGATAGTAAGTATGGAAATTATATTTTATTCCTAATCTAGAAATTTTCTTACTCATTTGAACACTTCTGAGAGTTAAATGTTAAAATATTAATAATAGATTAATCAACATTTATCTTTTCCTTCTGGTAAATGTCATACAGAGAGCTAGGTCTTAGATAGTAACATATCCTGTCCTTCCTTTACTTTTGAATTAGTTGTTCTTTAAATCTGAGACTGAAATCAGAACCTGGCAAGACAGCTTAAAGTGAGAATAAAATTATATAAAGTTAAATATTTTCCAATTGTAAGTGGGTTAAAATCATCAGAAGAAAAGTATTTTAAATAAGACTTGCCTGCAAAGTAGGCAAGGATATGTTGGCACATCTGTGAGATGGTTGGTGTCATGCTTCAGTGCTGATGTATGGTAAAATCCTCTCCACTCAGTCATAGAGGAGGTGAATTAGAAATTAGATAAACATAACTACAGAATCACTAGACACAGGCAACATACTGTCCTCAAAGAGTCCTAGAAGTAGCTCAAATCACAGCCTCTGGGTAAATGACACAGAGAGATACTTGAAATTACATGTTGGGACCACAATCTCTGAAACTAATTTAATTACGCTCAGGACCACTAAGATCTGGTCTGGAATGGGATATTAAAGTTGACTTTGAAATGTGAATAATGCTGATTTGTCACAGACTCAGCTCAAAGTGTATTAATGTTTTACACTGTGATACAGATGCGATAGTCCCTCCAGTGGATATTTTTACCTCTAATTTCAGAGTTCTGACTCTCAAAACTAAAACAAACCAGGACAGAAGGATAAAGGAAGGAAAGATGGGAGAGAGGGAGGAAGGGAAGGAGGGAGAAAGAAAGGAAGGGAAAAAAAAAGAAAAAAATCAGCAATAGCAAAAAAAAGCCCAAAACGTTAGAAGCAATTCCTGTATCCCTTGTATAGAGTGTTCTGCAGTCCCATATTTCATCCTTTTTTGAAGTGGATGGAGTAGAAACTAAATACATTTCAATTTAACTGAGTGGTTAAATAAGGAGTTTCCAATCTCTGTTTCTTTTCTTCATTCTCTTGTGAACTTGGGCATCCTCAGCATCACAGTTACTTTCCCCTATTCTGGCAGGTCCGCGTTTAAAAGAGTCAGTAGAATAGAAGGCTTAAGTTGGATTCAACTGTCAATCAAAACTCGTAAATTCTTATGCACATGTCCAGGTGCACAACGCACGTACACACACACACAACACGCCACAGAATTCCCCTGTGACGAGTGTGTTTGAACCTTAAAATAATGCAGCTTATCCATCATTAGAGCAGCTGGCAGTACAGATACAGCACCAATGTTTTAGAGGAAGTCCCATAATGCACTTGATTACACTGCATATGAGGTGACTGACAACAATACTGTCATGTGCCAAACAGAACAAGAGAAGGTCAAGGGGAATTACAATTTTGCCAGCAATACCTTTTATGTTAGTAGGGGACATGATCAAACCAATGGTTTATAAAAAGAGACCCCTGAAGTATTATAAACTACTTATGTGATTCACTCACAATACATGGTCTAGGCAAAGGGGAGAAACGTGGTCCAGTTTTTTTGATGCATAGAAAGACTTTCATTGATGTAAATGGAGTATAGATGTAGATACTCATGTGACACACAGAAGTTTATCAAAGATGTTTTATATAAACTGCAACTACATGGAAAAAATGAAATATATAAAATTATAAAATGAATACTGCTAGCTCTACTTTATACTTTCTATGTGTCATCATTAGTGTAAAATCCTTGGGGAATGTGTGTGAGTCGCCCTATTTCTTACCCTCTAAAAGGGGTTAAAATGATTCAAGAGGATTGCTGTTGTCTTTTTATTTACCCCTTTCAACACTTTCACTTTAGTATTCATTATGGCTCTACCCTCTGACCAACTGAACTTTCCACTTAAAGGTAGCAAAGCCATCTGAGGAAATAAAGACAGTCAGACCAAGCCTGCATGTGGTAAGAAGGCAGTCTCATTAAGATGGAATAAATACCAGCACCACTATAATTATTCTATGCTATTGGCCATAATATACTGCAGCCCTTCATCAAATATGTCAAATAGCATTTGCTGGAGACAAACTGAGA
Organism: Phocoena sinus; assembly: GCF_008692025.1. Lineage (NCBI taxonomy): Eukaryota > Metazoa > Chordata > Mammalia > Artiodactyla > Phocoenidae > Phocoena > Phocoena sinus. Next base: position 103,223,596 of record NC_045765.1, on the reverse strand, counting down.
GATCACGGAAACACTATATCTTTCAGTGCACCTTAGTTCATAATGATTTCGGAACATCTAAATAGCCTGCACCTAGCCCTATCCTTTGTTACAGTGACAGAGTTTCTTGGTATATAATGTGTGTGTGCACACACATTACATACACCTTAATCATAGCTCTCATACAACCATGGTGTCGCCATGATCTTTTTCTACTCAAATTTGTCTTATGCAAGTTGGCCTAACATATGCAATACCAGTATGTATTTATTTTTCCTCCTTCAAAATGCATAATCTTAGGCCGTTTGATACTAAGCTCTCAACTAGTCTCAAAAGAACTAAAGTCTTTTTTCTACAAAGCCCCCTTACTAGCATTATTAAATTAAAAACCCAGGACAGTTAATTTTACTCCTCTGTCTCTTTAAGTAGAATTTAAACAGTTAAGCAAATAATTTGTTTCTAACAGACTGCTTCAGGGGTCTGCTAAAAATTCATGAGTTTAATTCACTATTTGGCGAAGTAGTCTATATCACAGTGTTTTCTACATTTAATATTTAATCTGCCAATTTACGTTAATGGTAGTGCCAAATGAAAATAATGTACCATGTTACAACTTGCACAATTGTATGTATATGGAAATGTCATGTATTTTTCATGAAATTTATGATTTTTTTCGGTAAGTGTGAGCATGTTGCAGAGAAGTATAGATGAAGTTTGTACATGCATAACTGGAGAAAAACTAGATTTAAAAAATAAAGTATTAAGGCAATGTTATCTTAAAGTTCAATGTGTTTCCCTTCTAATTGTAATTCTATTCTGTAACTCTACAGATCTCATTCCATTTGAATAAGAATATTCACTACTTACCTATTTTAGCCAAAGTAATTTGAGTATAAATATCACACAATGATTTATGTGTTAAGTGCTTTGAAATTGTCTGAGAGAGACTGCATATGTCTAAGCTATAAAATAACACATTGTTCATAATTTCATAACACAGATGTTCTTTAAGATCCATTTAAACAAATGCCCAAATGTTATAAAATAAGTAAAAAACTTTCCATTTTATCTAAAATTTAGCTGATATAACATAGTATGGACTTTAAGAGATGCTTGCAGTATCACACACTTAGAAAGTTGTAAATATGATGGATTCTGAATTTTCCCCAAAGTCTGTAAAGACACAACTAAGTTTCCTCAGATTCTTCATACTGGCACAAATTTACAGAGTAACCTTCTGGTCATTTAGGTGTTGCTTTGGTTTTAATCATTATGGGGCTGACATTAGTAACTACATGAAAATATGTTCTCTAAAAGTAGAATATAGAGGCTCATAAAATTTCAGCATGCACACAGTTGAGCCATGTCATTCATACTAACAAGATACATAATCAAATTTCTATCATTATAGATGTAATTCTACTGAAATCTTTTATCATGACATAAGCTTTTCTTTACGTAAATTCCTTAGGATTCATAAATTGGTATTTTTATGTTTTACCAGGAACTAAATAAAATATTTAATCTAATTATAATATTCTTCAGAAGAGAAGGTAATACTTGGAACCAGATCAGGAAAATCAACCTTTTTTCCCCCCCAGGAAATTAGAAATAAGGCTATTTATTTGTGAGTTGACATACATAAGTAACATGTAGCTCATATTAAGAGCCTGATTGAGAAAGATGTTTAAAATCAGTGATGCTTCCCATTCTAAAGCTTAATGTCTATAAGAATTGTTTTTTTATAAATATAATACTAGAATTCCACCTTCAAATGTTGTCTGAATGACTAAGTCTTTCAAAATATGTTTAGTTATTTTAAACAAAAGTCTAAGGCATAAAGACATGTGTCTCCAGCATTGTAAATCATTCTCTACCAGTTATTTATGGCCATAGTAATGCTGTGTAACAAACACCTATCATGACTGTTGCTGCTCAAATATATATCATGACTGTTGCTGCTCAAATATCTATGGGTTTGAAGGCTTGGCTCATCCATGATGGCCACAGATGGGACAACTGAGATGACTCATCTGTTTCTCAGGTCTCATTCTTCAACAGACTAGCCCAGTTAAGGTCTCTTGGCAAAGGGAGAAAAGCCATTGCTTGTGTCACACTTGCTAACATCCAATTGGCCAAAGAAAGTCATATGGCTAAACTCAGTATCAAGGAGTGGTATAAGGAGCTTCAAATTTATGTGACAGAGGGTATGAATTAGAGAATGGTAAAGAGTTTGACCAATAATGCAATACCTCCCCCACACACTCTACTTCTTATTTCATTTTACTTGAGAAATAACTCTATTATTAATAGCTACCAAGAGAAGTAGAAAACCTACGAAAAACATTTCAACAATACAGAGAAAATAAAATTTTTGCAGTAATAGCACAATTTGGGTGCTCCTACACTTCAGTAAGACTTTGCATACTGTATTTATAACAGATGAGATTAAATTACACTTTGTATACTGTACATATGGTATTCTGTATGTCAATTTGTATTTTTCTGAAAATGGTGTAACAATATATTCAGCTTCATTTATTCACTTATTAGACAATTTATAAGCACCTACTCTATTATAGATACTGTTCTAGGTGCCAATGAGCAAATCAGATAAATATTTCCAATCTTTTGGAACAAATATTCTTGTGGGGGAGATAAACAATAAATGAGATAAATAAGCAAAAATTTTTTTTTTTTTTTTTTTTTGCGGTACGCGGGCCTCTCACTGTTGTGGCCTCTACTGTTGCGGAGCACAGGCTCCGGACGCACAGGCTCAGCGGCCATGGCTCACGGGCCTAGCCGCTTCACGGCATGTGGGATCCTCCCGGACCAGGGCACGAACCCGTGTGCCCTGCATCGGCAGGTGGACTCTCAACCACTGCGCCACTAGGGAAGCCCAATAAGCAAAATTTATTGTATATTAGATAATGAGCCATAAAGAGAAAAACCAAGAAAATGAGATTGAAAGATTTTTGTTAGAAAAAAATTGCAATTTTAGATGGGGAAGCTGCATTAAGAAGGTTACACTGGAATAAACACCTGAAAAAAAATGAGAAAGTATGCCATGTGAATGACTGAAGAAAGAAAAATTTAAATAAAGAGAACATTAAATGCAAAGGCTTTGATGGAAGCATGTCTGAAATGTTTCAGGAAAGCAAAGAGGCAACTATGACTATAGTGGAGTGAGAAAGAGAAAAATGGAAGGAATTGGGGTTAGAGAGGCACTAGGGCCAGATAAGGTAGAATTACAGTTGTTGCAATGCCTTTTGTTTTTTCACTGAATGAGATGGAAAAGTTTGGAAATTTTTGAGTAAAAGTTTCATGATCTAAGTTAGCTTTTAACAGGTCCCACTGACTGCTGTGTTGAGAATAGATTTAAGAGTGGCAAGAGCAAAAGCAATGGACTAGTTAGGAAATTATTGCAATTAACCAGGTGACAAGTAATAGTTGTTTGAACAAGACTATTAGAAGCGGTGATGAGTAGTGGACAAATAATAAATGTATTTTGAAGTTAGAGCCAACAGGACAGTCTAGTCAATGACTGGGTGGGCATGAGGAAAAGATAGGTGTCAAAATTACCCCAAGGTTTTCCATTTGAGCAACTGAAATTGCTCAATTGAGCAGTTTCCACTTACTGAGATAGGAAAAACTGTGGAATAGTCAGGTTTGTGGTGGTGGTGGTATCAGGAACTAAGTTTGGGACATGTTAAGTTTGAAACGACTGTTAAATCCAAATCAGAGATGTCAAGGAGGCCACCAAATGTTATGTGTATGGCAAACAGAGGTGAGAGCATGAATGGAGATATTTATTTAGGAATCATCCTTGTACATACAGTACTTAAAACCACAAAGCTGGATGGGGTAACCAAAGTAGGTCAGTGAGACAGAGGGAAGAAAAAGTACAAAGAGTATCTATCTACATGAAGAAACTGTAAAGGAAGGAAAGTGTGTGATATATGTTCTTGGACAATAAGAGCTAGGAATTGATGAGTGCACTTAGCAATAGGAATGTTGTTGATGGCTTTGGTGGAGCAGTGGGGGTGAAAGGTTGTTTGGAGTGGTTTATAAGGAAAATGGAAAATGAAAAGAGACATTCCTACTGATCCTACAGTCTTTAAAAAAATAATAACAGGATATTTTGCTAACCTTGTCCATTTTAAAATTTAGATAAAATGAATAAGTTTCTAGAAAAAATACAACTTACTAAACCTGACAGAAGAAAGAAAATCTGAAAAGACCAATACACAGTAACAAAAATACACATTAAAGAAATTGAATTTGTACTTTAGAACTTTTCATAACAAAAATTCTAGGCCTAGATGGCTTTACTTGTGAATTCTCAAAAGATTAAAAAATATATAACACCAATCTTATCCAAATAAAATAGAACAGAATAAAATAGAAAAGAATGGTACACTTCTCAACTTATTTTATGACAGCAGACAAGTACAATACTAGAAAGAAACATTACAGGCCAATCTTTCATAAATCTAAATGCAAAAGCCTTCCTGCCTCACACACCAAATCTAGCAAATAGAATGCAGTGATTTTAAAAAGCATAATAAATCATAATTTACTGATTTATTCTTGTGATGTAAAGTTGACTTCACATTCTGAAATCAATCTATCTCAGAAATCAACCAAGTTAATAGAAAAAACCCTAAAAGTACATAATTCTACAGATAAAGATATGTAATCAATAAAGTAAAATTTCATATCCATTCATGAAAAAAACTTAATAAACTAGGTATAGAAGGGAACTTCCATGATAAAAGAAACTTATTTATAAGGAACATATAACAAATACCATACTTCATGGAGAAATACTGAAAGCCTTCCACCTGAAAATGTGACCAAGTATATTTACCCATCATTATATCCGTTCAACTAATGTCATAGGCCCACGCCAATGCAATTCTAAAGAAATTATAATTTTCAGAATTGGAAAGGAAAAAATAAAACTCTCATAATTTATAGGCTGGTATGGCTGAGTATGTAAAAAATTCAAAAGGATGCATAAACTATTATACTTAGTAATGAATTTAGTAAGGTTGCTAAATGCAAGATCAATATACAAAAATTATTTTATTTCAATATAAGCAATAAATAAATAGAAAATAAATTTAAATAAATAATACCACTTATAATGGCATAAAAATACCTAAGAAAAAATATAAATGAAAATGTGTAAGACCTCTTTAGTAAAAACTACAAAATATTATTGAGAGAAACTAAGAAGACCTGAGTAAATGAATTGTTCAAGTTTGTAGATTGGAAAACTCAATATGGTAAATGTGTCAAATTTCCCCAAACTGATCTATGATTTCAATACAATTGTGATGCAAATCTTAGGGCTTTTTTTTGTTGTTGTTTGTTTTGTTTTTTTCTGGGATTTGACAAGCTATTCTAAAATATATATGGTAGGAGACTGGATAAAGATGGCGAAGTAGAAAGATCCTGAGCTCACCTCCTCCCACAGACACATCAAACTAAACTACAACTACACATACTACAACAATCTCTAAGAATAACCTGAAGACTAGCAGAACAGATTTTCTACAGCTAAGGTTATAAAGAAAAGGTCACATCAAGATGTGTCAGAGGGGCAGGGATACAGTATAGTTAGAACTCACACTTCCAGTGTGGCAACCATCAAGTGGAAAGGATATTACAACTGTGGAGCTCCCCCATGAGGAGCAAGGGGTCTGAGGCCCACACTGGGCCCCCAGCCCAGGTGGCCCTGGGCAGCACTGGCAAGCCTCCTAAGCAGCTCCTGCTCCAGCCCTGCCTCACCAGTATACCCTAGCAGTTGCAGCCAGGCCCTGTAGAAAGCTGGCCAGGCAGCCCTGCCCACCAGGGCATCCACAGCAATCTTGACCAAGCCATGCAGCCAGCCAAGAGCTGGGGGCCAGCCCCATCCACGAGTGCATCTGTAGCAATCATGGCCCAACCACAAGATGGTACATGCAATCCACACAGGGGATATCCCTGGATCACCTGGCTATGGTGACCAAGAGGGATTGTGCCACTGGGCCTACAGTGTTCCTTCTACATAAGGCCACTCTTTTGAGACTGCGAGACTTTGCGATATACTTAATACATGGAAACACAGATGGTTAGGCAAAATCAGGAGAAAAAGGAATACCTTCAAAATGAAAGATAAAACCTCAGAAAAAGAACTAAATAAATTGGAGATAAGCAACTTACCAGTTAAAGAAATCAAATAATCATAAAGATGCTCACCAAATTCAAGAGAAGAATGGAAGAACTCAGTGAGAACTTCAACAAAGGGATAGAAAATATGAAAAAGAAGCAATCAATCTGGAGAATACAATTACTGAAATGAGAAATGCACCAGAGGGAATCAAAAGTAGATTAGAGGATATAGAACAGAGCAGTAATCTGGGAGACAGGATAGTGGAAATCACTCAACTGGAACAGCAAGAAGAAAAAAGAATAAAGAAAAATGAAGATACTTTAAGGTACCTCTAGCATAACATCAAGGAAACTAACATTCATGTTGTAGGGAGAAACCTCTCTTCTCCATCTCCCAGATGGAGAATAGAAAAAGAAAGGGACAGAAAAACTATTTGAAGAAATAATGGCCGAAAACTTCCCTAACCTGGTGACAGAAACAGACGTCCAAGTTCAAACAAGATAAGCCCAAAGAGACCCACACCAAGACTCAATATAACTAAAATGTCACAAGTTAAAGATAAATAAAGAATATAAAAATCAGAGAGAGTAAAAAAACCAGGTATATACAGGGGAACCCATATAAGACTATTAGCTAATTTTTCAGCAAAGGTTACAGGCTAGAAGGGACTGTCATGATATATTCAAAGTACTGAAAGGAAAAAAAAAGAAACAACCAAGAATACTCTACCCAGAAAGTTTGTAATTCAGAATTGAAGGACAGATAGAGTTTCCCAGACAAGCAAAAGCTAAGAGTTAAATACTACTAAACTGACCTTACAAGAAATATTAAAGGAACTTCTTTAAGTGGAAAAGGAAAGCCCATAGATAGATACAAGAAAATTATGAAAGAAAAAGAAACTCAATAGTAAAGGCAAACATAGTAAAAATAATGGATCAACCACTTACAAAACTAGTATGAAGGTTAAAAGAAAAAGTAGTAAAATCATCTATATCTAATTAAATAATTAGTTAAGTTATACACAAAATAAAAGATGTAAAGTATGTCAAAAACAAAATGTGGGTGGGGGCAGTAAAAATGTAGTACTTTGAAAATTTGCTTAAACTTGGGATACTATCAACTCAAAATAGACAGCTATATAAATAATTTTTTATATATAATCCTCATGGTAACCATAAATCAAAAATCTATAATAGATACACACATAAAAAAGAGAAAGGAATTCATATATAACACTGAAGAGAGTTATCAAATCACAAGGGAAGCAAACAAGGGAAAAAGAAAATAACCAAAAAAGAACTACAAAATCAACTCCCAAACAACAAATGAAATGGCAATAAGTATATACCTATCAATTACTTTAAACTTAAATGGATTAAATGTTTCAATCAAAAGATGTAAGGTGGCTGAATGGGTAAAAAAAAAAAAAAAAAAAAAAGCATATATATGCCACCTGTAAGAAACTCATTTTAGCTCTAAAGACATACACAGACTGAAAGTCAAGGGATGGAAGAATATATTCCAAGCAAATGAAAACAAAAAGAAAGCTGGGGTAGCAATACTTATCAGACAAAATAGACTTTAAAGTAAAGACTGTAACAAGAGACAAAAAAGACATTATATAATGATAAAGGGATCAATTAAAAAACAAGATATAACAATTGTAAATAAGTATGCACCCAACATAGAAGCACCTAAATATATAAAGCAAATATTAACAAACATAAAAACAGAAACTGACAATAATGCAATAATAGTAGGGGAATTTAACACCCCACTTCCATTAATGGAGAGATCATACAGTCAGAAAATCAATAAGGAAACATAGGCCTTGAATGACACATTAGATCAGAGGAACTTAATAGATATATAAAGAACATTCCACCCAAACCCAGCAGAATAAAAATTCTTTTCAGGTGCACATGGAATATTCTCCAGAATAGATCACATATTAGGCCACAAAACAAGTTTCAATAAATTTAACAAGTTTTAAATCATATCAAACATCTTTTCTGATGACAATGGTATGAAACAAGAAATTATTTACAAGGAGAAAACTGGAAAAAACACAAACTAAACAACATGTTACTAAACAACCAATGGGTTGATAAAAAAACTCAGAGAGAAAATGAAAAAATACCTTGAGACAAATGAAAATGGAAACACAGAGTCCCAAAATCTATGGGACACAGCAAAAGCAGTTCTAAGAGGGAAGTTTATAGTGATACAGACCTACCTCAGGAAACAAGAAAAATTTCATATAAAAAATTTAATCTTAAAGAATCTAGCAAAAGAAGAACAAACATAGCCCGAAGTACATAGAAGGAAATTAGAGTGGAAATAAACAGCAAATTTTAAAAAAATCAATAAAACTAGGAGGTATTTCTTTGAAAAGATAAACAAAATTGATAAACCTTTAGCCAGACTCATCAAGAAAAAGAGGGCCCAAATAAAAAAATCAGAAAGGAAAGAAGTTACAGCTGAAACCACAGAAATAGGAAGGATCATAAGAGATTACTATGAACAGTTATATGCCAACAAATTGGACAAGCTAGAAGAAATTGATATATTTCTAAAACAAACAATATTCCAAGACTGAATCAGGAAGAAATAGAAAAGCTGAACAGACTGATCACTAGTAATGAAATTGAATCAGTAATCAAAAAATTCCCAATAAACAAAAGTCCAGGACAACATGGCTTTGAAAACTTACAGATAGGGAGGGCCAACTGTACTCTTAAAACTAAAAGACATTGATGAAAGATATTGAAGACAACAGAAATAAATGGAAAGATATACCATGCTCATGGATTGGGTGAATTAATACTGTTAAAATGTCCATACTACCCAGGACTTCCCTGGTAGCACAGTGGATAAGACACCACACTCCCAATGCAGAGGGCCTGAGTTCAATCCCTGGTCAGGAAACTAGATCCCACATGCATGCCACAACTAAGAGTTCACATGTCACAACTAGGAGCCCACGGGCTGCAACTAAGGAGCCCACCTGCTACAAATAAGGAGCTGGTGAGCCACAACTAAGGAGTCCTGGAGCCACAACTAAGAAGCCCACCTGCCGCAACTAAGACCCAGTGCAATCAAATAAATTTTAAAAATTAATAATTTTTAAATGTTTAAGAAAATTTTTAAATGTCCATACTATCTAAAACAATTTACAGATTCAATACAATCCCTATCAAAATACCAATGGCAGGTTTCCTAAATCTGGAACGAATAATCCTAAAATTTGTATGGAATCACAAAAGACCCTAAACATCCAAAGCAATCTTAAGAATAACAAAGTTGGAGGCATCACACTCTCTGATTACAAAGATGTAGTAATCAATACTGTATGGTACTGGCACAAAAACAGTCTCTCCCTCTCTCTCTCTCTCTCTCTCTCTCTATCTATCTATCTATCTATCTATGTATAGATAGAAAAAGAGAGAGAGAATATAATAAAGACAAACATAAACCCACACTTCTATGGTCAATTAATTTATGACAAAAAAGCCAAGACTATAAGTGGGGAAAAGACAGTCTCTTCAATAAAAGGTATTTGGAAAACTGGACAGTTAAATGCAAAAGAATCAAACTGGACCATTTTCTTATACCACATAAAAAATAAACTCAAAATGGATCAAAGATTTAAATGTAAGGCCTGAAACCATAACACTCCTAGAAGAAAACATAGGAAGTATGCTCTTTGACACTGATCTTGACTATATATATATATAGTGAAAAGGCAACCTACTAAATGGGAAAAACTATTTGCAAAAGGTATATCCAATAAGGGGTTAATAGACAAAATATATAAGGAACTCATACAACTCAATATAAGAATCCAATTTAAAAATGGGCAGAGGACCTAAATAGACATTTTCCCCAGGAAAATGTACAAATGGCCAACAGGTCGATGAAAAGATGTTGATCATCATTAATCATCAGGGAAATAGAACACAAAACCATAAGATATCCCCTCATACCTGTCACAATAGCTATTATCAAAAAGACAACAAATAACAACTGTTGGTGAGGATGTGGAAACAAGGGAACCCTCGTACACTGTTGATAGGAGTGTAACTTGGTAAAATCACTATAGAAAACAGTATGGAAATTTCTCAAAAAATAAAAAATGGAATTACCATATGATCTGCAATTTGCTTCTGGGTATTTCTCTGAAGAAAATGAAAAACTTATTTGAAAAGATGTATGCACTCCTATGTTCATTGCAGCATTATTTACAATAGTCAAGATATGGAAGCAACCTAAGTGTCCATCAATAGATGAATGGATAAAGAAGATGTGAGTAATGGAATATTACTCAGCCATATAAAATGAAATCTTGGCATTTGGGACAACATGGATAGACATAGAGAGGGTATTATGCTAAGCAAAATAAGTCAGACAGAGAAAGACAAATACTATATGATTTCACTTATATGTGGAATCTAAAATACAAAACAATGGAACAAACATGACAAAACAGAAATAGACTCATAGATACAGAGGACAAACTGTTGGTCACCAGAGGGAGGAGACTGGGGGTTGGGCAAAATAGGTGAAGAGGATTAAGAGGCACAAGTTTCCAGTTAAAAAATAAGTAAGTCACAGGTATATAATATATAGCCTAGGGAATACAGTCAACAGTACTGCAATAACTTTGCATGGTTACAGATGGTTATTAGACTTTTCATGGTGATCAAATTGTAATATATCAATATATAAATGTCAAATAACTATACTGTACACCTGAAACTAATATGTCAACTATACTTCAATAGACTTCAATAAAAAATATATATATTATGGTAATCATAAAGGCCAGTAATAACCTAGACAATCTGAAGAAAAAAAATTGTTTGATGATTTACTCTGCAAATATAAAAATTTATTATAAAGTTGCAGTAATTAATACACTGTGTTACTGACACAAGGATATACAAATAATCCAATGAAAAGAATCAAGTTTTAAGAAACAGATTCATGATATCCTATGACATGTTTTATTTTTTGTTTTTTGAGAAGGTGACTCTGCAGAGCAGTAGGTAAAGCATGGTCTTTTTGACAAATGATGGTATGAGTAATTGGAAATTCATGTGGAGAAAAATGAAGCTTGACCTCACTTGATTTAATCCCAGGTAAATTATAGACCTAAATGTGAAAGACAACATCATAAAGATTATAGATGAAAACACAGAGACATATCTTCGTAAAGAGATAGGTAAAGATTGAGATAGGTAAAGATTTCTTAAATGAGAAATGAAAAATGCTAACCATAAAGTAAAATGCCTGGTAGTTTTTACTATATTAAAATTAAGAACATCTATTAACCAAAAGACATTCTTAAGGAAGTGAAAATGTAATCCCTGGAGTGGGAGAATACATTCACCACATATACAGTCAAAGCAGAGGTAGAGCATTTGACTGCACATATAATAGTCAAAGGGCTTGTGTCTTGAAGATGTAAAATTTTTTCTAAAAAGATATCTCAAAGATGGTGGAGTAAGAGGACATGGAGTTCCCATCTCCTCACAACTAGGGCACCTACCAGATGCTGGTGGGGGACCTCAACACCCAAGGGGATGGGAGGAACCCCTGAGTGACCAGGATCTTGGTTCATGGGCCAGGGGTCAGGCCTGAGCTCCTGTGCTGGGATCACTGGGTCCGAACATATGGACTAACAGAGAACCTCAGGCCCCAGGGAATATTAATTGGAGTGAGTTCTCCCAGAGGTCCTGTCTCTGCACCAAGACCTGGCTCTACCCAAAGGCCTGCAAACTCCAGTGCTGGAAGCCTCAGGCCAAACAATCAGTAAAACAGGAACACAGTCCCACCGCTAAAAAAAAAAAAATGAGATGACAAAAATTATGTTACAGACAAAGGACCAAGGTAAAAATCTACAAGACCAAATAAATGAAGAGGAAGTAGGCAACCTAACTGAAAAAGAATTCAGAGTAATGATAGTAAAGATGATCCAAAATCCCAGAAACAGAATGGAGGCACGGATTGAGAATATACAAGAAATGTTTAACAAAGAGCTAGAAGAACTAAAGAATAAACAGAGATGAACAACTCAATAACTGAAGTGAAATATACACCAGAAGGAAAATGATAGCAGAATAACTGAGGGAGAAGAATGAATAAGTAAGCTGGAAGACAGAATGGTGGAAATAACTGCCAAGGAGCAGAATAAAAAGAAAAGAAACAAAGAAGTGAAGGCAGTCTCAGAGACCTCTGGGACAACACTAAACACACCAATATTGGAATTATAGGGGTCCCAGAAGAAGAAGAGAAAAAGAAAGTGTCTGAAAAAATATTCAAAGAGATTACAGTCGAAAAATTCCCTAACATAGGAAAGGACATAGTCACCAAAGTCCAGGAAATGCAGATAGTCCCATACAGGATAAACCCTAGGAGAAACACACCAAGACACATATTAATCAAACTAACAAAAATTAAATTCAAAGAAAAAAGTATTAAAAGCAGCAAGGGAAAAGCAAAAAATAACATACAAGGGAATCCCCATAAGGTTATCAGCTGATTTTTCAGCAGAAACTCTGCAGGCCAGAAGGGAGTGGCAGGATATATTTAAAGTGATGAAAGGGAAGAACCTACAACCAAGATTACTCTACCCAGCAAGGATCTCATTCAGATTCCATGGAGAAATCAAAAGCTTTACAGACAAGCAAAAGTTAAGAGAATTCAGCACCGCCAGACCGACTTTACAACAAATGCTAAAAGAACATCTCTAGGCAGGAAACACAAAAGAAGAAAAAGAACCACAAAAACAAATGCAAAACAATAAAGAAAATGGTAATAGGAACATACATATTGATAACTACCTTAAATATAAATGGGTTAAATGCCCCAACAAAAAGACATAGACAAGCTAAATAGATCAAAAAAAACAAGGCCTGCATATCTGTCTACAAGAGATCCACTTCAGACCTAGGGGCACATACAGACTGAAAGTGAGGGGATGGAAAAAGATATTCCATGCAAATGGAAATCAAAAGAAAGGTGGAGTAGCAATATTCATATCAGATAAAATAGACTTTAAAATAAAGACTGTTATAAGAGATAAGAAGGAAACTACATAATGATCAAGGGATCAATCCAAGAAGAAGACTTAACAATTATAGGTACTTATGCACCCAACTTAGGAGCACCTCAATACGTAAGGCAAATGCTAACCACCATAAAAGGGGGAATCAACAGTAATGCAATAATAGTAGGGGACTTTAACACCCCACTTACACTAATGGACAGATCATCCAGACAGAACATAAATAACGAAACACAGGCTTTAAATGACACAAAGACCAGATAGATTTAGTTGATATTTACAGGACATTCCACCCAAAAGTGGAAGAATACACTTTCTTCTCAAGTGCACATGGAACATTCTCCAGGATAGATCACATCTTGGGTCACAAATCAAGCCTCAGAAAAATTAAGAAAATTGAAATCATATCAAGCATCTTTTTGATCACAATGCTATGAGATAAGAAATCAATTACAGGGAAAAAAAAAACTGTAAAAAACACAAAAACATGGAGGTTAAACAGTGGGCTGCTAAGTAACCAAGAGATCACTGAAGAAATCAAAGGAGAAATTTTTAAATACATAGAAACAAATAACAATGAAAACACAATGACCCAAAACCTATGGGACACAGCAAAAGCAGTTCTAAGAGGGAAGTTTATAGCAATTCAATCTCACCTCAAGAAACAAGAAAAATCTCAAACAATCTAACCTTACACCTAAAGTAACTAGAGAAAGAAGAACACTCAAAGCCCAAAGTCGGTAGAAGGCAATAAATCATAAAGATCAGAGCAGAGGGGCTTCCCTGGTGGCGCAGTGGTTGCGAGTCTGCCTGCCGATGCAGGGGACGCGGGTTCGTGCCCCGGTCCGGGAGGATCCCGCGTGCCGCGGAGCGGCTGGGCCCGTGAGCCACGGCCGCTGAGCCTGCGCGTCCGGAGCCTGTGCTCCGCGGCGGGAGAGGCCGCAACAGTGAGAGGCCCGCGTACCGCCAAAAAAAAAAAAAAAAGATCAGAGCAGAAATAAATGAAATAGAAATGAAGAAAACAACAGCAAAGATCAATAAAACTAAAAGTTGATTCTTTGAGAAGATAAACAAAATTGATAAACCTTTGGCCAGACTCATCAAGAAAAAAAGGGAGAGGACTCTAATCAATAAAATTAGAAATGAAAAAGGAGAAATTAGAACTGACACCACAGAAATACAAAGGATCATAAGAGACTACTACAAGCAACTCTATGCCAATAAAATGGACAACCTGGAAGAAATGGACAAATTCTTAGAAAGGTACAGCTTTCCAAGACTGAACCAGGAAGAATTAGAAAATATAAACAGACCAATCACAAGTAATGAAATTGAAACTGTAATTAAAAACCTTCCAGGAAATAAAAGTCCAGGACCAGATGGCTTCACAGGCAAATTCTATCAAACATTTAGAAAAGAGTTAACACCTATCCTTCTCAAACTCTTCCAAAGAATTGCAGAGGGAGGAACATTCCCAAACTTGTTCTAGGAGGCCATCATCACCCTGATACCAAAACCAGACAAAGATATCACACACAAAAAATTACAAACCAATATCATTGATGAACATAGACACAAAAATCCTTAACAAAATACTAGCAAACAGAATCCAACAACACATTAAAAGGATCAATACACCACAGTCAAGTGGGATTTATCCCAGGGATGCAAGGGTTCTTCAATATATGCAAATCAATCAATGTGATATACCATATTAACAAATTAAAGAATAAAAACCATGTCATCTCAATAGATGCAGGGAAAGCTTCTGACAATATTCAACACCCATTTATGGTAAAAACTCTCCAAAAAATGGGCATAGAGGGAACTTACCTCAACATAATAAAGACCATATATGACAAACCTACAGTAAACATCATTCTCAATGGTGGAAAACTGAAAGCATTTCCACTAAGATCAGGAACAAGACAAGGATGTCCACTCTCACCACTCTTATTCAACAGAGTTTTAGAAGTCCAGCAATGGCAATCAGAGAAGAAAAAGAAATAAAGGGAATCCAAGTTGGAAAAGAAGAAGTAAAACTGTCACTGTTTGCAGATGACATAATACTATAAATAGAAAATCCTGAAGATGACACCAGAAAACTACTAGAGCTAATCAATGAATTTGGTAAAGTTGCAGGATACAGAATTAATACACAGAAGTCTCTTGCATTCCTATACACTAACAATGAAAGATCAAAAAAAGAAATTAAGGAAACAATCCCATTTACCATTGCAACCAAAACAATAAAATACCTAGGAATAATCCTCCCTAGGGAGGTAAAAGACCTGTACTCAAAAAACTATAAAACACTGATGAAAGAAATCAAAGATGACACAAACAGATGGAGAGATATACCATGTACTTGGATTGGAAGAATCAATATTGTGGAAATGACTATACTACTCAAAGCAATTGACAGATTCAATGCAATCTCTATCAAATTACCAACGGCATTCTTCACAGAATTAGAACAAAAATTTTACAATTTGTATGGAAACACAAAAGACCCCAAATAGGGTTTCCCTGGTGGCGCAGTGGTTGAGAATCTGCCTGCCGATGCAGGGGACACGGGTTCGAGCCCTGGTCTGGGAAGATACCACATGCCACGGAGCAACTAGGCCTGTGAGCCACAACTACTGAGCCTGCGCATCTGGAGCCTGTGCTCCGCAACAAGAGAGGCCACGATAGTGAGAGGCCCGTGCACCGCGATGAAGAGTGGCCCCCGCTTGCCACAACTGGAGAAAGCCCTTGCACAGAAACGAAGACCCAACACAGCCAAAAATAAATAATAAATAATTCAAAATGAATATCTGGTTATTAAAAAAAAAAAAGACCCCAATAGCCAAAGCAATCTTGAGAAAGAAAAATGGAGCTGGAGGAATCAGGCTCCCTGACTTCAGCCTATACTACAAAAGCTACAGTAATCAAGACAGTATGATACTGGCACAAAAACAGAAATATAGATCAATGGTACAGGATAGAAAGTCCAGAGATAAACCCACGCACTTATGGTCACCTAATCTATGACAAAGGAGGCAAGAATATACAATGAAGAAAAGACAGCTTCTTCAATAAGTGGTGCTGGGAAAACTGGACAGTTCCATGTAAAAGAATGAAATTAGAATATTACTTAACACCATACACAAAAATAAATTCAAAATGGATTAAAGACCTTAATGTAAGATTAGACACTACAAAATTCTTAGAGGAAAGCATAGGCAGAACACTCTTTGAGATAAAATGCAGCAAGATCTTTTTTGACCCACCTCCTAGAGTAATGAAAATAAAAAAAATAAATAAATTCGACCTAATGAAACAAAAGCTTTTGCACAGCAAAGGAAACCACAATCAAGACGAAAAGACAACCTTCAGAGTGGGAGAAAATATTTGCAAATGAAGCAATGGACAAAGGATTAATCTCCAAGATATATAAACAGCTCATACAGCCTAATATAAAAAAAAAAAAACCAATCGAAAAATGGGCAGCAGACCTATATAGACATCTCTCTGAAGAAGACATACAGATGGCCAAGAGGCACATGAAAAGATGCTCAACATCACTAATCATTAGAGAAATGCAAATCAAAACTGCAATGAAGTATCACCTCACACCAGTTAGAATGGGCATCATCAGAAAATCTACAAACAACAAATGCTGGAGAGGGTGTGGAGAAAAGGGAACCCTCTTGCACTGTTGGTGGGAATGTAAATTGATACAGCCACTGTGGAGAACAGTATGCAGCTTCCTTAAAAAACTAAAAATAGAACTACCATATGACCCAGCAATCCCACTACTGGGCATATACCCTGAGAAAACCATAATTCAAAAGGACATATGTATCCCAATGTTCATTGCAACACTATTTACAATAGCCAGGACATTGAAGCAACCTAAATGTCCAATGACAGATGAATGGATAAAGAAGATGTTGTACATATATACAAAGGAATATTACTCAGCCATAAAACGGAACAAAATTGGGTCAGTTGTAGAAACGTGGATGGACCTAGAGACTGTCATACAGAGTGAAGTCAAAAAGAGAAAAACAAATATCGTATATTAACGCATACATATGGAATCTAGAAAAATGGTATAGATGAACCTATTTCCAGGGCAGGAATAAAGACGCAGACATAGAAAACAAACATGTGGACACAGAGGGTGAAGGGGATGGTGGGACAAATTGGGAGATTAGGATTGACATATATACCCTACCATGTGTAAAATAAATACCTAGTGGGAATCTGCTATACAGCACAGGAAGCTCAGCTCTGTGCTCTGTGATGACCTAGATGGGTGGGATGGGGATGCGTGGGAGGGAGGTCCGAGAGGGAGGGGATATAGGCATACATATAGATGATTCACTTCATTGTACAGCAGAAACTAACACAACATTGTAAAGCAATTATACTCCAATTTAAAAAACGATATTTCAAGAGAAAAATAGAGCAATAGAGGATATCTAGGAGACAGATAGACATATGCAAAAATGCTCAACATCATTAATAATCAGAAAAATGCAAGTAAACTACAATTTTTGCACACTCCATACCTAGGAGTATGGCTAGGCTTAAAGGAAAAAGACTGAGTTACTAAGTATATGAAGCAATAGGAACTTTCATACCCTGTTGGTGAAGTGCAAATTGCTTTTAACACACTGGACAATCTTTTAGAATTATCTTTTGAAGTTGGACCTACTATGTGATCTAGCAATTTCATTCCTAGGTACATACAAGTGTATGTACATATGCACCAAAAAAGGTGTATATCAATGTTCATGGCAATGTTATTCATAATACCCAAGAGTTGGAAACAACCAGAATGCCCATCAACAGAAGACTGGCTAAATAGTGTGTATTTGTTCAATGGACCACTATAAAGCAACAAAAATGAAGGAGTTACACCTACACTCACACATGAAAAAAATATCTCACAAACAATATGGGGCAAAAGAAACCAAAAATGAAATAACATACACTCTAAGATTTTATCTGTAAAAAGTTCAATAAATATGCAATACTAAACTACAGTGTTTAGGGACACATGTAAGTTAGAAGAGGCATGAGGATATTTCTGGGTTGTTGGCAATGTTCTATTTCTTGATCTTCTTGACAGTAACATGAATGTTTGCTCTGTGTTAATTCGCTGAGATGTACATTTTTGTTTTCTATATTTTGGATGTGTGTTATATATTCCTACAGGATACATTTTCAAAGTAGAGGTTATGTTTTCTGGAATCAGGAAATTTTGGTTGTTTGTGACACTGGAAGTAATCTTGTGATCATATGTGTTCCAGTCAGAATGATACACTAGGACTAGATGCTGGTAAACTTTGGGAATGAATGTTCTTTAAAAGGAGGAATATATTATTTTCTCCTTGTTTAACTTTCCCTAAGTACAGTAGAAAGATGTTTCAGCCTCCCACCTCCTCCCATAAAAGCAGGCTATAATGTCAAGACGTGCAATATATTTTGAATCTATGCAAGATCTTCTTTACTGCTGTGCTTAATTTCTGAATCCAATGCTGTCACAAAAACAGATGCAATGTGATGCCCAATGGAAAGAGCAAGTACCGATTTTCATCAGCACTCCATGGCCTGTACTTTAAATTGGCCTTGCATATACTGCTCAGGCAGATGAACCACACCGTTTTTTTTTTTTTTTTTGCGGTACGCGGGCCTCTCACTGTTGCGGCCTCTCCCGCCGCGGAGCACAGGCTCCGGACGCGCAGGCTCAGCGGCCGTGGCTCACGGGCCCAGCCGCTCCGCGGCACGCGGGATCCTCCCGGACCGGGGCACGAACCCGCGTCCCCTGCATCGGCAGGCAGACTCTCAACCACTGCGCCACCAGGGAAGCCCGAACCACACATTTTTAAAAGACTTTAAGATGGAATAATAGAAAACAAAGTTCCTTTTTAAATTAAAAGTAGGGGAAGAGTGAAGAGATATGGGAACATATGTATATGTATAACTGATTCACTTTGTTATAAAGCAGAAACTAACACACCATTGTAAAGCAATTATACCCCAATAAAGATGTTAAAAAAAAATTAAAAAAATAAAAGTAGGGGTACTTTTTCTTTCACGTGGAACCAAAATCATCAAAGTAAGAGGAGGTGAGTTTTTTTATTTTCAGTACTCAACTCTATTTTGTGCTAGAAAGATTTATTGATATTATTGAAAACAATATTTATTAAACTTCGTCATGCCAAAAGCTCATAATATGTCTGTTATCCATTTTGCGTCTGATTTCAAACTAACTTGACAATTGGATCCAAAATTTAATGGAAAATGCCAAACCTTAAAAAACATTTCTAATAATTATAAATGAGTGAAAATGAGGGCTCCCTATATCTAAAATGCTAATTTGTTTAAGTGACAAGATAAATATCCTTTCTCCTTTCATCAATTATGCAATCATCTCAACTGTGAATCCAGACCTATCTCTACAAGTAAGCAGCTTGCAGAGGGAATTATTAAGTAGACAGGCCTTAGTCAATCAGTCATTTTTTAATACAGGAATTCGTCCTGCCTTACAAAACCTGCCATTAAAGTACTGGGTGACTGTTTAGGTAATGGGAGAGGTTACCAGACAACAGCTTCATATTCCTGTCTGTAGAGAGGTTCCTGTCTACAGATATTTGATGCTACTGATGGGAAACATTTATACTATGACTTGAATATACTTGTGCTGTATATAAACAAGACCTCCATGCAAGGATTCTCCAATATATGCAAATCAATCAATGTGATAAACCATATTACCAAATTGAAGGAGAAAAACCATATGATCATCTCAACAGATGCAGAGAAAGCTTTCGACAAAATTCAACACCAATTTATTATAAAAACCCTGCAGAAAGTAGGCATAGAGGGAACTTTCCTCAACATAATAAAGGCCATATATGACAACCCCACAGCCAACATCGTCCTCAATGGTGAAAAACTGAAAGCATTTCCACTAAGATCAGGAACAAGACAAGGTTGCCCACTCTCACCACTCTGATTCAACATAGTTTTGGAAGTTTTAGCCACAGCAATCAGAGAAGAGAAGGAAATAAAAGGAATCCAAATCGGAAAAGAAGAAGTAAAGCTGTCACTGTTTGCAGATGACATGATACTCTACATAGAGAATCCTAAAGATGCTACCAGAAAACTACTAGAGCTAATCAATGAATTTGGTAAAGTAGCAGGATACAAAATTAATGCACAGAAATCTCTAGCATTCCTATAAACAAGACCTCCAGTTCACCAGTTTTGGGGGTAGAAAATAAATTCATATCTGTGGATTATTCAAATTAAATATTTCAAATCCCATTTTCTAAGCATATCTTTCTTTCCTGTTATGGTTCCCTTGCTCTAATTCCTTTTAGATAATTGCAAAGACTCAAGACTAACATCATCCCCAGCCTCATTCCTGTTACAACGAGCTGAGAACTTAGATTTCTTCACTGGCAACCGCTGACTCTTCCCATGAAGAGTCAGTATTAAAACACTGTGATTCTCTTTGCTGTACACAAAAAAAACACAACACTGTAAATCAACTATACTTCAATTAAAAAAAAAAACAACCCGACAATGTGATTCTGCCAATTCTCTCCTATTGTGTGATTAGCAGGGAGTGAGGAAGGGTGGGGAGGGGGGAGAGCCACTCTTCCAGAGCCTCCTCTTCAACTCCTACTAAAAAGTCCCAGGTCAATTGGTATTTACTTAGCAACTAACCCTAAAGAGGTTTTTCATTTCAGGCGTACATTCTTTGAAATCTGTCCCTCCTTCCTCTCATCCTCTACACCTTTTTTCCCTCAGAGTACTACCACCTCCTTTTGCTTTCCTTCTCTTACAAAAGCCTACCCCAATTTTCAGTTCCCAAGATGAATAACACTCTCTAGGGGAAAATCTACTATTTTTATAGTTCAGGAAGGTTTTTTTGAGACTTCTTTGAACTTCGGATTACATAGAAATGTGCTATTCAAATTTTAAGTAATTTCTTTAGGAATTCTTTTGGATTATGTCTACCTGCAACAAATTCTTAGTTTTTCTTCATCTGAGACTGTCTTAATTTCACCTTCATTCCTGAATGATATTTTCAATGGATATAGAATTCTGGATTTTCAGTTCTCTTTCAGAAATTTAAAATGTTGCTCTGTTTCTTTCCAGCCTCCATGGATTATGATATGACATCCATTAAATTTAATAATGTCATTTTTCATGTCTGCTTTCAAGATTATTTTTCATTAGTTTTCAGCAGCTTGCTAATAATGTATATTAGAATAGATTTCTTTGGCTGAATCATCTTTGGTATCTGATGAGCATTTTGAAACTCTAAGTTTACATATTTTACCAAATTTGTAAAGTTTTCAGCCATTATATTTTCTAAGATTTTGTTCTGCACACACTTTTGCTTTACGTCTGGAAATATAATTAAATGAATATTAGACCTCTTTTAAAAATTGTAACACTGATCCCTGAACCTCTACATTTTTTGATGTTCTTCACTTTGTCATTCAGATTGGATAATTTCTATTGATCTACATCAAGTTCATTGATCTTTCCCCTTTTGTCTTCATTATGCTATTGAGCCAATCCAGGGAAATTTTTACTTTGGTTATTTTCTTTTTGCTTCTAAAATTTTCATTTTTAATATTACTTTTTCTTTGTTGAGACTTTTTATCCTTCCTTATGTTTCAAAAGTGTTTACCCTTACTTTCAGGAACGTGGTTTTAATAACTGCTTTAAAGTTTTTGATATGTCCAATATCTGTGTCATCTCGGCATAGTTACTCTAGTGTCTTTCTCCTTGTGAGATATTGAATGTTTTTGTTTCTTTGTATACCAAGTAATTCTGTACTATACCCCTGCCCTCGTGTTAAGAGACTCTGAGTCTTGTTTAAATCCTATAAAGAATGTTGGTTTTGAATATCTGTTTGCTTTAGAAGGCAACTGACCTAGTCAGATATAGTCCACAAGTTCCTTCCCACTTTTATATTGTGACTTCAATATCAGTTCAGTTTTCAAAGGCTTTGCAGTGCCATTCCCACAGGGGTCAGTCTAGGACCCGGGCCATGTCAAAACTGCAGTTCAGTTCTCAGAGCTTTTGCTATGCCATTAAGGGTACTATTCATGCATTTGCAGGTCAGCAGTGAGCCCAGGGATTCATGCAAAACTTTATGGGATTGCTTCTTTGAGCTTCCTCCTTTCTACAATCTCGCCAACACTTTGCAGTTCCCAGAAGCCCTCGCTTCCTGGTTCTTTGGCTAAAACTCTGAGGTTTTGGTTTTCTGGTCCCACCATGCACTTCCCATCACTGTGTATGCCTCCAGGGCAAAGGGGTAGAGAATAGAGAGGAAAAAGCAATGGGGATTCCCCCTATGCTACTGCATCCACAGGACCTATGATCAGAAATATTTTCTTTCTCTGCTAGTTTTAGGTATCTGCCCAGCTGCCATCATTGTTTCTACTACTGCCCCTGTGGGATTGCGTGGGGGCAATCTCTTGGCTAGGACAGGAGAAAACAGAAATAAATAAGCACAGAAATAAATAAACATGAAATCTTCCTCACTCTCTTTGACACATAGGGGTCCATTTTCCCAGTCCTCATAACAGAAATAGAGCGCTTCTCTTGGAGCTCTTTCTGTACCTGATGTGATGTATTGGGTTTCAGGCTGCATTTGCATTCAGGCCAGGAAATACAAAGGGAAAAAATCTTATCACTGAACTAGCAGTGGGTTACACTTTTAGTGGTTCCACCATTTATTTTTCAGTCCTCAGTCACCTCACACATTCTGTCCAGGGACTGTAGTTGCATTCATTTGGAGAGACAGGGTAGAGTATGCATATTCTACCTTGACCAGAACAGAAATGCCATTTTTAAAAAAAAAATAATTCAAAATTCTTTCAGTAGTGTTAAGTATATTCACGTTGTTGTGCTACAGATCTCCAGAACATTTTTGTCTTGCAAAACTTTAAGTGTATACCCACTGAATAACAGCTCCCCAAGTCCCCCTTCCTCCAGTCTCTGGAAACCACCATTCTACTTTGTATTTCTATGTTTGACTACTTTAGACACCTCATGTAAGTAGAATCACACTATTTGTCTTTTTGTGACCTGTTTTATTTCACTTAACATATTGTCAAGGTTCATCCATGTTGTAGCATGTGACAGGGCAGTCTTCTTTTTAGGACTGAATAATATTCCATTGTATATATATACACATTTTCTTTATACATTCATCCACTGATAGAAAATGTATTTTTTTACCTCTTGGCTTTTGTGAATAATGTTGTTATAAACATGGTGTACAAATAACTTTGAGACACCTCTGCTTTCAGTTGTCTTGGATAGACATAGCCACAGGTGGGATTACTGGCTTATATGGTAATTCTATTTTTAATTTTTTGAGGAGCCTTAATACAGTTATCTATAGCAGCTATACCATTTTACATTTCCACTAACAGTACACCAGGGTTCCAAGTTATCTACACCCTCAACCACACTTGTTTATTTCTGTTATTGTTTTCTTATAGTGACCATCATAATGGGTGTATGGTAGTATTTCATCGTGGTTTTGATTTGCTTTTCTCTCTAACGGTTTGTGATATTGAGGATCTTTTTATATGTTTGTTAGCCATTTGTATACCATCTTTGGAGAAATGTTTATTCAAGCCCTTCAGTTGAGTTATTTATTTTTTGTTGTTGTTGAGTTGTAGGAGTTCTTTACATATTCTGGATATCTACTCCTTATCAGATATATGATTTATAAATATTTTTTTCCATTTTGTGGACAGAACCTCCATTTTCTTTTAGCTTCCAGTGTTACTATTGAGAGGTCTGCTTTCCTGATCTTTGGAAAACACCTACCCCAGCCTGCTTTGGGGGAAAGCTTATATGATCTTCTCTTTTCCCCCAGTGGTCCAAAATTTCTTGACAGTATACTTTGGCATTTGTGTGTTTTGCTCCATTTTTATGGATCTTTTCCATTCTGAAACTCCCCTCCCTCCAGTTCTGGGAAATATACTTGACTTGGTTCTATGATGATTTCTCCCTTTCCATGTTGGTTTCCATATTTTCTTTTATTCTAACATCATCTGGATTTATTTTTGAGAACCTGTCTTCTATCAGTGAAGTTTACATTTATTGTGATCTGAATTTATTTCTATTATATTATTTTGTTTTTTATTTCCTATGTTGTATTGCTGCATTTGCTTCTTTTGCCTCTGCTCTTTTTAGACTACTCTTGGATTGTTAGAACTTTATTTTCTTTTATTTTTTTTATTGGGTTGAAATTTGCACATATTCTTTACTTTCCATAGTGATTTAGCCTTAAGACCCTATCTACTATGTTTAGCCTTAAGGGCCTATCTACTATGTCACTGCAGTTGTTAGAATCCCAACCCTATCCCCTTTGACCTACATTTCATATCCAGCAATCCGTGGGCTGCCTAATGCTTGCTGCTATCTTTTGAGTTGGGTCTATTTGTGTCAAAAAAACATTTGTAGTGGGTCTATTTGTTTATTTATTTTATTTATCCAGCATTTCTGTGTTTGTAACAGGAAGGGTTACATTGCAGAGTTCAGTCTATCATGTTGCTTTACAGAGTAGTCTACCCTTAACAATTGTCATCAAATATAAATATATATGTACATATGTATGTATGTGAATGTATCAATTGAGTGATGAAGTAAAATAAGGACGTGATTTTCTACGATTCCACATAATATAGCTTTTGCTAGCATTAACTTGATAAAGAGCGCTACGTTATTTTGTATGAACCAAAGACAATCCTTCTGACAACTTTCAAAGCCTTTGTAGTTTTAGAAAGGATGCCCTATAACTATCTCAGCCAAGTTTGAAAGATAATGAATACTGCGAACAGCAGTGTACTACAATCCCCAATACGACAAACTTGCAGTTGTTTTAGGGAATGAAATTTGGAAGTACGTATCAGACCTTCTGAACTTTGAACGAAGTTTAAAAGCCTGGCAGCACTTTTTTTTTTCTAAACAGTGTGCTAGTTGACTTAGAAAACGACTTCTCTATTTGAACCATGGCTTGTATCCCTCTATGTTAGCCATAGCAAATGTTCATCATTATTTTAAAAGCTGGAGAGTAGGAGGGAGAGTAAAATATCTGCCTCCAGCATTTTTTTCTCCAAAAATAAAAATAAAAGAGAAAAGACGCATAAAACAATATTACGCTGCATTCTCCACTTTGTCGTTCAATGTCTTACAATTGCCTAATTGTTCATCAGCTTCACAAAAGAAATGCCTTTTATTTTCTCCAGGCACTTAGAGATGACTAAGTGTCACTTAGTCAATTGGCAGAACAAAGAAGTCAATTATGGATCACATTTTCTCTGTTTCGTTATTCTTGAAAATAATTCACTTTATTGGTGTAGTGTTCTGGAAAGGTGAGGGATTGACAGGTCTGGAGTACAGAAATATCAACCCATAGATTCAGGTTGCACACATGCATTTCTGTTTAAAACTAGAGGTGAAAAGGTAACCATTTCTCAGTCTCTTCATATTGAAAACTACTCTAAAAATTAAAATACTAAAAACTTCTGACTTCCGCCAAGTATATTTCACCTCAACTTAAAGTCACATGCTCACATTTCCCTTTCCTCACCAGTCCTATTGATTAAGCTAGTCCTCAATCATCTCTCTGATATACGTACAGTGATTTAGGATTACAACATAAAAAGCTTAAAGTATAATTTTTTGTAGTTTCCCTCTAGCTAAAAAGTAATATTACTCTTGTGGAAATTTGGAAAATATATACACATAAAGAAGAAAATAAAAATTACCAGTAACTTCATAACACAGAGAAAACCACTGTTAACATTTTTGAATAAT
Organism: Phocoena sinus; assembly: GCF_008692025.1. NCBI lineage: Eukaryota > Metazoa > Chordata > Mammalia > Artiodactyla > Phocoenidae > Phocoena > Phocoena sinus. Next base: position 103,197,530 of record NC_045765.1, on the reverse strand, counting down.
CTTGCCATAATTTTCTGTATTTATATTAATAATCTATAATCATATGAATGTTATTTTATAACTTCATTTTTATATTTTTGAGCATTTTTAAGAGATCAAATGTTCCTGCTAAAATGATTTTTAATTGCTAAATTATTGTCCATAAATGGACATACCCTAATTTGTTAAACCATTCCTTTCATATTGGACAGCCAAAATATTTACACTATGTGCTATCATAAATAACATTGAAAAGAATACCATTGAATGGGTGTCTCTATTTTCTTAGAGTAACTTACTTGTAGCAGACTTACTACAGTAAAAATTACTGATGTTAAGGCTTACACAGTATGTGGTCAAATCACTTTCCTCAAATTTATTAATTTACTGTCCTAAAAGTAGAGTCAGTTTCATTTTATATTCATAAAAAATTTTTGAATGATGAAAATAATAGTTTAACAATCAATTGACCATGGACGGCCTTAAGGCGTAGAGTCAAGCTATTGCATTTTTCTATTAGTTGTATAGAAAATTAAATTCACTATTGAAGAATGTGTGTTCCTTTATTGTTTGTATTTTTTCAGTACAATGTTAGAAAAAAATTTTAATTTTATACTTTTAACTATCGTTTAATCTTGTATACTAGTAAATCTCTGAAATAACTCATTGTTATTCTGACCATTTTAATGTAAATTTGTTACTCAGAAGTATAAAACATATTCATGTAGCAACATGTTTCCTTACCTTAAGAAAGGTGTCTAATTATAGAATATCTCATTATGCTTTTGTTTTAAAAAAAACCAACATGCACTTTTCCTTTTAAAATTCAACTGAAAACTTTTGAGAGACTGGTAAAAGTTGGAGAAAAGTCTGGAGAAAACATGCACAGATGTTTGCTATTTTCTTTAAATCACTTTTTTTTCCAGAAAGTGTTCATTTTACCAGAATTTACTAAATATGGGAATAAAACTGCTGCAGAGTACAATCTATATCCACAAATGGAATTATCGAGTTATATTCAATCTATTCTGTATTTTTTAACAGCGAGTGCATTTTCTATATGCAGAGCGAGCACTGAAGAGCACCACAGCCACAAACTGCGATTAGAAAAGCTGCTTGTTTAGCAGTTTCAAAGAGAACCAACATGACAATCAAACACGGAAAGAGCAGATGGAAAATTTATTTTAGGACATGCAGCAATAATAGAGAAATTAGGGAGCAATTAAAACATGAAAAAAATCAACTTAGCTGAGAAAGTGAATCTAAAGATAGTTCAATTCCCAATTACGCTTTTTTTTAAACCAAAGTTTGAATTAGAAAGAGTGAAATCTGAATGTTCTTTTAAGAAATAAAGTATAGCTTAGAGTGACATGTGGGGATTGTTTAAAACAGTCTTAAAAACCAGAGCAATTATTCAATACTATCATTTATTTTTAGAGGATAAATTATTGGTACCTATATTTGACTGTCTGGTAGCGGGCAACAGTATCAGAAACTCACTGTAGACAGCCTTGTACGTTTTTTAATTAACTACTTCTCAAAATAAAAATTTTTGTTTTAAGTTGGTTGCATAAGAGTAAAGGTTTCACGTATGAGTTTCTCAGACATTTTGTACCTAACACATCAGGAGAAATTATGGTGACCTTTGAAAATAAAGCTTTCTCTAAATCAATACAACTGGATTTAGATGGAATATGCCAAGGCACAAGAATACTTTCATAGTAATAGTTGCACCTCTAAATGAAAATGAATTGTAGTATTCAGTAGAGGTAATTCCAGACACTTACCCAGAAATCTTATACTGCTAGCACTTGAGCTTAACGCTGAGGGCAGCCGTAATACTGTGAGGCGAAGAGGCCAGCCATGATACTGTGAGGCGTAGAGGCAAGTGGAAGTGAAATAGTTTGCCCGTGCTAATAAAATAGGGTCACAAGTTGGATTCCCTGGAAGCCAATCTTAAGCCAAGGATTCATGTGCTAGTGATTTATTAAGTGCTCCCATGTGAAACCAATAAAGGAGTGGCAAAAACAACTCAAGGAAGAGGTTGAAACTAACCAGGTGCTATTTCAGGCAAAGGCCCTTGGAGGGTGGCTTCAGCCTAATCTAGAGGGAATTTTGAAGTGTTATTATAGCTTAGTTTATGCCAACACATAAATGCACCTCCAGGGAAGACGTGGCTTCATTAAATTAAGCTGCCACCAAAAGACTATTGGTCTCCTCAAGGGTTGATAACACACTGAGCAATTAATGTCAGATTCCACACCTGACAAGTCAGATATTCAGCCCCAGTATTGGGCCTAAGCATGGTCTCCAATCTAACAGCACAGGCTACTCAATTTGCAGGCCTAAAGTGGGAAAAGCTGTGGTTGGAGCAGAGTTCTTTTCCGTGGGGGGAGCTCAGGGAGAGTTGGTCACTGAAGGAAGGGTGAAACATAAGAAGCAAGCACATATATTTCTAACATTCATTCTATCTTATGGAAGAGTAATGAACAGGGAGCAATACACATCATTATCTGGACACTTCTCAGTCTATAGAATTCTTGAGGAATAAACTCAGAAGATGCTTTGTGTGGTGGGGGGCATGGTAATGAAACACAACTGGGGAATGCTCTTCACGGGCCATAGGAATATAATTATGAGAACGTAAGATGATTGGGGGAGAATTGGTAGATTCTTCTTGAAAAACTTCCATGTTGTATTTTTTTTAATTGAAATATAGTTGACATACAATATTATGTTAGTTTCAGGAGTACTACATAGTGATTTGACATTTGAATACATTATGAAATGATCACTATAGCAAGTCTAGTAACCATCTGTTTCCATATAAAGTTATTACAATATTATTGACCATATTTTTTTATGCTGTATATTACATCCGCATGGCCTATTTATTTTATAACTGCAGGTTTGTACCTCTTAATCTCCTTCACCTATTTCACCCACCCCTCAACCCCCTCCCCTCTGGCAACCACCCATTTTTTCTCTGTATCTATGAATCTGTTTTGTTTTATTTTGTTTGTTCATTTGTTTTGTCTTTTAGATACCAAATATAAATGAAATCATAAGGCATTTGCCTTTCTCTGTCAGACTTATTTCAATTAGCATAACACCCTCTAAATTCATCCATGTTGTTGCAAATGGCTAGATTTCTTTTTTTTAATGGTTGAGTTATATTCCGTTGTATACTTATACCACTTCTTTATCCATTCATCTATTGATAGGTACTTAGGTTGCTTCCATATCTTGGCTTTTGCAAATAACGCTGAAATGAACACAGGGGTGCATATAGCTTTTCTTTTTTTTTCCGGTACGCGGGCCTCTCACTGTTGCAGTCTCTCCCGTTGCGGAGCACAGGCTCCGGACGCGCAGGCTCAGCGGCCATGGCTCACGGGCCCAGCCCCTCTGCGGGCATGTGGGATCTTCCCACGAACCCGTGTCGGCAGGCGGACTCAACCACTGCGCCACCAGGGAAGCCCGCATATAGCTTTTTGAATTAGTGTTTTGGTGTTCTTCTGTTAAATACCCAGAAATAAAATGGCCGGTTCACATGACAGTTCTATTTTTAGTTTTTTGAAGAACCTCCATACTGTTTTCCATAGTGGCTACACCAATTTACAATCCCACTAACTGCATGAAGGTTCCTTTTTCTCTGCGTGCTCACCAGCACTTGTTACTTATTGTCTTTTGATGATAGTCATTCTGACAAGTGTGAGGTGATATTTCTTTGTGGTTTTGATTTGCATTTCTCTGATGATTAATGATATTGAGCATGTTTTCATGTGTCTATCTGTATGTCTTCCTCAGAAAAATGTCTACTCAGGTCTTCTGTCCATTTTCCAATTGGGTTGTTTTTTGATGTCAAGTTGTATGAATTCTTTACATATTTTGGATATTAACCCTTTATCAGATATATCATTTGTAAATATCATCTCCTATTCCGTAGGCTGCATTTTTGTTTTGTTTTGTTTCCTTCACTGTGCAAAAACTTTTTAACTTGATGTAGTCCCATTTGTTTATTTTGAAGTTAGCTAAATGAGTAAGTACCTGAATGAATGAGGCCTCCAAACCACATGATTATGTGGTTTGGAGGCTTGTTCTGGTTCATTGTGAAATCTGAATTTGTTTTCCTGCCTATAGATGAGGATAGAATGTATCCACATTGGATCTCTTCGAAGGCTGGTTTGCTGGAGGCAAAAAGAAGTAATCCTGGTCCTAATGCAATGGTCTTCAAAATAAAAATAGAGCTAAATCTAGGAAATAATATTTTTGTTTTTTATTATTTTAAGTAAAACATGGTTTGTATTTGTTGAAAAAAATTAAGCAAAACAGGTACATAATGTTCTGTTGAAAATCCTCTCCCAGTTCCCCACCTTCACCCTCAGGTGCAATCACTATTATTTGGTATGTACCTCTTTGTGACCTTTCATTAAAGCATCCTGTATAACTCTTTATTTAAAAAACCCTGGGGGGGAAATTATTCTTGATTCTGTCACTTTAAAATAGTGTATGAGTAAAGTGCAAGTTTACCCCTCTGTCCTTTTTGCTGTCTTCAGATTTAACTTCTAGAAATAATCACTGTTTTAAACTTTGTATTTATTCTTCCCTATTTTAAAAAACAAGGGAAGAAAAGTAACTGAGTAGGAAAGCTGGAATTCTCTTTAAAAGGGGAGGGGGCGGGGCGGGGCTTCCCCGGTGGCGCAGTGGTTGAGAGTCTGCCTGCCGATGCAGGGGATACGGGTTCGTGTCCCGGTCCAGGAGGATCCCACATGACACGGAGCGGCTGGGCCCGTGAGCTATGGCCGCTGAGCCTGCGCGTCCGGAGCCTGTGGTCCGCAATGGGAGAGGCCACAACAATGAGAGGCCCACGTATCGCAAAAAAAAAAAAAAAAAAAAAAAAAAAAAAAAAAAAGGGTGGGGGAGAGGGGGCAAAAAACAGATAGACTTTCCTGTCTATTTCTGTTTATTAGTCATCAATTCCATAAAGGTTTTGAGGTTATCTTGTAACATATATGCAATATAATGAAAAATCTAGATAGAAGAAATGAGGCCAAATATAAAAGTGAAACCTATATTGCATACCATAGATTTCAATGGGGTAATTATATTTCAGCCTAGGACTTGGCTTTGACTTGGGAGGCAATCAGAAGAGAGGAATGGACTTCTGGGTTCTGCTGAGGATGTAGAAAGCTGGAAAGTGTACCCCTCTGAGCCTCACAGCAACAAATTCAGATAATATATAAAATCACAACTTGTTTTGAACCCCATGGAATTTAAGCTGAGGGTAACTAACTAACCTAAAATCTAAGGAAAGACAGGAACTTCCAAGGAGAGACAGGACAAGCGCACTTATTTACCTTGACACCATACAATCTGGTAAGAAAAATTCACCCAAAAATTTTAACCAGTTGGTAGAGGCCAAATGTGGGCTAACAGGAGGACATGGAACATGTAGGGGACACAGACACTGGGAGGATTCATCCCACTCACCAGCTCTTCTTCATAGACCTCACCAGGTGTATACAACCAGAACTGGAGCAAACTTTTATAATTAATAATTAATGTTTTATGTAAGTTGTTTCTAAGGACAGAAAAAGAATCCATTTTATGAAATGAATACAACCTGAATGTCAAAGCAGAATTGTAGCAGTATAGAAGAAATTATATGGAAATTTCACTTAAAAAAATGTAAAACCCCTTAATTAAAATGCTAACTTAATTCTACAGACTATTTTTAAAAGAAGACAACCATGATTGATTAAGATCCATCTCAGGATAGAGTAGGTGAAGAATGGGATTAGGGATTGGGATGAGGGAACAAAAAGTAAAACAAAACAAGATAAATGAAATAAAATCAGCATCATAAATTGATGATGATAGGAAACTTCACATTTATTCTATATACCTAAATTTTAATTAAAAAGAAAGTAAACTAGAGCAAGGAGAAGGTATGGAAAATCACATGAAATATTCTTATTTTGGAGATGGTCAGATGTCACCCTGGGGAGAGCAAATATATTTTTTTCCCTGCTTGTCTGCACTCTCCTCCCACCAGCAGGCAGTGTCATTTGGTTGGTCCCATCTCTGTGAACAAAGACTGATAATGTGTTTCATGATGTCACTACCTAGCAAGAACCCCTTGGCTTTGAGATTCTGTAAACTCTGAGAAAGTGAGACCCACATGGTCAGAATTTTGCACAAGTAATATAGAACAATAAAAATTAGAAAGTAAAAAAAAATCGTATCACTTAGAAACATAATAAATATTAGGCAAATATCATTCTAGACATCTCTCTGTTCTCATCTGTGGATAGAAGGATAGAGGTATGTAGAGATACCTAGAAATAATTTCATAAATAAGAACATACCATGCGTGTTCTTTTCAAGTGAAGAATTAAATTAGCTTTATTTGAATTTAACAAAAGAAAATGAGGTGAAACTGAAATAATTGCTAACTTCACATAAATATTTCTTCCCTACAAGATATGACGGTTCCTAAAATATACCTATAATGTTGAGAAGGAGAATGACTATACATTCATTAGGAATTAAAATATTAACTACATTAAAATATTCTAGATATTAATTAACTCTCTAATATTAAATATAGATAAATTAATAATTTGGAACTTGTTTCCACCAGAAATTTAAAAATATGTCCAGAAATTCTTTGAAATTTTTTCTGATAAGAGGTGTAGTTAACTCACCCTATTCTCCCTTTGAGAGAGGAAGAAGCAACATCTGAGATTAGGACATGAAGGGCATTGTGGCATTGTGGCTTCTGTCTTGCTCTCTCTCTCGGACCACTCATTCTCGGAGAAGCCAGATGTTATGTCATGAGGATATTCAAGCAGCCCTAGGGTGACAATGAGGAGCTGGGGCCTCCTGAGAATGGTAGCAAGGAACTGAGTCCTTTTGTCACAGCCTTTGAGTGATTCTCCAGCAGACCCTCCAGGCCCAGTCAAATGCCAGCCAACATTCTGACCCATGAGAAATGCTGAGTCAGTACCACCCAGCTAAAATAACCCCAGATTCCTGATCCACAGAAACTGTGACATGATAAATGTTTGATCTTCTAAGCTGAAAGTTTTGGAGTGATTTGTTATACAGCACTACATTGTGAATACAGCCTTTTTTCCCCCTGAATTGTAAAATTTTGATTCACTTTTTAATGCTGGATTTTGTTTGCTCATTTTTCTTTTCCAGAAGAATTAAGTGTTTGTCTCTGCCTTTAAATCAGATGATAATTTAGCTCAGCAGAAAATCCTTGGATCAGACTTCCTTTCCCTCACAACTCTGTAGAGGTTGACACTCCATCTCCTAGCATTGAATAAACATACTAGTTCCTCCACCACAATTTTCCCATTTATGCCTTGACTGTTTTAATCTGGTCGTCAGATTTTTTTAAACCTAAAATTTATTTAATATTAAAATTTATTTAAAAAATTTTTTAGATTTCCAGAAAAGTTGTGAAGATCATACAGAGACTTCCCATATACCCTGTATTCCTTTGTAATTAACATCTCATGTTAACATTGAGTCGGAGAATTTAACATATTTGCAAAATGAGAAGAGCAATTCTGATTAGAAATTAAATGTGGGGTTATTGTATATAGGTAATTTTTGAAGCTGTCATCATGGAAGAGATTACCTAGGAAGTGAGTTGTACAAAGAAAGAGCCTAGGGCAAAACCTTAAGAAAACCCAATACTTAACGGTTAGATAGAAAGGAATGAGGCTACAAAGTAAATATAGAGAAACTCATGGTCAGAAATACAGGGGAAAACCAGGAAAGTGCAGTGTTACAGAAGCTAATGTGAGAATATTTCATGAAAGGCATAGTCAAGGTTATCAAATGTTACAGAAAAATCAAGAAAAATAAGTGTCCCTTAAGGTATATGACATGGAATTCCCTCTTTAAATAGGAAAACAGAAAACTCACCAACAATGAACATATTTAATATTTCAAATGGGTAATATTCTGGGGAGTTTTAACAAAGATAAATATCTTTTGAAATGTCTAATTTTAATGTCCAATGAAATTTAAGGCAAAACTGCATTCATCAAAAGGAGTCTATTCTTAGATGATGTCAGGTTCTGCACTTGCAATTAGAGTATACATGCCCTAAGCTATGTGTTTTGGGGACATTGGAAAATGCAGAAGTCTCCTAATCATAGCTGATTAGACCAAGGGTGAATCTTTGATATTACATGACCCAGTCAGAGTCCTTTCCCAAACCTAAATTAGGACTGGGAATGAGAGAGTGAGAGTCAACTTCTCCACGAGATTATAATAATAACACATGGATTCAAACACCTTTTTGCCCCTAATGAGGTTTGTATAGGCCAGAAAGCCATCTGCTCTGAAAGGGGCAGCTTGTATTTTTTGGGTTTTATTTTCTTTTTAATATTGAAGTATAGTTGATTTACAATGTCATGTTAGTTTCAGGTGTACAGCACAGTGATTTAGTTTCATATATATATATGAAATGTATTTTTTCTTTTTCAGATTCTTTTCCCTTATAGGTTGTTATAAAATATTGCATATAGTTCCCTGTGCTATACAGTAGGTCCTTGTTGGTTATCTATTTTATATATGGTAGTGTGTATATGTTAATCCCAAACTCCTAATTTATTCCTCCCCCCTTCCCCTTTGGTAAACATAAGTTTGTGGGCCTATTTCTGTTTTGTAAATCAGTTCACTGCGTCTTTTTTTTTTTTTACATTCCACATATAAGTGGTATCATATGATCTTTGTCTGGCTTACTTCACTTAGTATGATAATCTCTAGATCCATCCATGTTGCTGCAAATGGCATCATTTAATTCTTTTTTATGGCTAAGTAATATTCCCTTGTATATATGTACCACATCTTCTTTATCCATTCATCTGTCGATGGACATTTAGGTTGTTTCCATGTCTTGGCTATTGTAAACAGTGCTGCAATGAACACTGGGGTGCATGTATCTTCTTGAATTATAGTTTTCTCCAGATATATGCTCAGGAGTGGAATTGCAGGATCATATGGTAACTCTATTTTTAGTTTTTTAAGGAACCTCCATACTGTTCTTTATAGTGGCTGTACCAATTTACATTCCCACCAACAGTGTAGAAGGGTTTTTTTTTCCCCCCACACCCTCTCCAGCATTTATTATTTATAGACTTTTTGATGATGGCCATTCTGACTGGAGGTGATACCTCATTGTAGTTTTGATTTGCATTTCTCTAATAATTAGTGATGTTGAGCATGTTTTCATGTGCCTGTTTGCCATCTGTATGTCTTCTATGGAGAAATATCTATTTAGATCTTCTGCCCATTTTTTTGATTGGGTTGTTTGTTTTTATGTTATTGAGCTGTATGAGCTGTTTGTATATTTTGGAAACTAATCCCCTGTTGGTCGCATCATTTGCAAATATTTTCTCCCATTCTGTGGGTTGCCTTTTTGTTTTGTTTATGGTTTCCTTTTGCTGTGCAAAACTTCTGAGTCTGAGTAGGTCCTATTTGTTTATTTTTGTTTTTATTTCCATTACTCTAGGGGCAACTTGTTCTGATCTATCTCTCATTTCTTTAATTCTCTCCCTGTGTACGTCTTAACTGCCATTGTGCTTTGAGGGAGTTCTTACGTATCTGTGTGCACTTTAGCCATAGAATTTCCAGGGTTTTTTAATAGGCTATATCACCATTCACAATTTCCAGTTCTTAGTTTACATTTGGAGATTATGCTTTTAATTCCAAGAGCATAATAAGCATAGTTTTTTTTTTATATACAATCTGTGTCTGGTAATTTCATTGACTAGTGTGCCTGTGGATCTATTTCATTGTCTATAGCGTTAATTGCTTATGTTGTCTTTTCCTCTCACCTTTGGTTGTGTGATAGATGTTCTATTTGAAAAATAATTTGTAGAAATAATTTGAAACCTAAAATGAAGTTATCTTCATTTAGAGAGAATTTCCTTTTGGTTTTGGGTGCACAAGCAAAACAGATGACCTTCAGTTAGTTTCAAAGTGTGAAGTTTTCTGTGCAACCCAAATGACTGAGAGCTCATTGCACCTGATTGCAAAGGTTGTAGTACTTTCTATTTGTCCATGTTCCTAAGGTGTGGCCCACAGGGGTTGTTCACCAGGGCCACCTGCCTTGCTAAGCCTTGGACTTAGCTTTTGTTGCTCTAGATCAAAGTGGTTATCAAAGGTACTGCTCAGCTTCTTAAATCTGCAAATATCTCCGGCACAAAAGGAGCTCAAAAGACCCAGTGCTCTTGGGTTTCTATATTCTCGTGGACATTGACATGGTTACTTCTCACTAACATTTTGAACTTGAATATTTTTCTGGTTGGCTCTCATGTTTTGTGGAATCTGAACTTAAACAATTTGTGGGTCCCTCTTTAAGAAAAATTGTACAAAATTAGATATAAGGCCTTAAGAGGAAATATTGAGTGAGGGGCCCTGAAACTTAAGGTAGGGAAGTACCGTAATGTATCTTTAATGACATGAACCCTATTCAACATGGTGTTAAGAGTCACATCATGAAGAACAGCAGAGCTAACACAGCAGAACACCCCTCCCTGTCCACATGCATCTGCTCTTTGAGTGGAGTGGCAGGCAGAATCAACCACATTATTTATATAGTTATTTATATCTCATTCCCACTCTTTTTCTCTCATATAAGGAAGCATATTTGAATCTAAAGAAGTAAAATTTTCATGTGATGCAACTCCATTATTATCTGCAATTTTTCTTTTGAAGGCTTCTTTAAGAGTTATTTCAAAGTGCATATTCTAATTCCAGATGAATATAAATTTTTAGTTACTTTTTATTGTTAATTATAAACTTTATTACATTGTTGCCAGTATTATAATCTGTGTGGTTTATACTTTTTGGAATTATTGAGATTATGTTGAGGTCAAATGGTTAACATTTTAATGTTTTGTGTACATTCTAAAAGAACGCATATTTTCTATTATTGGTAGGAAGTTCGGTACAAATCAATTAGATTAAATCTATTAAATATGCTCTTAAAATTCTCTATAGCCTTACCTATTTTGTGCCTATATTATTTATTGATATCTGAAAGAAATGCCTAATGGCTGTATACTCATCAATGCTCAATATGGTTGGCTTTTTTCAATTCTGATAGCATGCAAAAAAATGGTATCTGGTGGACCAGAAATTGTGAATAGTCTGTGAAAAATGAAAGAGAATATGACCTAATTGGAAAAAATTTTAAGTCTGAAACACAGGAAGAGAGGTACACTTCTTGCCGTGATTAGCAACAGAGATTGGATTTATATCTCCACTGAAAACAATTATAAAACTGGATTTGATCGCTAAAAGAACAATTATAAAACTGGATTCGATGCCTAAAAGAACTGTTTAAGACATTGGAGAACAGGCAGGTAAGAATCATTAAGGGAAACATAGGGCTGAACTCTATGATTGCTTGGCTTTCTGCAGGGAGGCACATGGGATACTGTGAAACATGGAGGGCAAAATGATGCTCTTACTGAATTGACAGCATGGAGATTGGAGTTCAAAGAAGCTGAGGCACCTGAGAGTTGCAGGCCAGAGTTATGGAGAAGAGGAGATATGAAGAAAAAGAGCTTCAAAGTTCTGCATAGGAGTTTTCTTGAGTCTTTGCTGAACACTAAGATAGACAAGCATTGGGCAAAGAGGGACCAGGGTTTTAAGCTGAACACTTTCCAGAGCTCACAGAGAGGAGAGTTTTGGATGTTCACTCAGGGAATTCAACAGAAGCTCCAGAAGATCCATGTAGAATTAAACTATCCCTAGAGTCAAGGCTACTCTAAGCCCACCCAAACAAATTTTGAAAATGCCAAGGAAGTCATAAATAAAATCTAAAGCCTAGTAAGGTAACAGAACCCAAGGTCAATGTACAAAAATCATTTTTATTTGTATACAGGTAACAAATCAACTATTATAAATTAAAAAATTTAAAAAGCATTTAAACTAGTATTAAAAGCATGAATTGTTTAGAGCTAAATTTAACATAATGTATTCAGGTGCCGACCTGGATACTGGGACCTACAAAGATTGTTGTGAGAAATTAAAGAAGATTTAAATAAATGGAAAACGATATCATGTTCATTCAGCAGAATACTCAATATTGTGAAGGTGTCAGTTCTTCCTAAATTCATTTGTAGATTTAATGTAATCCTAATCAAAATCCAAGCAAGGCTTTTTATAGAAAATGAAAACATTTTTCTAAATTAGATTAGAATGGTTACAATGGAAAAGACATACAATATCAAACGAAGGATGTGGAGCAACTGGAATGCACATTGTTGGTGGGAATACAAAGTAATATACCTACTGTATTAGTCTTCTATTGCTGTGTAACAAATTACCACAAACAGTGGCTTAAAACAACACACATTTATTATCTCACACTCTCTTTAGGCCAGAAATCTGGGCACAGTTTAGGGAGGGGAGTCTTCTTCTTAGAGTCCTTTAATGAAACTTTTAAGTCAAGTAATTAAATATTTGAGAAAGATAAAAGAAGAGACAGGAAACCTGTAAGTTATTGCGAAGTGGGATTATAACCTCAAGACAGTGGTTGTTTGTTATTCTGAAAATGTTCTTATCAAAATACCAGTCTGTGCTCTGAAATATGTAAGTTCAAAAGTTACCTTAGTAAATGAGATTCTGGGTTGCAACAATAGTACATATACTGGTATTAAACCATAGGGTAATCAAGCCATCAATTAGAGGTTACCCATTCCCTCACTCAAATGAAATCTGTACCATGTTTGTAAATGATTTTTCCAATGAATTTACTCTAGTATTACCTCCTTGCATTGCTTTTAAAGTTTAAATTAGGTACCACTAGAACCAATATTGTTTTGGCAGATACTTGCTTGTATAGAATGATTTGAAAGATTCATTTGAACCAAATTGTCTCTGCCACTGGCCTTTTTATTATCTATTAAACTGTTTCAAATGAATTTATCAGATTAACTTCAATGAACCAGACATCAGCCAGAGCCCATAAAAAGAAACAGTAAAAAGAATTTTGAGATGTAGAGAACAAACAGAGAAAGGCATATCTCCCAGGAAAGCTTAAAGTAGTGGGCCTGTCTATAATCATGATGCAGGGTCCACGCAACCCAAGCAGAGGGGAGGAGAAGAAAAAGGAAGAAACGCTGGCCTACTTTTCAGCTTGGGATAGAGAGGGCTTAGCTGTCTATGCACAAGCTTCTCATCTTAGTGTATAACAAAACCATAGTGTTCAAAAAGCAGTTAAGCTTTTTTGACTTGATTTAAAATATTTTTTCTACCTGTGGGAATAGAGCATTTTTTAGGAAAAAATAAAATCTATGTAATCGTATGACTAAAGAATGGTATGTATCTAACTATAGGTGTAATTGCTTACACTTGTGAGCAATGCTTGCTAAGGATAAGGTAAATTTCAACCAAAACCTAAGGGTTATTAGTTATTTTTAGTGAGACTGTAGAGTGGATAGATTGTTTCTCCATTACAAATAGAAAGAAAAATCCCCGTCTTATGATTGGACTAGAAGATCACAAGTTTTCTTGCCAAAGGGTTCATATAAACCCATGTAATCATCTTGGCTATGCGCTGGGGCCCTGGAGGAGAAGATGAAGGAGTTCTCAAGAGTGTCTGAGAACTTTTTTTCTTCTTTTTCCACCAAATTAGAGAAGCAGAGTATCAAGTACAAATTATGAATGGAAAACTATGAGGACTGAGATCCCTGGTGAAACCACAGATAGGCTCTAGAAAATTGAGGTATTTGAAAATTGAAGCAAGGAGTAAAGAGAAAAGAACCCAGGGATTCTGCCTTTGAAGTTATTACTAAAAAGGATATAGTTAACAGTAATGTACCTACTGTAGGGTATGTGTGTGTGTGTGTAAGTTTGCTATAGGAAAATTATCTGTAAAATATTAGTATTGATGGTTATTTTACTTTTCTATTCAAGATGTTTTTGTTGATGTTGTTATAAAAAGGATAGCATGATTATGTCTGATAGAAGCAGGAGTGTCAAAATGTACCTGTGGAAGCAGCCTACCTAGTGTCAATTACGCTTTGTGCAGATTACTTTTTATTCTCAATCATTTCTTGAACAGTAGATTTATAAACATACACCTATCAAATAAAAATATAAAAATCAGACAGTACAGTAGATTGAAAACAGTCTCAAAATTCAGTGCCTACCCCAGATTTCATAAGTCCAACTCAAATGCCTCATGTTACAATTTCAGACGCCTCCAAGGATAGCGTAAAAGAGCAAGCATCCCGGTGAGAATGGAGGGCAGGTGGAGAACTTGGGACCCGCTTAGAGGGAGCAAGCCTACCTGGCCCCAGGGGGTTGTTACTTTGTGGCAATGCCAGCCCAGAGTAAAGCTCCTTCTGATTTTCCAAGAAAACCAGAAAATTCTGTTTTTTCAAAATGTAAATCCTTGTAATTTTAAAACTTGGCAACTGATTTTAATTTAAAAACATGTATAGAGAAAACTGGAAGATGGCGGAAGAGTAAGACGCGGAGATCGCCTTCCTCCCCACGGATACACCAGAAATACATCTACACGTGGAACAACTCCTACAGAACACCTACTGAAGGCTGGCAGAAGACCTCAGACCTCCCAAAAGGCAAGAAACTCCCCCACGTACCTGGGTAGGGCAAAGAAAAAAAGAAAAAACAGAGACAAAAGAATAAGTACGGCACCTGCACCAGTGGAAGGGAGCTGTGAAGGAGGAAAAGTTTCCACACACTAGGAAGCCCCTCCGCGGGCGGAGACTGCGGGAGGCGGAGGGGGGAGCTTCGGGACCGCGGAGTAGTGCACAGCGACGGGTGCGGAGGGCAAACCGGGGAGATTCCTGCACAGACGATCGGTGCCGACCGGCACTCACCAACCCGAGAGGCTTGTCTGCTCACCCGCCGGGGCGGGCGGGGCTGCGAGCTGAGGCTCGGGTTTCGGTTTTGGACGGAGCGCAGGGAGAGGACTGGGGTTGGCGGCTCGAACATAGCCTGAAGGGGTTAGTGCACCACGACTAGCCGGGAGGGAGTTCGGGAAAAGCCTGCACCTGCCGAAGAGGCAAGAGACTTTTTCTTCCCTCTTTGTTTCCTGGTGCGCGAGGAGAGGGGTTTAAGAGCGCTGCTTAAAGGAACCCCAGAGACGGGCGCGAGCCGCGGCTAAAAGCGCGAACCCCAGAGACAGGCGGGAGACGCTAAGGCTGCTGCTGCTGCCGCCACCAAGGGGCCTGTGTGCGAGCACAGGTCACTCTCCACACCCCTCTTCCGCAGAGCCTGTGCAGCCCGCCACTGCCAGATTCCCGGGATCCAGGGACAACTTCCCCGGGAGTACGCACGGCGGGCCACAGGCTGGTGCAACGTCACGCCAGCCTCTGCCGCAACGTTATGCCACCTCTGCCGCCGCAGGCCCGACCCGCACGCAGTGCCCCTCCTTCCCCCATCCCCCAACCCCCGGCCTGAGTGAGCCGGAGACCCCGAATCAGCGGCTCCTTTAACCCCGTCCTGTCTGAGCAAAAAACAGACGCCCTCCAGCGACCTACACGCAGAGGCAGGGCCAAATCCAAAGCTGAGCTCCTGTGAGCTGTGAGAACAAAGAAGAGAAAGGGAAATCTCTCCCAGCAGCCACAGAAGCAGCGGATTAAAGCTCCACAATCAACTTGATATACCCTGCATCTGTGGAATACCTGAATAGACAAGGAATGATCCCAAATTGAAGAGGTGGAATTTAGGAGCGAGATCTATGATTTTTTTCCCTTTTCCTCTTTTTGTGAATGTGTACGTGTATGCTTCTGTGTGAGATCTTGTCTGTATACTCTTGCTTCCACCATTTGTCCTAGGGCTCTATCCGTCCATGGTTTTAAAAAAAATTTTTTTTTCTTAATAAGTAATTTTAATTGTAATAACTTTATTATACTTTACCTTCGTTCTTTCTTTCTTTCTTTCCTTCCTTCCTTCCCTCCTTTAGACAACGAATCACCCCAAATTGAGGAGGTGGTCTCTGAGAGCAAGATTTATGATTTTTCCCCCTTTACCTCTTTTTGTGAACGTATATGTGTATGCTTCTGTGTAAGATTTTCTCTGTATAGCTTTGCTTCCAACATTTGTCCTAAGATTCTATCTGTCCCTTTTTTTTCTAAATATTTTTAATTCAATAACTATATTATACTTTATTTTATTTTTACTGTATCTTCTTTCTGTCTTTTTTCCTTCTTTCCCTCCTTCCTTCCTCCCTCCCTCCCTCCCTCCTTTCTTTCCTTCTTTGCTTCTTTCTTCCTTCCTTCCTTTCCTCCTTTCCTTCTTTCTTTCCTCATACTTCTACTAATTCTCTCTACTTTTTCTCCCTTTTATTCTGAGCTGTGTGGATGAAAGGCTCTTGGTGCTCCAGCCCAGGAGTCAGGGCTCTGCCTCTGAGGTAGGAGAGCCAACTTCAGGACACTGGTCAACAAGAGACCTCCCAGCTCCACATAATATTAAACGGTGGAAATCTCCCAGAGACCTCCATCTTAACACCAGCACCCAGCTTCACTCAACGACCAGCAAGCCACAGTGCTGGACAACCTATGCCAAACAACTAGCAAAACAGGAACACAACCCCACCCATTAGCAGAGACGCTGCCTAAAATCATAACAAGGCCACAGACACCCCAAAACACACCACCTGCCCACTAGAGAGACAAGATCCAGCCTCATCCAGCACAACACAGGCACTAGTCCCCTCCACCAGGAAGCCTACACAACCCACTGAAACAACCTTAGCCACTGGAGACAGACATCAAAAACAACGGGAACTACGAACGTGCAGCCTGCAAAAAGGAGACCCCAAACACAGTAAGATAAGCAAAATGAGAAGACAGAAAAACACAGCAGATGAAGGAGTAAGATAAAAACCCACCAGACCTAACAAATGAAGAGGAAATAGGCAATCTACCTGAAAAAGAATTCAGAATAATGATAGTAAGGATGATCCGAAATCTTGGAAGTAGAATGGACAAAATGCAAGTAACAGTTAACAAGGACCTAGAAGACATAAAGATGAAACAAGCAACGATGAACAACGCAATAAATGAAATTAAAAGTACTCTAGATAGGATCAATAGCAGAACAACTGAGGCAGAAGAACGGATAAGTGACCTGGAAGATAAAGTAGTGGAAATAACTACTGCAGAGCAGAATAAAGAAAAAAGAATGAAAATAACTGAGGACAGTCTCAGAGACCTCTGGGACAACATTAAACACACAAACATTCGAATTATAGGGGTTCCAGAAGAAGAAGAAAAAAAGAAAGGGACTGAGAAAATATTTGAAGAGATTATAGTTGAAAACTTCCCTAATATGGGAAAGGAAATAGTTAATCAAGTCCAGGAAGCACAGAGAGTCCCATACAGGATAAATACAAGGAGAAATACGCCAAGACACATATTAATCAAACTGTCAAAAATTAAATACAAAGAAAGCATATTAAAAGCAGCCAGGGAAAAACAACAAATAACACACAAGGGAATCCCCATAAGGTTAACAGCTGATCTCTCAGCAGAAACCCTACAAGCCAGAAGGGAGTGACAGGACATACTGAAAGTGATGAAGGAGAAAAACCTGCAACCAAGACTACTCTACCCAGCAAGGATCTCATTCAGATTTGATGGAGAAATTAAAACCTTTACAGACAAGCAAAAGCTGAGAGAGTTCAGCACCACCAAACCAGCTTTACAACAAATGCTAAAGGAACTTCTCTAGACAAGAAACACAAGAGAAGGAAACGACCTATAATAATGAACCCAAAACAATATAGAAAATGGGAATAGGAACATACATATCGATAATTACCTTAAATGTAAATGGACTAAATGCTCCCACCAAAAGACACAGATTGGCTGAATGGATACAAAAACAAGACCCTTATATATGCTGTCTACAAGAGACCCACTTCAGACCTAGAGACACATACAGACTGAAAGTAAGGGGATGGAAAAAATATTCCATGCAAATGGAAACCAAAAGAAAGCTGGAGTAGCAATTCTCATATCAGACAAAATAGACTTTAAAATAAGGACTATTAAAAGGGACAAAGAAGGACACTACATAATGATCAAGGGATCGATCCAAGAAGAAGATATAACAATTGTAAATATTTATGCACCCAACATAGGAGCACCTCAATACATAAGGCAAATACTAACAGCCATAAAAGGGGAGATCGACAGTAACATATTCATAGTAGGGGACTTTAACACCCCACTTTCACCCATGGACAGATCATCCAAAATGAAAATAAATAAGGAAACACAAGCTTTAAATAATACATTAAACAAGATGGACTTAATTGATATTTATAGGACACTCCATCCAGAAACAACAGAATACACATTTTTCTCAAGTGCTCATGGAACATTCTCCAGGATAGATCATATCTTGGGTCACAAATCAAGCCTTGGTAAATTTAAGAAAACTGAAACTGTATCAAGTATCTTCTCTGACTACAACGCCATGAGACTAGATATCAATTACAGGAAAAGATCTGTAAAAAATACAAACACATGGAGGCTAAACAATACACTACTTAATAATGAAGTGATCACTGAAGAAATCAAAGAGGAAATAAAAAAATACCTAGAAACAAATGACAATGGAGACACAACGACCCAAAACCTATGGGATGCAGCAAAAGCCGTTCTAAGGGGGAAGTTTATAGCAATACAAGCCCACCTTAAGAAGCAGGAAACATCTTGAATAAACAACCTAACCTTGCACCGCAAGCAATTAGAGAAAGAAGAACAAAAAAACCCCAAAGCTAACAGAAGGAAAGAAATCATAAAAATCAGATCAGAAATAAATGAAAAAGAAATGAAGGAAACGATAGCAAAGATCAATAAAACTAAAAGCTGGTTCTTTGAGAAGATAAACAAAATAGATAAACCACTAGCCAGACTCATCAAGAAAAAAAGGGAGAAGACTCAAATCAATAGAATTAGAAATGAAAAAGGAGAAGTAACAACTGACACTGCAGAAATAAAAAAAATCATGAGAGATTACTACAAGCAACTCTATGCCAATAAAATGGACAATCCGGAAGAAATGGACAAATTCTTAGAAATGCACAACCTGCCAAGACTGAATCAGGAAGAAATAGAAAATATGAACAGACCTATCACAAGCACTGAAATTGAAACTGTGATTAAAAATCTTCCAACAAACAAAAGCCCAGGACCAGATGGCTTCACAGGTGAATTCTATCAAACGTTTAGAGAAGAGCTAACACCTATCCTTCTCAAACTCTTCCAAAATATAGCAGAGGGAGGAACACTCCCAAATTCCTTCTATGACGCCACCATCACCTTGATACCAAAACCAGACAAGGATGTCACAAAGAAAGAAAACTACAGGCCAATATTACTGATGAACATAGATGCAAAAATCCTCAACAGAATACTAGCAAACAGAATCCAACAGCACATTAAAAGGATCATACACCATGATCAAGTGGGGTTTATTCCAGGAATGCAAGGATTCTTCAATATATGCAAATCTATCAATGTGATAAACCATATTAACAAATTGAAGGAGAAAAACCATATGATCATCACAATAGATGCAGAGAAAGCTTTCGACAAAATTCAACACCCATTTATGATAAAAACCCTCCAGAAAGTAGGCATAGAGGGAACTTTCCTCAACATAATAAAGGCCATATATGACAAGCCCACAGCAAACATCATCCTCAATGGTGAAAAACTGAAAGCATTTCCACTAAGATCAGGAACAAGACAAGGTTGCCCACTCTCACCACTCTTATTCAACATAGCTTTGGAAGTTTTAGCCACAGCAATTAGAGAAGAAAAGGAAATAAAAGGAATCCAAATCAGAAAAGAAGAAGTAAAGCTGTCACTGTTTGCAGATGACATGATACTCTACATAGAGAATCCTAAAGATGCTACCAGAAAACTACTAGAGCTAATCAATGAATTTGGTAAAGTAGCAGGATACAAAATTAATGCACAGAAATCTCTGGCATTCCTATATACTAATGATGAAAAATCTGAAAGTGAGATCAAGAAAACACTCCCATTTACCACTGCAACAAAAAGAATAAAATATCTAGGAATAAACCTACCTAAGGAGACGAAAGACCTGTATGCAGAAAATTATAAGACACTGATGAAAGAAATTAAAGATGATACAAATAGATGGAGAGATATACCATGTTCTTGGATGGGAAGAATCAACATTGTGAAAATGACTCTACTACCCAAAGCAATCTACAGATTCAATGCAATTCCTATCAAACTACCACTGGCATTTTTCACAGAACTAGAACAAAAAATTTCGCAATTTGTATGGAAACACAAAAGACCCCGAATAGCCAAAGCAATCTTGAGAACGAAAAAAGGAGCTGGAGGAATCAGGCTCCCTGACTTCAGACTATACTACAAAGCAACAGTAATCAAGACAGTATGGTACTGGCACAAAAACAGAAAGATAGATCAGTGGAACAGGATAGAAAGCCTAGAGATAAACCCACGCACATATGGACACCTTATCTTTGATAAAGGAGGCAGGAATGTACAGTGGAGAAAGGAGAGCCTCTTCAATAAATGGTGCTGGGAAAACTGGACAGGTACATGTAAAAGTATGAGATTAGATCACTCCCTAACACCATACACAAAAATAAGCTCAAAATGGATTAAAGACCTAAATGTAAGGCCAGAAACTATCAAACTCTTAGAGGAAAACATAGGAAGAACAATCTATGACATAAATCACAGCAAGATCCTTTCTGACCCACCTCCTAGAGTAATGGAAATAAAAACAAAAATAAAGAAATGAGACCTAATGAAACTTCAAAGCTTTTGCACAGCAAAGGAAACCATAATCAAGACCAAAAGACAACCCTCAGAATGGGAGAAAACATTTGCAAATGAAGCAACTGACAAAGGATTAATCTCCAAAATTTACAAGCAGCTCATGCAGCTCAATAACAAACAACCCAATCCCAAAATGGGCAGAAGACCTAAATAGACATTTCTCCAAAGAAGATATACAGAATGCCAATAAACACATGAAAGAATGCTCAACATCATTAATCATTAGAGAAATGCAAATCAAATCTACAATGAGATATCATCTCACACCAGTCAGAATGGCCATCATCAAAAAATCTAGAAACAGTAAATGCTGGAGAGGGTGTGGAGAAAAGGGGACACTCTTGCACTGCTGGTGGAATGTGAATTGGTTCAGTCACTATGGAGAACAGTATGGAGGTTCCTTAAAAAACTACAAATAGAATTACCATATGACCCAGCAATCCCACTACTGGATATATATCCTGAGAAAACCAAAATTTAAAAAGAGTCATGTACCAAAATGTTCATTGCAGCTCTATTTACAATAGCCCGGAGATGGAAACAATCTAAGCACCCATCATCGGATGAATGGATAAAGAAGATGTGGCACATATACACAATGGAATATTACTCAGCCTTAAAAAGAAATGAAATTGAGCTATTTGTAATGAGATGGATAGACCTAGAGTCTGTCATACAGAGTGAAGTAAGTCAGAAAGAAAAAGACAAATACCGTATGCTAACACATATATATGGAATTTAAGGGAAAAAAATGTCATGAAGAACCTAGGGGTAAGACAGGAATAAAGACGCAGACCTACTGGAGAACGGACTTGAGGATATGGGGAGGGGGAAGGGTGAGTTTTGACAGGGCGAGAGAGAGTCATGGACATATACACACTAACAAACGTAGTAAGGTAGATAGCTAGGGGGAAGCAGCCGCAAGGCACAGGGATATTAGCTCGGTGCTTTGTAACAGCCTGGAGGGGTGGGATGGGGAGAGTTGGAGGGAGGGAGACGCAAGAGAGAAGACATATGGGAACATATGTATAGCTGATTCACTTTGTTATAAAGCAGAAACTAACACACCATTGTAAAGCAATTATACCCCAATAAAGATGTTTAAAAAAAAAAAAAAAACCATGTATAGACCAAGAATTTTACAAATTCGTTTTTTGGGGGGTGGGGGAAGCCAGCCCCTGGCCAAATTTTATATCTGGGCCAATGGACTACCAATTGATTTACTGACTTTGAGTTGCTTCTCTATATTCTTTCACATTCTTTGGATTAATTATATAAAGTCCAGTGAGTCAGCTTCAAAAGAGAGACTTGGCTGCTAACATAAATGGCAAATGAGCTGAACTTTTTCTGTTTAGGAAACCGCTATAAGAACTTATAAATAGCCCTTTAGCATTTCATTGTGATCACAGACAATTGAAAGAATTATGAAACTTGAAATTATGAGTCCATCATTTAAATCAGTTAACTCAGTCTCAAAAGTTTGGGGTTATTTCATGTGGAATAGACTATTTTGGTTTTCTACAGAACCTAGTTCACTGAATAAGCTACTCTTGCCCTGCATAGAGACAGGATAAGGGGTCTGAGGTGACCATGGCCTAGGGCAGTTTGGATTTGGTTTATAAATATTTTAAAGATGTCAGAAATACCCTAGAGTTGTATAAGGGCCAGAGATTAAGAGATAAAATCCAAGAAAAGGAAAGAAAAATCCCAGTAATGATATCAGGAGTCAGAGAAAGAATGACATTAATGGTACCCACTTATGTTTTGCTCCGGCAGTTCATTTGTGTGTGTGTGTGTGTGTGTGTGTGTGTGTGTGTGTGTGTGTGTAATGTGTTTTTTTTGAAAATAGAAATATTTTTCTGAAGGAAGTGTTAGCTTTCTTGTAATCAAAGCATAGTCAATGCAGCTTGAATAAACAATAACTGGTCTTGGTAAAAAATGTGTTTGAATTTTAATTTGAAAGTTGAAAAATTTTGACGTTTAAAAAATTTGAATTTACTAACATGAAAATACATTGTTACGTTGTTGATTGGTTTTGTAATTTTAGCATTTCTTCTAGGGCTTTGATTACGGGTACTTATATTGAAAACAAAATCTAATAATAACTATTATTGTTATTATTAGCTATTGGAGTATATATTATCAGAAAAGTGTTTCTATTGATATTAAACTACTTGAAGAAATGCTCTTTAGAGAAAGAGCGGGGGAACAGATCATTGACTACATCCACTGATTTTTTTCAAAAAAATAATTTTTATGGAGAAGGGGAAGCTTCAAAAAAGGCAACTGTTGCTGACTGACCTAAATATTGTTTCTTAGAAGTTTTTAATTTAAGATTACTTAATTAGAAACTTTAAGAAATTACTAGTCCACCTTCTAAATAATATGTTCTTAAATCAATAGAAGAGAAAGAATTGCATGATTACTAGGCAGGTGGACTACTAGTTATCCATTAATTTTTATTCTGTATTTTGGAACAGATATGTATGAATATTATAACTAATAAATCAAATGAAAGAAATAACCATTAAACAATATTGAAAATTCACAGCTTCCAAAATTTTTCCAACCTTACTCTAAATATATGTCAATCACACTGTGTTTTTCAAGTCAATTCTAAAATTTAAGAAAAGGGAATCTTAAGGAGACATCAATGAGAATCAATACATACATATAATATCAGTTATAGAAAATATATGTGGATTTATAAGTGTACATTTATGAGGGTTACTCTCATGGGAAGCCAATGAGCAACTTTAAAAGAAAGGAAATTATTTGAAACCATGAAAGATGTAATTAGGCCACCATAGGTGCCACAAAGAAATCTGTTTCTTTTTAAATGCTTTCCAGGACAACTGTGTCCAGGCATTAGATCTGGTCTCTTCCCCCACATACCGGCTTTCTTGAGGTCTAATTAATATACAAAAAACTGCTCATATTTCATGGATACAATTTGATGAGTTTAGACATATGCATACATCCGAGAGCAAGGTAATAAACATTGGATCTAGTTGTTATAGCATTTATGATAAGTGTAGCCAGCTTTGTATAGATGCTTAAGGTGCTTTAAATATTTTTATTTTTTAAAAGTATTTGAAAGGTCATTATCTTGTGTGGGGGGAGACCAGAGTGATTTTGGAGTGAGGATGTCAGAATTATTAGGGAAATACTGGAAATGATAAATACTCTTCAGTCAGTGGTAACTGCCATGAAGAACACTGTTCTCTTAGTTTTGAAGTTTGGAAAGTATGTTCCAGAAAACAAAGAGAAAAACCAAAGCAAACAAAAAAGCCTATCAGATGCATCCCAGCATTTTTAACCATCTCCATTTCTTACTCATTAAAAAAGTAGAAGATGGAGAATATCCTTGACAATGTAAACATTTTATGCCAGACATGCATTATATTATTTAAATATTATGAATCCTGTCAATGCCTGTAATTGGTTCTCACATACATACGTGAGGATTCACATTTTTTCATGATTAGGACACAACATATTAGCACACGTTTCAGAGAATGTTATTGCATTGGCGTTCCAAAAGTGAAAATCCTTGGATTTTAAAACTGCATGTGCCAGAATCTTCTTGGCCAAAAGATTCACAGTATCTATTCTAATATAAAATAACTTCCATTTCAAATGAAGCAGATATACATCAGTATTAAGAAAGCAAAGAGCTCAACCTAATGCTGGAGGTCTTCTAGTGACACTTCACTCCCTCGTAAGATTTTTCCACAAAAGGATCACTACATGAAAGACTTAACAAAGGGCCACACGTGGCCCTGGGTTTGGTTTTTAGTATAGTGGGTTATATTCTAATTATAATTGTTTCTTCTTTACTATTCTATGCTTAAGGGGTCTGCTCTTATAAATGACTACAGGATAAATAAAGCTAACAAACACGAGTGACGGTATCTTTTGGCGTTAAGATAATTATAGATCATTACATGATAGGAACAGTCAATAGTCCTAAAGTAATATGATTAAATAAAGAACTTTAAAACTGTAATTCACCTAGGCTTTTTAATATTTTACTATTTCTCCTTTGTTGCTTCAAAGCTATGAATTCAAGATTTATTTGTCACTACTCTCTATATTTTCTGCTATACACAGTATTTGTAGGCTATGGCAACCAATCCCCTTGGGCTTTCTTTTGCTTTAATTTGCATAAAGACAGGCATCATATGAATATTCAGTGAGTGGCTTTGCATTAAGTAAGTGCCCTTAATCAGCTTTTCAGTTCAGTTTTATTGGTTGCACGCACAGTCTGTTATTTCATCCAGAAAATCTGAAGGCCCTACAAACTAACCAGGTAAGGTTGTAATTCCTTGATGCATTTAATGAAAGAATATTATCATTTGATTACATAGGTTCTGAAGAATGCTAAAAGCATGGTGGGTTTTTTTTTTCCCTGTGTTTTTTTCTTCCCGTGGTGGTCAGGTGGGTGCATGATTCTCTGATTTGCATAAACATCAGCTCTATGAATAATTCATCAGGGTTATTTTAAACACTAGGTTTCTACTTTGGATGGCACTAGGGTACTGCCATTTGATTGGCTGAATGCTGTTTTCATCACCAACAGAATTCCTATAACATGAAAGTACCTAAAGGAGCTGAATTGAATACACAGTATTTGTTTTTTGAAAAATGCCTGTTATCTTTTCAAAGCAAATTGTGCTGTTTTCCCCCTCCCTAACATTAGGGCTTCTAGCTTTTCATGATACATACATTACAAGTTCAAATGTGGCTACCGTTTGTAGACTTGACCGGTGTCTGTGATTTCTGGAGAATGGGATAGCAGCTGTATTCTTCTGAACATGCATAAACATGAGCCACATGTAAATAAGAAACTGTCACATGCATATGGAGCCCTGGACAGCTCCATTGCTAGGATCCATTTATTTTCCTTTAACAGAATCCTTTTTTTGAATAGATAACTTTGAGACTGTTTCATCTATTTTAAAATGCCATGGACAATTATGGTACTATATATGGATATAATAAGCATATACGATCTGACAAATTATTTCTTGCTGAAAACGCAATTTATGGTTCCTCTCAGCCCACCTACAGGTTTTTAAATTTGGTACTTCTTTGCAATACACTAGTGACAAGGGAAGTGTTAATCAAGAATGACCAGGTAATTAATTTAGATATTAGGGTGTAATTCACTCCCATAATTTACTAAAAATAAATTGTCCCTTTCTTTATGCTTGTGGAGATGAGGAATATGGAGGTTCACGCCATTCTTTGTTAGTTACTTGAACATTAACCATTTGCATTTCTGGTCTGTGTCCTCATTGACAAGATTCTCATTGTAAACATCTGTGATCCTGAAACATTACAGGCATATGGGATTGGAGAATGGTGTAAATTGAATTTAGTCTTTGGCACATTCCACTTTTGTTTTCCTTCTCCACAGAGGAATGTATCACAAATAAGATGCTGAACAATTAGTGTTAGGGAAGGTATAGTGAATGATATGTGTAATCAGTTAGTCTGTGTAATCAACTATAAAATACTCCATGTTCACTGTTATTTCCTGTACATTGAATGGGTAAAAATACCAAAAGCATCTTTAATAATGAATAAAGAAAGCTGAAAATGTCTCAATATTTAACAGGTTTTCCGTATAAATTTTTTAAAGTTCACTCTAAATCATTACACTGTAACATTCTTCACTGACTTTTTGTAATTAATATTCAAATATGAGTTTCATACGATACTGCAACTGAATAAAAATACAATTCTTTTCATTTTCTTTCTTAGCTATGTATACATGTAATGATAGTGTTGGGTTAGTTCCCATTTTTCGTTATTTGATTTTGTGTAGTTAGGTGAGGGTCTATTTCTATTTCCTTTTCTTTCTTTTTCTTTTCTTTCTCTTCATATTCTTTTTTGCTATATCTTTGGAATCAATAGAATAAAGAAATACCTCTGAGACAATATTCCTTCACTCAGAACCAACGTTCATAAGCACATTTGACATATTTATTTTATCTGTTGAAAAAATACTTCATAATAAAAAATGGAATAAGGAATTCAGAATAAAAATTTTTTTAAATGAGATGAAATTGTAAATTTCTATTGGAATTTCATTTACTCACATCAGCTACTGTGTTTTACATGCAGTTATAAATAGTGATTTAAATCTCACATCTGTAGTGTTCTTTGTTTAGTTAAATCTTGCAGGATTCAGTATGGATGCTGTTTATTTAATTATCAGCCATTAAGTGTTTACAGCTGTAATAGGTACCAAGCAATCTTTACCATACCATACAAAGACTGTAGGTTTGGAAATATTTAACCAAAGGCTCATTCAAGTGATGCTCAATCTATTGAATACTTTTCATATGAAATCAGCTAAACTTACATTTCTTCAACATTTATTCTTTACATTTGTTTCAAAATAATCCAAATAATTTTCGGAACAAGAATGAATAGGTATAATTTCAGAAGAGATTCCTATCCTTCTTAAGATCCATGACAGCATGTTTATAATTCTATTTAGATGTGTATAATTTTGAAAATGAAAAATTCTCATCTAACTTTTTGATGGAGATATTGTGAAATATCCAATTTATTGTGATAAACTGAGTTCCTTTATGCTTTTGCCATTTATATTATTTTTAGCAATCACTGAAGCTCTTTTAAAGAAAACATTTTAAATGAATTTGGAAACAGCAAAGCTAGTGAATGACTACAGAATTTACCTTCCATTTCAGTGAGAGATTCTTCCTAGAAGGATAGGAGTCATCTTGTATTGCATAAACCTTGTTTTAAAAAAACAAAGCATTTATTTATATTTTAGAACAAACTCATGACACAAATTGAATTAAAATTATAATGCATTTTATTGCTAAGGAGAAAAAATTTATATCTTGCAAGTATAGTCTTATTTCATATAGTGCTTTTATATGTTTAGACATTTAAAAAGAAAAGCAGTGAGGCATAATATATGTTTATACTGTCATTTAAAAGATGTTTTTCTTCAACATGTGATCATCTTGTATTTGGTAGATAAAAATAAATATGCAGATACTATTATCTGTAATATTTTCATTTTCATTTAATCTGATTACACTGTCAAAAAATTGTTAGTGAGGGATTTAAGCAATTAAAGCTGTGTATATATCCTTGCTAAATCCACTGGTAGTTAAGGAAAATTGCAACAATCAAGTGCTTTGGTCTAAGTAGAATAAGACCTAAATTTATCTACAGAAGGTGAAGCCTTATACTTGAGGAACGTTTGTCTGTACAAAAGTTTTGGAACTGAATGTCACCTTAAGGCAAGAGGTATCAACTATCTTGTATGGATTCCCCTAACAAATTCCTGCATCTTTATGAAAAGGTGAATCTTCTCAATGAAGCTAGGATATCCCTTAAGAATTCTAATCTAATTGATGGTGCAAGTGTATGACCTGATTACCCATATACAAATCCCTGTATCCAGTGTCACTCATTTCCCAGAAACCCAGTCATTCAAATTTGCAAATATACTTGAAACTTTCTTTGCTTTTGCCTGAATGGATACTGTTTAAATCTACATAGATTGTCTTGTTTAATAACATGTGAGAGTTAGCCATTAATTTTCTTAGGATAGAGGAGGATGAAGAGGAGGAGGAGAGGAGATGGTGCAGTGGCTTACTTCTGAGCTCTCTTGTTCTCTTGAACACTCTTGTTGGAGTTCCTCTCTGCTACCCCGATTGCTCAACTCCATTAGTTAGAATTTGTACACTCAATAATTTAATGCGGTGAGGTTTCATGAAGTTATTGGGTAACTTGAATTTGCACAGTCACTCTTAAAATATGATCCTTATCACATTTAGGTTGACAGCCAGTATCAACAAAGATGCTATAGGCTTAGGTAATGTATATTTTTATTAAATTTTTAGTTCAGACCTGGTTTAAAATTTCCCAAGTATCATAAACCCAGCGGCATCCTGATTAAGTGATGAGGAGAGCAAAAAATAACATTTGTAATTAAAATTCTATTTTAAAGATTAATTATTTTGGAGGGAAATAAAACATTTTCAGTCTTCTATTGTATTCTTTATGGAAGAGATACATGATATATTGAGAATCTACTTGGTATGAGTACTTAAAATAGAAAGATCCTTTAGGAGAAATTTTTAATAAGGGAGGCTCTTTTCAGATTACCATGTGGTCTCTATTTATTTGTTAGCATAGTGCATTAAATTTATAGATTTTTTATGGTGAATCTTGAATAAATCACTCTGGATTCAAATAGTTAGTATTGTATATAGTGTTTTTGCATTTCTAATTAAAAGGGAAGCTGGTTAAAAGTTGGGTGTTATAATTTTTTTGTTAAGTTTTAGTATCAAAATTATATTAGTCTTATAAAATGTGTTGGGCAGCTTTCTTCTTTTTTTTTTTTTTTTCCTCTGACACAGGTTATATATGAATTACTATCTAACTCTTTGAGTTTTGTATAAATTGCCTGTAAATCTACCTGGGCCAGGCATCTTTGGGGGAATTATTTTCTTCTTGATTCAATTTCCTAAGTGGTAGTAATCAGTTGGGTTATTTCTTCCTTACTGAATGCATTTTGATCATTTATATTTTTCTAGGAAATCATCCTTTTCATCTAAGTTTTCAATTTCACTAACAAACTTATTCATTGTATTTTCTTATGATTTATAAAATATCTACTGTATATGTAGTCTGTCCCCCTTTTCATTTTGTATTTTATTTATTTGCGATTTTCTGTTTTTCCTTTGGTCATTCTTATAAGAGTTTTGTCTATTATTAGTACTTTCAAAACAGCAGTTTTGGGTTTTTCATGTTATGTATCTTGTCTCCTTGTTCTTTGTTTCATTAATTTCTGTTCTTTAAAGCTTTGTGACCTCTAGTTCCTTACAGATTATCTCTAAGATTTGTTCCTGCTCCAAAATTCTATGGTTCTGTAAAAAGTTATTCTATGTTTAGAAGCCAGTGGAACTCTTACATAAGCATAAAATGAAGTGAGATGATAGATATTATTTGTTGAACTTATTCTTTTATGTAGAAACACTTTGTCTTGAGCAATCACAACTAGACCATTCCACATGCTATGAGTAGACTTTAGCCTTTGAGGAAGTCTACTTGGAAATACTCTTATCTTGCTACTCCTGATGATCATGTGATATTTTTAGTGATTTTTAAAGTCTATCACTTAACTTTAATAGAGAGAACTCAAATAATCTGCAGAGTAATGTCTGGAATATGTTGTGCTTAGGATTAAATAGGATTGCATTAATTGCTTAGAAAATGTTCGTGAAAAGTTCACAGTACAACACATGATCATTTTAGACTCATATAGAAGGTCACTAAATCTAGTTGGGAATCTTTGACGATTCTCCATTTTGTGAGTTGACCACTCAAATAAAATTATCTCAGAATCAGGCAAAGTTAATGAAAAAGTGCATCAGTATTCTAGTCTGCTTGCTTTGAAAGTATTTTCTTAGTAAAATCAAATTCATGTCTTTGGTATTTTAACATTAAATCAAGTTAAACTCTCAGTTAATTAATAGACACACATAAAAAAAATCACAGACTGAATTCTTATCTGTATGAAGAGTTGGTTTTTGTTTGTTTGCTTGTTTGTTTAGTCCCCTGTATGTACATTGTCCTAGGATGAATTGCTAATGCAGAGCAGCATTCATTCTTCTTCTTTTAGCCTGGAACATGATAAATCATATGGACTATACAAATGTTGTGATTGAAGCTATTGGACACATTTGAGATTTTGTACAAATATACTTAAATAAAATCCAAAAAGAAAATAAGAACTTTTTAAAAAAAATATTTTAGCAAAATGATCGAGTGTCTTGTGGAATATAGTAACTCTGACTGACAGCTATATCATTAGAATTTTGTCATCAATTATAGCCTCCTTACAGCTTTTTTGATTCGTAGAATACTGATTTGACCTACTTTATTTAATAAAGGCTCTGATTCATTTATCTGCTTTAAATGTAATAAAAATTTGAGAAGAAAATAATTCTTTAAATGGTAATGCTATACATAAGTGATCCAACATGCAGAAAATAATTTTCTTTTAAATACAAGTCCTACAGTAATGAAAAACATTTTAGTCATGATTATTTTTATTCCAATGTGATCAATTTCACATTTGCTTTTTAACATGATTTCAAGAATAATTTTCTACTTATTTCAAGGTCTGTAAATTGTTTAGTTCCATATCTAGTTCCCAGATACTTGTATCAAAATATGTCTGAGCTTGCACCTATATTTTCACATGAAATTAGACCATTAAACCTAACTTCAAATACCCAACTCAGTGATTCTTTTTCTCTGAGAATATCCAAATTCCTTTGCCACCAATTTTAAAGTCTTCTGGTCACAGTGAGAAGAATTTTGCCTACCAACAGACTATCTTAATAAGTCATATAAAGTACCCTGGAGAGAATTAGATTTCACATAGAATAAAGTCTCAATAGTGGTTGTTTCTTGATACATCTGAGACAGTAAGGGGTATTTAAAAAGTAATAATATCAAGATTTTGAGGGTTTTTACTTATAATTAACTTACAGTGCTTTTGTGCAACCTTATAGGATTTTTACCTGATGGCAGATTTGTATGACATAATGGAACAAGCTGGTAATAGACTCAAATCTCAAAAAAATCTTGCGATTATATAAACACTCACTGGAAAAACTTATTCTTTTACATGTACAATGCAATATTATATTACCAGTACTTATATTTTATAAATCAAACATTGAATGTCTTCTATCTTCCTAGTCTTTCTATGAGAAATAAATGATAAATAACTTTCTCTAAGTACTGAGACTCATATGAAGCAGTCTGTTAAGGGGCAGCTACAAAAAAAAGAAGTGTTGCTTGGAAATACTTCTCTTTTTATGTCAAAATTTGTAGCTTTTTTCTCTTTATATTTTCAGAAAAAGAGAAGAATCTTGTCTCAAGTATTAATCTACTTCTGCTTATTCTCCACCTGATATGCTAATCCTTGATTATTGTACCATGATAATTTTCATTGAGACTGATTGTAATATTCCAAACAATAGATGCAAGCATGAAAAGGAAAATATGGAGTAATAGCAGGTGATGATTTTTTTTAAATCAAAAATTTATTTTTATGTAAATGCCTAGGGGAGGAAGAGGGAGGGGTGAGGGAGAGAGAAAAGAGTATTGCAATTCTACATGTAAAAGAATAAAGTTATCTTACAAAAATTAACTAAAATGAATTAAAAACCCAAAATGTAAGACCCCAAACTATGAAACTCCTAGAAGAAAACATAGAGTAAAACTTCATGACATTCAAAGTGGGAATGATTTCTTGGCTATGACACCAAAAGCACAGGCAACAAAGCAACAGCAGACAAATAGCAATATGTCAAACTTCTGTGTATCAAAGGACACAATACAGACTGAAAAAGCAACCTATGGAATGGGAGAAAATATTTGCAAATTATATATCTGATAAGAAGTTAATGTAGAGAATATATAAATCCCTACAGCTAACAATTTAAAAAAAACCCTGATTAAAAAATGGACAAAGGACTTGAATAGACATTTCTCCAAAGATGATATGCAAATGATCAACCAACATATGAAGATATTCTTAACATCACTAATCACTGGATAAATGCAAATCAAAACCACAATAAGATACCATCTCACACTCATTAGGATGGCTAATATCAAAAAAACCAAAAAAACAGAAAATAACAAGTATGGGTGGGGATGTGGAGAAATTGGTAGCCTGTGCATTGTTGGTGGAATTGTAAAATGGTGCAACCAGTATGGAAAACAGTATGGTGGTTCCTCAAGCAATTAAAATTAGAAGTACCACTTGACCCAGCAATTCTTATCTATCTAAAAGAACTGAAAGCAGGGTCTTGAAGAATTATTTGGTTTTTTAAAGAATTTTTTGGGCATCTGTATTTATAACAGCATTTTTCACAATCACCAAGTGGTGGAATCAATCCAAATATCCATCAGTGGATGAATATATATATAATGGAATGTTATTTCAGCCTTAAAAAGGAAAGGTATCCTGTCACATGCTTCAAGATGGATGAACCTTGAGGACATTATGCTAAGTGAAATAAACTAGTCACAGAAAAGGCAAATACTGTATGATTCCACTTATATGAGGCAAACAGAAAGCAAAATGGTAGTTAGCGGCTGGGGGAGGGAGAAATTAGAGAGTTTTTGTTCAATGGGTATAGAATTTCAGTTTCAAGATGACACTGTTCCAGAGGTCTGTTGTACAACAGTGTGAATATACTTGATACTGCGGAATTAAAACTGGTTAAGATGGTCAGTTTTATGTTATGTGTTTTTAACCATAATTTTATGTTATGTGCTTTTTTTTAACCACAATTACAAATTTAAAAAAGTGTTAACTCAACATGCATTGGACAATATAGAAGATTTTGCCAAACTTTTCACTATTAAGAAGAATTGATTTGAAATGAATTAAAAATACATATCTTTCCAAATTTTTGAAAGAAAGTAGTATAATTTCAAAATATTTTTTATAGTGGAAGTCAGCAACATACACAAAGTTAGAGTTTGAAAAATCTGGGTAATTGTTCTAGTCTTCTGAACAAATAGGCAATTGGGCAAACCAGAAAATATTGACTTTATCCTAAGATATTATCTACTTACATTTGGTTCTGAGAGATTCAGAGCACATTAATCTCTGGTATTATAGCCCGATTAGAATTTTTAACATTTTTTGCCTCTGATATTTTTAATTATCTAGCTATCCATCTATCCACCCATCCATTCACCTCTCCGTGCATCCATCTATATATACATAATTTTCCTCCTTCCATTTTTCCTTCAACCCTACAATACCTGTAGGTTCTTACCATGACCATATGTTCCTAAATATTTTGTCTAAGAATTTAAAGAATGTTGAAAGGAGATTTATCAAGACTTTTTAGGAATTCTTGATGAATCTGTGGACATATTTGGTGTTTTTTTACCTGTCTATAAAATCCCCCTAAATTTTAAGCAACAGCTAATGTGACTCATACTTTTTTTAGTCTAAATGACAAAAGGTAGCTGCATTGTGATTCACAATGGATGATCCTCTCCCTTACTAATAATGACTATTGTATTTGCTGTTCTTCACACTAGTTGCTGTGTCAGGACAACTGCATATTTTGCACAGTGCTCTCTAGCAAATGTTTTGAAATTTACCCTCCAGAGATCATCTGCTATAAATGGGCTTCAGTGCAGTTAATGAATATTTTATTACCCTCATTCTTTTTTTGGTCTAGAATGAAAAACATGGGTTAAGTGTGAAGTGTCAAATTAACAGAAATGTTTCATTGAACCATTCATTCTCTGAAACATTTTTCTTAAATATATGTGTGTATTTCATGTAATCAATTTACTAATGCAAATGTATACCAGGGAAAACATGAGTGACTCAATATGAAATGTTTAATAGTTTCTAAGCATAATTTCTGGCACTATAAACACATCACTTTTGATTGACTTAAAATAAGACAGTCATTGACTGGTTAAATGAATCTGATAGATCATATATTCTCTAGAAAATCAAACGCCTTGAGAAAATATTCTGCAGTGAAATTATTCACCACATACTATTTTTCTGTTGTCACTATTTGATCATCTTTTGCCTTGTGGCCACGTAAAGGGGAACTGAATTTCTCAGATCGTTCATTATTTGCCTATCAGAGAATTTCTGTGTGGTATGGGTCAAATTTGGAGCTTTAGTCTTCCAAATTCCTCCTTTGGGGAATAACTCAGAAAATGACTCTGTTACTATAAGTTAAATGATGTCATGTAACATCATATCTTTGCATTTCAGGAACTGCGTATGTGTTTTCTATGGTTTTAAAAACAGATGAGCCAAAATATCATGTGAGATTTGATGAGTACATATTGCTCTGGCAACAGGGTGCAATTAAAGAACATTTAGTAAAAAGCTACTATGTGTCTGATACAGTGTTAAACATTTCAGTGTGTCATCTCATTATGTCCTCACCATCACACTGTAATATAAAAGCTAATATTACCTACGTTTTATAGTTGAGGAAATTCAAGTTCAGAAAGGTAAAGCAATTTTTCCTAGGCCAACTTATAAGTTGAGGTTTGGGTTAGTCTAATGCAAAAGCCTATATGTTTTCTATTTTATCATGTGGATCCCAGGTTAATACTGATAGCCCTTCATAATATGAATACAGTTATTTTTAATTAGATTTTTTTAATTCACTTTTTGAAATAAAAGTAGAAAGGGGAGAAGAAACTTATGACTTCTTATTATGCAATAAACATAAGGCAAGATACTTTCAAATACTTTATACTGAATCCTTAAAATAAAAATTAGGTTATTTCTATAGCAAATATGATAGGTATTGTTGAATTTTGAATTCTCGACTTCATCTCTAATTAATATAGTCCACATTTTTTCTCAACTAAGGTGGATAATTGATTTTTTAACCTCGTGTAAACATTATAGATAATGTATGTTTTTCTTTTAGATCAACGATTGAGCCAGTTTTTTCTTGCTAGATTTATTCATGCATCTAGCAAAGAGTCTGTGAGTGCATTCAATATGACAGGCACCCTTCTAGGTGCTTGAGTTGGATGGTGAAATAAAAATATCTGCCCCTATGGAAATTACATTTTACTGAATTTGATCTCTGGAACTAACTCATACACTACATTGAAATATATTAGTTGTAGAAAATGTGCCTCTATAACTTTCATCTGCCATTTGTTGGATTCAAGAGTCAGGATCATCAAAACATCAAACTTAAGGTGAATCTTAATCTACCAGTTGGTGAAACAATTCCTTCCGTGTGTGTGTGTGTGTGTGCGTGTGCGTGTGCGTGTGTGTGTGCGTGTGTGTGTGTGTGTGTTTGTGTTGTATCTCAAGAAAATTGAATAGAAGGAAGTGCTGAGATGTTCGGTTGAAACAGACTTTCCTTCAGTCAACAAGTAACGTCAATAGCAAATTCAGAGATGGAGTAGGTGGTTATGTTACTGAGCCTCTTTTAATTTGTTTCTGTCAGTCTTATGTTCCTTTGCTTTCTTTTTTATAAAATTATTTTATTTTATTTTATTTTTGGCTGCGTTGGGTCTTTGTTGCTGTGCACGGGCTTTCTCTAGTTGTGGCGAGCAGGGGTCACTCTTCGTTGTGGTGCACAGGCTTCTCATTGCGGTGGCTTCTCTTGTTGCGGAGCACGGACTCTAGGCACGCGGGCTTCAGAAGTTGTGGCACACGGGCTCAGTAGTTGTGGCGCACGGGCTTAGTTGCTCCGCAACATGTGGGATCTTCCCGGACCAGGGCTCGAACCCGTGTCCACTGCATTGGCAGGCGGATTCTTAACCACTGTGCCACCAGGGAAGCCCTCCTTTGCTTTCTTATCCATACCTCTGTGAGAAGGCCTAAGACACCTGCATTACATGGTTCTCATTTTATATTTGCTATTTCTATTTCCATTCTTAGTGATTTTCTTCTCTGTTTCTCCATTATTTTCTTGCATCTGAATTCATGTCATGAAAAGATCCAGAGTCACTGTATGCAAAAGGAGTCTAGTTCCTGTGGTTAAAATGCTATCACATAACACTGTGATGTTTCCATATATATATTAAGCAATTACAAATTTTATTTAGGTCTTAAAATTTATCATGACATGTATAAACCAGTTGTCTTCATTCTCTGATTACTTAAACAATTAAAGTGACAGACAGGAATAGAAAATAAGGGGCAATTCCCTACAAAGTGCAAATATTATACCAATCCCAGTCAAAAGCAGACAGCTCAGAAACAAAAAGAGGGAAAAGATAATTTTCAAGAAAGCTATTTGTACTTTTTTTTTAACCTAAACACAGATGAGCATGAAAATAAGGAAATTACTGTTAGGTAGAAAATAGACTGTTTTAACCTTTGCTGTGCATGGGTAACTGACACACACGGGAACCTTTGATCCCAAGACTTTTGGGTACAAGAGACAGGGTTCTTCTCTTCTTGCCAAGGCCACTGCATCAAAGAGAAGGCCTTTTAAAAATTTCCTTAGTAGTAGACTTACTTATAAAATTGGAAAGCTTAGTCCAAAATTCCAGTATTTCTTTGTATCTATGCATTAGAAAATAGAAATAGAAATACCTTGCTATATAGAATTATAATCGATGAATACACTGAACTTTTAAAGTTAAAATTTGAACAACACGCTATTAGCCTATCAAATTTCACATGGGTAAGCAAACAGTTGACATGAATTGGATTGGATCAGCCTGTTAATGTCCCTGTTAAGGGACACAAATGATGATTATGGAATGACACAGAGCCAGATGATTAAGGAGAAAATGGCCCACACTAGAACAATGGCAAAGACGTTCTCCCTACCTACACCCTCATTATAGACCAATATTACACCAGACATTCATTTTTATATTAATTTATTGGGATTGCATAATATATTAATATCTAGGCACTATGATAGGTGTCAGGGATATAGCAGTGAACAAAAAACATATAATCTCTTCCCCACAGAACTCACAGTTTAGTCATTTACATATACTTGTGGAAGTTCGGTAATATTTGTATAATGGTAGAGATTCTTTCCTGCCTACCGCATATCCATTCCCCTTTTTTCATTACTATAGGACTCATATTATTGGGGTTGCCAATTGGCACCGACAAAACTATATTTCCCACCTTCCCTTTCAAATAGGGATGTGCAATAAAAGGGAAACCAAAAGTCAATGAATGCGACTTCCAGAAAAATTTTTTAACTGAGAGATGTATCCCTCTGCATTTGCTCTTTTCTCCTTCCTGGTGTCCAGAACATGGATATAATGGCTGGAGCTGAAAAAGCCATCATGAGACCACGAGCCAACTTGAAGATAGAAACAATATTCTAAAAATGTAGAGCAGGGGACTGCCCTGGTGGTCCAGTGGTAAAGAATCCACTGTCCAATTCAGGGGACGCAGGTTCGATCCCTGGTCGGGGAACTAGGTTCCCACGTGCCCAGGGGCAGCTAAACCTATGCGCCACAACTACTGAGCTCACGCGCCTCAATTAGAGAGCCTGTGTTCTGCAAACTACAGAGTCCACATGCTCTGGAGTCTGCGTGCCACAAGTAGAGAGAGAAAAACCCAAACGCCACCACTAGAGAGAAGCCTGCACTCTGCAACGAAAGATCCCACATGCCTCAACGAAGACCCTGCATGCCGCAACTAAGACCCAACACAGTCAAAAAAATAATAAATAAATAATAATTTTTTTTTTAATGTACAGCAGAAAAATCAAAGGAGCCTTGATCTCTGGTGAAATCTCAGAGTGATCATAGAAGTTCAGGAAAGCCTGCCTCTGAATTTTTTCTACATAAAACATAAAGTCATATATTCATCTTATTGAAGCTATTGTTACATGAGGTTTTTTTATATGTGTTTTTCTCCAATTTTGACAGGTATCCACAGATATAGAGAAAAGACAAATTCTAATACAAATGTGAATTTATTCACATATTGAAATGTTATTTCGGATGTGGACTTGGTTATTTTCAATCAAATCTTCCACATACTCCAGGTTTATAAAGCTCTCTGTTGAAAGACTGTTTTGAGATGGTTTAAGGAGAGATGCCTAACCAGAGAAACTGGTTGACTGTTCTAAGCAGTTTTTGGTATTCAAGAGGGATGAACCAGGCAAGAAGAGTCCCTTACCCCATGAACTTCAAAATAAGCTACTCCCGTGTTATGGTTTCTTCTGCATTTGCTTTGATTTTGATTTCACCATTTTCTAAGTTCTTGTAACATTTCCTCTATATCACAAAATTCATTGTTTAATTAAATACCTTTAATAATTTCTCTATTTATGACTATCTTCTCTCTTCAGTACAATTACTCTTCTACAAGAGTAGAAGACAAAAAGCTGCCTCATCATGTTATTTTAGCCACCATTGTCAGATTAGGACAGGATACTCAACTATTAATTAGGTGTTTGTGTGATCCAGGGATCCTTGTTTAGTGAATAAAACATGATATAGTGATTTTATTGGCATACTTAAAGTTTCTTTGTTTTAGAAAAAGGTTTTTATGAGTACATCTTATAAGATAAATATGTTTTCTAGTGGCATATACAAGTTTCATCTTTTGTTGCAATTTACAAGAGCATTTTTAGAAACTGTCTTTAGAGGTGATCTCAGTGACAAATTTAATACTACTACTTAACATTTTGCTCTTTTATTCTTTCATTAGTGGATTTTTCTTGAGCACCTTCTACATAGCAGGCACAAATCTAAGCTAGAGGGGAAAAGTGTGGTGGGTGGGATGGGAATTAGTAAGGCAAAGACTGCACCACAAGGAGCTATTCTATTTGGGAAAGCAGACTATAAACAAGTGTGCAAATGCATAATATAATTCTAGATAATGAGAATGGAAAGTTCTAGAAAGAAATTAAAGCAGGATGGAAGGAGAGAGACTGATGGGGATGAGGATGCTTTTTGATGTGGAAGCAACAAAGCCAGCAACAAAAGGATCTGGAAAAATAGATTCCAGAGCCTGAGTTGGAAATGAGCTGGGTTTGTTCCAGAAAGAGCTAGGAGGCCAGTACAGCTGGAGGACTGTTGAGTGAGGTAAAGTGGTAGGGGAGGAGTGCTTAGCAGGAGGCAGAGAACAGATCACTCAGGACCTGGGAGGTGAAAAAGAGTTTGTATTGTATCCCATGGGTAATGGTAAATAACTGGAAAGTTTTAATCAGGGCAATGCTTATCAGATTTATACGTTAAATTGCTGTTCTGGCTATAGGTGAAAGAATAGAGTATTGGAGAACCTGAGTGGAAATTGGGAGACCAGGTAACAGATGACAGAGGTAATCTAGGTGAGAAATCATGTAGACTGGACTAGGGGAGTAAGAGTGAGGTGTCAAAAGGGGCCAAATTCAGAAAATAATCAGCAGGTAGAACTGACAGGACTTGCTGATATAGGAGGTATGGTGTGTAGTGTTTTGTTCAGACTTGGCATACAGAGCAGATGATATTCACACAGACTACATTAACACATTGAGGTACTAAATAAAGTGTTCTTATTTCATCCTGAGAAAAGATAGCTTTCCTTAAAAGAGTTGACTTGGCAGAGGATAAAGGGAGTCACAGAACCCTTTATAAAGAATTCTTATTGATGGCTAATAATTCTTATAGGTCACTAATCAAGAGGTGGAGGGAGAAAACAAAGAATGACAGTTTTTATCATAATTTGGTGAACAGTGTAAATTATCTGGATTCTAAATCACAAATATTGAATGTTTCTGTTTTTATTTTGCCTCAGACTTTCACTTTGTCCCCTTGGCGACTGGCAGTTTTAATTTTAGTAAGAAAAGCAAAAAATTTGACAACTTAAAAATTTATGAAACCAGATTGGTTAAGTTGAAAGGACTCAGAGTAGGATGCTAGTTATACTTATTTTTTAGTTATTGGGTACCATCGGGAATGTAGACATTCAGAGAAAGAAGAGCATATCAGAAAATTGACAGCTTTGTGGATGGCTTAAAAGGCAGGAGTGAGATATATTAAAAAAGAAAATACCAGAGAAAATGAGTGAAGCTTCCCAAATGTAGAGAATTCAGTGATTAAGTGTGTTGTCAATAGATTCTGACAGTAGGCATGCAATAAGAGTTTGGGTATTTCACACACAGGCACTATTGCCCCAGACAGATAAACACACATCACTAATTTTCCCATTGGGTTTGATGGGTTTATCCCAGTCTTCTTCTATAGTCAACAAGACTAGTATTTAATGGTATTTATTATTGATTCCACTAGGAAGATCTATTTGGAATATGGTTGATTTGTGATCACAGTGAGAGGTGAATCAGTTAGAGATAGATAGATAGATAGATAGATAGATAGATAGATGATAGGCACTGAAACAATTGTGGCTAGACTTTTGTAGCCAAAAGGAGGGTAAAAATACTTACCAGACCAATATGTAAAATTCCTGGGTTTTTTTTTTTTAATGATAGCTCTTACTTAGGGATTCTGTGCAATTTTAGAAATTAAAGACTAAAGAGGAACTAATGAGATTATTTGGAAGCACTCAAATTTTAACACTCAATTCTCACTAAAAATCTCAGTGTAGGAAACTTCTAAAAATGAAGCATGATCAAATAGCATCAGCAATAATAGCTTTGGCCAAGACAAAGCCTGATCTTTCTAACTTAAGCTAGGCTATCAGGTTCACTGAGGTGAAAAAGGTACCTTATAGTTGGAACTAGTGGTTAGCAATTAGGGACTGTGCGTTATAATAATTTTACTTAGCATTCAGATAACTCTACAATGTGGTTGTTACTACCTCCATTTCATAAGATAAAGAAACAGAGGTTCAGGAAGGTAAATATTATCTAGGACTTGAAAACTGAAGTAAGTGGTGGGACTATGATTCAAACTCATATTCTTTTCATATTT
Organism: Phocoena sinus; assembly: GCF_008692025.1. Lineage (NCBI taxonomy): Eukaryota > Metazoa > Chordata > Mammalia > Artiodactyla > Phocoenidae > Phocoena > Phocoena sinus. The sequence continues at coordinate 103,156,245 of NC_045765.1, read as the reverse complement.
ACACCTCCTGTCAGTAAGTCTCTTCTTTAGCAGTAGGGAACCTTCCATTAGTTCGAAAGAAATGGTTAGGAGGTAAATTTCAGCTCCATATAAAGAAGTAAGATCATAGGAGTCTATGATTATAATCATGATGAAATAAATTAGGAATTGAATTTCATCATTCAATTCAACTTATAAAAAGGGAGTTAGGTAGGTATATATCATTGCTAACAGCACTCAGAGAAGATGAGGAAAGATGGCTGTAACCCCTTCACCACTGCGTAGAGATACCTGAATAATCACTGTTCATCTACAGTTGCTTTGTAAGGGCTGAAACACTTGGATTGTGAATACCATCCACAGGGCTCTACTCGTGAGTTGATCTATGTGTTTTTCAGATCAACCAGTAAGAGTAAAATACACCAGATATTTTATGACTCTTACTTACTATAAGTTTTGAAATTAGATCTTACGTCTACTTTATATCTTGACAGAGCACACTCTGTCCTTTGATAGAAACGAAACCAAAATTGTTGGTCTCACTGGTCTGGCTAGTGACTAGATTATTTTGAGTCCAATACAAATACATTTAAGAGACAAAAAAATGCTACCCTAACCTAACCACAATGTCCTTATCACATAGATACTTCTTACTCAGCCGATGCATTAGAACCGCACCAGTTATATTCCTGTTTTCTGAGAAGTTGTACTTTCTCTAATTTGTTTCCTTTTGGACCTTCACCTATAGTTCTGATGGACTTATTTGTAACTTCTATATTCATAACTAAATAGTAGGTATCACTATAATAATGTCTATTTAAAATTTGTGGTGATCATTTTTATTCTGGCTACAAATTATGACAAGGAAAATTAACAGAAGGCTGACAGATTTCTCAAGATGCCTTTGAAATATAGATATTTGCCTCTGTCCTCTAACCTCTTAAAGCTGAATTGTGCTTTATATTTTTATTATCAATAAATATTATCTGATGTGAATACTAAGATTCTTGCTTTTACATGAGATACAGACTGCATTTACTACAAGTGTTGGCAAGTGTGCGGAGCAGCTGGAACTCTCTTACACTACTGGTTGGAATATAAAATGGTTCACCCACTCTGGAAAATAGTTTGGTAGTTTCTTAAAATTTTAAATACAAATCTATAAAATGATTCATTCATTCCATACTAAGCATTTACTCAAGAAAAATAAATATAGCTGTTCATCAAAGATATATATGCAAATTTTCACAGCAGTTTCATTTGTAATAGCCCAAAACTGGAAACAACACAAATGTCCATCCACAGGTGAACAGATAAACAAATGTGATATACCCATACAGTAGAATACTATTCAGCGATTAAAAGGAACAAATTATTGATTTATGCTACAATGTGAATGAATCTCAAAACTATTATGCTTATCAAAAGGAGTATATATTGTATGATTCCATTTATATAAAAGTTGCGGAGCACAGGCTCTGGACGCACAGGCTCAGCGGCCATGACTCACGGGCCCAGACGCTCCGCAGCATGTGGGATCTTCCCGGACCGGGGCACGAACCCGTGTCTCCTGCATCGGCAGGTGGACTCTCAACCACTGCACAACCAGGGAAACCTCTATAAAATTCTTTAAAAATTGCAAACAAATCTCTAGTGACAGAAAGCGGATCAGATGAATGGATAAAGAAGATGTGGCACATATACACAATGGAATATTACTCAGCCTTAAAAAGAAATGAAATTGAGCTATTTGTAATGAGATGGATAGACCTAGAATCTGTCATACAGAGTGAAGTAAGTCAGAAAGAAAAAGACAAATACCGTATGCTAACACATATATATGGAATTTAAGGGAAAAAAATGTCATGAAGAACCTAGGGGTAAGATAGGAATAAAGACGCAGACCTACTGGAGAACGGACTTAAGGATATGGGGAGGGGGAAGGGTGAGTTTTGACAGGGCGAGAGAGAGTCATGGACATATACACACTAACAAACGTAGTAAGGTAGATAGCTGGGGGGAAGCAGCCGCAAGGCACAGGGATATTAGCTCGGTGCTTTGTGACAGCCTGGAAGGGTGGGATGGGGAGAGTGGGAGGGAGGGAGACGCAAGAGGGAAGACATATGGGAACATATGTATATGTATAGCTGATTCACTTTGTTGTAAAGCAGAAACTAACACACCATTGTAAAGCAATTATACCCCAATAAAGATGTTAAAAAAAAAAAAAAAAAAAAAAAAAAGAAAGCGGATCAATGATTGGAGAATACGGTAGGAGTGGATCGGGCATGGGGAAATGAGAGATTACTGAGGAGCAGGGGAAATTCTGAGGAGTGATAGATATGTTTACTGCCTTGGTTTTGGTGATATTCTCATGGGTAAATACGAATTTCAAAACAAATTCTACACTTCAAGTATGTGCAGTTTATTATATGTCAATTATATCTTAATAAAATTATTTTAAAACTATAGTATATAAAGGAGTTGCATGCTTTTGAAGAAAAATGTTTATATTTAAGACTAGGTTGTAATGATATTTAAGAAATTTGCTTAACATTTTGTTAATACATTCAGATGGGAAGACAAACCGCTTTTTAAAAAATGACGCAAAATGCCAAAAAGCAGTCAGGGAATATGTGTCACCCTGATAACACCTCTTGTCTATCCCAATAACAAATTTTTAATTATAGAATTATAGAATTCATATGAATATTTCAAGGAGCTGATCTTAGAGACACACAAACTTAAAAAAAAGAACCTCATATGTATACCTTTACCTCTATTCACATTGGATATCAACTTTGGTCTATGTTTAGCTTCATTTCTGTTCCATCTCTATCAAAAACAAAATGGACTTTCACAATGAAAACTAACCTCTTTTATAACAAAATCTGAATCTACTACCATTGTCATTGTCGTTTACAATAAAATGTTACCTAAGCCCCAATAATGCATCATGTAGCGAGAATAATAGTCACTTTGGATAGTACTCAACTCCAGGAATAATGCACTTGTACTCTGGAAAAGATCTTCATTTAATGCTCCTCAACCATGCTGTGCTTCAGCATGAACAAATTTTTTTATTCAGTACTAATATACCCTTCTTCCAGTAGCAGTCTCAGTACTACCATATATCTTTCTTTTTACTTTAATGATGAAAAAAACCCTCTTTTGTTTGTATTACTAATATTCTTTGTCATCTAAATATTGCACGATGTCATCCAAGTTCACTTCTAATCAGAAGAAGTAACACTTGCTGTTAGAATATATTGTGGAAGGAGCCATAGTATATAGGCTAGTAGTTAGCTGTAGTTCCCCTTTGTACTGTAAGAACCTCCTTTGTTCCCGACATTTACTATTTTCAGACAGAGAATCAGTAGAGAGTCTTGAGTCTTCTAATACTTTGATATCCCACTGAGGAGCTGTGTGATACAGGTGAGATTAAATATCCAAATCCTGACTGTGAGAAAGTTTCTTTCCTCCAGGCATTAAAAAAGATCAACTGATAACTACATATGAACTCTGGCTACCCCAAGGAAACTTGACATTGAGTAACTTACTCGGGAGAGATGGAATATAGCCTAAAGGTTGAAAGCAGTAACTTAAGGGCAGGGCTAGTTTCATAGGCATAAGACCTGTGTGGTCACACAGCACCCTGCTCCTAGAAGGGCCCTTCATTTGGTTTAATGTTCTGTTGTCACCTTATGATGCTCACTAACTTTTGAACAAGGGGTCCCCCACTTTCATTTTGCACTGGGCCTCACAAATTAGGTAGCCAGTCCTACTTAGGGATCAGACAATTTATAAATTGTGTGACCTTCTAAGAACCTGTTTCCTCATCCATAAAATGGAGATAATTGTTGTACCTACCTCCCAAGATCGTTCTTAGGAATACATATATGAGAAAGTATTTACTGTAGGAGAAAGAATTTAGCTTAATATCTGGCATATAATAAATACTAAAAAATATTGACTGCTTTCTTAGTGAATAACATTAAATGATCTGGTTCATTACTATCTGCTGTTTTAAAATGTCTATAAAATAGAAAATTTTACTTTGATGATGTGGATTACATTGTACAATGTATATCGGTGTGTTAACTTTTAACATACACATGTATATAATATAATTTTAAATGGAGTATGTATATCAGTGACTTATATGCCATTCCTGTGGAATTCCTCAGGAGAATTAAGGCTAACACTCCGCATTTCACTGCATCCCATACTCCAGCATAACTGATGATCAAGAAGATCTTAATGTTCCCCTCAGCTCGACTACACTTTAGGCAAGTGTTTGCAATTATAAATTCTTTCTCTGCCTCTTTGTGATATAAATATTCTCCTAGACTCCTGCCAATTTTACAGCCCAGGAATGTCTTCCTCAAGGATCTGGGAGCCATCCTTTTTAGTAAGTATCAAGGGACATAGTGCCTCTGTCTCCCAATCTTGGTAGGAAGGTAGAAGCCTAACTTGCATAAGCAACAATTAACAAATACAGAAGGCCCAATCACATTGTCCAACCTTCCGCCTAACATCCTTCAGTACTTTTTTTACTAGCTTACTCCAGCACTTAAAAATCCTCCACTCTGTTTGAGTGGAGTTGAGTTCAGTCTCTCCCCCCATTGCAAAAGTCTTAAATAAAGTCTTCCTTGCTGGTTTAACTCTGTCTTCTTTGACATTGAGAACACCCCAAGGGTAGGCTTTATGAGATACCATTTGAAGGTGTAGCCAGGGAAACAAGCTATATGGATTCAGATTCTGGCCATACCATTTATCCGCTAGGTATGCTTGGGCAAGTATCTTAATCCCTCTGAGTCTCTGCTTCCTGATTTATATATTAGAAATTTTAATAAAGTTATACCTTATAGAGTTGTAAGAAATAAATGAGATGTCTATTTATAATTCCTACTCAAGTTAAGCTTGACTAAATAAAGATTAACTATAAACAAATATCTCAATAAATGCTAGCTATTAATATTAGTCACAGCATTAAAAAGACATTATTTGAGCTCAGCTGATAAATCAAGCCCTTCATTATCTTTCTGTGAATATTAAAAAAGTTTCTGATTTCCCTCTCAAATCTATAGTCTTGCCCAAACCTTTAATTCGCAACACAGAACCTTTCTAAAATTCGGCTTCTATCATTTTTCCCATTCTTATTACCTCTCAATGCTTTCTCAGTACTTTGAGGATAAAGCTCAAATTCCACAGTATGACATCCAAATGGCACTCAGATCTAGCCCTGGCCATCTCTGCAGTCTAATTTCTTATCACCCTCCCCCTCATGTTGCTCTCACTGCACCCTGCCCCTCATCATTCAGGTCCTCTGCAGGGTCCTGGCAGCATTGCTCTATCTACTCCGTGGCTCACATTACTCTTTTTGCTGGAAAAGCCTTCCCTTTCTTATCTCCCACACATGGAGACTCACTTAAGTGTCAAGTCTCCTGTGAAACCTTTATGTTTGTTCATTTTTGTACTGACTTCATTTATATTTTAATTCCTAAATAACCTAAGCTTGAATTTTGTGGGGATCACTTATTTAACGCTTCCCCCCTTTTTCATATCCCTTCTGAAAGCTTATCATTTTTGAGTTTGGTTTTCTTCTTCTTTTCATTGCATTTTTAAACATTCATACACAAAACACACTTTATACACACAAAAGTATAATCATACTGTACATACAATTCTGAAACTTGCCCCTTTTTTAAAAACTATATTTCATTGAGTGATATCATTTATTCCCACAAAGACCCTATGGAATAGGAGGCAATATTATCTCCTATTTTCTAGCTGAGAAAACAGGTTCAGAGACGTTAACTCTGTTGCTTAAGTTCCCGTGGATAGAAAGAGGCAATATGGATACAAAATGAAAGGCAGAGATGGATGTCTGACTCCAAAGTGCTTTATCTCAACAAGGATGTTATATTAGTATGTGGATAGGCTCGATAAACAAGAACCCGGCTGGTGATGGATTAGGAGAATTAGGAGTGGGTGGAGGGGCCAAAAGTGTTGATAAGAATAATCAGGAGGCTCAGCAGGACTAGGGTAGTGAGAGAGCTGGGAGAATGGAAGGTGGTCATCAGACAAAGGCTAGCATTTGACTTCTCACCAGTGGAGGAGTTTGGGGTCTGAGTAGACCTAAAGAGAAGTGCTGCTATGGGTAATAGAAGCACAAGCAACTTTGAGATCCTAAACCTCCCTTCTCAGAGAAAGTGGTAGGGGCAAGGATGCTGAGTTGTTTCCTAAAGCTGACACCTGGGTTTATTGGACTATGTGTGTTTCTTTGCTTAGGAAATTGGGAGGGGTGGTAAGGGAAGGTATGGCTTTGTTCTCAGGGTGACCAGCTGTCCTGATTTGTCTTTTTCCCATGGCTTGGGACTTTCAGTGCTCACAGGAAAGTACCAAGCAAACCAGGATGAACTGGTCACCTTGCTTGAAAATAACCTTTTGGAGCAATTCTTCCCATATTTCTACCTCTGTCTCTTAGTTCTATTTTAATCCCACTCAGCCTTGGAAGCCCAGCTCAAATGTTACATTTTCCTTGAACTCTAGCACCATCCCCAATTCAGAATTGTAATTGCTTTCCTCAACTTGGTTTTTACTTGATATTTAGAATTTGTGTTATTTTGTCTTGAATCACATTTTTTTTTTTTTGGTGACGTGTCTCTCCTGTATTAGAATTTTTTTGATTGGTGTGAGAAACAGATGCAATTTTATTTTTTACATATAAAATTATCCCAATTTTTATTATTAAGTAATAAGCCCCATTATTATTTAATAATAATTTTCAAGCAATTATCCCAACATCATATATTGAATAACCCATCTTTTCACACTGACGTAATCTGCTACCCCTCTCACATGGTGAGTTTCCCTGTGTATGGTTCTGTTTCTAGGCTCTCTCTGAGAATTTAAATTCCTTGGGGAGAAACCATTATCCTAGTCATTTTGAGTCATCACCATTACCATTACCAACGCCAAACTCTATACCTCCCACTTGGTAGGTGCTCAATACATATTTACTGAACTTAATTAAAACAAGCCTATTGTTGTTATAAGCCGTTTTTGACTTTTACTGCTTTAGATCCAATGAGAGGATTCATGGCAAGTCTATATTTGCTAGATCTGAAAGGACACATCATTTAGATATGTTTGCATTACAAAGCCACAAAAACCTGTTCAATATTTTCATAACTGTTTACTTGAACTGAATTTCAAATATGACATTAGATTAGGTTCTAGAACTGAAAACTACTTTACCATTTCAATTTGAAGCAATCAGAATATTCATTTGAAAACTAATATGAAGATTAGAAAATGGTTTTCAAAATTTTGGAAAACATGGAGATGTTGCTTATGAAACAAAGTATTAAAAAATATTGATATCCTCATGAAAATGAAGCCATCTGGTAACAAAGGAATGGGTTGTTGGACAAAACCAGATACAAGATTATTGTCAAGTTTCAAGCTTTTGTTTTGGATGGTAGGCTCATAAGTGTGTATCATACTATTTAAAATAACTAGTTAAATAATAAATATAAAACACGCATAGACTAACAATAAGAGCACATTATGAACTACAGGTTATGATTAATCCAATTCTGTGTAAGTTAAGTACAATAAGAAAAAAAATCATTGTCAATAATGTAGGTAAATGGAAGTATATATTGTCTATGCTGGCCACATTAAATGTCAGCTCACTTTAACACATATGGATTGAACATGTATTGTGGAAAGTAATTATTTTGAGGGCATTGGAAGATCTTAATTTTTATTAAAGGAATTACTATCTGAGAAATAGAACCAGTAATATAAATTACTTAATTAAAAAGACTGCTCCCTGTGCTTTTTATCATGCACCTCATTAATTACAAAATTTCAAAAATATAAGCTTGATGTAGAAATATTTATTTATATTCATATATATCTTTCACTAACATCGTTTATTTCGAGCAAAAATATACATTTAGGGAAAGGTTAGCTGTTAATGATAATGGAGGTAAATCTTTACTTCCGTACTCATCTTTTGAGTGTCTATTTTTAACCCCTTCTTGCTTCATCTGATTCTATCATCTTTGAATTACCTTATAATATGGCTGACAAAGAACTCCTACTTGAAGTAGTAGAAATTTCAGCTCTGCCATTTTCCTGTGTAAAAATTAGAAGTACTTTTTGTTCAATCAGTAATTTCCTCACCATTTTGCAAGGGATATTTTAACTAATATAAAATAATATACTCTGGAAATCCACTTAACCAGTTGCTTGAAAGTAATCAGCTGGAGGTGAATAAAGGCAAGATGGCACCTCCAGGCCTCTACATGATGGAACACCATTATACACACCTGGTACAAGTATTTTTGCAATATTTCTCTAGAACTTACTTCAAAGTTCATGACAATAGCAATGACATAGATTCTCAGAAGTCAGACTTCTGAGAATTTATGTCAAGGAAACTATCAGTAAACAGACCAAGATTTACAAATGTTAAGTCTTCTCATAGCATTATTTCTAATATTGAAAATTGTAAGCTAATTAAAATTTTCAACAACTGAAAAATGTTTCGGCAATTTATATTCATCCACATCTAGAATAATAGGCAGCCATTAACATGTTATTTCTAAAATATTTAATAGCAATGAGAAATGCTTATAATAGTAAGTAAAAACAGCAGGATACAAAATAGTACATACAATTTGAAAATATAAATGTAGGGAAAATTGTAAGGTAGTACATTTTATTTTTTCCTTTTTTCTGTCCTTTAAATTGCAAATTATCCACCATAAGCATGTATTACATTTATAATAATAAAATCCTCTTACAAAGTTATTTTAAAAATTAACCCTTATAATCCTGCCACCCAGAGAGAACCATTATCAAAATTTTTATCTCTTCTCTACCAGTATTCTTTCTATGCATATTAATATACTTAAGATCACACTACATATATAATTTAAGTACCCTGCTTTTCAAAGTTAACGTGAAAGAACAAGCACAAAATTAGTATATAATTGTACTTAAGAGGTCTTTGAGTCAAATAGATCTGGGCTTAAGTCTGATTTTGCCACAGACCAGCTGTATCAGATAGAATTGTGTTTGGCTGCACTTAATTAAAATTTAACTTCTGTGGCGTAATCAAACAGGGTTGGTTAAGGGTCTTAGGCAAACGTGGGTTGGTGCAGTCCTCAAGAACTTCATCAAGGTCCAGGCTTCTCCTTGTCTCTTATACTGCCATTCTTAGCCTGTGGTTTTCAGCAATGGTTACAAGATGACTGCTACACACACAGGCTTCATATGCTCATTTGAGAGAAGAAGAAGAGGGAAGATGCAGGCCAAAAGGCTAAAACACTCATTCCAGTTGAGACTTCCTTTAGAATAGCCACCTCTGTTTAAATTGCATTGGCCATAATTAGGCACATGGCCACCTCAATTGTGTTAGTCTGTTGGTTGAATATTTTTAGCTGAGCATATTTCAACCCCAAACAAAATTGGAGTTCTGTTACTAAGGAAGAAAAGAGAATGGATTTTAGATGCGCAACCAGTAGAGACTAAACCAATGCTGTATAATCCTCAGCAAAGCACTTAGCCTAGCTGAGATTCAGTTTTTTCACACTTGAAAGGGGATCAAGAAAGTATCTCATGAAGTAGTTGCCAGGACCTAAGGCATGTAAAATGATTGGCACAATGTCTAGCATTTACCAGCATTCAAGAAATTTCAGCTATTACTTATTAAAACTCATAAACATAATATCTATCATATGGATATACCTCAATTTCATTGACAATGCTAATTTATTTTGGTTATTGTATAAATCTTTTATAATTAATAGCAACTACACTTATATTTAAATTAATGTTGCTGTGACTAATTTGTGCATAATTTTTCCTTCAGTTTGTATGACATTCTTAGAAAATTCAGAGAAATTAAATTAATGGATCGAAGAGTTTGAACAATTTTAAAACCCTTCATTCATCTTGATGGTTTGCTCTCCAAAATATTTTTTACACAGTTAATTTCCACAACAGTTCTCATATCTTCACTCTAGCTTTACCTCGTTGAGGATAGTCATTAATTGCTAATTTGATAGATGATTTGGCAAAGACTACTACCTTCTCATCGAAGCTCATATTCTCCTCATCTTTCTGGCCATACAGCTTATCTATATTTGCCAATCTCCCATGCCAGATAGGTGTGTTCACCTGACCAAGTTATAGTCAGTAGAATATGATGTACACCATTTCCAGGCTTGGCCCATAAAAGTCTCTGACATGTGTCTCTCCATGTCTATCTCCTCTTCTGGCTGCCTGAGATGGGAACAATGATGGAAACTTTGGAAGCCATACACTGAACGTGGCAAGCCTCCTTCAGCTGGTCCCTGGATCACTCCCTGAGACTGCCTTCAGCTGATGCTTGCACCCACTCCTCTGGCTTTCCATGTAGGGACATGACATGAGCAAGAAAGAAACGTCAATGGCAACAGTCATTCACATGAGGCCTGTGGATCCCTACAGGGTCCATAAATAAAATTTGGGGGTTTGTGAACTTGGAATGAGAACAAAATATTGTCTTAACTGCAATTTTGCATTTTCTTCTATTATAAGTGTAGGCAACAAAGTAGTAGTATCAGTAGTACCTGTGACAGGTATTTTTGTATCATGCTACAATTGTAGCAGGTATCTGAAATTTAGTTCATACTCATCAAGACCCTGAAATTACAGTAGTAATTAAACCTGCTGCTATATTTTGTTATTTAATGTTTTAATAAAGAAGCACTTTTATTATCATAAGTTATTTTAATATATTATAGCTGCATTTCAATATAATTGGTTTCTTTTGAAATCTTTTAAATTTTGTTTTATGTATTTAAAAACAATATTCTGAGAAAAGGTCCTAGGCTTCACCAGACTGCTAACATGGCCCTAGTACAGAAAGGTTAAGAATGCTTGTTTATATTATGTTTGAGCCATTTTATATTTTGGGGTCTTTTTGTTATAACTTTTAGCATTACCCTAACTTATACAAGTAATGAATGGGCAATAAAAATGTTTAAAAAAAAAAAGTAATGAATGGAGGTGTTGGGGTTTGGGTGTTGTAAAGTTAAATTTGAGGTCACTATGTTTTTATATGTATTTAATACATAAATCCTATGAGATTGCCATATTTGTTGCAAATGTTTTTACCAGTTCTTATTTACTTTTTAATTTTATGATGTTTGATGTACTGAAATGTGTTTATGTGGTCATTTCTATCAGCCTATTTTTATGTGGTTTTTATATTGCTTTCTCATTTAAAAAAATCCTTCCCCAGCCAAAAATTAGTTACAAGGTGCTAACATTTCTCACCCAAGAGGGTGTGCCATTCACATTCTTGTTCACATGAATTTAACCCCTGGGCTGTGCAGCATACAGCTTGGACAACCATACTCAGCAACCTCAATTTGTTAAGTACTGCATACTTTATTTGCATTTAATTCTTTAAGTCATTTGGAATATATTTCATTTTCTGTCATGAGATAGATTAAAAAGAAGAATGATTTTTCTAACACCAATTTTTGAATAATTTAACTCTTCCCCCTCTATTTCCTTTGGAACATCAGAAGTCCTTTAATAGAATTGGGTTTATTTTTGAACTGTTCCATGCTAATCTTGTACCAGTACCATATTTTTAAAATTATTGTTAATTTTAAACTATTGTTTAATAGCTGGTTGGGCAAGTTTCCCTTTATTATTCATAATTTTAAAGTTTTTTGATATCCTGAAAAAATCTTCTTCCAGAAAAATTGCAGAATGTACTCTCAGCAGAACGAAACTTTGACAGTTGAAGGAAAAATTGTATTGCCATATAAAGAACGATTCCAAGGTTTCATTGTATATGTGGCCCCAAAGAAAATATTGTACTTATATTTTATCCACAAATTTATGAGTGATCTCACTTCAATTTTTCCACTTACACTTAACGGTGTGGTGAGAAGAGCTCTGGAATAAGAGTCAGAAATCCTCAACTTGAAACCGTATTGAACTCTTTCCAGGTGTCTAAGCTGAGACAGGCTGCTTACAGTCTTAGAGTCTTAGTTTCCTTATGTGTAAAATGTGAGTATAATTTCTATTCTATCTATTACCCTGGGCTACTGTGAAGAGTGAGTTAATATATTTGAATTCTCTTTAAACACTGCAAAGTATTATAGGCAACAAATTAATATTTAATTAAAGTTACTGTTTTACTGGAGTTGGAGATGTATTTACTGTTGTCGACATTTGTATCACCACGTTCTCTAGAGCAGAATTTGATAAGAGACGACTACTATGTCTTGGATATTAACCAAGAAGATATAGTTTTAGTGGAGAAGCCAAAAGGATCTCATCATAAGTTAGTCCCATGACATGGACTGAGGATGGTATTAGACATAGGTTACAATTTACATACCTTTCAGTGTTTGAATAGGGTAATTGGGGGAGGGGAGGTTTTAATACCCTGACCTGACATGATCCCAAGTTAAAATTGGGGGATGGAAGCTGAGAGTAGTTGTATTAATAAAATGAGAGCCTAGGTTTAGTTGTATAAAAGAGAGACCTTTTGGAATAGGGGTCAAGATTCCAAATGGTTCAGAGCTGTCAAATTTATACAGGTCAAAGTCCACTTTTGCACGGAGTGTGAGTGCAAGGTGGAGCACATTGGTGATTCAGGAACGTTTATTGTAGAGCTGCACTTTATTTCCTTTCAGAACAAACACATTCCTTGGAGACACTGTATAGCACACTTTGTCTTCCAAAATTATATGTACAATTTGTGATTGATATGTTCCTGCGCTAAAATTACTGTTATGTGTGTACAGTCTTCACTGCTGTTGGGGCGAGAATTACCATAAACATCAACGGGACGAGAGCATTTCCCTATGAAATGATACCCAGTACTGTAAATATGTATACCAAAAATGAAGTGCAGTCTTTAAACAGACTCCATGTGCAGTCCTCTATTCCTCTTTTTAAAGTAGGAAATGTTTTTCAAATTATGAGGGAAAATGTTGAGGGAAGTAGCATTTTATAGGCTCCTACTATGTGCCATTCACACATGAGGAGTACATTATAATCACAGCAGTAAATGTTTCCACACGAAATAGCTTTGCAAGTTGATTTCTAAGTTTACCACCGTTAACTTTATAAAGCAGAGGCAGTTTTCCATAGTATGTGAACCCTACAGTCAGGTAAACTGGGTCTGGAAACCAGTGCTGGCTCCTGCATAAAAATTACTTGACCTCTCTGATTTTAAGCTTGATTTTTCACTCCTTTAAAACAGGGATACCACTACTGCTACTACAACTACTGCTGCTGCTGCTGCTGCTACTACTACTACTACGAGTGCTGATATTAGTATATAATGGCAATAATATGTTATTATTAGGTAATAATAATGATAGTTGTCTGATTAAGATAATACAGTTAAAGAGTTTATTCAGTGTCTAAACTTAGTAAGCGATAAATAACTGTTGACAAGTATTATAAAGACTAGAAATTTTTACTGGTGAAAACAAAATTTTCATATTAAATTGTGTTTTCACAAATATTTTAATTTACATTTTACTAGAATTTATGTAGTTCCTGCTATAATTTAGAAAGTTTTCACTGAGCCCGATGACTAGTTCAATCTCTTTAATGTGCTTAGCACCTCAAGTAGATAGCACTCCAGCCCTGCTTCATGTTAAATTTCTTGATTGCTAGCAAAATGCTGTTGGCTCAGTGAAACTGGCTAATTCAACTTCTGGCTTCCAGAGACAAAATTAATTTTTTTGCAGCCTGACAGATTTGACATAAAGGGATCTATTTTAAAATTCATACATGCATATATACTACATAAAGTGACCAGCTAGAAAGTTTTGGTATACTTATAAAAATAAACAAATTATAGTTCCTTAATTTCTCAGAACATAATCATTGTTAGAGGAAAGACTAAAATTTCCTTAGATTATGTTCCAGTGGCTTTCAGCCTACCTGGAGAAAGACTAATATCCTTAGAATGGCCTACAAAGTACTAAACAATCTGCCGCCCCCAACTCCCTGACCCCGGCACTCGCACTTTTCCTGCTAAGACCTTGATTCTTCCTGCCATCCCCCAGTTCTAGTCACACTGACACTTTCACCTAGACAGGCAGGCTCCCATCTGCTTTTTCCTGTGCTTGGAATGCTCCTCCCAAGATATTCTGATGGTTCCCGTGCTCATCTCTTTTGGAAATTGACTCAAATGTGACCTTTGCAGCAAGCCCTACCCTGACTCTCCTCATACCAACTCCCCTTCTCCAGTGCTCTCTATCTCCTTGCCCTGATTCATTTTCCCTATAACACTTATCAACCACCTTACATACTTTTAATTTTACTTTATTTTCTTTATTATTTTTTGTTGTTCACCGTTACAACAAAATATAAGTTGTATGACAACAGAGATTTCAATTTGGTTCACAGATCTATCTCCAGTGCCTAGAATAGTTCCTGGTACATGGTAGTAACATTAAATCCTGATTGAATGAATACATTCTTTCTTCCAAAGTAAAAGTTTTAATTGGTGACTTCCAATATGGGAAAAAATAGACATACACCTTGATGAGATGCTAACTATTAAACATTTAGATGTCTACTTTCAGTCTAAGAACAAGGAAAAACTCCAGGAGTTCAATTTATTTAAAAGAACATCCACACATAATGCTATACAACTGGAAGGAATGAAAAAATATGGGGAATTCAATGCCAGATAGGGTAGCCGAGACTGGGGCACTGAAGGGAATCTCCAAATGCAATGGGGACAACTCACTAATTCACTATGTGAGAAACTATTGGAAAAAGTACATAACTGAGAACCTCTGCACCAAAATAAAATAGTGTTAAAATGAAGAATAAGACATTTTAAACTGTAAATAAAACATGTACTGATGCCATGTTCCTCTCGGTGTTTACACTGAATTATTCGGGATGAATTTCAAAATGAAATTTTGTAGCCCTAGACTCTTGTTTCAATGGACTATTTCTAGTTGTATATCCAAAAAAATTGCCACCATTACAGTTTTACAAATACACTAGCAATATTTTTTTAAATTTTGTCTTAAGTCTGCCCAACTTTTCTAAACTCTGCTCCAAGGTCACACTGCACCCTTTAATTGTGACCAGATTGACAAGGCCAAGCCCTTTTCTCACTTTGAGAATGCCACCAAGACATCATATTTCAACCCCAATAATTGATGCAAACAGCACTGGGGGTAGAGGAAAGGTGAAATGGAATTCACTCGGTTGTTGTGAAGGATGCAACACATCTTATTCATGTAATAAAAGACTAAATATGAGGCAGTGTCTGCACCTCTCAGCTGGGCTGTAATGAGCACGTGAAAATTTCTTCCACGAAACAAGGGAGATGACTTATCCTTATAAAACATTGTGAAAAGGATGATGTTAAAATGATCTACAAATTTTACATGTTTCCTTTTTCATCTCATGTGAAGAGCAAGTGAGTAGCTGTCTGGAGGTAGGTAGTTTGTGATAACGTCTCTAAGAGAAGCAAAGCTGTTTGCTTCTAATGCAGAACTGTGATGACAGAGACATTTTATTGTTTTTGTTATTTCTTTAACGTTGATTATCTTTTTCATGGAAACAATTACTAAAAACATCTAGCTACTCAGTCTAAGTTTCATCACTTAGATTCTTATGATTGCTAAGAATGTTTTTCAGAAATGTTTAAATCATTAGTTACAATAAACATTGGCTTTGTAACCATATCTAAGAACTACAACTCCAGTATTTCCAAATGTTTTTTTAATAACACATATTGTCTAAAGGTGTACTTAATCAGATCTGAACCATTTGTCTCACATTCATGCCTCTCTTCTATCTCACTCCATGAGAGCAGAAAAGGAATTCATTTCTTTTATTTAAAATTCCTTCCCCTTCCAAGCCATTGCTTCTATTAAATTATCCTCATAATGTGAGACTAACAGTTTTTGGTTGAATGAAAGTCAAAAAACATGACTTTAAAATTTTAAATGTTAATATATACCACAAATTTTGCCTCATTTAAAGAAAACACACACAAAAAGATACCTCTGGATACTCTGACCAATCTACTTCAACTCTCCTATCTGCCCTTCCTTTTTGTGAACATGATTGAAAACAAGTACTTGAAATCAAGAGAAAAACCAAAGAATGAGAGCCAGTAGGCTCTCCCCTGCTATCTCTGCTCTATGAGCAGGCAGATCAGGATTTATTCATGTCTTGTTTTTCTCCTTTATTTTAAGATATCCTTGCTTGTAAGGATATTCTAGGAATACACAGATAATCTTATTTGAAGCTTTCTACTTTTCAATTAGACACCAGAAATCAGTGTCACATATTTACTGTCATATGTCTCCAGGTTTATAGTGTCCAGAAAGCTCATTGCTGCCTTGTTGGTCACTTTCTTACGCCCATATATTACTTTCAACTTTTCAAAGTGCTTTCACAAAAAAAAGTGAAAAGTAACTGTTTCCCTGTAAGTGTTACACTGCCATATGTATCCAGCTTAGGCATTAAGGAAGTTAAAGTAAAAAATAGTGCAAAATAATTTTTAAGTGTTCAAAATCTATTTAACAGTATCAGGTAAATGTGACATAATTACTGGATCATTTTTCAATCTTCAATATATGCAATGTGTTGACACAATACTTCATAATCTGCTATTTAATTTTACTTGAAATCTTTCCAACATCTTTGTTATCTGGGTTAAGCAAGGATCTGAAATAGAATGATTGAGCTCCCTTTATAGATCACTACTGATGACAACACTTTGGCAACAGTCCTAACTTTTAAGAGGTTTAACTTTTACAAGAGCAAGTAGCATGAGTGTTTTATTTAAGCATCTCTCCTTTTTCCTATAATCTAAAAAAGATTATTTAAACCAATGAAATACCTGAAAGATAACAAAAATAGTAATGATAATATTTTATTAAGCATTCCCTATTTTTCAACCCCTTTTCAAGGCACCTAACACACTTTATGTCATTTCATTCTCATAACAACCCTGTGGGAGGGTTCTACAGTTACGTAGAACCTGTTTTATAGATGAGGTAACTGAGGTATAGTATCTTTCTTATGCATAAGGAGGACCAACTCACCCAAGGTCAAATGGCAAAACATGGCACTTATTTTGACTAAAAAGCCTGTTTAATGGATGGAAATTTCATCTTTGCAAACTCTGAACTTCTTCAGATATTTCAAGTAGTGAGATGTCTAAAATAACACATGAGCAATTTCGGATTGTCCTATCTGTACCATAGATTTGGAGCACTGTTTCATGAAATCAGAACTAAGTGTATCATCTTAGACACATTTTCTTGATTTCTTAGAACCTCACTTTTCTTGTCTGCCATATTCTCAATATTAATATTGAGTTCTGAGAATTAAAATAAACTAATAAACATGTAAGAACCTAATAGCACCAGGTTTATTTTAGGTTTTTAATAAATATTAGTTTAATTTTCTCCTTCTTGTAGACCCAATACCCAAATTATATGATTTGTACTTTGATTCTCACACTGCACTGAAAATTCAGATCTAACTTATAACAACTTTTTAAGACTCCTTGCTCTTAAATTTGTCGTGTTTAAATACCTCATTTTATTTTATTTTATTTACTTATTTATTTATTTTTGGCTGCATTGTGTCTTCGTTGCTGCCTGCGGGCTTTCTCTAGTTGTGGTGAGTGGGGGTTACTGTTTGTTGCAGTGTGCGGGCTTCTCATTGCGGTGGCTTCTCTTGTTGCAGAACACCGGCTCTAGGTGCATGGTCTTCAGTAGTTGTGCCTCGTGGGCTCTAGAGCACAGGCTCAGTAGTTGTGGTGCACAGGCTTAGTTGCTCCATGGCATTTGGAATCTTCCCAGACCAGGGCTTGAATCTGAGTCCCCTGCATTGGCAGGCGGATTCTTAACCACTGTGCCACCAGGGAAGCTCCTAAATACCCATTTTATAATTGAACTCCTTTTTATAATTTAGGTTCATATTTCTATCTTCTATTCCAAATCTCTCTTTAATATTACAGTTCTCGTCAAATTCACTAGGAGTTGAAATTTCTAACAACTAACTTAGAAGAAAAAGGACTTTCATTCCTATTGAATGTCCTTCCTACTCATATATAGCAGAGGTCATTGTTACACTGAAAGTCTATAGTTGTATTTCAGATGTTAGTGAAACTGTGATCTACTTTAACCTGTTATTAAAACTTGGTCTTTTTCCTATAAGTATGAAGCTCAGCCACCTAGAACATGAGTATCACTGTCCATGAGCGTGTCATGGAGGCGTCTCAGCCACACAAAGGGAAACAAAACTTCTCATCAGATATTTAAATTCTAAAAGAAAATGTATATCTAGATTTAAATGATTTTCCATATTCAGGGATTTCTTCTGTTTCTGTGTAATATGATTATTCTTACCAATTGTTTAGCAACAAGTTATGTCCTTATTTAAAGCTCTAAAATCATGATTTTACTTGGTACATAATCCTCTACTTACTGAAGAATATTACAGGTAGAACACAGTAGTAAATTCCCATAAATAACTGCCTCGCTTATCTTAGAGGTGTTTGAAATATTTTCTAAAGCCCTGTCTGCAAAGTCAACATGAACTGAGGGGAACCATCAGAATAATTCATGGCATAATATGTCAGTATATTTATATATTTCAAGGCCATGGATAAGAAAGGCAAATTATTATTAATAATTACTATAATAGCTTTTTCTAATCCTTTGGACATATATAGTATGCATCTTCATGTAAATAAATTTAATGTTAACTCCATGTAATCTAATACTATGTTTGGCTTAAAACAATTAGATATTCAACATATTTTTTAAGGTTCTGCCTGGTCTCAGTCACTGTATACTTTCTCCTCTTCTCCCAGTGTGACCATTAAGTCTCAACCTTATCCTCTCCCTATCACATCCAAGGACCATGACTTGTTTTCATAGAAATAATGACTTCCTATGGTAGTAATTTTCAGTGGGGTGGGAGGAAAGAGGAAAATCAAAACCAAAACGTTGTTGATCCAAGGAAAAATTAGAAGGTTATGACTAGTTTGGAAATTTCTACTGATACGTAACATGATCTGATGCCTTCTTTCCCCCATATTGTCCAGGCTAAATTCTGACCAGAGATAAGGAAGTGTTTAAAGTAATCTGCCCCAATACTCTGACACTCACAAAGCTACCCTGGAAGCAGTTTAAAAAGCATGACCTTTGAACACATGTGGCTTCTACCTTGGTTCCGAGTCCCCCTCTCCACCTTGGGCTCTGGTCCAGTTCCCTGGGCACTTTCCTCTCAGGCCTTCATTTCCCAACCCAAGCCTCTGCCAGGTTCTTGCTTGCCTCCTCCCTAGGACTGTATTGTTTATATGTGCTTGCAGCACAAGATAGCATCTTAAAGCTGAAAAAGCATTGAGAAGTCATTGAATTTAATATCCTCCTTTGTGGAAACCAAGAATCAAAACAAATTTTCCAACTGAATTACTAAAGGACTGCCATGAGTATGGCTCATCATTCAATATTTTTTTTCCTTCTCACTGTGACCAGGAGTGGTGTGTTTTCTACAGATTAAGATATTCCTTACCCAGACTTAACCTGCCATGTGTTTCCTCCCTTCTCAAGTACCCTTTGTCCTGGGTGTCACATAGGGTCTTGTCCCACCAGCAGAGACATCTCTCTTGCACACAACACAGGTCTGTACAAGGAATGAGTGACGGTCTTCATTCAGACCTCCTTGCTGTAGAATAACTTCTCATTCTTTCTCAGTTCAGAGAAACTGGGGGTGTCTGGCATCCATTAAGCAGACAGAAAAATACCACTTACCCTGGAGAAATAGAGTCAAGATACTGGTTTTGAAACCTTTTCCATCTCTAGCTTTTCTATCACTTGGCCTGTTCCTTATGAATCTGCTGCTACTACCACAAACAATGTTCTTTTGAAGTGGTCCTGGTGTGAAAGTCTGGAGCTTGAAATGTTTTCTCCAATGGAAACGATGTGAGATGTAGTTGAAATAGTGCTATTATTACCATTGTTTAAATCTATTATGGTTTAAATAGGCTCCTTTTATTTTTTACTCTTTTCCAAAGAACATAATTAGCAGATACACAAAATTTCAGTGGAAAAATATGTTTTAAGAGCCAAACAACTAATTTCAAAATTAACTCAGATTTTAACTCACATAATCGATTACCAGGATTTAACAGTTTAAAGCAGTCTGTAGTTCTTGTGATGTTTGTGGATGGTGTTTCAATACAACTGAATTTCTATCCTTGATATTCTCTTGCTCAGCATTGACAATCAAGGCTTTATATATCAAGATGTGTAAGAGGTAACAATTCGTTCTTAAATACTGGTTAAATCTCTTTTTTTTCCCTAGCTGCATGAAAAAAAAATTAAATAAATAAAAAGATGCTACATAATGTAAAGCAGAAGACAGAGTTAAAAGGTCAAGTTTCTGAACAAAATTGACCGTGGACTGGCTGTTTGACCTCAGGTTGGTTATTTCAGCTTGCTGTGAGTCATATTCCACATCTATCAAATACTCTCAGTCCTTGTTTGTAAAATACAGAAAAGTCCTTGAGAAAATGCACTGTGCGTTATGATGCAGAGTACACTTACCATCGAGAAGAGTGTGTTAAAGGGCTCATCGTACATTTTTTGTGAACATAAAATCAACCCATGTTCCTGGAAATGCATAGACTGTCAGGATTGCAGAAAAAGAAGGTGTTTAATATAGCAAAGGGTTTTACTAACCAAATGTTTGGTTCTGTAGTCAGATACTCATGAAGAGGGGCTGAGAATCCTTTGTCTAATGAATCTGTGAAATTCATTTTTCTATAGCCCAAGAAATTGCTGTCTCAGAAGGAGTGAAAAAGGAGACTAGATCCTATATGGGCATACTCTTATTTAATAAAACCTAGGGAAAGCTAATTGTTCCTGGTTGAGGTCAGGAGGAATATGACGTGCGAAAATATGAATTTGCTTTACAAACTTGCCCAGTATTTGAACATACAATGAATGACCCGTCCAGGGGTCTAATTTTGCACAGGGCCACAAAGATTGGCAACTGTTTATAAGAGTGGGCAAAATGAACCCAGCAGAATAATCATCAGGCAATTCAGATGCAGATTGCAGGCATGGAGAAAAAGTGTGGGAACTTGCAGTTAAGATGGGTAAAATTGCTCGCTTTAGTCATCAAGACCAAGTGTTAAATATGTGTTTGCTTTGTTAGGGATGAATTAGGCTGAACAACAATTGTCTGTGGTTGTGGTAACTGAGAAGAAAATGGCTGTGTGTTGTGAGTGCCTGGCAAGTACTCTCGCCTTATGAGAGCCTGAAAAAAAAGTCCTTATTCCTATTTCCATTGGCCAAGAATGGGATCATTTCTAGGACATGAAAAAGTGTATATAAATTATACAAGCACAGCAATGCACCTTATGCCACAATGTGATGCAAATTGCAGTTACTAAGCATTAGTATTGTTGAACGTAGGGAATATGAAAAGGGTGTGTTGAAAGTGAGATATCAAAACTATGTAATTAATAATACTTTGACTTAGAGGCATGGAAAGGAAGTGTCTCCAATGTGGAAAGAGCAAAAGTTCTGACAGGTCAGATCAGCATGTCCGTATTAACAAACTACTCTAGGCTTAGCATTGTGCTCCATATTGTGAGGGTTAATTCAAGGGAGTAGAATCACCAAGGAAAGTCCATTTCTCATGAAAAACAACAAGAACAAAAGATGCATGTTCAAGTACTATACTGTAAGGCCAAGATTATAAATCCTATAGGAATAGAGAGAAGAAATAATTCAAAATAAAAATGACATGAAAATTTATGATGGTTCATAAACAATCATATGTGACCAGTTGGGAAACAATACAGTGTGACAGAAAATTAACTACGTAATTTTAGAAAAGTTGCTCATTTTCTTTGAACTTCAGCTTCATTATTTGCCTGTTGAGAACCACTCTAGTAAGAATAAACAAGACTCACTGATAATATATTCTATTCAGAATTTCAAACTACACTTTCCGGACCAGGTTATAAACCATTATTTCACTCTTATGCCTTAACTTTCTGTCCTCTAAATTAAAAATTATTAGATCAGAAGGTTCCAGATTTGAAGTTCTATAATATGTCAAAATTGATTGAAGTCAGTGGGGCTAAAAGCAAAGCATAACTATTTCTTGTATTAACAACAAAAAAATGGATAAGGCAGTGCATATGGAGATGTAGTAATTGTACAATTGCTGATGGGGTTATCCTTTAGAATGCAAATTGGAAATACCTATTATGTTCATATCCTTTGACCTAATAATTCCATTTCTAGTTATCTAAGGTATATTTGTAGTATAGAAAATCTATTAGTACAACTGTGCTCACTACAACCTTGATCAATAGAGCATAGATTTAGATGCAACTAAATAAGAAATAGAGAACTGATTAAGGAAATTGATGGAATATCATGAGACTACTGAAACTACTACTACTGATAGCTATAAAGACTACTGTGAAGGCAACCCAAATGCCCATCCAAGTGAGATTAGATGGAAAAGTGTGGTATATTCAGTGTTTTATTATACAGAGACATAATGAATGACATAGAGTGATTGATAGACAATATTATGATGAAGTCTTAGTTATAAGATTATTAAATTTAAAAAGTAGATTCCAAAAGGTTACATGCAGGTTACTAAACTTTTTATAAAGTCAGAAATAAAATATATATTGTAAATGCAATTTACAAGTTATATATGTATATAAGAAATTCATACATTTACAATATATGTAATATAATACATATATTTCAAATATATGCAGTAAGGGAATGATAAAAATGGAATTTTGAATGATTGCCACCTTCAGTGGGAAAAAGGCAGAGGGAGGAATGGGGACATAGTGATTGATGTAGGTTATTGTCAAGCTCATAGCTTTTGGGGGGATGGTGGTGAATTTGTGAGGGAATTTAGAGTATTACAAATAAGCACATACTTGAATCACTAATGAGAATGTTGTCATGAACTAAGGATTATGATTATTGCAATTATGTATACCAAAGGGCCAAAAGGGGGGAAAAGATTAAGATACATTTTTTTAAATACAAAGTGATTTGTAAAGATTTGTTAATAAAAAGACTAGAAGACAATAAGCACAAATAATGGCTGTGTTACTGTGATGGCCGTGTGATTTTTTTCTTTTCTTTTTCAAATTTTTAAAAGCATATTATTTTAATGAGAACAAATATTTTTAACTAATTTTAAAAATGTTTGCAGAAAACCATGGGCCTGTAGGTCAATGAACTTTTGTAAACATGAGGAAGACAAATGAAATATCATAAAATTGATTAGCATTTCAGCAGGTTCTTGACTAATCCCCATTGCTGGAGGATTGGAGAGTAGTAACTATTAACCTTGCATTGACAACTAAGAAAAAGGAATGTGACTATTTGCAAGAACTTATGCCAGATCCAATTAGTAATGAAAAGTTACATTAACTACTAGAAATATCTCTATCTGGCATTGACCCAGAGAGTGCAACTGTTGGGTGTCAAACATGACTGATATGCCCTCCTGTTCAGTTATTTCTGCAGAGGTTGTATATAGAGGAATCTTAGATTAACATACATAA
Organism: Phocoena sinus; assembly: GCF_008692025.1. NCBI lineage: Eukaryota > Metazoa > Chordata > Mammalia > Artiodactyla > Phocoenidae > Phocoena > Phocoena sinus. The sequence goes on along the minus strand of NC_045765.1, from coordinate 103,132,610 downwards.
CATGGACTTTGAGTCCTTTAGCTGAATGTTGATGTGCAGGAAACCAATAGGAACAGGGCATGATTCATAATACAAGCAAATTGATTGGACATTTTGACAATGATGTTCAGAGAGCATGACACTGCTGCATGGTCAGATGTTAATGCACTAGGAGGCTCACTCAGAATGAGAAAAATATTACACCAAATTATGCTTTTATAAAAGATTTAGCTGTAAACCTTTTTTCTACAGATTTTAGACCATTTTCACCTCTTTTAACTTTTAAGATACAGGCCATATCACTTTTAAAAATATAATTTTCATTATGTTTGAAGAATACTAGATGAATTAGATGAGTGGCACACTTTGCAGAACTGTATCATATATATTTTCCTCTAATTTAGTGTTTTCTTTCTAGTACACCATCTGTAATACATATAAATCAGTTGATTTCACAGTGTATTTATTCCAGTTTTATTTGACCAGTAATTGAAAAAAAACTTGGGTAAGAAGTAGCGTTCAGAAAATAATCTGTTTGAGGAATTTAAATAATCCTTTTCTTTTCTCTTTTGTGCTATTTCTTATGGCAAAATAAAAATAAAGGTTGGAAAATATTTTGTGAAGTAATTATTTATAATTTCATATCAATCATATTTTACAATCAAAAGTGTTTTGCTTTTCTCTTCTTTCTAGTTATTTAAAGGCTATGGCCTTCAATGGCAGGTTTGGAAGGCTATGTGATAAAATAGAGCCTCAGGTTTGAAAAAAAAAAAAATAGCTGAGTTTGAATCCTCATGCTGCCACCTTGGAAAAGACATGTAAATTCTCTGAACCTTATTTTCCTAACATGTGGGAAGGAATAAGATGAAATCACCCAACATAGCTCATAAGGTCCTTTGGAAACTAACTAAATAAATGCCTACTCAAATGAGCAAAAGTCTTATTGTTTTTAATAATAAAAGAACTTGAAACTCCCCTCCCAGAGCAAGGTGAACCAGGCTATAACAAGAGCACATAGGATGTTTTGTAAGGAATTCAGGAAAAGTCTCTCCTTGGAGCTCAGGTACCCAGTGTGGGACAATGCCAACACCTCCATGTTTTCTTCCAATTCTTCTGTTTCTTCCAGACAGAGTTGAATTGGAAGACTAAGAGTTCCTATGTAAGCACCTATATAGATGGGCTGCTGTGGAGATTGCGGACATGAGGCTTCATTGTGTCAGAAAGTAGAAAGAAACACAAGTGTGCTCTTATAAACACAGCACCTAGTCTAAGGCTCCTTGTGTTGCTATGTATCATCATATTTCAAGATATGTATTTTTTTTTTGCATTTTTAAATTATTTAAATTATTCATGTTAATGTAGAAATAATAGAAGCAAATAATAAAATCAAGAAGAAAAAAATTACTCATAATCCTACCACCATTAGCACTATTAGCCATATTTCGACTATTAGCATTACCACTATTAGCATATAACCACTAGTAGCATTTTGGAGAATATTTTTTCTAGTTTATTTTCAATGTGTATAGATGAAATATATGTATCTTTAAAGTGGGACCATTGTGATATATATGTTTTGAAAACTACCTTTAACATTTAGCAGTATATCATCAACATATTGATCAATATAGATTAACACCATCTTTTGTGATGATTGGGTAGAATTACATTTTATGGATATACAAGTCATTCAAGTAATAACCTACAGCTGTACATTTAAATTATTTTCACTTTTCCCCTATAATAGATAATATTGTGATATATAGCTCCACATTTATATCTTTATGAATCCATCTGATTATTGAAAAAAATTCTTGCAAGTGAAATTTCTGAATTAAGTACATTACTTCCAATTACACTTTAGAAAGCCTCTACTAATTTTACTCCTGCCAGCATCTACGAGAGCTATTGAGCACGGGGCATTTTCCTTCTTTGACTCTTTGACAGTCTGATAGTTGATGAGAGGGGAGAGGCTATCTAGGCTTTTGTTCATGGTTATGATTACTAGTAAGGTGAAATATTTTTATCACATATTATCAATCATTTATATTTCTGACTTTTGTATCTTGCCTGTTCATATCCTTTGTTCACTTTCCTACCTGGTTATATATTCTTTTTTCTTTCTTTTTTTTTTTTTTGCGGTACGCGGGCCTCTCACTGTTGTGGCCTCTCCCGTTGCGGAGCACAGGCTCCGGACGCACAGGCTCAGCGGCCATGGCTCACGGGCCCAGCCGCTCCGCGGCATGTGGGATCTTCCCAGACCGGGACACGAACCCGTGTCCCCTGCATCTCAACCACTGTGCCACCAGGGAAGCCCTATATTCTTTTTGTTACCAATTTGTAAGATTCCTATGTATTAGAGACATTTCTGTCACACATAATTATATTTTTCCTTGACTGTAATTTGCTTTTTCACTTGGATTGTGGTATTTTTCCCCATACAAATGTCTTAAAATATTTATTTAATTAGATCTTTTAATTTTTTGCCTGGAATCCTGATTGAAAGGGCTTTCTTCACCTATACATATGAACCATATTTTCCACTAGTAGTTTTAAATTTCATTGTTGTACTTATACTTAATTCATTTGGAGAATTAATTTTACCTTAAGGTGTGAACTAGGGCTCTAAATTTATTCTTGTCAAGTGGTTAACTGGTTTCCACAATACTTTTTATCAAATCGTACATCTTTTCCTCACTGATTTCAAATGCCATTTTTATTATACACTAAATTCTTCTTTGTTGTTTTGTTTGTATCTGAACTTTGTGTTCTGTTTCATTGATCTCTCTATTTTGGCACAAACTTCATGGTTTTAAATTTTGAAGCTTTATAATGTTTGCTTAAAAGTTCATGAGTCATGTCCCTCTATAAGTATTCTTCTGTTTCAAATCTTTCTTGACTCATTATACCATGCTTAGTTTTCCAGTTAAATTTTAAGATCATTTTGTTGAGTTCTATAGAAAAATAGTAAGGATTTTGACAGTAGTTTTCTTAAATATATAGGTCACCTTAGGGACAGCTGATTTTTTAGAAAAGTTCTCCCATTCAAAACATGGTAGTTGTCTCTACATAAGCATGTTGTTCCTAATATCTCAAGAAAATTTTGTTTACCACCTGAACAATTCTCATGAGATTTATTCTGGTTTGTAAGAGGTTTTTGTTTTATACACATATTTATTTATTTTTTCAATACACATTTATAAACACATTATGTTCCAGGCTCTGGGCTAAGTCTGATGCTTAAGAGAGACCAACAGCTAAAGCAACACTACCCAAAAAAAAATACAATGTGAGGCACATCTCTAACTTTAAAAATTCTAGTAGCTACACTAAAAAAAACAAAAGAAACATGCAGTCAATTTCAGTAATATAATTTATTTACCCAGTATATCAAAAATAACGATTTCAATGTGTACCCAATATAAAAATTATCGAGATAATTTATGTTCTCTTTTTAAATCTATGTCTTCAAAACTCAATATGTATTTTATTACAGCACATCTTAATTTGGACTAGCCACATTTCAAGTGTTCAAAAGCCACACATAGCTGGTGGTTACCCTACTGAACAGTGCTAGATAATTTGATGTCTTCAGAATTTGGATCGTAATAGAAGCTCTCCTACTGTTGGAGTTGGTCCAAGTAGAGTGATTGGTAGATATAAAAAGAGAGCTTGCAGCAGAATACAAAGAAAGAACTGAGAGTTAAAAAATACCAAAGAGGGCTTCCCTGGTGGTGCAGTGGTTGAGAGTCCGCCCGCCGATGCAGGGGACGCGGGTTCATGCCCCAGTCTGGGAGGATCCCACATGCCGCGGAGCGAGCGGCTGGGCCCATGAGCCATGTCCGCTGAGCCTGCGCGTCTGGAGCCTGTGCTCTGCAACCGGAGAGGCCACAACAGTGAGAGGCCCGCGTACCGCAAAAAAAAAAAAAAAAAAAAAACAAAGAGAAGCTTGTGAAAAGGACTAAAAGAGAATGGCCTAAGAAGTAGGACAAAAGCGAGATCTGCTACTTGAGAGATGAAAAAAGGGAGGATTTCAAGGAGAAGGACTATAGTTTCTAAGTTAGAGAACTTTGCTAGCTTATCAAGTTGCATCTTCCACGTGTAGTTGGATAACTCAAAAGTTCAATGGCTTGAGAAGTAATGACCAACTATTGTTTTAAACTGAGCATATAACAAATTCAGATAGTCTGAGAATTTTAACTGTTGAAGAACTTTTAACTAATTCCAAATATTGAGCTTTTACATACAGGCAATTTCTTATCTAAGCATAAAACTATTTCATTCTGTAATAGAATCCAGTCATTTTTACCCTTTATTTTTCTCACATTCCACATATATTATAAATCTTGTAGTTGACAACTTCAAAAGTCTCTTCTCACAAGTCATGTCCTGCTATCCTGGTATAAGCCACCATCAGTGATTTCTTAGGATGATACAAGACTCTTGAACTGGGCTCCCGGATTTCACCCAAACTTCTGTATTTCACTTTAAGTCAGAGTGAGCCTTTTACAAAATAAGTCAGTTCCTATCATTCCTCTGCTGAAAACTCTTGGATAGCTTTCTATTTCTCTTAGAACAAAGGGGAAAGTACATGAAGATTTCCTGCAAGTCTCTCCATGATCAGACCAACTGCCTCACTGCTGGCATCCCCTGAAGCAACTCCCCCATCCTCCCACCAGCCATCCTAACAATCCTTGAAATTTGCAAGATGGTTCCCACTGTTGAGTTTCCTCCTCCACTTTACCTGAGTCTCTGCCCAAATATCACTTTACCAAAAAGATCTTTTCTAGCCTAATAAAAGCCTTTGTTCTATATATCTTTACTCCTGTTTAATTTTTCTTTACTATACTTCTTACCAGTTCACTTCTATTATATTCTGTTGAATTGTATCCTATTCTATAGTTTCTCCCCTACTAGAATATAAGTCTCACGAGGGCTTAGGCTTTTCTTTGTTCACTGCTGAATCCTCAGAGCCAAGAACAGCGCTGGCACTCAGTTGGTGTGCAATATGTCTAACTAACTAACTGAATGAACGAATAAACATTTGTCTGGATATTAAAAAAAATCACCCCAGGTCTTCTAAATCATTGCTGGCATTAAAAGCAATGTTTCCAATTTTGAAGTCTTTTAGAAAAGGTTTTTTCTCCCCCAAGAGAAGATTCAATTTCACGCTTTGAAACTTTAAATGAAAGGAATTTGAGTTATGAAGAGAGAATTTTGGAATATTACAATTTTAAGAGATTTTGACTGATACAACTTTATTGTGTTAATTGAGAATAAAAATATTTCTCAGAAGGTCATATAGCATAGAAATAAAAAGATTAACACTCTGGAGACTTTAGCAAGATTTTCTAGTCTTGAGAGATCCACTACTATCTAGCTGCATAATTTTAGGTACCCCTCTAGTCTTTGGTTTTCTCATCTGTAAAATAAGATAAATAATTGTACCTATTTATAAAACTTGTGAGGATTAAATGACTTAGATTATGTGAAGGGCTTAAAGCAGTGCTTCAAACATAGTGTCTCATGAGAATTTACTATTATTTATTTGATAATAGTATTATTACTTAACAAGGGCATAGGTGTTCTTATTGATTAATTTTTTGTTTGTTTTCTATTTGTTCGTTGTTTATTTTTCTCTGCATTGATTCTAAGGGAGAATCTCTCTCATAGGAGCAATCCAGAATACGAGAATTGAGGCAATTTCTAGTTGTTTGCATAAACTCCCTACTTTTTCACTTGTGGAATTCAGACAAACTTTTTGGGCCCTCACATTTTGCAAATGAATGCTCTACTTCTCCATTTCACTTTACCTGCATAGGCAAAGTTAAAGGGAAAGTCAGGTGAACTGGCAAGGGATGGCTGTATAGAATGAAATTCTAAAAGAGAGTTTCTTATACCCAGAGAAAGGCTATTTAGAGGAAGAAGGAGCTCCATCACTGAGACTGAGTTGGGACAGTCCAAATGCACAAACCACAGGTTTTAAAAACTGACTTTAAAAATGCCCTTCAATATTTGTCTTCCTCAGGTGAAACTGATTCAAACTATTCATCCACACTTTTTATCCTAGAACATAACTCCAATGATCATGTTTTTAGCCTTCCAAAATACTTGGAAATTTTATATATTACATTTGGTAAATTTATTGGAATGATGCTATTAACAGTCATAATTGATATTGAGATGGGTTTTGTTTGTGCCATCTATATTTATATGTATTTATCATCCTATTTGACTGCAAGCTTTATAAAATTAGCTCTTTCACATCCTTAGTAATTCCCCAAAGATCCAAGGACATTGCTCAGGAAACAAGACTATTGGCAGAGATGTAACAATCACACAGAATTATTAAGGATGCTATGTTCTCTCTTTCAAATATTATTGCTTTTGAAAAATATAATCTGTTATTTAAAAGTAAATTTTAACAAGGGACAGATTATTGTGCCACATGTAAAACATTTGACATGATTTCTTGAACACAGTGAACACAACTCAAAGTTGATTTCTCTTCTCCCGCCTTGACCGGAGGCATATTTATTAGCTGTTCCCTGCCTGAATGTCTCAATCTAAAACCCAGAAACAATCAAGACTTGATACTGAATTCACTGAGCAAAATATTCACTTTAAGGATAGAAAATACAAAAGAATTATAGGAAATTATTTTCCCTCAACTCTGGCCCAGGGTTTAAAATCTTGTCAGAGAGCAAGTCCTACCAACGGGAAATGGCATCTAATGAAATGCGGAAACAGCAGCACTGATAGAGGAGAGAGATCAGAGAAGGCAGTCATCCCTTTATCTTCTTAGTCAGGGAGAAAGTGGGGCACCAGCTGAACCCTACAAGGTATGCAGACTTTGAGGAGCCAGAGGGGAGAAAAGATATGTGAAGAATCTGGCTTTGGAAACTTCATTTTTTAAAGTTTTGTTCAGAGCACATTTATGCTTGAACTATTAGATTGAAAAGGGATCCTCCCCACATTTATAACCTTTGCTACTCCCTAACCTACTCGAAGGTGATTGGAGTCTTTATAAACAAAGTTCAGTCGGAGACAAAAATCTCATGAATTTGTAAAAAAATTGTTCCAATTTTTTTTAATACTGAAGGACTTGTTTTGCAGGGAGAGAAGTATTAAGGACGGGAGAGGTAAAATATATCCTCAACATTTATCATAATAGGATCTAGTGGGAATTCCCTGGCAGTCCAGTAGTTAGGACTTGGGAGCTTTCACTGCGGGGGCCCAGGTTCAATCCCTGGTTGGGGAACCAAGATCCCGCAAGCTGCGTGGCTCTGTCAAAAAAAAAAAAAAAAAAAAAATCTAGTGAATCTAGTGTCTTCTATTTTGTCACTTACATCCCAGGGATACACATTATGTACTACATTTGATCTGCCCATAAAAGTCCTTAGTTAAAGTCACCATATCAACGCAACTTATAATTTAAATGAACTATATAAAAAGCAGTTGTTTTTATTATTTGCAAAATGTGTGATTTTTCTGAAAAAGAAACTACTACCACCATCACCACAAAATTATTTACAGGACATAATCTAGTGGGAAGCAGTAGATTAAAGGAGACCAGGGATGGGAAAAAGTAATTGTTTTAGATTCCCGGCTTTCTTTTATTTTAATATGTGTCATCCAGTAAAAATCCTGCGCCTTAACTTTAAAAGAAAGGTGTTGATCCAGGATTTGGAGGAGGTTGGGGGAAAAGAATGAGGAAGATACAGGGATTGGGAGAAATTTATAGCTACAGCTGATACTGAGTGAAAATTTACAGTACATACCTAGCATGTTTTGTGCTTCCTTTCTTCCAGAGAGGAAATGACACTTTAGATTCCCTGGATTGCTGGAACCACATGCAAAAAAGGATGGGCAAATTTGTCATTCAGAATTTATGAAGGATATTTTTTCTTCTCACCGACTAAAAAGAACAAATCAAACACTAGGTTTCCAATTCTGAAAATTAGTAGACTCTGGAGAGCCAATTAAACATCATTCCCCTATCTCGACTCTGTTTTAACGTCCTTCTTTATTGTACACTGTTTCTTTCGCTCATGAGGCAGGTAGATGGTGTTATCAGGCTAATTTGGGGACAGTTATCATTATAATAAAATTTTTGCAATTATGTGGTAGACCAGGTGGCAAGACAGCATGGCTTTGCATTGCCAAGGTGCAAAACAAATTCAGTGTTCAATCAACCTGAGAGAGAAAGGACAATTCTCATTTGCATAAACTTGTAGCCACGGAAACGAGATGCACAGAGGTATAAGGGGAAAGAGACCTATTTTACATGATGTGCATAGAATATTTGACAGTTTAGATTGGAGGCGTCATTGATGTGGGTTGGAATGGTACGGTTGGTTGCCATGGATATGGTTTTCCCTACTGGCAGTGCAGAGATTGGCAGGGATGGATGCTGGAAAAAAAAAAAAAAAAAAGCCCAAACCACTGCAACACTCCGGCAGCCTCATTCTTTTCTTTTGTGAAAAGCTATGTATCCTTTCTGCACTAATGACAGCTCATCAAGTATGCAGTGTAATCTAGAAACACTGATATTTCTGTAATAAATCATTCATGTATAATATATATGTATTTATACATTCTATGCACATATATATGTGGCGATCTACATGTATATATTTGGAATGACATGTATGCCGATTAATAATAGATTAAATTCATGAGGAAAATATTTATCTTTTTGCTACTCTTTTTCTATTTAGCATTAATTTGGGAAATCTTTAGATATGAGGATTTATTAAATAAAGTAGACAAAGTATAAATATACTGAATTATCATCTAACTTAGGAAAAGAGAATCGCAGTTTGTTTCTGCAGATAAGGCAAACAATAAGAGCAAGGAGGAGTGGCTCATTCTGACGGCCTAGTCTCTGATTATTTGACCCCTGAAGTCACCACTCTGCTGTAATATGACTGCACAACTGGTGTTTGACCATGAGAAACAAGGCAGTTTCTATTTTCTTTACAATCTTGGTACAATATTTAGCACAGTATAAACCCAAATAGGCTATTTATGCTGTTTCTTAAAGCAGCCAAAGGCACTTACTTTTTATTTCTAAAGGCTCACCCATTCATTCTCTTGTTTCCACACAGTCCAGGTTTTATTAAAAGGATTGCAAGATGTCTTTTGTCTTTAAGAATTCATTCACTAACATATCTGTGAGTAGGGTCTAAATGGGCAAAGCGCCCAGGCACCTGACCCTGGAGGGTGAGAGCTAAGGACCTTTGTCCACTAACACAGTTTTGCCCTCGGCCACACTCCGGAGATTATAACGCTGATAGACGTATTCTTATCTTATGACCTTGTGGGTCTACTCTCTGCTCCTACCAGACTGTGGAGGCCTGTTGAGTGGCATAGCATTTTCTAAATTGTCTGTCCACCCAGACACTAGAAACTGAGGCAAGAGTTGGAAACAGGACTTGTTCAGTCAAAACATCACAATCACTTTTGAAACATGACCATGTCGTTTGCCCATAATAATTGACTTTGCTGTCCATATGGCCAAAATCTCATGGATAATTACAAGTCAACTGATCTGTATTTGGATTAAGATTTAAGATAATATGTAACTGGAAGAACAATTAAAATGTTCTTCTCACACCTTATAAGAAAGGTCTTTTAAACAGGCAAAATGAAGAAAGTCTATATTAATACTACATAATTTTCCCTATATTTAAGGGAATTATTTCAGGTGAAAATATACTATTTGTTGATAAAGCATCTGAAAGGTACTGGTTATTTTTTGCTATTTCATTTTTTACATGAAACATATGAGCGGGTCAATTCCTGTAAGAATGCTCACTCCATATCCCCTATCATTGTTCTCAGCTTTCCCTGGAAACCACTCAACAATTGCCAAAATCCTTTCTGTGATAAACTAGTCAGCAACCCCTTTCTCAAGGTGAAAATCAGCTGTAATCATATTGTATTTTTTTCATTACCCTTATTTCTTAGTTTAATTTTATCTGTGCTTATTAGAGTGATGAGCTCTTATTTATTCCCTCAATTCATTTGTTTCCAGTTGTGCATGTGGACATTAATAAATATTTGGTGTAAAAACAAATGAAAGTAATTGCTTTAATCTCTGTATTTCATTGTTTCCTAAGTTTTTAAAAATTAAATAGGATCTCTAAATTCTATCTGGATGATACATTTACCAGATAAAAATGAGGTTCAGAATGATTAAAAAGTGAATGAGTACAAATTTTAATACAGTAAATTAACACAATGCACAAGATCAATTTGGCTACATAAACATTTCATTGCCTATAAATGTTCCTGTCCAGGTCCTCCTCTTTCCTTCACTTATTATCTTATATATTTTGCTTTCTTTATTTTCTATAACACTGTATTGCTCTCTATTTTTCTTTCCCCCTCCTTACTTCCTGTTTGTGTACTACCCCTCCATTTGTAATCGATATAAAAGATACTGTATTAAAGAAAAGTTAAGTAATGCTAGGGCATATTCAGCACTGCCCAAATCTCTTGAAGACACTTACAGGATTTTAGCATGTTCCTTTATCTCATATAAAATATTTAGGTGCTACAGCACTGAGCCCCTCACACATAATTGTAGAGGTGAATATGGAGAGCTGGTATCATGCATGGAAATAAAAGTTTAAAAAACCCTGTTTCTATTTCAAAGACACAAAATTGCTTGCTCATCATTAAAAAATCAATTCTTAGTCCAACCAGAATAAAGAAATATGAATGCGGTTATTTTATGAGCGAAGACCTGATTATTTCATGCTGCGAGTGTGATTCTTCAATGGGTCAGAAGGGGAGTTCTGGAGAGGTCTACTTTTCTCGGGCAAGTGTACACTTGCCTCAGTCTCACTCATAAACCAGGAGACAGTCACATGCACTAGGCCTTAAATGTGTTCATTTCAAATCAGGCAGGAAGCCTGACTCCCATACTAAATTTTCAGGATTAGCATTACTAAATCTTTATCATTGTATAAATAGATTGATTCATTTTCAGACTCTGGTAACTGGTTCAATAGTATATCGTTTCAAGGATTTTGTTAAATATCTTATTCTCTCACTTTTATGTTGTTGAGACATACAACTTTACTTGTTTCAGTCCTTTCCATAAAAGAAAAATGTAAATTTTACATTTTATATCATGGGTTCATTTTTCCCCCTGAAAATAGACATTTTCCTTGTTTCTCAGAATCATTCAAAATATAAGTAGTATTTCTTCCTCGAAAGGAGAATAAGACAGCAAACTGATTATTTGTTGTGATCAGTCTTATTAAAACAGATACAGAAAACCAGAATTTATTTCCTAGATCTGTCATTAGGTGATTAAAAAGGGGTGGGTTTCGGGCTTCCCTGGTGGCGCAGTGGTTGAGAGTCCGCCTGCCGATGCAGGGGACACGGGTTCGTGCCCCGGTCCGTGAAGATCCCACATGCCGCGGAGCGGGCTCGCTGAGCCTGTGCGTCCGGAGCCTGTGCTCTGCAATGGGAGAGGCCACAACAGTGAGAGGCCTGCGTACCGCAAAATAAAAAAAAAAAAAAAAAAAAGGGGGTGGGTTTCTTTTTCTTGTCTGACTTTCCTAATTTGTAAAATGACACCCTCTGATCTTTATAAGCACATTTGACACAGTAAAGCAAGTAAGTCAGAACTTCCAAATTCTTTGTGATGAGAAGCAGTGATTGACTTTCCTTATGTGTTTGACTACAGCTTCAGGTGGGACGTGTACTCAGCTGGCCATGATGGAGCTAGTTTCTGATGCAGGTAATGACAAGACATGTTGATGGCCAGGAGGTCTGCGTCAAAAGCTGACTTAGATTGGATGTTAGTCAATATAAGGCGCTGACAGCTGGTGACACATTATGATCAATCTCCTGAGAACACCTAATTGTTGATGCCTTAGAAGTTCTTGTAGAAAGCATTGCCTATGCTGATATGTCACTTATACCTTATCTTCTTCATCTCTAAGTAAAAGTAAAGATCCTTTTGTCTTCTATTGAAATCCACCCGCTTTCCTGGGATGGCATGAGCATCGGCATGATAAAGTGTAGGAAGCACATTTGTTATGTGAAAGGTTCTAAAATTCCTGATGTAGCGTATATCTCGTTATGATGGCATTCCTTTCATTCTGCTGAGATTATCCAGATATTAAATTTTCACCCATAAACTTGTCTATCTGTCACCTACACTTAACATGACCCTACAATCCTGCCATCAAGAGTTAATAGGAGCAACAACAACAAAAAAACTTTAGATCTCGGAATTACTGGATTGTGTTTCTTTAAATCTGGCAAAGATAAAGCAGTTTCACTCAAAGCTAACCTCAAATTTTTATTTTTCTGGTCTTCAAAATACCACATGTCATTTTCTCACTATACCACTGTTCCATGTCACCTGTGATGACACCAAACTATGTGCCAATATGAACTTACCCTTATCCAGTCAGCTCAATAGGATGGTGCCCTTCACCATTCAAATTAAATCTGAACACTGTCACGGCTCCTAAGCTGCTACTCATCAGTTTTTTCATGTTGTCACGGAGCCATGCTGCGGCTTTTTTATATGTCCTTATCTCTATCGTTAATTTTACCTTCTGATGTAGTAGTACTGAATGATACGGCTTACAACTTAATAAAATGAGTTTTTAAAACATTAGATAAACTAGTAAATAAATTTTTATAAGAGTCAGCAGTCTAGAGTTCTGAAGGTAGAGTTAATTTACCTCCTTTGCCTGATTCCATCTCAGGTGAACTGAATGGCATAAAGCAATACAGTAAACAATGCAGTCACACATAATACATAGCAGTTGAATTCAATTGTAGTGGTTCTCCTAATGGTGTCCAGATGAGGACAGGGTGGGAGTGGATGTGTTGAGAGGTGTTTTGAGGCATCTCCTTGACTTTGAAATCTCACTTTCTTACTTTTTTTAACCTTTATTCTTGAGAATAAAATTTCTCTCTGTAAGCACAGATCCTTTGGGGGAGGGTGATTGTTTTTCACTGCTTGGCATGCCAACATTTTTAAAAAGGTACTCAGTTGAAGGATAGACTAACATTATAAAGAATATTAATAAGTTATTGGGTCCAGTTTTCTGCCTTTAGGCAGGTAATTAGCCAAACTCCCTAATATAGATATTTAAAACAATCAAAGATATTTATCTTCTAAGTGGACAAAAAAGCATTTTGCCCTCCCTAGTCACTGAGATGCCAATTTATGGGACTAAGACAGTCCCAAATATTACCCAAATGTGTGTCTGCTAGGGTAATCTGAATTCTATAACTGGGTGGCGGTAAATTCCAGGGTACTAAATAGAATTTAGGCTATAATAAAACGTCATACTTTTGAATAGGTATGGGCATGATTGATTGTATTAATCAATTCATGAAACTCAAATACAAGCTCTCCATATCATCCCAAAGAATTTGGGTGGATATTTGTAGGATCCACTGCCAAGGAATCAAAAGAAAATGACTATCAAGAGGATTTTTCTGTGGCCTGAAATGGTGGGACTCGAAATATCTTATCTCTGCCATTCCTTCTCACCACCTCATCCCCCAAGGGATGGAGCCCTAAGTGAAATTTCTAAGCTTTAAGAAGTTCTTTTCCTTTCTTCAGTTTGAAGTGTCTGTGTAAGAGACTAAATTCAAGTAGGAGCTCACAGTGTAGGTGAAAATGGAGAAAAGTAACAAATGAACTTCACAGTAAACAAGGGTAGGTTACCGTTATTCATTTGGTGACAAATAATGGCAGCTGTACTTGTAAGAATGAAGTGTCAGCAAGACCAAACACGGGCATTTGTAAACATCCCTGAAGGATGTTGACCTCAATTCCCTGTGCCGCAGCCCCCATGAATAAAGTTTTGGGTAACTTCTCGACCTACAACTCCAATATTATTCTGCAGTGTCAAACTCAAACAATTGTTGGACCTCATTAAGGAACACATTGGTGATGAAAAACATAACAAAACAGATTTAAATTAAGGATGCATCTGCATTGGAATTTTCCTGGCATGTCTGCTTTCTTCAAATGAAGAAAGAATAGCTGGCATATATAACACAGGGGAAGTTTGTGTTAAAGATTTAAGTATAGAAAAATATCCAGATCTCAGTAGCACTTTGATCCCAGTATACAAGAAATATTTATATTTATCAGCTCAGAAAGACAGAGGGTAATTAGATGTAGGATCAAAGTTTACAAAATCATGAGAAAGTTCTACTTAAAGTAAACAGATTATCTCATCAAATCTTGAAATACAAGAACAACTGAATACCCATGGAAAATTTTAATTGTCTTATAGGTCACTGTACCAGGAAGTATTTTATTACCTAGCATATCCAACACAGTGCTAAATTCTGTGGTGGATATGAATGTATAATTCATGATGCATACTGCCCAAGTGGTTACAATCTAGTCGGGAGGCAAAACAACAGTGAAAAATACAAAAGAGTTGATAAGTATGTGCTAAATTGTGTAGTACAGACCACAAATGTGCTGCTTTATTGTCTTTACTGGGAGTGGTGTAATACGGTCTTCAAAAGAATGAAAATCCAAACAGGATTAGAAATTAGATTAAATTAGCGTGTCCCAAAGTATGTAACTCAAGACACTAATCATAGAGAATACTCTTTAACATGCAGCTTTGGAGGTCAAAAACATTGTGTATTATACCTCCGCTATCGGGTATTAACAATGTATCTTAGCATACTGAAGGCTCTAAGAAGCTAGGCAGAAAAGTAATCCTTATAATTTTGTTTAATCCAGTGTTTTCCAAATTTAATTAACCATAGGACCCTTAATGTCTCTTAGCATTTGTATTCCTCCAACACACTTTAGAAAATGCTGGATTTGGTAAATCCATAAATCACAGAACTGTAAAGTAGTAGTACCTGCAAATAAGAAAGCCAGAAATATGTCTGTTTTTGTAAAGACAAATTTCAGCATGGCAATCAGGATCTTGGTTGACATAAAATTTGGCTGATGGACTATGGTCCATCTAACATGACTGTCTGTGGCATTTATCATGCTCTTAGGAATTCAGTCTTAAATATCCAGGCTAATATTTTTTGTTGTATTTTTTTACGAAATCACATCAAAGGCATACACGGAAGAAGAAATTATTATAAAAATAGAGCCATTGATTTCACTAAGGAAACCTCAGCGGCACATCCTTAACTGATCCACGCATGAGTTAACACAGGTGTAGCTGCTGATGGGTTTGTCCTTGACAATGACTTTAGTTTTGATTGTAAGAAGCATTGATTGAAAATTACTAGGGTAAAATGAGGCACTGATGTGACAAAGAGCATTGGGCTAGGCCCCTCTATGACCTTTTCAGGGTAAATGACATTATTTAAAGATTTATTTTTGGAAAACCAACAAACACAAACACCTTAAGCTTTTTTATTTCACTTTCTCCACCTCCAGTATAAAATATTTCATAAAAGTTGTAATGATGCCATCAATATTTTAACTGAAATAATTGGCCTACATCATTTTATATCAAACCCAACCAATTGCTGGGTCCAAGTATTGGTACTCTGTAGATACTGTAATTCTAAAGCCTCTTATGTCATTAGGTTACTTGGACCCACATTGACAGAAAGGGGGTTTAAAGGTAAGTTGTTCATGTAGAATGGCATTTATAAAGATTTTTATTATTACTATCCCATGATATCCTCCACTGCAGACCCTTGACTCAGAGCAGTGCTTCGCAAACTTTCATGTGCAAAAGTACAACCTCGTTAATACGCATATTCTGATTCAGGTGGTTTGGGATCTGCCCCAAATTCTGCATTTCTAATAAGCTCCCAGGGGACGCTGGCCCCTGAACCACTCTTTCAGTAGCACAATCATTGAGAAGGCGTAGGAGAAAGGCTTGCTCCTCCCCTGTCTTGGGAGCTTATTGGGTTTTAATTCCACATGGCATCTGGTACAGGGATACTGTGTACCAAAGCATTTGTTTCAAAGAGTGTCCTTCTCTCTATGCGTTGCCCCTAATCTCTAAAAATTCGAGTCATTTTTACATCCAGAAAAGTGTTTGTTTTAATGGGTACTTTAGTTCTTCAAATAAGTTATTGATAACTCATTTGTCTTCACTTTTTTGAAAAAAAGCAATAAGTTTTTTGTAGAAAATCTCCCATCACTCAGTCCCCTTTTAAAAGTGAGCCTGGACAGATACACTGCCCTTGCCTGGCAGTATTGCCTAAAGCCAACAGAGCCTTGCACAGACATGTCTGAGAGAGGATTTGTGGCTGGTTAGGCTTTAAATCACCGAGTGTGCACAGGACACTCCTGGGATTGGTCAGAATATGGCAAGGGCAGTCTTCAGGGAATGACCACTTCATTTTACTCCTAATGAGGCGGCAATGCCAAGCTGCTGTGGATTTTACCCAAGGTATTGTGTAGGCGCTTTTTAATGAAGTCTCGGGCATATTTTGCATGCTTTTACCCAGCAGCCTAACCGTGCTTCAAAGTTTCAGTCTTTTGATTGATCTTGCTGATCCTGTTGGGGGTGAGGGGATGGGGGAAAGTGTCTGTAGCTGCTTGGAGACAGATCCCACAAGAAAGCAAAAAACTTCACAACTGAATAAAAATCTAATTTGTGCACGCTGACTTTTTTGGTAGTGTTAAATTTTTTTTCTTCTATGTGTACACTTCCCTGGCCATCATTTCCCCTTCGTCAGACCACTCATTAACTATAGCCCACAGCAGTTAATTTCCTGCCTTTCCCTCCCACTACTTCACTTTATTTGTTTAGCTGACAGGCTTTTGAAGCAAGCCGGCTAAAGCCTGCAAGAATTCCTGGCTTTTTTCCTCCTTCATTCTTGTTATTATTAGGAATATGGACAAGGTGCTAGTATGTGTATTCCATCTGAAAATTGTGCCGCAGATTCTATCTCTTGGGAAAGGACCAGATTACTTCATAGTCGTCACAGACCCAATTCTGTAACTATTCGTAACTATTCGTAGGCAAAATTCTTGCTAGTGCCAAGGGGAGTTTTACCCTCATTTAAGGTTACAAGATCAAGTGGTAAAGGTATTTATAGCCACCACACTCTCCCCAGGAAAATAAGTTAAACTAGATGTGGGAAAAAAATTACTAAATGTACTTTAGAGGCTTTTCTTTTCACTAAGATAAATCCCAAGGTAAATCAATGAAAATTCTTACAAAGAAAAAAAGAAAATTAAAATTGCTGACTAGTGTTTCAGCTAACAGTTACCTTCTTTCTCACTTTTCATAATAAAATGTACATTTTACTTGGAGGACACAATGACATATAAAAATCAGTGGCTCTCCTTTCTTAGACAAACATGGAGTGCACATTCTGGTCATTTGTCCTTCATAATATTCATAGAAAAGCTAAAAAAGTTACCAGACCCTTTGAAGGTCAATTACATTCAAACAATACTGTCTTTCCAAACAATGTGCTGACCTTGACCTTGTAGCACCCAGCTTACTCCCTGGTTGTAACTATTTGTCTTCCCATCCCCTCTTCTTGGTCTTTCCTCCCCACACTTCATCTTCAAGAAAAAGTGATTGTGGAATAGAGGATGAATTGGAGAACTCCAAGCCAGAACTTTTACTCTACTCCTGTTTTACAACTATTCCCCTGGTGGAAAATGCTTGACCTTCCTGGTCTTAATTACTTCATTTATAAATGAGTGGGGGTGGATTAGCTATTCTCAGGTTTCTTCTGGATCAAATACATCCCATGATGAGTACAGGTTATAAACTTTACATCAGTATTTAACTTTATCTACATAATGGGGAAGCTGAAAAGTGAAAAGCCAATCAGTATACTGTACTTTCCATTTCCTATACAACTCTATAGACCTGTTTGTAAAAATTTTTTTTTTAATTAAATAGATCTGCAGCAAGAAGGAGAAACTTTGAACTAGAGACAGACTTTCATTAGATTGCTGGCTCTGTAAGGTGACTTTGGGCAAGTCACTTAATCTCAAAATAGAAATGTATAATTGACTCAGTAAAATTGGGATATTAAAATATATCTTACTGTCCCTGCCAGACACATAACAGCCCAACAAATGGTAGCTGTTCTGACTATACATTATGCTCTATATGGATGTGGGAGGTGGTGAAAAGAGTATAGGTTTATGCATTAGAATGTGGATTCTAGATCCAGTTCTTCCACAGGTAGCCAAATCATGGTTTTCTCATTTATTAAAGGAAGTGTTTAATAAAAGGATCTTTGGCTTTCCTTCCAGCCTTAATTTTGCACAATTTTAATATGTGTGAAGACTGCATTGAGGCTTTTGTCATTCAAATTACATTTATTCTTTTCTACGAAGTTTTAAATAATCCTGATTATTTTTAATAATTTATTAGAACAGTTCTTGTTCATCTCTGAATTTGCTAGTAAATATTCAACTTTATTTTTTATTTTCTGGTGTCTGCATTAGTGGTACTTAGAACTAATGTAGATTTTTTCAAGGACAAACAACTGGACCCACATTTGAAAACTAGGTCTTTGAATTTTATAACTAAAGACATTTAAAATATTTAACTATAAGAATTTTATTTTTAATATTCAAATCAACTTCTTAGTAATTTGACTTATGAAAATCAGAAAGGAAAGAATATAAAAGGACCTCAACAGAGTAATAATTATTTAAACACACAAACATTTCCCTTGGGTTGGTAGTATATGTTTCTTTCCTATTCCAAATGAATCTATAATAAAATATGCTAAAAACATAACTGCTACTTTTTCCTATGTTGAAAATGAGTTGCAATTTATGTTTTCAAGTTCATACTATTTTACACTCGTAGGTATCCATTGGGGTCAGATCTTCATTTGGTGTTTGGATAGCTTCTGTAAAATGAGAACCTGATTGACAATGTATAAGCCACTGATCAGTAAGTCCCCTGGTTTGAACAAAACAAATCTCTTTAACAAGTTATCTCTTATACTGTATTGTAACCCCTAAATACTGACAGTCAACCAGAAATATCTTTACTACTATAGCTGGATTTTATAGGCACAAATTTGCCTTGGCTTAAAAAAGTATTTGGAAGGTTGCAGTTAATTTTGTATTTGAAAGCACCAAACTATCAATGACAGATAAAGGTCCAAGTCTATTTGCTAGGACAAATTTCTCTCCCCAAAATGACCCTGTAAAATCCAAATCCATTTTAGAGGAAAAAAATGCTGCTAAAATGTCAATGAATTTTTCAAATGGATATGGATAAGAATGTTGTTTGTGCATCACCTGATCATAAAGATGTAAAATGTGAAATGAAATATACTGTGTCATGAAACTATATACATATTCTTAAAGACATCTTGAACCATCATTAAATCATATTACTGTTGATTTTCATTTAAATAAGGGTTGCAAACTGAAATGCCTTCCGGGCCTAAGCAAGTATAAATGTAGGAAGGAATCAGAAACTAAACAATTGAGAAGGGTTGGGACTGCAATTTACAGGACAACATATGCCTCATCTAAAACCATTCAAATTACATTAAAAACAAAATGAAAACTGTGATAACCAAATTAAATGCATCTGGGGGTGGAATTCTTCGAAACCACTGAGAGAGTCAAATTCATGCAAAAGCCTTGGAGATGAATTCCTGCTTTAAACACTGGATATTGAGAAATTGAGGATGGACTAGGATTAAGTGGAAAATTAATTAAACTCAGGCATTCAGAAGTCACAGAAAAGTGTATTTTATAATCCAAAGAACAGCATCAAGACACCTCCTCAGTTTTCAAGAAAGGAAAAAGGAATTGGAGCACTGATAGAAATGTTCTTCTGATCCTCAGCTCTAATAATAAAAATCCCATAATCAGAGCTGAAAACCAGGGAACCAATGACATCTGGGCCAGGGTTATCAATTTCAAGGTCTTTCAACTTCTCTGTAGTACAGACATCAATGTAAAACAGAAAAGAAGAACCCATGAAGGTTGTGGAAAAGAAAGAAAGAGAGGAAGGAGGAGGAGAAGAAAGACCAGAATTTTTCCTCTGGCACATGAGTTTATGAGATTTGACTGAGACAAATACACCAGATCAAATTTAGTCAGCATTCTGTGCGTTGAGACAGTGGAAGCATGTGCTCAAAATTTTCTCCTGTCTGAATGGCCACATCCAATTTATCAGTTTATTTTAACTTCAAACCAATCGAATTATTTTCCTGCACATCTGCTGGATCGCTAATCGTTCCTAAAATGACTGACAAAGAGTTGTCTCCACAGCCTCTCAGCCTGACCCCTGTGGGGATGGCTTGACTGGATTGGGCCTCTGTATATTGGCATTTTACAAGCATGGGTCTCAAATGTGAAGTATCTTATCTGCTATTTCCATATTTCCTAGGTTTTGTGTGGCTACATTTTAGGTGTGTGCAGTACTAAAGAACGTTAGTCAACACAGGTTGAAGCAGTCAAGAGATGTGGTTTTCGGATCCTGGCTCTGCCTCTTCCTAGCTGTGCGGCCTTAGGGACCTTACCTAACCTCCCTGAGGTCTCAATGTCTTCATCTGTAAAATGGCCTTGAGCATAGATTTCCCTCAGGGTGATGGAAAGCCTAGCTGCATTAACGAATGTGTGTAAAACAGCTGTGACCCCCTTGAAGTGCGCACTCAGTAAACATGTTCCTTTCCATACTCAACAAGAACCAGTAATTACAGCAAATCAACTTCAAGACTTTCAAAACAACCTCACTGATTACTAGGATCAATTCAACTGCTCTCTCTACTTAGAAATTAAACCCTTCAACAAAGAAAGTTTAGATCTATGCCTGAGTGGAATTTGAGAATTCAATAGCCAGCCAGGATCAAGGGCAACAGCTCTTAAAAACATGAAGACCATAAGGGCCTATGTGTCTTGGTAGTTAGGTTACAGAAGCTTCTTAAAGAGAAGTAATGCTTTCTGCAAGGAAGACAAAGGTAAGGTTCTGACCAGAGCTCAGAGAAACAAGAAACTTCCAATGAAAGAACTGTTTTTCAGCTGGGATTGCCAACTAGCTATATGACTGCTTCTGGTCACCAGCGATAAAGCTGTGCCTAAAATATGCCTACTGCATTCAAAAGCAATCAGCAAGAGACTTATTATTTCAATTTCATGGTCAGAAATACCAAAGGACCCTTGATCCCCCAGTCAAGTGAGTAAGTGCTGGCAAATTACCAAAATCTAAATTTAATAAAATTGTATTAGTCACCTTCCGAGGTGTCATCTCAGAGTGATGCTGAGATCAAAACCCTGATTTGAACATGTCAAACCAATTGCAGGATGCCAGGTGGCTTGTGAGTTGAAGAGAAGCTGTTGACATGAGGGTCCGTGTAGCTCTGTTGGTAAAGAAAAAGCATTTTGCCTCTTAGGAGTCAAGACCCAGGCACACCCTTCTTGTCCAAATACATTGTCTGCCAGACCCTGTGCTATATTTTATGTTTGTACATAATTGCCAGCACACAGCAGTCAGGGCTCAATAAATGTTTTAGGCTATTGCCCTATACTGTGGTCAAGCAAAATCTTTAAGAACAATGTCCTCATAACCAGGATGAAGAGCAAAAACAATGAACTTCAGGGTCAGAAAAAAAATTGTCTCTGTCTTCAGCTTTCCAATCTGAAAAATGGAAGTAATGATAACTGCTCAGCCAAGAACGAAAGGGTAGCTTTAAGGGTATAATTTTGTAACACATGATAGCATGCCACACACTGTAAATCACTACACACTATACAAATACAACATTTAGTTAACAAATATTGATTATGCACATACTATGTGGCAGGCACATTTCCATGTTCCTGGGACAAATCAGAGAAAAAAAAGAACTAAATATGTGTTCTTATGGAACGCATAATCTAGACAGGGAAATAGAAAACGAGCAATAGACAGATGTTTAAAAAATAATATGTGTCACCATCGGTCAAAAGGAATAAGTATAATGGAAAGAGAAAAAGAAAAAATGGAGGTAAAGAGGCTTAGGAGTGTGGGGCTGGGGAGGTGGGTTTGCAAAAGAAACTAGGAATGTCAGGCTCAGTAGGGTTAGTCTCTTTGTGAAGGTGACACTTGAGCAAAGACTGGAAGGTGGTGAGGGAGTTGGAATTGCAGACATTTGTGGGAGAGCTCTGCAGGTCAGACAAATAGCACCAAGGTAGGAGTACATAACTGTGTGGTAAGTGGGGGGAAGAGTGGTCATAGGTGGAGAGATACCATGGTCCAGATCCTGTAAGGCCCTACAGGCCTTTGTAAGGACTTTAGCTTTTACTCTGAGTGGAAGAGGAAGCCATTGCAGCGTTCAAATAGAGGAGTGGTATGCTCTGACTGTTATTTTGGAGGATCTTTTTTTTTTCTGCAGTATTAAAAGTAAACTGTGGAGGGGGGCAAGAGTACAAGATCCCTACTACACCTCCAGTTGGAGGTGTTGAGTAGGAAGTTAACTATGTGAATCTAGAGATCAGAAGAGAAATCCAGAGGTATAAATTGAGATGCTATCAACATGTAGATGGTAATTAAATCCATGAGACTAGACAAAATCACCAAGAACATGAAATAGGGTAATGAAGAGACCTAAGGACTGAGCCATGGGAAACTCTGATGTGCAGTTTGTTGGAGATGCTAGGTGGAACCAGCAGAGGAGACTGAGAAGGAATAGCTAGAGACACAGAAGGAAAATCAGGAGAATGTGGTGTACTGGAAGCCAAGTGAAGAAAAGTTTCAAAGAAGAAGAACCAACTCTGTCAAATGCTAACTGTAAGTCAAGTAAGGTGAGAACTACAACTGACCATTGGATTTAGCAATATGGTTCTAAGTAAGAGAGAATGGTTTGAAGGACATGTCTCTAACCTTCAGTTCCAGATGTATGAGGACTGTGGAAGAAAAACTGACAACAACAACAAAAATCCACCCACTACGTAGGAGATATTGTAAGGAAAGCAGCTTTCTCAGGGAAAATCCAGGTTTCCATTAGAGTATAAAAGGTGAAGGGAGTGTTCGGAGAAGATGAGATTCAGGGGATTTTGTTGACTACAGACCGTGAATTCCAGAGGGCACAGTGGAGGGATTTCATGAATTAGAATTGGTGGGAGAGGGTCGGAGGCTGTGCAGAGCCTTGTGAGACTTAAAGTGACAGATAGGAGGGGTGACTGGTTTACTGGGCTTCTTTTGATGAGTGACCTAGACAGGGATAACGGTTATAATGTGATTAGCCCTAGTAGATTCAAGCAGAGCATGGTGGCAAAACAGTAAGTGTGAGGAGATCAGGAGGCGTGGATGTCTTGACCTCCCTCTAGACCCCTATTGGCAGAGGCTAAGAGGTCTTGGGAAGCTGTGGATAGTCTAAGTCCAGAGCCATGAACTCAGCCTTGACACTTATGGATGGAGGTGAGACTTCTAAGGAAGCTGGATTTTGCTGTAACTCACAATCCCTTCCTTTACCCCTGAGGAGAGTCAGAAGGCTAAGAGGAGGCACAGGCATTGTCCTTATTTGAGGATTCCCTTTATACCTCTCTTAAGAGGGGAAAGGAATTACCACAAATATTCGGACTCTCTTTTGTCCCTTCTTGATGGAACTGAGGACTTCTGGGGAAGCCAAGTATGATTTCTACCACTATGGTGGTGATCTAAGACCTTAGAGGAAGTGTGGCTTCAGGAAGATGTAATTCGTTGAAGCCATATCACTAAATAAAAAGGATAAGAAGGTGTGGGCTGGGAGAAGATAATGGACATTCATTGAGTGCCTATTATGTGCCAAGTTACCATACATTCATGTTACATTTCATGTAATCTTATGTTATGGTTATGGTTAAATAAGATTATTTAACCATATGTTATGGTTAAGTAAGATTAGCCACCTCATTTATAAACAAATGACATGCTTGTGCCACTAACTCTGGGATTTGTGATCTGGTATGATTCTATTGTAAAGATTTTGGGGGATCAACTTCCACATATATTTCCTTTTTTTTTCAGTGATATACACTATGTATAGATAGTATGTCTAATTCCAAATATTTTATGGAGCTGCTATATGTTTTTATTAATTATTCAAAAGTAGCTAGTATACAGGCTGATTTTTGGTATGTTTGCTCATTGATTGAATACTTTATTAATTCAGTCTCTTTTTTCATTCAACAAATATGGGTGTTTGCTTGTATAAAGCACCATAAAGTCCTTCCATCACACTTTCCATTAGCTGTCCAACTTGGTTCACTGAATCTCATTTTATTTTAATCTTTAATGTAAATTTTTTTACGTGTCAATTCTAAGTGCCACAAATTCCTTGGATATTGTAGAGTTAGCGAAAAGAGACCCCTTTGAATATTTTAAACTATTGGGTCTGTAATGTATTTAATTGAAACATTGAATAGAGGTTTATGTGTTAACAATTTAATTCTGTAAATGGGTTTATCCATGCTACCAATTCACTAAAAACTCCAGTGCAATGATTAGAGCTCTTGTTAGGCAGATTTAAGATCTTGGCTTCACATATACTAGCTGTGTAAATTTGTGCAAAGTTATGAAACTCTCTAAGTTTTAGTGTCTTCATTTATTAAATGTTAATAACAATAATGCATACTTCACAATATTCCTATAAGGATTAAAAGAGGTAATGGATGAAAACCTCTAACACAGCATCTGGAATATATTAGAGGTTCATTAAAAGCTATCTATTATTATTATTATTATTAATTCAAAACACTGTGAAAATATAAAAGTGAATGAGACCTGATCCCTAACACCAAAGAGCTGAAAACTAGATATGTACAAATAATCACTATAGCAGGCAATGTAAATGCCATAAAAAAAGGTCTAAATCAAGTACAGGAGAGGACTAAATCAGTTCTTGCCTGGATAATCGGGCAAGATTTTGGTTGAGGTTGATCATTAGTTCACAGTTCTTGAATCAAACATTGGCCATAGGTTGAGGGAAAATTAAAGTGAAGCTAGGAATTTGAAGGATGACGCTAAGCTAACATCCAGCAGCCATCAAAACAGTCTAAGGAAGAATTGTAGTTTCCAGGGGCAAAGCCAGAATCCAATACTAACTTATGAAGACAGGTAGTTTTAAGAACTGAATGGAATGAATTTTGGAATCACAGTTATGAGCAAAGCCAGATCAAGAGCATGCAGAAGCAAATAAAGCATCAAAATTTGCTGTGGACTTAAAGGCTTGGATGCCAGAACTTATTTTTAGCACTAAATCTCCTTGCCTCGTTTTCTTTTTACAAGAGCGAGAGCACACCTTCACAGCCACATCGTCCCTCATCTCTAATAACATCATCTGCCATTGGCCAGGCAGAGTTTGGGAAAAGAGATGTCTATAGTGAGGAAGGCTTCCAAGTGAGGGCAGGGGCACAAGCAGTGGTGCAGAGGTGGGAAGGCCTGATGGGAGAATGGTCATTCTATCGTACTTTGTAGAATTTTGGAATACACTCAAGAAAGAAAATCCTCTATGTAAAGCAATGACTATTTGGGGCAGAGTGAGATTTTTAAAACTAATTCACAGTTTGACTTTGCCTTACTTTTTGATTCAGAGTTGCACTCCGTAAAGACTGTTCTGTGCCATTCTCTCAGCCTCCCTGCCCATTAGATGCTGTTATTTTTGTCTTGGGCTCATTAAACAAAGTACTGGCAGGGTATGGGCTCTGGCTTCCCTTGAAAGTGACTTCATCTATTGTAATCATGTTGTGTGATAATGCAACAGTAAGCTCTCTGTCAGAGCCCTGAGTCCTAAAATAGAGCGGCAGGACCTCACTTACTTAGCCTGAGCACGTCACCATTGTATTGTGGCTCTGACAGCGCTGGCAAGGAAACCCAGAGGTGGGGCTCAATCCGTTTGTTCTCATCTCAAAGAATTTATAATATAGTAATAGTAGCTAGAAGCACTCCCAAAGGAAGCAGTTGCTCAGATAGAACCTAGACTTTATTTCAAAGATGCCGGGCACAAAGACTAGCTGATTAGAAAGCAAGAGAAAACTCACTTAAGCTTGGAGGCTGGATTGCCTCCTGGTTTATTAGAGCACAGGCCCTGGAGTCAGACCAACTTGGAATAGAATTTTAAGTGTCCCACCAGGGACTTCAGGTAAGCTAGCCATCCCCTCAAAACTTCACTTCCTCATCTGTAAAATGGGGAATTGCTAACACCTATCTCAAAGGGTTATTGCTGAAAAGATAAATGATATGATGTATAAGAAGCACTTAGCTCATACTTCGCATACAGTAAATACTCAACAGATTGTTGCTAGTATTCACCAATAGACCCAAGAATCCTATCCTGCAAAAAGAATCAATACTCTATCTGTTTGATGAGGCTGGAGTTTTATACCTTTAGTTCAAAGGAGGTAACAGTTAGTAGGGTTCAGTGTCCCAGAAAGAGGTTTCCCAAAGGCTGGAGGGCCCACCAAAGCTCTCTGTGCTCACTCTGTGATGATCTCCACCCTCTTCTTTATCTTTCATGTCCCCATAACCTGGTAGTACTTTTCCACTGGCATAAAGGGCCAACAATCCTGGCACTTTGAGTTTTAAGGTCACCGGGGGTATTGGGTCCCAACCTCCTCAGATCACAACAAGAACAGACCTGGCCATCTACAACAAAGTTCATGACACCACACCCTCTAAGGGACACTCATGTCCAGGGAAATCAAGCACTGCAGTAAAAAGAACAGTGAATTTAAAGAAAAAAAAGTACCTAGAAGAGCATATAGAATAGTTTAAATGATCAGAATTGCCTGGGTAGTTATTTAAAAAGCAGATTCCTGGACTTCCACTTCAGGCTACTGAATCAGAGCCTCTGGGGACATGGATTCCCAGAACCTATGTTTTAGATAAGCCTCCCCAAGTGATTCTGGTTTAGGTGGCCCTCATTCTCCACTTAAAGGATCACTGGTTTGAATAAAGCTGAAATGTGCTGGGGAAATCTGAGAAATTCCTACTTACAAAGAAGCCCAAATGGCTGAAGTCATTAAGGAAAAAACTCAAATGAAAAAGAATTCAGCCTATTTCAGCTAAAGTAATGTAGGTTAGGGAAAAGGGTTTTTTAGTAAGCCGACATTGAATTTTAGTATTATTTAGAATGGTGAAAGACAATCGATTTGGCCGCAATATCTTTTTGGACTCTCCTGCAAAAGAGAGTCACTGACGTTTAGATATGTCAATTTTATTCATAAGAAGCAATAATATAAGGCAATTTATTTTTCTAGGCCACTCATGTTTTAAGACATCCAATATTTATCAGCTCTTTACAGTGCAAGTAGTAAAAAGCAAATTAAAACAAATAAGAAATGAGAGCTGAGTGGTAAGTCAATCTTTTTTTTCCATGATTAAAATAAAAACTCTGGCAGGACCTAAGATTTCTGTATGCTTTAGCCTAGGGAATTTGCATCTTCCGGTTCTTTTGCCCTGTTTGATTCACCTCTGTTGCCAGCACGGCATTATTTATTTAATTTTTTCAGGATTGCCATGTGTTTATTACGAGGATTTCCTTTTAATTGCTTGAATACAATCCTCTGCTTCAGCCAGAGCAAAAGACAGTAGATAACAGTATCCATGATCAGCATTTGTGGGTGAAATTTGGACACTGATTTGGATAGGGCAATGGGAGCAATGTGATTTTTCCTTAAAAACAATGACATTTCTGTGATTTTTTTTTTTTTTTTTACTTTACTGGGGTTGAGGATTTTTTTTTTAACGTGTAATGATAAAATATTGTGATAGATGGCAGTTTTTCTCTCTTAATTGCGCTAAAAGCAAAACACTTATTCCTAAGGAATGGTTGTGCCTTATACAAATACAAATCTTTTTCTTTTCAATATAGAGTAAGCCACTCTCCACTTAAAGGATCAGCCCGCGTACAATCACAGTCCCTGGTAGTCTGCCAAACACAATAGGGCATTAATTAACATGTGCTGGGGGATTCATCAACATGCACAGTGGTAGCGAGCAATTGGAACCTTTTTTTTCCCCTCCCCTTTCCTCTCTACGTTGGCAGAATTCATGAAAGATCTACTCTAGTATGTAAATCAGTTCTTGCTAAACGCCTAGTAATGGAGTTCCTTTATTTTTCAAAGCTGTTGTCAGAGCTACTCACATATCCTAGAAAGACACTTAACTCTGTCTTTCTCATGTTTAAATTCCAACTACAGTGGACAAAAATAACATTTGTTTACTTGTCATGAAGACTGCACTGTAAATAAATCATCTGATAAATTACTCTCCCAAAAAGAACAGAATGAGATTCATTTCCCTTAATGTCGTACCGGTGGGGATGGCAAGATGACTCTCCCAGTACCCCAGGGTGACAGTTCGCTGGCCTGCTAACTTCCGTGGATGCTGAGAGATGCACACAAGTTATCCTGTAGCTAGCATCTACCACCTGGCATGAGCAGGTGAAAAAAATGAGTAAATTTGATTTTAATTAGTTCTCTGGTGGGTCTTTGGTCTCAGTCTTACCTTGTTAAGCCTTTGCTAACTCCCTTTTGTATGTTCTTTGGGACCAAAGGCATGGATTAATCACTCAGACCTCTATGAACCCAATTTTGGACAACAGAAAACCTGTCCTCTTGAAGTGAAAGTAGAATCAGGGAAATGGAAAAGTGTGTCCATATTTCCCACTTCTGAAAAAACATGTATACACATTTCAATTTAGTTTGAGATTTAGACTGTAAAATCTGTGACTAGTTCTTTTTTTTTAATGAAATAATATATGTAAAGTGCTTTGCAAAGTACCTAAAGTAAATGCCTAGGAAATTATTCTTGGAAGTGGTGGCAGAGGAGTTGTTATTATCATTTATTGTCTTTTATAGTCCAGAAATCGCTAGTGTTATAAAAAGCACAATGCAATTTTTCTGTTTTAATCATTTTCAATAAATATCAACAAAACACCTAGTTTGGGCATGTAGAGGAGACACAGAATTTGAAGATTGGGCTTGATCCTCTCAGCCACTCCATAAATGTGTGCCCTTTGTGTGATATGAGCTAGAGAGCAGCAGTTTAGTGATTTCGATGTCTTAGGAGTTGTGCAGACCTGTTTTCTATCCCAGTTCTACTACTGTGTGACCTTGAGCAAATTCTTTAGCTCCAGAGGGGTGCAGTGTTTGCTTTTGTGAAATGGGAATAGCTGTAAGGATTCAATGAGACCATGTGTGGCAAACACTTGGCAGCATCCGGGCACACAGAAAGGACTCTCAGTAACTGGTAGAGACATACTCTTCATATACCAAAAACCTCCCTTCTGCCGTGCGGAAAGACACAGGAAGTGTGCTTTGATCCTGCTCAGGGTGAGACTGGCTCCTTTTCCTCTGGCAAAGAGCAGGGGCTCCTGGTCTACCCGCTCTCAGGCTGAGAAAGCAATCCGAATGGTAAGCATCTATGTTGCTGCTGCTTCTCCTTGATTTCTCCCCCCAGATTTACACTGTATCATTAGTAGTCAATGAGAGTCAGATAATTAAAACTGCTTTTATGAAAAAAAAAAAAAAAAAAACCAATCATTTTAATAAATAGGAAGTTCTGAAATATTAAAATCTAAAACAAGTGAAAAATTATCTCTATAAATACACATTTTTCTCTTACTAGAGATTTCTAGGTAAATATTTCTATTTTATGAGCCTTTATGCTATCCTGGATTCCAGCATGATTTTTTTTTAAATTTCTCTTTGAAATGCTGGAATACTGGGGGCAATGTTCATGCTATAGTTCCTTGAAGTGTGAAGAATTAGTTGTAATATCCTATAAATTGTTTTTCATTGAGAACATTTTGGGGGCAATTAGTACAAATGTGTTGACATGTTTCCTTGGATTCATTTTGCCCTACAGCCCTATGTATATCATATTTGATTTGTGAGATATTAAATAATTTATATGTCCGGTTTACTCTTACACATAACAAGAAATTAAAGGGTAATTTTACTATATTGAATTTTACAGACTAAAAAATACAATTGAACTTGGATTTTATGTGGAAAATAGGTCATAAGCATGGGAGTGTCTACACTCTGCACTTCCTGCTACTATGGGGGAGTCAAGTTAATTCCACAGGAAGAAACTTTCAGAGGAAGACAGTTATTCTTACCTGAAAAAACAGAGTGTCTACTGCACTTCATATTTGTTGCTTCATTTTAAAGAAATAGATAACTGCTCAATTCCTTATTGGGACAGGGCAGACATACATAGGGTATACTTCATTTTAAAGGATATGGAAATTTGGGCATGTGTTCTTTTTAATTGAGAGCATATAAGAAGTCTGTCTACATGGCTCTTCTGAAATTGCAATTTCAGCGTTAATTGAAGAGACATTTGTAAGAACAACCACAGAAGCTGTTCTTCTTTTCTGGGTTGGGGAAAGCCTCAGAAAAGCACTCCTCCTATGTGTAATTGAGTCTCGAGGGATTTGGGCTAAAGTAAGATAGGAGTGGAGTGGAAGAGTGCCAGGGCAACAGAACTTGGACTTTTTCCTCTGACTGCTGCTGTCCCTTTATGAAGAGATGGTTACGGTCATTTAAAGTAACCATAATTCCCTGGTCTCACCATGTTTGCTGAGAGCACTTATTTATTATAAATGCTAACATGGAGTTTTCTATGTGCTACGCACCCCTCAGATCACCTTGTAAGCAATAACCCATTTAATCTTCATAACAACCCTATGACTCATGTACCTTTATTATCATCCCCAGTTTACAGGTGAGTGAACTGAGGCATTGAACAAGAAACTGGCTTAAGGTCTCCCAGCTAGGAAGCAGTTGAGCTGGGATTGCAATCCCAGACAGATTGGCTCCAGTTTCCATGCTTTTAATCAACAGGCCATCCTGCTTCTCCAGCAAGCTGCTTTAATCTTTTTTTTTATTTTTCAATGAAAAATGGAATCGAACGGAGGGAGACGATGGGCGTCAGAGGAAGGGAACCTACAGCAGCCTGTCACCCATTGAAGGCCACCAGCCTGCGTATCTGGTGTCCGTTCAGGCCCAAAACTGAGGCTAGGACTGATTGCAGCAAACTCTTACTAATTCAACAAGCAACAAACCAGAATTCAACAACCTTAATTAATTGACTTGTGGTTACATTCTTGCAGATTATTCAGTATTTTGTAAAGAATGCATAACATCTAATCAGTTAAGGACTACCAGTGACTTTGAATTACATATTATTTTGAATAAATCAGCATTGGCTTAACAAACCTTTATAAGTTATTAACGGCTATATCTTTGTTGGTATAAAAAAACATGATTGATATCAGTTTATTTTAAAATGGCTGCAATTTGAAGCAATTGCCAAGATCTCCCATGGATTTTGTTAAAGATCCTGGAAGAGTAAATTATTAAGCAGCCAGTCTTTGTGCTACCATCTTTACTCCTCACTGGATTAGCCAGCGTCAGTTTTACGGACTGGAAAGAAATGAGAGAGAGGAAAAGAAGAGGATCGTTTTAAGAGAATTTTCCCCATGTTTTTTAAGAACACTTGTTCTGAAAATATTCTCCACAGCTAATATACAATACCGTGGCATAGACCCAATAATCTTCCACGCATATGTAGCTGTGTGTGTGTGTGTGTGTGTGTGTGTGTGTGTGTGTGGTATGAGTGTGTAAAAGGTAATCTTGCCAACTACCAATGACATACACACAGAAACGCCATATTCAGAACTAAGACCTCATGATCTGAAATAATTTAACTTTCTTAGATATCTAACTTTTGTGTTCTCAGCAAAGACCACTAAAGTAAGGTTAGGACTACAAAACTCAGGAGAGCTGGCGTCCCATATGCCGTTTTCACAGGCTTACCACATGGTAAGGACCTCTTCCTGCCCCTTCCCCTCTTCCCCCACCTCAATCACACAAGTGTACGTGTGTACACACAGCCACACATTCACATACTGATGCTGCATTTGTAAACCACAGTCTGTCGGAGAATGAAGAACGGGCGCCAGTTAACTGAGTATTTTTGTCTACCCTGACATGTAACAATTTGTCTCATTTTTCTCCCTGCCATCAGAGAGGCCAAAACCATCAGCAATTAAACTGACTCTTTTTCTTTTTTTAATCAAATTTAGTAGAGAACCTACTGTTCTCTACTAAAGCCACCTGCTTTGGCAATGACCGAAGGCTGTCCATGACCCATTCGGAGGCTTCTCTTTCCTTGCACCCTCCTTTCCAGGGTACCCTCACTGCCTTCCCTGCATTCCCTCTTGCAACTATTGTTTTGGAGTGGGGCTCTCAGCCTCCTCTCTGTGGAACTGAAGTTCACATTTCTTATTAACCCATTGCCTCTCTGACACATTTTGGTGGAAGACCTCTTTCTAATTCCTATTAAGTATAAATTACTGTATAGCTCACAGGGGACACAAACTAATTTGCAAAATTCTGCAATCCTCAGTGGCCTTTCCTATCAATAGGGTCGATGAGCCCTTGTGCTTGGTGAGGGAGGGAGGGAGGGGGGATGATATAGTAAGACAGCGTGAGGTGCTGTCCTTCCTCTTCATGTATTTAATATTTACCTTATTGATACTGCGATGGACATAGTTCTGAGACTTCTAAGAGACCCAGTGCAGCACTTCCCATGCAGAGGGAGCTCAGTACTGACGCCAAATACAACAAAGCACCATGGTTACTTTCAGACATATAGTGATGCTGTGCTGGAAAACTGAGTTTGAGGGCTATATTCAGATCAGAGGCAGGTGACAAATGTTGGCACAGATGATTTATTTCTCCAAAGGAATTTACCTTGACACATGTGAGTTGGGAGAAGGAATGGGAGAAGCAGTTTCTGGATTTTGTTTTGTTTTTGTTTCTTACCAATAAATATTTTTGAAGGTGTCTGTAGCAATCATCTTTGACACTTTTTAGTGAATCATTTGGTGGTCCCATTCAAAGTTTTAAAATACTTCTGTATAAATCTGATGATAAATGCTTTATTGTCATTCCTTGATTAAATGAACAATATTAAAGAAAGTAGAAGAAACTCTTTGGAGTCTTGTCTCCCATTGACATTCAAGGGCTTTTCATGTGTAAGATCTGTCAAGGTTAATGAAAGTTACCCCTGCAATTCCTTAGGAACTGGTGGGAGAATAGATCGTTTAATTTCTCTTCAGATGGCATCATCTGACGCTATCCCCACATGGAGTACCTGATCTGTTGGAGAAGTGAAGGACGCAAGTCGGATGAACTGGAAGCTGACATACACAGTGGGTCACGTAAAACTGAAATTAACTTTTCTATTTCTATTTAGCATCTGCCTAATTAACGTTATGTGACCAAACTACCAGAATGGAATATTATTTAAATCTTTTCACCCCATTGGAACATTTACTCTGCCCTCACAAAGCAGAGTGAATTGAGAGGCAAAACCTGAAGATACTTGCTTGGCCCAAAATAAGTAACAAAATAACATTTCTTTTTGGAAATCGCAAGATTTTAAAATTTCAAATGGAAAAGCCAAGCTATGTGTTCCTGGCTTTATTTTATTTAAAGTCATATTTCAAGGGGCTCTCCTGGTGGCACAGTGCTTAAGCATCGCCTGCCAGTGCAGGGGACACAGGTTCAAGCCCTGGTCCGGGAAGATCCCACATGCTGCAGAGCAACTAAGCCCGTGCGCCACAACTACTAAGCTTGAGTTCTAGAGCCCGTGAGCCACAACTACTGAAGCCCGTGCACCTAGAGCCCATGCTCCGCAACAAGAGAAGCCACTGCAGTGAGAAGCCCATGCACCGCTACGAAGAGTAGCCCCCCGCTCACCGCAACTAGAGAAGGCCTGCACGCACAGCAACAAAGACCCAATGCAGCCAAAAATAAATGAATAAATAAAATAAAGTAATATTTCACCATGTCTGATAGTCATCCCTGAACATTTGTGCTTAGTTATCATGAATGAAAACTGTTCTCTCAGTGCACAAACACTGGATTGAAGGGATCATTAATTTCATCTCAAAGGTGACCAAAATAATCATTGTCAGTGATCCTACTTGACTCTTCAACAGAAAAAATGACTCACAGACTATGCCTACAAAGTATGCATAAAAATGCATTAAGACCTTTGCACCAAGTTCATCAGAACCCAAAATTGGTTGACAACATTAGAAACTGCTTTTGCCAAGATCAGAAGCCTATCAGCCAAGTCAGAGAGGAGATGGTTTCTGAGCTCTCACGATGGCCTGTGAGGCCCCACTTGATGTGGCCTGCCACCCCACCCCTGCCCAGTTATCTACTCCTCCCAGCCTCTCTGGCTTCCTGCAGTCACCCTGGATCCTTCCTGTTCCTCCACACGCCAAACACACTTGTGATGTCAGGGCCTCTGTACTTGCTGTTTCCTCTGCCTAGAAAGCTTCTCCCGCTGTACCTTCATGGTTTATTCCATCAGTGATGTCACGTTTTTGCTTAAAGTCATCAAAGATGTCTCCCCTATCATCATTTGCAAAAGAGCACCCCATCATCACCCTCTGTCCCCCTTCAACTGCTTTATTTTTCTTCCCGTCACTTATCACCATCTGATATATTTTATATACATATACACACACACACACACACACACACACACTTTTAAAAAATGTCTCCTTCCATATTCCCCACCACCGAAATGTGAGATCTACAAGGGTTCTTTTTGTTCACTGTACTTTCCTCAGCCCCCAGAATATTGCTTGGCCCATAGGAGACCCTCAATAAAGATTAGCTGAAAGAATGAATGAAGGGTTTCTCCTTTGACCCATTCTTAACGTCAACCATATCATTCTCCAAAAACGGTACTTGAGGGAGGCAGCATAGTTAATGGCAAGAACCTGACTTTGTGGATTGAGACCTGAGCTTAAATCACAATTTTATAATTTATAAACTATGAAAACTGGAGCAAGATAGATAATAACTCTGAGTTTAACTTTCCTCATCTGTAACATTGTTATGGTAATATCTATCTTACTGAGACATTTAAAAAATGTAAATCAGTGTCTACTACACAGTCACTTTTAATATATATGTACTTAAAAATATTGAAACTTCATAATCTAGTAGGCACGAATTCTCTTGTATAACTTGTGGAGTTTAAGAATTGTCACTTTTAAAATTCTTTTGCTAAAGCAGATAAAACTGCTTCAAGTCCCTTCTTCATTGGATAGAGGGAAAGTCAACATTAGTGACAATTTGGGAATCTCCTACAACTTGGGTCATGTAAGAATTCCAGGGTCTTTTGATGAAGAATTCCAGACTGTTTGATGAAGTGCCTTCTGGCCTTCAGTCCACACTAGCCCCCTGATAGGTTCATCGCCTGAGACAGCAAGGTCCCTTGAAGACACGTAGCTCCACTGCTCCAAATTGGAGACAGGGGAGATAGTGTCCACCCTCTCCAGGTACTGCCATAACTGCTTCCATCTGAGGTCTAGACACCTCTTTGTGATGCTTCATGAGACCAAATCTCTGTTCTGGTCACTTGCAGAACCAGCAAGACCCTAGCCCCTTCCTTGCCTTATCTCTCGAAGAACTCTTCAAGCCTCTCTCAATTCTTCAAGTAGCTCACGTTGGACACTCCTAATCCTTGGGGGTCTCCTCCTATTGGCAAGTACAGACCCATCATGAATAAGAGGCTGAGCTTTTTTAAACCAAAGTCCTGGGTGAGACTGTCATTAGATTCTTGGATATTTCACAACTCTTAGTCACAGGAAGACAAAAAGACTTGGCGATTTTCTTAAGGTGTGTGAAGGTGAAATATGTATATCAGTAAGAATAGAACACAAATGATCCCATTAATTATCCTGCTAAATTTGAATCCAGTCAGGATCCTTGAAAGTGCGGATGATACACTAGGATCTCCTTCATCCCAATCATGTTAAACATCCCATAAAAGAAATTTTACCTCAACTGAGAATTCTTACATGTTTGAGTATCAGGTCCTTTCCAGGCTTCACCAGCCAAAGGGTCAAATCAAGGAATAGGAGACAGAACATCAACAGCAAAACAAGATTTATGGTTGTGATGCCTCACTGGAATAATTTCAGGAACTCTTCCCTAAGTTACTTCTCTCACAGGTTTTACTTTTAATTACTTTGTTTCAGTGCTGCTTTGGCTTTTTTAGTCAGCTTTTGTTTTCAAGTTCCGGGAACAGAGGTATGTTCTCCCATATTATCTTCTGTGAGGCTATAAAGTGAAGCTATTGAAATGAAGCTGGACGAACGGTATTGCTACTTCTGATTATCTCTGAATGTATCTCTGATTCAGAGATAATCATTTATGTAAGCAGCCCACTATTCATGATGCTGTGATTGTCTAAGGGACAGAGGGAGGAATATACTATAATCCAGGAAGGGGTGGGAAGTGGGAATCTTACAAAATAATTTGGAGAAAACATCTACCAGTCCTCAGAAGACTATTCATGGCAGGAATAAAATGTGTTGATGATACATCTAGCAAGAGGATATGATGTGGATGAAATAACTCTTCTGGGATAAGAGTGTGAGAGATTCCAGGGGCTTGGGTTTTCCGAGGAATAGAAAAAATCATGAAATTCTTAAGAAAAATGACTAGGTATGGGCATCCTCATCAGATGTTTATCTGGAGATCTGAGTAGAAATAGGAATTTCTAGTTGAACTGTATTTCTTTGAAGGCAAAATAAGTTCAGAACTACACATGGACGTCCAAATTTAAGGATGTTACATTGAGGCAAGTAAAATACATTTCATGACACTGGAACATATGAGTCATCCAGCCTTTTTGCAGTGTCTGTCAATATATTACCTTCACAGTGATCACATTTCCTTTCCCTTTCTAGATTGTAGCCTTTAGTTGTAGCAATTTTAAGTATAAGAAGAACTAAGATTTTGTACACTAAGTTCAACATCTCAAGCCAGGAGAGAATATCTAAATTAATGCCTCTCAGATTTTTAGAAAATGGTTTCCTAGTTTTGAAATTGCAAAAGACTAATGCCACATTTCAAAGCTTATATACGAAAATATTTCTATTCTTAATTATAAATGAAAGAACAACATTTTTTTAATCCAGTTTCCTTAAGAGCATTGCCTTTCCACTGTTCCATTGTCTGCCCACTCCAACTATTGAGTACAAATGTGGAGCCACTAATTTAACTATTTCAGTATCATTTTGTTTGCTTCAGCTGTCATAAAGGCTAAATATTTAGCAAGCGATTGGATAAAAAGCCACATGACACTAAAATGAATAGAATGTGTTTGATCTGTCATTCACCTATGTACACTACAAATAATTGATCTGTCAGGCCATCAGAAGAGTGCTAGCCCACCTTCCAGTTCTGTTCATCTCATGCACAATAACCTGGTTTGCCTGAAAACCATACTGAGCTGAAATTCTTGCTGCCATTTCATCTCTCCCATTTCAATGGTCTCACTTTTTTCAAAATAGAATTTTATTTTTCAGAGCTAAGAGTAAAATAAAATTTAGAAAGAGATCATTTATATCTGTCTTTACTAATCAGAGCCTGAATCTGTAAAGTGTAGGTACCTTTTCCATTAGCTATAAAAGTCCTAGGAAGAGAATTGGATGGAGGTGGGTGGGGCTTACTGAGCATTGCATTTGAATAATATGATGACATTGTATGTGATCTAATCAATGTATTTTACTTCTTATAACTTTTCCAAAAGTCAAAATTTAGAAATAAAATCATCCAAAACTTAGAAATAAACTTGAAAGTTTATTTCTTAAAAGCCAGAGAAATATCTTTTCATCCAGGTTTATTACAGAATACAAACAAGGTATCCTTGTTCTGCTTTCAAAGGAATTTAAAATTGTTTCCGATTCCATATAACTCAGAAGTAATTCTGAGTATTTTTATAAAATAACAATATGCAATTTCTACTAGACTTAGAGTCACAAAATCACCAGTTACTACGGAGTTTCTTAATGATTTAGTTTGGTTCCCAAATAGACACGAATACTTGTATGTGACATAGATTATCTGTGACTTCTGTATTCCTCTGATTTAGTTCCAACAGAAGAGAGAGAAAAAAGAGAATTCAAGTTCAAGAAAAATCTTTAGCAGTATAGGCAAAAACAGATAAATTATACATAAGAAACAATATTTTATGAGCTTTACAAATCACAATTCTGATAGACACGGTTTTGCTCAAAAACTCCCAATTTCCTATAGTACACAACCAAACTCCTTAGCAAAGTCATCAAGCATCAACAGAATTGTTCACTCTTGACTTCCATCACTCCACCACAAGGAGCTTATTTGTACCCAGTCCAGCTACTCCATATCATACAAAAATGTCCTGCTTTTGCCCACCTTCGTGCTTTTCCTCTTGCCCTTGTCCTCTCTGGGATGTATCAGTTGTATCAGATCATTCCTGTCCCTCTTCTACTGCTACCCCACCTGAATGTGTCTTTCAAGGCTGTGTTTAAGTGGCTTCTCCTCTGGGAAATCTTCCATAATTCAGCCAGAAGAAATCTCCCTGTTTTGCTCTGGTGGAATTTTGTGACTTTCTGTCCTTATTCATCATAGTCTACCTTTTATTTTGGTTGTGCACTTTATTTTTTCATCAGATTGTAAAATTCTTAAGAATAGAGAAGATGCCTTATTCATTTTTATTATATCGCCCCATGATCCTAGTGCAATACCTGACTGGTAGCAGGAGATCAAGAAATATTTGTTACATTCAACTGAACTGAATTAACACTGACTCCGCAGAGAATCCAATAGCCAAGATTAGGTGTTTTAGTGTATTTGTTAAGGAGATTTCTGTCTCTCTGCCTCTTTTCCTTTTAAGTGAATTTGGAAGATTTAAAACCATTTAAGGAAAAATTAGAGGTTTTAAAAATTAGTCGTGAGCATATTTCTCATAATATTCTAATCAAACGTAAAATAGATAGAAAGATAAAATAAGCTGGAATCAGCACTGTGTGGTCCTCAAAATATACATTGGGTGTGATTATGAAAAATGACCAGGGAGATGGCTTTGGGGCTAATGGCTACACAAGTTATTTAAATTGTCTGTCATTTAGAAGTGGCATACCTT
Source organism: Phocoena sinus (assembly GCF_008692025.1). Lineage (NCBI taxonomy): Eukaryota > Metazoa > Chordata > Mammalia > Artiodactyla > Phocoenidae > Phocoena > Phocoena sinus. The sequence continues at coordinate 103,093,716 of NC_045765.1, read as the reverse complement.
GGTGTTCCACCTTGACTGAACTTGAGGCTCTTGTCGAAGGGAACCCACCAATCTGAAGAGGAAAAGTTGTATAACCTTAATAACCACCCAGTACTTTTCGGTGAACTGTGTTCTTCCACTGGGACAAATGCCTTCTAATATGCTATATATTGCTGGTCAGTGATTTAAAAAAAATAAAACCCTACCCAATTGCAGTCTGCCATTCAAAAGGAATATTTCTACAAAGAAAAAGATGTGAAAATGTAGGCATTCAAGTGAAAATTCAATCCTTCACAGTACAGAGCCTCTGCGAAGTCTTTTAAATGACCCTTTTTATCATGGTGCCATGTCTGTACCTTTCTGAATAGTGAGACCTGGTAAGAAAAATAGATGTATGTATACAAGTGGTTGAGTAATGTATTACTCATACGTACTTTGTTCTTTTTGGCAAATTGACCTTATCAAAGGGAAGAAAGCTATACATTGTGACAAGCTGAACCTTACCAGAAAGTCTGAATTAGAAGTGCGAGTCCTCTGTTATCTGGATTAAAATGTGATCAGAACAAAAAAAAATTTTGCCATTTAACCTCTTGAGAAGTGGAGATGCCAGGGAATTGAGTTCCTTTTAAACCAAAACCATTAGATTTCACCATCAGAGATGATTTGCATTAAAAACAATAATAATAATACTATTTTCCTCTAAACCCTTGTCAGTTTTTTTGTAGTGGTCAAATAAAGTGTTAGATTTTTTTTTAATTGTCTATACTTTCATAGAGAACTATTATAAGAAGGTGGTGACCAAATATCCTTCCTCACTTCACCCAGGGCAAATACTGTGCCTTGTTTTCTACATCCATCAATAAATTTTAAGTGGAAAACTAAACTTTTGCCTTTATTGTGCAGTAATTAGAAGGCCTTGGCAGTTATCCGAGAAGCCCCTTGGAATTCAAAAATACTCTTTCCTCATGCTGATTTAACCATTTTAGTGCAAATACCAAACTATGTTTAAAATCAGTTAGTGGAGGAATGGTGAACCAAATTCATTCCTTTAAAAATAAACAGACACGTGGGAGTCAAACTTGCTCATCTGCAGATCTTTTTTTCCTTTGTAATAAACAACCCCTGTTTAGTACATAAAAGTACATAAAAATGGACAAAATCATCTGAAATGGATAAAGCCAAGAGGGAAAAAAATGGCATCTGACATAGCACACAGGCACATAGAACTATCGCTATTTTATTCACATTAAAAGAGTGTGTATGTTGCTACTGCCCAGTTACTGTGCGTGTGAATTCTCCAGATCCAGACGTATTTGCCCAATTAATTACTCTGCTGTTCAACAATGATGGGTAATGGTCCAAGCAGCCTGCTTCTCCTCAGATCACCGGTGGAATTCACACACGCATAATGTCCCCTCTTCAGAAAATGATCCCAACAAGCTCTATAATCATTTTTTTCTTCTGAAATAAAGGCATCAATTCAATTATATGTTAAAATAGTTTGTAGAAGAAGAAATGGAAATGAAGCAGGATCTCTCTCTCTCTCTCTCTCTCTCTCTCTCTCTCTCTCTCTCTCTCTCTGTCTTTACCTTTCTGGGTAGGAAGCTGGAAGGCGAGCTTCCCCCACTCTACTATTTCCAGGAGCAAACTTCGATATTAAAAAATAATTGCTGATCAAAATTGTTCATCATTACCCTTAGTCTGTTGGTTTGCAATAGTTTTCTTCATTAATACAGATAAAGGTGTGTTCTTCCACGTTCAATTATATATGCTATCCCTCCGTGCTGGTAGGCAGATGACTAAGCTTATGATGTAGCAGATCAAACAAAGAACCCTCGTGTACAAATGCACAGAGGTCCCATAAACGGGGCTAATTAGCATTGTAATTAACTCGCGTGATGACTAAAACAAAATCAGAGTAACCCAAGAATCACTTAGAAAGGATACCAAGTGGTGTGCCCCCTGCCCCCTCCTCTTTGTTTCTAGTGATGGGGGGAGTCCTGAGTCACTCCTTCTCCCAGCCTCCCCGCCTTCTCGGGGCGCAAGCCCGGACAGAAAAGCATGCGCAGGGCTCGCCGGTGTCTGCTGTAACGAAGTTGTCCGGATTTTAGTGCAGTGCAGGATGTTGCCCGGATTTTAGTGCAGTGCTGGATGTTGCCCGGATTTTAAAGGTAGCTTAGGAAAAAGATCTTCCTCCTTTGCCTTTACTGAAATGGACAGACACAGTTCTCTTTGTTGGCAGGAGAACTGGAAGCAAGAATGAACATGTGGGCTTCTTTTCACAGGGACTTACCTGCTTAGTTAGGGGTAGATGTAAGTATAGTACCTGGAGTTCTAGTCCCACACGTCCATACTGACATCCCTTATAAAATAGAAATCCCTGAATGGGGCCCTCAGGCCTCAATGGTTTTCTTGGGAATTTTACATGTAATGGTTAAGGCATCTTGCTACTTGGTAACAGGATTCTTACTAATATTATCCAATTACGAAAAATAGTTCCAAGGTTTTATCCAGAGCAAGGGAGGATAGAGACTACCAATAAAAATCAAAGGGAAAAATGACCACTGCAGGAAAACAAGTCAATAGTTGGAACAGCTTAATTCACTCTTTAAATAATTTGTGTCACCTAAGATTAACAATTTCTTATTCAAGTGTTTTCATCTTTTATTTCATTTGATCCTTACACTGACTCTGCAGAAGACGTACAGATTTGATTCCTATTTTACAGAATAGGAAATGGGAGGTGCTAAGTGACAGAAAATGCTCTAGTTCAGGGACGCTTCTGTTATGGCAAGCTGACCATGCTTAAAGCTTGCATTTCTTTTAGGTCAGTGAGGCTGGTAAGGGTTTTGTTTTGTTTTTTCATTAGTTTTGGTCTAACTTAAACTCAGTCGTTATTTCAAATTTAAATTTTCTGACAAGTGAAATTGCCTCCAGTTTGTTGTTATCGTCAAACCTCTCTGAACATGTGAAATATCAATCATTATTGAAAAAAAAGTAGACTAATTCTATTATGACACCTTTAGCATCATATAAAATTGATAACCTCTAAATCACAACATATCCACATTTTTCCAGTCATAGAGTAGGATTTACTGAAGATAGATAATTTACCCCCTTTTTCAAAGCCCAATGTCTATGTATTTTGGGGAGAATTACATTTGTAATAATAATTGCTACAACTTTAAAGGTATATTCATGTGGTTAGCATCCATGACAATATAAAAATTTTGACCTAATGAGTCAATTGGTCATTTGATTTATTGTCTACCTCAGTTTACCCTATTTGATAGAATTTGATCAATTAGTTTCTAAAACAGCAGATCTAGTCTTGTGTTAAATGTAGCTAGCCTAAATGGCCGTATTAGATTGCTGATTCTCAGGATTGATGATGAAAGCTTGGTAAATATTCATAAAATGTGATTTGAGATTTCCTAAAGGATCAATCTGACAGAAATAAAATGGATACATTATTAGCAAAAACTTATGTTCACATCCTGTGTGATACGTGAGCACTTTTAATTAAGACACAGTTTGTTCTTGGTACCCGCCACAAAATTAAGTATGGATGAGCTTGCTCTGAACATAGAAGAAATAATAAAAGACCTAAAGATAGGCATTTGGAGTGACTACTGGGAATCAGACAGCCGATCCAAAGAAAGTACACATCTTCTGTTTGTGCTGTCCTCTTTTATGGAAAGAATGTGGGAAAATGAAATTAGAAGTACACTGGCTTCTATTTAGCCAGCTTAATTGTGATACGCGGCACAGGAGTAAGTGGGCAGAAGGGTGATCGGTGGTACGTGACGGTAAGACTGACACGATAGGTTCCTCGTACCCCTCTCCTCAGTCTTCAGATTTATAATAATTGGTGTTTAGAAATGGAGAAGGGAAGATTCCAATGCAGATTTCTTTTAAATTTTCAAACTAAAAAATAATTTTGGACAACATTTACTCCCTGATTTTGAAATTTAAAGACAACAGATACAAGACGCCCATTTTCAAAACAGTAGAGAAGCGTATATCTGGCAGTGTGGAGCACAATATGATATCCTGAACTTACCATTTGAGTATGAAAGGAGCATTTGACAGATCACTTAAACGAAGTAAGAGTTTTTTCAGGAGAAAAAAATTAAGGATAAAAGGAAATATTATCACACATCAAGACACAAAAATATGTCGATGCTCTATGGGACAAACTAAAATGGCAAAATAGTTAACAAACTAATAAGGGCAGTGTGGCAATAGAAAATATGCAATATGATCTATTGCATTCACTTCAGCATTATGCTGTTTTTATTATTGCATTTCTTCACGATAGTGCCTTCATCCTCTGCCTTTTCTTTCATCCTCTCCATCTGGGGTCCAAAGGGGGGCTTTTTGGCACCCATGACCCCTTGAAATTGCACGCAGATTTCTTATGCAAGCGTATTTGTATACTTGTGAGATGATGATCCATAGCTTTTGCCAGATACACTAAGAGGCACATGCCCCCAGATGGTTAAGATTCAGCATCCTATAGCTAATTAATAACAACTTCCCAATGATTTGTTTTCCTTTAAAATTTCTTCATCCAGACCTTCAGTGCTTCACACCCTGACTATGCCTCCCAGACGCCTTCCCTCCCTCCTCTAACTCATCTTCCATAGCAAAAACCACCATATCAACTTCTTAAAACATCATCTGTATCGTGTTTCAAATTCAAACAAAAAAACCACTGGTGGCTTTCACTTTACCTACAGGGTCAAGTTTAGACTTCTCATTTGGCATTCAAATCCACCTAATATTGGATTCTCTACCACCTCTACCAAGAGTAGCTGACGTTTACAGAGTGGGATTAATGGGCCAGCAACTGTGCTAACTGCTTTGCATAAATGAACTCATGTAATCTCTCAGATGGCTCTATTATATCAGTCCTATTCTAATCATAACACTTGCAGATGCTTTATCGAGGCTTAAGAGGTGAAGTCATCTGCCCAAATTTACATAGCTAGTAAGTGACCGATCCAGAATTCAAACCCAGGCAGCTTGGCCTTGCCTGAGTTTTTCGCCATGAAGTTCCCTCCTGCCCACCTAACTTACTTCTTGCCAACTGAACTTTCGTCTCTAGACAGCAGGCGACCCTCACAGTCAACTGAGCAAAGCACATTTCTGACCTCAAGCCTTTTTCATACTCCATCCTCCCCGTTATCCAAGGTTGAGCTCAAGTCTCACCACTTCTATAATAGTCATTAAGCTCTCTCTCTTAGAACCATAGCATTCATTGCCCGCTTCCCTTGCGCTGGTCATACATAATTTTGCATTGCAACTTTTTTTCTGATTGGACAGGAAGCCACTGGTGGGCGGGACTTTGATCTTAGGTTTTTGTTATACCATCTTCAGCACATCGACCAGTGCCTTTCATCAAGTGTGCATTCAAAAAACTTATTGAGTGAATAAATTAACCTGAACTTCCACAGAATGTCATGTTTGAAAAATGAAACTATAATTCGTTCTCTTAACATTCTATTATATCTTGATAAAATCTCCTGTATATGGTGGCTGGTGGGCTCATCAGCCATTGCTACCATGCTGAAACTGGTTTTCTATATTTTTTCAGTTTGCCCAGGTAAATCTGATAGGCAATAAAAAGAAACTCCCGAAGGTGCGTGCCTGTGCGTGTGTGTGCGCATTGGGCGAGGTATTCGTTTTCATTTAAGAGAGGATCTATTATCGATAATTTTAAAAAAGAAACTACGCTGCCAGTTTTTTTCATTTAAATGAATTCAGTGCTGCTGCGTTAGCTCTCTCTCTCTCAAGAAAAGGATCTATTTCGGGTAGAATGTCTCTCTGATCCAGAGTCAGAATTTCTGCTCAAGGAGGCCAAGAAAATTCGAAGGATTCAGTTTACTAGGAAATTCTTGGAGCAGTTAGATTCTTTGGTTCTTTTAATCCTTCGTGGGGATATATGGAGCAGTACAAGTCTCTAGTGCTTGGGCCAGTGTCAGATTTCCCCATCGGCACATCTTTGGGGTCTGGATTCTTTCTCACCATCAGACACTCTAGCACCAACTGACAGAAAGACAAGGAAGAAAGAGCTCTACCCATGTGCTTGAGAAATCAACTGTCTCAGCTAGGCAGAACTACCTAAGCTGAAACTCTTAGTTTTCTTCTCTTACATGCACACAGGACATGTTGTGTCTTTCATATCTAATGAAAACACATATAACCCATTTTATTGTTCAACTTTTAAAAAAATGTGGTATGGAAGATATTTTGTATAATAAATCGTATTACAGTCAATTTGAGAAATTACGTATACATGTATGTTCAATTTTAATAGAATGTCTTTACTATTTTAAAAGTCCTTTTGAAATTTCTAAAAGTAACTCACTCCAGAAGCATCTAATCACTCAGCGGATAACACCCAGGGCTTAGATGCATCGCTATAAATGACTCAGCTTTCCTTTTAATAGTTTAAAATGTAGGGCTTAGACTAAATCAGGAATCACTTAGATGCTTACAGATGGAAGGCAGATAATGAATGCTGGAAGTGGGCTTGGTGGAAATCTCTCTAAGAAGTGCAGAGGACTAAGGCAAATTGGAGAAAGTATGCCCTGTCTAAAGAGAATAGCTGATGTTCAGTCCCAGCTGATTTTACCCTACGAGAAAAAGGATCCAGTGTTACAAAACCTTCTAGTTCTTCACAAGAAGCAGGGTTTTTAAACAATGTGAAATTCCATGGTTTTGGGGTTAAAAATTTTTTTTTTGAAAACTAGGCAGGCCAAACAAAGCATATATGTGGATGGGATCTGGCCTTGAAGCTCCAATTCTTACTGTGGACAAAATGATCCACCCCTGCTGCTTTTTGACCAATGCAACATGTACAAATATATGCAGCTATTTCCAACGTATGCTGTCTTCAAAAACACTTTAAAAATTTAAAATATTCATAATTATAATGTCATAATCAGTGTAGCCTAATTAAGAACAATTCGTCTTAGATACTCTATTACTAATTTTTGGTAGATGGAGGAACGGTAATAGCTATAATGTATTGTAACTTCCACAAAACTTTTCATTTTGGTCCTCCTGATGAGCTCATCCATAAACTATGGTTAAGACTAAATTTCCAGGTGGATATACAACTGTATCCAGAGAAAGTCATTGGATTCTAAACCATCCCAGAAAATGTTTAACAAATAACATTCTATAAGGGTTAGTCCTGACCTCATCTTATTTAATAATGTTTTCCTAGTGTATATGATACATCAAATGTTATTCCTCATTCTAAGACAGGGTAATTGATGACCTGTCATCCAGTCTGGCTCAGTCGTAACCCTTGGACAGGGTAACTCTTCTTTGGAGCATTCCACAGAGTATATTGGATGGATATTACAGAAATGTAAGAAATAAAAATTGCTTCCACTTTAAAGGCTTTGAATATGACTTAAGATTTCAAACACATATGTGAAATGAAATAACAAGTTTATTGTACAAACTGATACGGTAGAAATTAAAGATCAGCAGTGCCAAGACAGAGAGGAATTCAATCAACTGAGATCAACCACCACAAACTCTCTGAAGAAGAGTCTTATATTGGACTTTGAAGAATGTCCAAGGCCAGGCAAGACAGAGATTAACAAGCCATGCTAGGTCTACTGTATTTAATATTTACTGGTCAGACGAATGAGTCAAGTTCAAGAATCTCTAGGCAAATGAGATAAATGCCTGTAGACATGAACAAGGGATAAACGGTGCCATTTCACAATCCTTAAAATAGAACAATGATACAGAATATGTGAAAGAGTGTAATTACTAAATTAATTCATTAAAGTTAGTTCTAATATTGTATTAAATCCAGTTTGTTAGCATTATGACACTTGATTTTGACCAAAGAATAATGCTTTGATTTTTGACATACCTGATTAGAGTTTTGTGCCTGCTTTTTCTAAAAAGTGAGTATTGTAAATATATGGCTATTTACAAATCCATATTCAGTTCCATTTAAGAAGCATTTAGGAAAAGTCACAGGCTCTACACAATCAAATAAATGATATATTTGAAGAATATGGAACAGTTTTTGATACACATTAGTAATCAGCATGGCAGGGAGGAAAGAAGATGGGCGGGGAGATGAAGCAGGCGTGGGTTTGAATCTATTTTATCATTTGATAGCCTGGTGATCATGGGCAAATCTACCAAACTCTCTTAGTCCAGGTGTGTAAAATGTGTAAAATATGAGTAGTTCCTATTTTGTGAGACTGTTCGCTAAAGATGAGCAAAAATAAAATGTAAATCATCACAGAAGACATTAAATAGCTATTCTTAAAATTTTCATTGTTACTCATATAACAATTGTAACTTCTTATAAAATTCATAAACACTCAGCTAATGAATCAATTTCTAAATTGCTACTGTAATAAAGGCAGGACATCCTTCTTAAGTTAGGAACTTAAGGTTTTGTAAACAGAAATATATTACTTAAATGTCTTTATCTTTAGTTCTTAATTTAGATGTTAACCGGTTCAGAATCTTAGCTACACTTTTCTACAAAGTATAATCAGATCTTTGCAATAGGTTAAGTTACTGTGCTTTTGATACAGAAAAAAAGATGATTCCCCCTAGGGTTCTTGTAGAAAATTAATTTTCTAATTTCTAAACCTCACTGTGATTCAGAATGCCTTGTTGAGTCTTGAACACATGTATTGTTTTAAATACAGCAGATGTTTCTGTGTGAGGCATGGCTTTCCACCCTCTGCTTCACTTGTGAGGCAGTTAGAATGGGGTAATGTGACAGCCTATCTGTGCAGCCCAAAAGGGGTGTATAGCCCAGAAAAAGTGAAAGAAGGACCCACTCTCCAGAATGTCTGCTATGTGCAGCATTAGGTGGAGAACACCTGAGCAAGGACATTCATTAGGAGATTTCTATACACCAAATACACTCCTACACATGAAAGGGAGGAAAGGGCCCCCTTGATTTATGTTTATGAGGTTGCAAATCATTCCTACAGAAAATACAGAAAGACTCTCCCTCAGGTATATAACATAACTGCCAAAGTCAATTAATTCCATCAATTCCATTAAAAACATCTGAATAAAACCTGGAAAATTCAGATATCTGTATTGATCTAAATATTTCTCTTTACACATTATATATATGTGTGTGTGTGTGTGTGTGTGTGTGTGTGTGTGTACATATATATATATCCAGTTAAATTCATCCTAAGATAAAAATAGGCAAAAAGAAAGAGACGCAAAATGTAACGCTAACATAGAATTGTTTTCACCAGGATTCAATCCTAACACCTAAAGAATGAGCCAAATTATTTTATCCTTAAAGAGACCAAGGTTAAATTATGAAGATATTAACATTTTCTGTATCAAAATATTTTTAATCATAATCTGAATTCTCCTTTTCTCTAGTTTTATAGACGGAGCTTCTTTGTTTATTTCACTCCATGCAGAAAGGATACAAAAAAGAAAAAGAAAATTACCTATGTGAGTTTAGTAAGATTAAAACATATACATTAACTAATCATAAATAGTTGATTTTTGTTTGTTTAAATACTTGTGGATTTCTTGCTTTTCAGTAATTTTGAATATCAAATTCATAGCAGCCTGTGGCCTAAAAAATTGTCAACTATACATATTTTAAAGCACCATTTTCCTATCATAAAGCTACAAACATCTGCACTGATTACAATTAAAAACAGTGTAAAAGATTAACACTCCAATTATAGCTTCTTGTTCTCATCAAAATTCACGACAGTCCTCAGACAGCAATGTGTGTGATGCCCATATGCCTTTTTCTCTGAAATGAAACCTTCCTGAGACTTCCCCCCCAACTTCTTTAAAACAATGAATATGTGTAGTTGTAGTGAATTTATCTTTATCAGCAAAGTAAGATTTTATTGTCATATTTTCAAAATTCTTTGGAAGTCTATTTTTTCTGTCTGTGTGAATCTTCTTAGAAGAAATGCAGAAAAACATTAGTATGCTACCCTACAAAAAAGTTTCTAGCTTTCCAAAATTTTTCTGAATGCTCTTTTAAAGAACACTACTGTCTATGGTCCTTAATATTATTGACAGTGAAAAGTGTAGGAAAGCTGCTGAATTTGAAATACATATACATTAAATTAGTACAAATATTACATTAAAAATTAGAACAACATTTCTCAGAATTTTATAAGTACCTTTTTTATATATGGAAATAAAACTGAAGTACATATGTAATAATTAGTAGAAAATGTAAAAACAGAGTACAATTTAAAAATTATGAGTTCAGGTAAGAAATTCTACAGGAAAATTAAAAATCACTAAACAGTTGAACTATATTTCTTGTTTAGGATCTAATATTGCCATGCCACTTAAGGAGAAAAACTTGGGGGAAAAGTATTCAATAAATTTTGTAACATGAATTTTCCCTCATAGTTGTTTAAAATTTATAAATGAGGAGAAAGGTGAAAACCCAGACTTGACCTCTCTTTAAGCAATTTATACTAAAATTTAGTAGAAAGTGGAGAAATTAAAGAACATTCTCTTGGTTCAGTATTTAAAAAGAGTATCCTTATTCTAAGATATCTGCTTATTGTCTAAATTAAGTGATGAAAACACAAATGTTCAAAAAGAATACAACTAAGGCAAATATATCATATCAATCAAAGACTGAATTTCTATTTTGAGAATTTTTATTTTTGCTTATAATTGAGTCTTTGAAAGTGAATGTTTTAATATATATGCCCAAAATAAAGAAAATAACCAATAACATTATTTTCCCTCTGCGATATTACTTTAAATGTATGAAAAGTTAAAGCTCTACACGACTTCAACAAGTACTAAACTCATTTACTAGAGCCTTTCAAGTAGGGATGTTTTATGAAAATATTTATTTTCCATTGAACACCATGTATATAAAGTTACAACTTGTATTTCTTATCGATCTCCAACCATAATAAAAATTATATGATTCTTATGCTATGAGGTCTTCATAATTCCTGATTTACATTTATATGCAGTGCTACAGCCCTCCCATTTTTTGGTGATTTTTAAAGCTTTAATCCTTAATCCATGAGTAAAACCATGCAGACACTTGATAAAACAAACTTAGAAATCAGCTTCTTTGCATCATTAAAAGGCTTCTATACCTCACAATGAAAACATTACAAATCTAATCTTTTCACATTATCCAAGAAGGCAATCCTATATTCCCAGAGTAGAGTGCTTTATATCCGTAGGTTCAACGAATGTAATTAAGTGTACCCCATGCCTGTTGAAGATTAACTTATTAAAGAAAGTTCAAGCACACCTCCTCTACAAACACATAGTGTGACTAAGGCCATTTTAATGATATTTTACAAGGATAACAGTGGAAAGCTGTATTTCGGAAAGTGACAATAATACCTTTGCTTGTAAACATTTACAAGTTGATGTTCCAAGTGCTGCTTTCAGGGGAGCTCGGCGGGGGTGGGGGAGGGGGAGGGGGAGGGGGGAAGGGGGGAAAGAGCGGCAGAGAACAGAACTATTATTTTAGGTGTTTCCAAGAAGGTGGTTCTTTGACTTTATCACCTCTCTTTATCTCAATAGTAGAATGCTGAAGGGGACAATTTATTGAAAAAGAAAGCCTGTTAGATCCAAGAAAAAAAGAGGCTTCAAGTCTTTGAGAAACTGAAAATCCAAACAGGAATTTTAAAGAGAATTAAAATTCTGGGGGAGAAATAATAAAATGGAAAGGAAAAAAAGAAGAACCCTCATTCTTGGACTATATCCACCCAAACTAAAACGGCACCAGCAATTTAAAGCCAGGTTATTTAAACTTCTGGGGTATTTTAAATTAAAATCTTTATATGGTTCAAGCAAAATAGCTCCTTTTTGCCTGAATTCTCTGAGTAATTATGACAATTCCTCTCTTTCCTTTGCCCTGTAGACACTCTCTAAATACAAACAAGAATGGCTCCCTAAGATCAGAGGGTCTTGGGGAGACTTCTCGTAAAGCCACTAGATGGCGTGAAAGCACTGCACTGGGCCGCCACTCCGCCACTCTGCCCCGGGCGCCGCGAAGTTTGTGTTCGTGCTGAGAGCTCAGCGTTTAGTCAAGTAAGATGCACTTTCTTTCAGAGACATCTTTCTGTGTCGTATGACACTTTTCAGGACACAAAAGGGGTATTCCGCCCTCCCCCTCCACCGCACTCAGAAAATGTCGAATTAAATTTGGAATAGTAAAAAATCAGTTCAGTATTTACAGCGGCTTCCTGAGAACTTGACCTTTCAGCTCTTTGGGGGCTAGGCTGCTATTTGTTTGCAGCCTCCTTTAATAGGTAGTGAGAGGGAAAGAGAAGTTCCTTCAGCATTAGCCCTGTGCTCAAACCACTGCAGACAAAGTTTGCATATTCTCAGTCATCTTGCTCTCTTCCCCGATTTTTTTTTTCATCAAAAATTCTCTTTGTCTTTCTTCATCTGATATCGTGGGGTCCCTCATTAAGGGCGGTGATAGGAAAAGCTGGATTTAAAACTGCTGTCCGAATGGCAGTTGTCCTCTTTTAATACTTGTTACCAGCAAAGCAAAAGGAAATATTTTTGTTCCTGCTTTTCAAATGCAGTGTTTTGCTTCATGTAATGCTTCTGCCTGATCACCATCTTCTAATATTCCCTCCAAACGTTGAGATATACTTTTATAAGGGGTGCATTTCCAGCTTCCTGATATATGATATATACATAAGGCATATACCTCCCTGGGCCTCCACGACAGCAACAATTACCATATTCCTCCAGATATTATCACTATCTCGCTTCACAAAATGTCCATTGTAAAAGCTGTTTTGATCTTTTGGATAAGTGCCTTAATTTAAAATAATAGCAAAAAGGTAAAATTAGGCCTCTATGCTCAGCAGTGCATGAATGACAAATCTGTTGTAGTTTGGGGTATATCTTAAAAGATTCCTTTTAACACCTCTTATAGCAAATTTACACATGATCAAAAATTATATTACACTGGCAAACTGAACTGCATAATTTATTTCATGTGCTATTTATATAGCTATGTTTATACATATAATGGGTTTTGTAGTTTTGATATAATACCATACCAGTTCAAAATCTGAAAGATTTCTAGAAGCAATTTTTTTTATTAATGGTTTTGAGCCACCGTTGAAAAGGCTTCTTTTTTCCCCTTTGTGTAGTGTCTCAGAGGGAGATTATCATTTTTTGGATATCTTCTCAGCCCTAATTTCAATGAATTTGTGAAAACCAGAGATTTTATGGTGACATTCAATTAAAACATTTAGAAAAATAAGGATTCAATAAAATGTAATCACACCTCTTTAAAATAAAAATATTGGAGACCAAATGGACAACTTGGCAAAACTTGCTTCATAGGCAATGTTATGTCTTTTTACCCTGTGTATTTTTAGTGTATGGGAACTTAAGTTAATTTGTCATATTAAATAGATCCGTGAATTGAGTCCTGCGAGTCCTGTTTTAATTGGCTCTAATCTTTGGTACCATTTAAAATCTACACTTTTGGTAGAATCTCCAAAACTCCATTACTGTTACATGAGTTGCTATAAAATAGATGGATAGATAAAGATATCTTGAAATAGGAGCCTTATGTGCACATAACTGGTTTGCTTTCCTTAGACATTCTATGTAATTCACAGTTGGTCATAAGGGATATAATATAGACTAATGGTTTAATACTTCTAAAGTGAGTGATTTTATATACAGATCTAAAACAATCTCTAGAAGTATGATTTCAACTGATTGTGAGTGGCAGCTAAGTTTTTTGTGGTATCTGACTATTTAACACCAGTGGAGCAGAAACTCACTTCATGCTTAAAAAGCCACCTGGGAGTATGTATGCTATAGAAACAGTCCTGTTAGATCACTTGCTGAAAAATAATAGCTTTCCCCCGGTTCCGAGAGGGACATTGCGCCCATAATGACTGCAGTTAATTATTTCAGTGAAAATGTTTTTTAAATTTTAAAAAAAAATTTGGACTCCCAGGTGAATAAATGAATAAACTATTTCCATAAAATGGAAAACGCAGACACTCCCAGGTTTTCATGGTAGAGGGGTAGAGGGTGGAAGCAACACAGACTAATATTTTGTTCTTTTGTATTCATATATTCAAGGAGTTTGATAAAGCTTGCAACATCATTTTATGCAAAAACTACCGGGGAAAAACAGAACTTTGTAAATGCTTTTTGTAGGTACACTAGGTCAAGCAGAAAAGACCACATTCATATTGTATTTGGAGTCATACCGAGCAGTACTTTAAATGATCAGTAATGCATTACATTCTCATTTGTCAATTGGTTTTCTGTAGTGTTAATGTTATAAAATATAAAGAAAATCTACTGATCAAAATCTTACTTAAAAAGAGACTTTTCTTGGTTTTTGTTTTGTTTTTCAGAGAGGCTTTTTTCCCTTTAATATTGGTTGGCTTATTCGGCCAACCAATTAACTAAATAGCAATAACTTAATAATTGAATGTTCAAATAATTAAATGTCACCTTCATTCTGTGACAATAAAGAGAACATATTAATAGCAGAGAAGTCATTACATAGAAATAAGCTCCTAAACTTCTCTCATCTAGTGATTTTTTATTTCATGCTTGTGGTCAGAATTCTACAAAGCCATTGTATATCTTTAAGAAAAACCAAACAGAGACTCATTAATAACTTGGAAACTGTTAATAAAATAAATATACTCCTTTGGGGAAAAAACACACACAAAAAATTAACATTTTTGTGGTTTGGAGTATCACAAATTTGAATTATATTTTTTAAATAAAAATCTTAAATTGGAATAAATTAGAAAAATGAAAATTAAAGAAGACCATAGAAAGCATACAGGCCATAAAAAGCACTGCAGCATCTTGAGGTGCCTAAAACTCATATCTCTTTAGTATGCAAAATGTAGAAGAAATGATTAAAAATTCACCATTGACTCGGGGAAAGAATGCTATTTGTTTGTTGGCTGTTTCATTTACTTCCTTCACAGAAACTTCAGTGGTTAAGTCAACTAACCTAAAAATCAGAGCAACTACTTTATCAATATATTAATTCTAGTTTCCCAAGTGTTTTCTCCATGTGCCTTCTCACAATGCACTGCTGTAAACGCTGAATCTGTGACTGAGGCTGAGCTGTCCCCCAAGCCCACTGTGGAAGCCACAGTCTCCATTTCGCTGCACAGTCTCTTCAGCCTCAGAACTTTTGGTTTTTCACCAGTCTTCAACTACCCAGGACTACAGTTCCACTTCTACTGAGCATAATACCCAACAAATAGAACAAAACCAAGTGAAATAAAACTAAACAAAACCACCAACATTTGAATAAAATTAAGGTTGGACCCATGTTATTTGATTACACCAAGAATAATATGTCACTTTGCTCCTTCTCTGATTTGCTGCTTGAGTGAATTGTTTACAAAACATGTAACATTTTTCTGAAATGAACTGGGAAGGGGGGGAGAAAGAGAGAGAGAGAAGGAGGAAGGAAGAAAGGGTTCAGACCAACTGGAATCTAGAAATCTGAGCAGAAAATGTAATACAAGGGCCTATCATCCTTTCAAAAGTTAGCTTGTTAACAACGATATACAATTTTCTAAAACTTTTCTCTCTGCCTCTGTATCTCTCTTTCTCTCTCACACATGGACACGTGGGCACACATACATTCACACAGGCCTCTCCCCAAGCTGAAATAGAAAGGGAAGCATGTTGCTAATCTTTACGAGCAACCCTTTGCACCTGGTATTGGCAATGACAACAAAAAGCCAACCGCTTTTCCGAAGCTATTTTCTACATTAAAGTTGATTAAAATGCCACTGACGAGAGGCTCACATGAAATAAGACTGTAGAATCCTGTTCCCGAAGGAGAATGCAGGTAACCAGAACCAAAACAAGTCCTCGCCCCAGTTTGACTGAAACTCCAAATATATAAATGTGAAGTTGCTGCTAAACGGGCCCAGGCAAGATGGAAGGAGAGCCCGGAGCATAGAAGCATCATGTGAAAAACAACAGGAGCACTTAATCTGAGCAAAGGTTTGAAGGAACATCCATATTGAAGTCACCAGGATGTTTTCCCAATCCTCCTCACCAGTCCTGCAGATTCTCATTGTTTACTGAATGATCACATGACAGGCCAAGTATCTAACCCTGTGGGTCACCTTCGTCATCTTCCAGAAAGCGAGAGTGAGAAATGAAAATGCTTGCCGACAACTTCATCAGGAATCCAATAGCTTAGGTAGAATTAGAATTCAAGACATCAAAAACCTCAATACCCAGTTTAATCCTTTAACCACTAGGCCACACTCTTTCAAAACTGTTAATAGAAACAACATTGCCCTTTTTGTACAGCTGTAGATGCCCTATTGATCTGTATCACATACCATTTAACACTGGATGATTTGGCTAGGAAAAGCGATGTTCACTGTTCCATGGCAAATCAGACAACAATGCTAAGATTGGCTATAGAACCAGGAAAATAGCACAGGAGATGGGGAAACAAACAACCACAAAGAACAAACCTCATCTGCATGTTCTCCACAGCTATTTTTTACTCCACAAGAAAGCAAAGTAGTAGAGTGCCACTGTATTAAAACTATTTCTGCCTGACGCAGATGTGGATCATGGGGATGGCAACCTAATAATAAGCCAACAGCTGAAGGCCACATTATTGCCCTAGCCTCCTCCCCTAGCTCATTTAGAAAATGACATGTTTTTCTTCGCAATGTTTTTACCCTCCTCTCTCTTTAGTGGCAGTAATGCTGAATGCTCTTGACATAATTCTTCGTTCACCCCTGACAGTCATTTTTTTGAATACTATCCCAGTAATAAAACACCTGACCTCGAGTTTTTCAATTGGCCATTGGCTTGGGTTACCCCAATTAGCGAGGCTCGTTTGGAAGTAGCCAGAGGAGTCAGGTGTCTTCCTGACTCTCTTCCCTAAACTCAGCATTATGAGAGAATACATCGTGTTATTCAGGTCATTTTTCTAGTGGATTTCTTTATTCTTGTATGATCTAAACATAGCAAAATAACGGGTTTAAAAAATAATCTAAAAGTATGTAGAATTCTCATACCAAGTATTTCTGCCTTGGAAGTCATATAACATTTCTAGTTCCCCGAGAGGTGCTTTTCAATATTTAAAGATAATTGAAAGAATTATGTGTATAAGCATCAATGAAGAGCTATTTTATTTACATATAAGGTAGGTACATATCTGCATAACTTAATGAAAATACATATGCATTTGCATAGAGCACACAACTGTGGATATCTGTGTATCTGGGTCAGTATATCTTTCGGGTACAGATCTCCCAAATCTATAAGTCCTTATTAAAAATGCTCCAGGTGGAAAAGAAAATGTGTACCTCCAGAGATAAAAGTGTGTTTATTACATGTAAGATTTTGCCTCAAGAATAAAGTTGGGAGTTACTGTAAATAATAACATTGAGGTTTCTCAGAGAACTTTGGCAAAGGAATGTAGGCATTTTCAACATAAAGGAGATGGAAGAGAAATTAAAAGACTATTTAAAGTATTTTAAAGGAAGAGTCCTTTAATATTAAAATTACTTAAAATGCATCATTGTGTATCTGATATAGCAATCTCTTTGCTCCCTTTGTTACTTAATGTTTATTAATAGGCACAGGACTTCTCAACAAGAGTATAATTTTTCTTCACAAATCTTTAGAATTTGTGTGCGCTGTGCAATTTTATCACTGGTCACATTTTTATTCTTTCTTGGCAAGGGTAAACCATAAGATTCCTTGATAGACAATACTTGAAATAGCATATGAAGTCCACACGACTGAAGGTGGATAAATAATATCCTGAAATGAGCACATGAGTCTTTCAAAGACTACAAGCCTCCCTTTGACATTCAAGCAACTAAGGAGCTAAAGAGAAATTGAATTTAGCCAACGCAAATGAAATTAAAACTAAATTGGTTGTCATATCAAACTGATGTTTACTATGTAAATGTTTTCTGTTTATGAAACTACAGTTTAGAGTGTATAATGCTGCAAAAACACGAATATTTTCATGTTCGTTTAAAATAAAAATTCAAAGACTTATTGTAAAATTGTTTAAAATCTTAGTCACTTATGCAGGTAATATTTAGGGGATTATGAACCATGAAAACTGTGGATATAGACAATTGAGATAAACACACACGCACACATAAACACACGTCAAGACACAGGCATGCTTTTCTGGCCAGGCAGTATCCTATTACATCATTGCTTCAAATGCATTCATTCTCTTCAATATTGTTGGCTGTTTCAGGTTAACTACCGAAATCATTTGCCTGAGAAGCGAGTTTTAATTGTCTTACAACTTCCTCTGTGAGGTACAATAGGGATTACAAGTACCCATTGATTATACCATTGGGTAGAATAAGGGACTCTTATTCTAGCATTTCTCATTCATTTTGTCATTGCATTCTCTTTGAAAGAGACCAAATGGGTCCCAGCAGGTGAAAGCAAAGAAACCTGAAAGGCCCCCTTTGATGAATGACAATACCACAGCCACCCTCCCCCACCCCCATTTTTGGAGATTATAAAACCTTATTAAATCATGCCCTGTTAGATATTGATTGAGAGGGAGCTAAACTAAAACCAACAATAGCAGCATGGATCAGAGAACACTGCTTTCATCAGTGGGCACTAAACACAGCTAATCTTTCCAATCCTTTTTTTTTGGGGGGGGGCGCTTTTTTAACTATTTACTTTTGTTTAAACCATTATCCCAGAAAGTCATACAATTATAGCAGCTTTGTCAGTCAAGAATAGATTGTAGTTGTCTAGCACTTCATCTTTTTGAATGTAGCAGTGTATTGCACAAACAATATTATACTTGGTTAAGATTCAGGATTATTATTATGATTATTTGGGGGGGTGCAATTCTAGGTAATTATCATAATTATTCTTGACTCTGGGACCCCTTTGATGACAAGCCTGCTTTAAAGTAAACCACTTGGACGTAGCAACTCAAGATATTTGACAAGAGGCTTCTGCCAGAATCAGAGTTGAAAACTCACCCATATTTTAAGGCTATCTTGATTATCAGGCTGTTTGCGTTCCTGGGCTGTCTTTTCTGCCATCTGTGAGCACCACAGCAAACAACCCCTTTATGACAATCACCTCAGTATAACTTGAATATGTCTACTTTAGAGGAGATTTCTGTAATAAGACTCTGCTAATTAACTGTCAGCTTTTTTTTTTTTTAATCAGCAGAATGCATTTCAGAAAGTAAAGACATTCCACCAAAAACTCCTAAACAAGAATTAAGCTTATATGCTAGACTGCAACAACTTCTCTCTGTTCTCAGGCCTTACTTATACATCGGTTTGCTTTAAATACTTCTCACGTGATAAAGATTTTCATTTTTCTTGCCAGTTGACTATAGGTAACAACATTTGCTCCTCCCTATAGACAGTTACTTGATTCAATAACTTTACAAAAAAAGGAAGGAAGGAAGGAAGGAAAGAGAGAAAGAAAGGAAGGAAGGAAGGAAGAAAGGGAGGAAAAAAGAAGAGGAAAAGGGAAGGGAAGGGAGGGGAGAGGAGAGGAGGGGAGGAGAAGGGATGAAAGGAAGAAAGAAAGGAAGGAAGGGAGGAGAGAAAATGTACAGGTGTAAAGGCAACTTTTTTGTGCTAGAAATTGTAGCTATATAGTATTTTTTTTTACAGGCAGCTAGTGTTGCTATTGAAAACAATCACAGTTAGGAAAATTATTAGTTTGATATCAAAGATGAGTCATTTCACTCCAAGAGAAATAATTATCTGTAGAAACATTATATGCCATGAAAATAACATTCGAAAAAAAGTCTCCAGCAACTATCATTGTCTTAAGAAGACTATAGAAATCAAGGCTTGAACAAAATAGAAACAGAAGTTTAAATATTTACAAACTTATCTCGGAGAATTCTTTGCTCTTTAATGGATAAAACCAGCAGTAACCACTTGAAAATAAAGCATTAATAATAATATCTCCTTTAAAAATATAAAGCATAGGAATTAATGCAGAGGCTTTCATGTTGTTGTTAAAATCCCTCTCTGAATCATGGCTCTCCAAAATATACACAGGAATAAAATTTTTAAGTTGGATACAATAAATATAGAAAATGAGAACATTACAAAATTATTTTTAGGCAAAACTTTTTCTTTATAACTTATTTTTGCACAGTTTTCAAAAGTTTTAATTGCATTTATAAATTAGATTTTATTATTGAATAATAAAATTTACTCAAAACTTTATTGCTAATCAATATTTTCCATTTGTGGACTACCCTGGGTTTGAACTTAAACTTTGAAGTTAGGCATTACATTCTTTTAATATTCTTAATTGTTTGGCATCATGTATTATAATTTATAAATTTTATTTGTCTATTTTTATTTCCACACCTTCTTAATGCTATACTCTAAACAAAAATTTTAAAGTACTAAGTATGCCTAATACTTTTAAGTTAATATATCTAATTATTAACTTAAAGCATTTTGAACAGAACAGTTAACAACAACAACAAAAAGTTGCCAAGCTGTGCATTGGATAATAGCCTCTTTTTGAGCATGAAGATGTGCATATATTTTTATAAATGCTGCAAGCCAGTTTAAAAGCTTCAAAGTTTTATATGCTATCTAATATAGATAATTAAATGACAAAATCTGTTGCTAATTTTATTTTCCTTAGATTTGATTTTTTTCAAGTGAGTGTTGCCTGTTAACTTTATACTGATTAGTTCGGTTCCTTTGCTGATTTGTGTTTCCTAAAAGAAACCTAAGATTTATTCTCTAAATGTTTGATAAATTTTTAATACAGTCACCAATTGACAATTTTAGATTGCCTCTTATTTTAGGCAAGTAGCTAGAATGTAAAATAACTGACCATTTAAGTTGCAATAATAGTATTTTTAAAATTGGCCTTAGGGTACACCTTCTGATTTCCATTTTCAAAAACTCTGTAATTTACCTCTTCTTTAAGTTGCCTGAGAAAATTATATTGAAACAATTCTACTTAATAATAAATCTCTGTAATAATAAAATTATCAAAATTTTGCTCAGTACCCTCTCATACGTGAGAAAAACTAATAAATATTTGAGACTTGCCAACTATTCATATTTCTATGTATTAGAGGTGCCTTTCTTGAATTCTTTCTCTTCCATCACATTTGAAGATTGCAAACAAGTAAGAAATTATTTTGGTTTCAACAGTAAAATATAATAATTCCAATTCCTATCACTTTCCTTAAAAACGAAATTTAATTCTGTTTTTATCATCTTATTATGTGGGCCTTTTGTAATCAAATTACATACATGAGCTCTTGTGAGTCCTGTGATCTCTGCCTAGAATTTCCTTGGCTTACATCTTCCTAGACACTGTGCCCAAATTGTTACTTATTTAGCAGTTTTAACAATGTTACAAAATGATTTCAATCAATTTGTATTAGAACTATAGTAAAAAAGACACGAGGCATATATTTTGTCTAATTTTTTCAAACTGTTTAGAACACAGAAAACAGCTTGTATCATTGAATTTTACTTTTTATACATGATCACATATGCTTTGTTTCTTAAATGACTTATCAGTGTTAAAGAAAAATATATTTTTCTCATATATCTTCTAAAGACTCTCCTAAAACCAATCTTCAGAATTATATTGATGTATACACAAAGGATTATTCCCTTATACCTTAGAAAAACATTCCCATTCAAATAGTCCCATGCATCTGACGTAAAAAATAAAAATTGAATAAAATTTTCAAATTGAATTACCATGCTGAAAATACCGTAAATACTATTAGCATTTATTTCACAAAATTGTTCCTGTTGGATTAAATATGGTTTATTTTTCCTAGTGATAGATGTAATACTTTATCATTGAGGGAAGGGGCAGAGCTAATTTTCATTTTGGTTGAAGTAATATTGTTACTAAGAGAAATATTCATTCAATGGAATAGATATTGAATTTTTTGAGTTGAGTTGGTAGTAACATTTTAGCCATCTCTTCAGACAAGTCTAACTCATGATATTGTTCATTTGTGATAGATTCAGTCCAACGAATTTTGATCCAATGTTTCAACTGTCATTTCTGAAGTCGGTAAGTACCTAATACAGTGCCTTTCTATACATGAGGAGTCTTCTCTTTGAGAATCTTGTGTTTTCTCTAAATTCTATTTTTGAAAGATTTAAGAAAATTTAATTTCCCAGGGCAGGAGTTTTTACAATATTTTTCACATAGAACTTTGTAAAATTGTAAGATTTCTTGACTTTGTTCCTCGGGCTTTCACTTGAAGATATTTGGATGGACTTGGCTATGGTTTCCCTAAAATTCACTGGGGTGAAAATGAGCTATCAGTAACACTCTCTTCTGTTTATCAGAATATCGAAGATACTATATAGAAGCTAAAGATATGTATACAGGAGCTAAAGGTATTCTTTTGACCCGACAAGGCCTTTCAGTTCATGCTCAGCACATATTCACTAAGTACACGCGTTAATTTCTCATTCGGCATAGGGAAATTGGAAGCATCTGTTAAGACAATTCAGAGAGGCCAAACTCCCTCCTAAAGGGAAAATTTGAGAAATAAAGTCAAATCTCCTTAGTTTCAGTCGAAATGTTAAAGTTCCCGGTCCCATCGAGAGAGATTTCATAGAAAAGTCAGTCAGCAACACTCCCCTTTGGTCTCTTCTTACAGAGTTTGACCACCATGAAGCAAGGAGACCTTTGGAGAGTCTTCTTTACAGCAGCTGCACTGAGGGTCTACACACAAGCTTCACTGCAGCCAGTGGTCTAACCTCTCCCTAAACTTTTACCAAACTCTTCTTTTGGAATTGCCTTCAAAGTGAGACTATTAGCTGCTAGAAAAATATTCTTACCTGATAGTCATACTTCAATTTTAAATCCAAAGCAGAGATATCTATGTTCACTACACTTCACTCCAGATAGTTTCCCAAAGTCAATTTTCCTTTATTGGACAAAGATTATTTCCCTTTATAAAAACAAATGTTCCAAAGAGTAGGCAGTAGCCTCTGAAGGCAGTTATCAAAAGAGGACATTCAATACTGGATTGAGCAATGGGACCATCACTGAAATGAGTATTTAATACCTAGCAAGATGATCACTTTGAAACTTTTGATTTTGATAAATGTTTCGTTATGCTAATTAAAATAATCACACTGCCCTGTAGTCACATCTCAAATATCTGCCTGTCACTCCCTTACAAGATCACAGTTTCTTGCAGCTCTGTATGAAACCTAACTTGAAAACTTGTACTTCATAGTCATAGTCCCTTTGGACACAGGCTTACTGAGCAACAAGGCTTCTTTGTTTATATGCAAAACAGGTAAAATTTAACAAATCTTAACATATAGACTAATATTTAATATACTCTTCAGAAAACGTTGAATCACCACACACATGAATTCAACTGTTAATTTAGCAAGGTTTAAATTAAAGAAAACTATTGGGTCCCGAGAGACAAAAATTTAGACTATTGTTACATGAACGTTAAGTTAATGTATCAATATACATATGTTCCCAAATTTAAAATTGTTTTTAAAGTAAAGCTTATGCACCAGTGCTTAAATGTTTTCAAAAGGTTTGAAAAAAATTACCGGATAATTATAGTAACAGTTATTTTATATATTTTCTTTAAAAATTGAATAACATTTTCAATTATGTAGACTTATGTGTGTGCCAAATTTTGAGTTTCTGATTTTCTTTTATAGTTAATTTCTCTACTGTCAATAAAGACCATATGTTTATGATATATATTTTCCCATCTGAAAGTTCTATTACTGTTTCGTGAGTGCTGGTTACCACAGTGAAGGAGCTCCATGATTCACTTGGTATGTGTGAATTTCTAGTCATGCCTTGTAATGTAGGTGGATTCTAGAATTTTTGGCTGTGCATAACTTGGTGTGTCTTGCCATTATGAACTAATTATTCCTGTAGATATGTTGAAAGTGAATCCAGGTTTCTCAATCTTATTTCAGCAATGGGGTTTTCTCAGAAAGTTAACCTTGATTGAACTTCTCAAGTTCCAGAAACATCTACCACCTCCACCTCTAGAAGATGCCCAAAGGGGAATCACAAGGATCATGACCATGAGACCCTGTATTAAACACGTGGTGCGAACTTCATCGCTTTCCAATGAATATGTTGCCTTTTGTACAGCCAATTCATTTTTTTAAAAATATATCATATTATGTTATTAAGGATTTTTAAGATTGAATGAAAACATGTAGCCAATCACTGATTTTCTCTATTAGGAGAAATTATTATTATTTTTTAAATTTGTGCTGCTCTGAAATTATTCTTAGAGATTATTATTTTACCACCAAGTTTGTGCCCAGTATTTTATTCAAGTCATGGTTTAGAACTTTGCAATTAGTCCTTCTAAGCTTTGCCTCTTAACAATAAGAGTTTTAGTGAGCTTCTCCAATTTTGACTGCAAAAAGCCATGCCAGCCTCTTAGGTCACTTTATTTCTCTTTGAATTTGGATAAAAATTTAGTGTAGAATCTTTTTAATAGCTCAGGAAAAAAATTCCATTTCTGATGACTGCAATCTATAGCTTTGTGTGACACATTCAGTTTAAAAAAAGAAAGCTGGGTCATTTGAGAAAATGTTCATCAAAATGAGATAGATCTGGAAAACTGCTTTCCTAAAATACTGAAATAACAGGTATACTAACTTGGTGATTAAGACAAAATTTAAGAAGACTGGGAATTTGGAGACATATCTTCCTTAGGATGCTGGAATTAACCTGAGGGCAGTTACTCTGAGGGCAGTTACTCACTTCACCTTATCTCATCTTCCCTGGTTCCTTCTACTGTCTGTAGAGAGAATTTCCTATGCTTCTGGACAGGTCTGGTCTTAGCTTTTTCTGCCTCCCCACTTTTGTTTCTTTTATTTTTTTCTTCTTATTTGTTTGTTGATTGTTTTTATGGTAGTTTAGCAGCTGCTAAGGTATGACCATATTGAAGTATGGCTTGTTGTATTGTATGCTAGTATTGAGTTGGTGGTTTGAGCCATAGGCTGGACTATATTTCTGATACTTTGGTCCCAAAGCTATTATCTCTAGTACAGTAAGAGATTTTCAGCTCTAACATCTGATTAGTTCTCAGCTCCTACCACACTGAGGAACATACAATATTGCTTTCTTCATAGGCATTAGATTTTACATTTCTGGAGGGCTGCGATCCTTTCATTTGCTTTTCCTCTTAATTATCCCTTTCTTGTGACTAGTGAAATTTGGTTTTGCATAAAGTAGGTGCTGGGGAACTTTACTGGAGGCCTTGTCTTGCTATTAATATCTCCTCTGAAGCGAAACTTGTATAGTCTATGAGGGAATCCAATAAAAGATATCAATTGGACATAAGACAGTGGCTTGCAGAGTCAGCTGGTGAAAATCTTTCCATTTTCACCATCAGTATGCTTCCAAGCATATTTCTCAGACCTCCAGACTCCGAATCCTTCCTCTCTCCAGAGATAGTCATTTGATGTGCCTGTTACTTCCTGGTCTAGTTGAGAGCACCAAACTAGACCAGGAGGCAGAAAAAGGACTGGATTTTAAAAGGGGTGGGGGGCTTCCCTGGTGGTGCAGTGGTTGAGAGTCCGCCTGCCGATGCAGGGCACACAGGTTCATGCCCCTGTCCAGGAAGATCCCACGTGCCGCAGAGCGGCTGGGCCCGTGAGCCATGGCCGCTGAGCCTGTGCGTCCGGAGCCTGTGCTCCGCAACAGTAGAGGCCACAACAGTGAGAGGCCCACGTACCGCAATAAATAAATAAATAAATAAATAAATAAATAAATAAATAAATAAATAAAAGGGGGGGATAAATTGGGAGATGGAGATTGACATATACACGCTACTATATATAAAATAGATAACTAATGAGAACCTACTGTATAGCACAGGGAACTCTGCTCAATACTCTGTAATGGCCTATATGGGAAAAGAATCTAAAAAAGAGTGGATATATATATACATACATATGTATAACTGGTTTACTTTGCGGTATGGCAGAAACTAATACAACATTGTAAATCAACTATACTCCAATAAAAATTAATTTAAAAAAAGTTTTAGCCTACTCCTCTGGGAGGTCACACTTGCTTTACCAGCTCTGATCTTCTACCTCAGTTTGGCCAAGTGGCTTCTACCTTGCTTCTTCTGTCTTGGGCAACTATTCCCATCATTGCCCATAGCAGGTTTTTGTTTTTCCCAGAACCAGACCCTTCTTTGCTCTTATTAATGCTTCTTGAGGCTAGAGTCAATCTTTGAACGATTGTCAGAATTTACCTCATGCAAATTGATTGTATATACCCTTCCAGGATAAATGCCAAGATACAGAATCCCTAGCAGACTTCTGTCTGCCTTTGGACTCCATGCTCGTCATTTGCTGGATTCCCCATCCTGGGCTCCTCTTATTAGTTGTGATCCATTGCTACTTCATAGCAGATCCCCGGGTCTGTGCCACATCCTACAGAGGAGACAACTTCCAGGTTTGTGTTGAGTCGGTGCCCACCCATGGCTACCTTGATCCAGGTAAAGATTTAATGCTCAGCCCAGACCGTGCGATTCTGTACTCTTCTGTCATTGTTATTGTTAGCCTGGCTGTGTCTGCCTGTATCTCCATAGATGATAATTTAGCTGCTTGTGCTTCTTTTAGAACTTAGAAAATTCTGATCCACCTGCACCCCGATCTAGAAACAGGCAGAGTGATAGCAAAAACCCCAATGAGTAAAAGCCAACTGGCTTTCTGAAAATAATAATCCTAGTACCATCATTGTACAGGCAGATCTGAAAATTATTCCATATCCTGAGTTTACATCTAAGCATGTTGAAGCAGTTCTGATCAATACAAACACTGGCTTTTTGTCTCTTTATGCCTCCATGCCTGAATATATAAAATGGTTATTTTTTTAAAAAGTAGAGTTGTTTTAAAGAAATGAGGCACAGAGCACATCTTTATATGCCAATCATTGATTATGTTACCAATAATAACATTAAGCACCTGGACATTTGAGAGCAATTTACATCAAACTGGTACTGTTCTGGAGAAACATTTGCCATCTGCATCATGTAAGATGAAATTTCCAGCTAATACCTGGTTCATATCTGGGGTATGTAGTAAGAATGAAAAAAGATGTTATAAAATGCCCGTTTCTTGATAGTACATGAAAAGTTTAACCATTAATTTGTGTTCTACTGAAAAGATCAATAGAGATCCAACTTTTTTTACTTATAATTGCCAACAACTGAAAAGGTAGACATTATGTATTATTTCCGTTTGAAAACTCCACCTATTTCTAAGGTTCTGCGAGTCTGATTTCTTCATGCTATGCAATGAATGCTTCCATTTACAACACATAAAAATGGACCACTTTATACCTTATGTTTTTCAAGTAAAGTTTGCTTTTGATCCAGTCGAGACTTTAACAGGAAAATACAGCTTTCAGGTACAGATTTCCAGGGACAATGTTTGAGCACAGGTTTCAAAGCAATTTTATATGATATAGGAAATTATTATAGAAAAAATAATTTTTGTTGACTAAACCTAGTAACACCGGATTCTGTACACCCGTGACTGTTACTCAAACTTAAGTTTCTCATCCATCATTGCTTATCCTGGACAAATTCAGACCATATTATGTTAGTCAGCCCCAATTAGCTTAGCAAATATTTTCCAAGATGGTGAACTAACAATAGTGTTAGTTTTGTGACCAGCAGAGTCATGCTTACTCACTTCATCATTACATTTCTCTAAATAGTTTTAAACAGAAAACCTCTGGTGAAGGAAAGAGGAAAGTTGCTGGTATCCATTTGCTTTGGTTCCCACCTCATTTATTTTTATTGATTTTACATTTTGTCCAATAAATGTGGTGGTTTACAATGTTCTCTTTTTCCTTCAAGAGGATGCCTGTACTCATTGTACAATAGTTTCTCTGGCACTCACACTTCAAGTGACAGCAGCTGGTGAGGGGATCACAAAGCAACTCACTCATTCCCAGCAATTGTCATGATGTGTTCAAGTTCATCGTGTAGTTTCAAGCCAGTTCACCCTCTCCTCAGAAGGAAAAAAAAAGAGAGAATAAAAAATCCCCCCCAAAAACAGAATTCCTTTTTCTTGGATTACTGAGATGCCAAAATAGGAAGTTAAGAACAAGTGAGGATTCTAGGTTCCTGCTGCGATTTAAGAAAAGGAAATCGTTCCGCAGGAAAATCACATACTACTGTGTTTTCGCATTGCATGTTAGGAAACAAAGAGGCTAGATTTTTTTTCTCAAAGAGGCAGATGGGAGAGTAAAGGGATACAGCTATAGTTCCTATTCTCTAGTCTTTATAGAGAAAAGAACAGTGTGTGGTTTTGCAAATGAAAACATATATTTATATCTCCTTCTCAGGAGCACTGACACTCACACTTCTAGTTTTTGTATTTAATTTCTGTATTTCTGTCCAAAAAAAGCTTTTTTGAAAATCGGTTAGTTATTAAATAAACCTTAGAATAATGTATTAGTTTGTTGTTAATGCTGTGGAATGTCGTTTTCAAGTTTGGGAATTTAAATTCATTTTAGAAAATTTTTGGAAAATAGAGTTAGCAAACACAGCATTTAATCTAGTTGTTGTAAAGGGTTAATTGTGTACAGAAAAAAATGTCTTCTTTATATTTTTTCAGTCATTAACATAGCTGCCATGCTGTGATTTTCCCCTTTATGACTTTCTTTAAATAGATGTACCAGAAGAAATGTTATATGAGTCAGTCAGTCTAAAGCCTTCTTGCTTGTTCCATAATTAAATAATGCCATTCTTAAAAAGAGAAAAATATCTATTTTAGGAATTTGCTTTTAAGAAAAAAAAAAGCCTTTCATTTGAACAAAATGCAATCAATGCAAAAACTGGCAGTTTGAGATTTTATTATATGGATGATTGTCTCAATTTTCCTTTTAATTTTCTTAGTGTAAAACTGGCTTTTTTCATTGATTTACTTCAAAATCCTGAATAAAACATAACCTGCTTTACTTTTCTCATCTCTAAATAAAGATAATACTTATCACATAAACTATTTTGAGGAACAAAATGTTAATGATGTTAAATTATTTTAATTAAAGTAAAGCAGCTCTCTGAAGTAAGGATATTCAGATAGCCATTGTTCTGTACTCCAAACCATACTTTTGTCCTGCCTTTGAATTAAGTCTGCTTTTTGATAAAAATTGAGTTCATAAAAATTTACTGGATGCAAAGATCAGATTATTATTTAGTTATTCAATGTGATAGAAATGTCTGGATAGTATTTTAACCTTCTGGGTAAGTGACTTGAAATTGTTTTCATTGCATTTATATTTTAAAAGTTTATTTTAAAATAAATATTAACAACTGTTTCTATGCAAGGACAAAACACAAGAAAAAATAGAGGGCAATACTTTAATAGGAAAATTTGGGCAAGTCTTATTCATGTGGAAGTTATAGATTTGTCCTGATTGTTCCTGTCCTGTACTTGAACCTGTCTTTTCAAACTCACCTAGCCTGATCTGCCTCTCTTAGATAGTATACATGAACAGTTATTCAGGTGTGGGTCTGTGTTGATGTCTTTACCATTTAGTGAAGGATTAAAGTGAGATATTTAAAAAGCTGTAATAATCTCCACAATTAAAAAATCAGACCTCATCTCCTTCTTACCAACCTGGAACCCCTCCCCAGTCCTACTCCCCAACCCCAAGCTAGTCTCCCTTTCTTGACCCTTCCCAGATGTTATAAAAATACAAGGGAGGGTATTCTAAACAAGAAAATTGTGGCTATGGAGATCATCAGGGCTTGGAATTAGATCTGCTCTGATCTAATCCTGGATTTATCACTCTAGCTCTGTGGCCTCAGGAAAATTATTTAGCCTCATCTGTATAATAGGGACAATAATAGTCCTACCTCAGAGAGCTATAAGGATTAAGTGAGATAATGTGTATAAAGCACTTGTCAGAGCACACTCAGTAAATGTTACTGTTATTGGACCTTCATTCATAAACCATTGCACTGATCACAAAATTACTGACCTAATATTATTGATTATTTCCCCCAAGAGCCTAAATTACCAGAGGAGAGACCTTTTATTCCAAATGAAAAAGTCAGTTTTTGTCATGTTTCAAGGGTGACTCCATCTCAAAAGTCCACAATAAACCAAGCCTGACATAGTGCCAGGGACAAGGTAAGACTTTCAAGCTAAGGTCACAGTGGTAGCCACCTATTGACAAAGATTTTTATCCTGAAGTTCAGGGATATCCCTACAGCCAAACCTTCAGAAACTATATGACTGTCTTGGAGAGAGGGGCTTTAGCTTTTAACCAATTTCCAATTACGTCCAAAATGTTGATAAATTTGCCTGCCATCTCTTTAAATTAATTAAAAACGGAAATTAGCCATGTTACCCTATGCAATAGGCAAGCATGAGTACCAGTTGGTACATGCAATAGGGCTTCTCTGATCATAGGCCAGGTTCCTTCATTGCTTCTGGAAACCCTAGATTCCTGCTAGACAGGTAAGTACAGGTGATCTGCTCTGATCTAAAAAGGACTGATCTTAGAAAATTTGTTTTCCCTCAAATAACCCTTTTTACCCAAAGGATTGATACTGTTCTCCCCAGTGCTAAGTGTTCAAATCTGCCCTTGGGTTTCCATTGATGGATCAGCATCTCCAGGCCTAGAAAGGCCTTTTACAGGTTCCATTGATAAAGGAGTTTTGGACACTGCTATAGGTACTCACTTGGGATAGGTCTATGGGCCTCAGGCAAAGTCCAGATGCTCCAATTCTGAAAACTTCATGGCCAGTGGGACTTGCCAGTCCCATCCCAGGTGCAAAGAAGTATAAGGCAGACTGCAAGATTTGACCATTTTAAGAAACCACTATTTATAATTTAATCTGTAGTTATTACTTGGGATTCAGACAAGGGTTTCCCCATTTACCACCATCTTTTTTTTTTTTTTTTTTTTTTGGCCACACTGCACAGCTTTCAGGATCTTAGTTCCCTGACCAAGGATCGAATCTGTGCCCCTGCAGTGAAAGCACCACTGGACTGCCAGGGAATTCCCTGCCACTTCCTTCTTAATCCTGCAACAGTTGATAGTTTTCCATGCATTTCACCCTAAAGTTAAAGCCAATCATGTCTAAACTTAAGTATTTTGGAATTATTCACAAATTGCACCTCAAAAAATCCTGGTTTATAAACTATTTGATGTGAAAGAATCCCTAGAATCTTTGTTATAATCTCTTCAAAGTCATTTTCCCCCCTTAAAATAAGAATGTTCTCTTCTTTTTTTTTTCCTTTTTAAAAAAATCTGAAAAGAAATTAACTCCCACATGGCTCAAATGGAATCAAGTACTATAACCCAAGAGGTTTAAATAAATTCTGAATTTGACAAAATTCATTTTTACAATTCATCAGTGATCACCATGTAAAATGAAACAGTGAAATCAGCGTTTAGACTAGTTAAAACATTTTCTTAGTTTTTGATATAACTTAACATTTTT
The DNA here is from genome assembly GCF_008692025.1 of Phocoena sinus. Taxonomy (NCBI): domain Eukaryota; kingdom Metazoa; phylum Chordata; class Mammalia; order Artiodactyla; family Phocoenidae; genus Phocoena; species Phocoena sinus. The sequence goes on along the minus strand of NC_045765.1, from coordinate 103,062,236 downwards.
TCTGGTAGTAAGTTATAAAGGTATTGATTTAAAAATTATTTCCATGCTTTAATGTAATAGATAAGCTATTAATATTATTTATTTGTGTGGCTATTTCCTATAATAAACATATATGCTCATAAAAGCATTATCTTGAATATGTATATTTTTAAAATACAAGAGAATTTCGTTAAAAAATAAGAGAAATTCATAATATCTGGGCTACAACAAAGCACGTGACACACGGAAATGATTTCTTGAGCTCGCATTTAGATACCAAAAATATAAAAGGAGAGCTAGAGTTAGACTACATCAATCTCACTTTCATTCACTACCTTCAGGAACACAACTTCATCCCTATTTTTCAGTTTGGCTTCACTGACCTGAGCTCAGATACACTGTCTGAAACTGGGGCATTTTTTTCCCTGAGTGAGTGGTTTGTGGGATCTACAGTTGATTATAACCAGGTGGATAATGAAATTTGGATTCTTTAAAAAATGAAAAAGTTCAGTTAATTCTCTTCTTCACTTTTTGTTATTAACAGTGCTTGACACAATCAGAACTATGCTGCACTTTCACATTATTTTCCCTTGCAAGTCTTCAGCCCCTACTGTTCCGTCTGTTCTGTCAGCTAATTAAACACATAAACCTGTGAGGAAGCTACTGTTAAATCCACCCTGCTTACAAAGATGATTTCTCAATAGGCCTGATGTCGAATGTGTTCGAGGTGCACAGCGCAACCTCTTCAGGAAGAAAAATACATCTACTCAGGAGCTGCCAACGGATATTCATGACTGTTTCAAATTGGACATGGGTATTTCATCACTTACCTCAAATGTCTGTGGGAAAAAAGCTTGGGCTTTTCAAAATAGGTTAGATATTCCGCTAAAATACTGTATCTCCAAAAGATGTGCATATAATTTTTTGACGTGGGCATTGACTTATTAGGTAAACTTGAAGGAGAAAATAAATATATATTTAAATCATTTCTTTAAAATAGAAATACGTGATTTTCATATCTTTCCAAAAATCAGATACGGTTATTTCCATGTCCTAACTTTATTAACAATGTCCTTCGTGGCTATGCCATTTAAATCAGTCTGTTTTCAGGTATAATAGTTAAAGTATAATTAGTATGTACAGAAATATTTACTGTCTGCTATAAATATAATTAATTAGACCTAGTACACTGAAGTGTTTTTTTTTTTTGCATGCTATAAATCACTTTTGATTTCAACAAATGGGTACTACACAAACCTTGGTAAATGAAATGCTATTTGACTTATTGCTAAATAATTGAATAAAGAGGAGAGCTAGCTAAATGGTGTGGAAAAAATATCTAACATCACTCTTATCAAAATGAAAGTTGCTTTGAAAATGAAACACAATTTCAGTTTTGTAGGTACTGCAATCATTTTCTTACCTTTATTTCACTAAAACACTTTCCCCCTACAATCTATACACATACACAATCTACAGTGTAAGTGCCCTTGTGATGTCTCAATTCCAGCAGAAGATTTTTTTTCTTTTAATTATCTATCTTTATTTTTGGACATAGAACAATTGATTCTACATGTCATTAACCAAGCTTAAGCACATTTCGTGTACTAATGTACAATATCATGAATTTGGGAGGTGCCTGGGGGGGTTAATTACTGGTAGGTAAAATTACTCTTCTCGATACTAATAACAAATCTATCGTTGAAAATTATAAGCATACGCTAGTGTTTTGGATCTTTGGGCATCAGATCTATGGGGTTTTTTCATAATAACTTCTACTAAATAATGAATTCTGAATATGCTTAAATGTAGACTGAAAAGTTTTCAGATGTGGAGCAAAGAGTGAATCTTTTATTCATTTATGTTGGATATAGTTAAGATACTGCTGAGGAATTTTAAGTTTTGAGTCTTCTTTTTTAATTTTGTGGACATTTGGAAGATATATTATTCTTTTTTATTGAAATTCCCACCATGTCTCATGCAAAGTAGAGAACTACACCCTCTAAGAGCTCAATACATTCTAGAGGAGTGGTTATTAATAAAAGAAATCATTCCCCAGACATACATATTATGGGACAATCATAAACAAGGGAGATCTCCTTGTTTGTAATACATTTCACAGTGGATACTTTCACTGTTAAACGGTTTTACCTTCTGACTTGATCTAATTTTTAGATGATCATAGGATTTTCCCACTTCTATTATTGACCTATATTACCTGGTACATTATGAGAATAAAGTGTGACTTGAGTAGAGTCTGTTAATAGAAACCTTATACTCCCAGATGAGCTTTTAGAGACTTGCACCTTAAGTTCACCTGAGGCAGTTTTGCAGAATTATAACTTAATATAGCTGGCAAAAACCTAGATTCCTAGGTGAGTATTAGGAAAACTAGCTCTTTTCTAATACTAATGTTCCCACACCTCTCTATCTGCTATTATCCAAGTCTTGATTCCATCCAAGGAAATAAAATGAGGTAAAAGTGCCTATGTGCCTAGAGAAAAGATTTACTTGGCTTCTCAAAATATTATGAAGAAATCTTCTAAGCTGAACACCCCATGGAACTCACTTTCTTGAAGAAAATACTCTGTATGACTCTGGTAGTTAAATTCAGCCCACTTCCCAGTTATTCTCTCTTGTCTATTTTCCACTGTGGTTCTAATCCCCAATTACTTACATTTACATCTGTTAATAGAAAACTTCTCATTTCCTAAATTCTCAGTAATTTAACAGCCATTAGAGACAACTCTGGGTTAAGGTAACAGGAAATCCCAGAGATTAGGTAGAAATTATCACTGTCTAAAGGCAAACAACAAATTATCTCTTGTATACATGTATATCTTTCCTTGAGAAAATCTATTTTACATAATATTTATAATATTTAAGCATTCATTGTATGCAACAACTGAATTACATGCTTTGAATGCATTATTTCACTAGTCTCATAACAAGCCAGTGAGGTAGAGAATATCCATTTTCCCCATTTTGCAGAAGAGAAAACTGATCCCCTAAATTTTACCTGCGGATTAACCCCAGTAGAATCACCTGGAGGGCATTGATAAAATTGGAATCTCTTAGGTACAAGCCAGTTCCCCAGGTGATTTTGACACACACCAGGTTAAGAACCACCAATATAATGGATTTTAAATATAAGTCCATATTATATATCTATATATATCTTCATACTAATTCAAATACATATTTATAATACCCTGTATTATTGCCATTGAAAGCTGAGTAAATAGTGCTTATCTTGTGATCTTTTAAAGCTAATACATCATGATAAATTGATGAATTGATATTTTCCTTGAGAAAAATCAATGATATCAAGGTCACTCTTTGATTCATAAGGCATTCTATGAGGCTAAGGGGCACAAGTACATTTCCATGAATGTGTCACTCAAGTGGAAAGCCTCTAATTTGTTTGTGGCAAGGGCAGAAATGTTTTAACCAAAAAATGTTATTTGATCTAATTTCCATGGAAGTTCCCATGTTTTAGATACTGTATTATATCCCAGGATTTGTTGCTGACAATCTGGGAATTCCAAGAGGCTGGATTATGAAGGCAGAATACCAGAGAGGAAAAAGTTTCACAGAGAAAGTACCCAAAGGTCTACAGAGATAGCCCCACCACCACATGCACATAAAGAAAATTCCCAAGGCCAAGGAAAGAACTACCTGAAAGGATTAGAGGAAGCAATATTTGGCACTTACACAGGACCAGAAACAGTGCCTGTCCCCACGAGTCAAACTGGAAAACTTCATGATTCATGAGGCACGGTGTGGAGGGTCTCACCTCAGTAGTAGGGAATAAAGAGCACTAAACTAACGGGGGCTCTGGTCCTGTCTACCAAGTCTTAAGCCAGACCCAAAGGAACAAAACTGGTCCCAAGTAACTTAACTGCATGTACTAGCAAAGCTCAAGAAAATTTATAGAAATACAAAAACATCCAGCACTCAACAAGGTCAAATGCACAATGTCTGAACCTGATTAAAACATTTTCAGTTATGCAAAGAAGTAGGCAAATATGATCCATAATAAGGAGAAAAATGAATTAATCCAAACTGACCAAGAACAGACACAGATGTTAGAATTATCACACAAAGATATTAAACAGTTACTATAATAACTGTATTCCATGTATTCAAGAGCTAGAGAAAAAAACTGAACAGGTACAGACGTGGAAGATACAAAAGAAGACCCAAATTGAACTTAGAGATGAAAGCTTCCATGTGTACAATGAGAAACACACTGTATGGAATAACAGCAGATTATGCACTGCAGAAGGAAAAAATAGTGTTCTTGAAGACAGCAACAGAAACTATCCAAACTGAACCAGAGAGAGAAAAATGACTCAAAGAAATTTAAACAGACCATTGGGGGCCTGTGGAGAAAAATTAAAGCAGCCTAATAAACACACAATTGGAGTTCTCAAAGGAGGGAAGGGGAGTGATAAGTAACATTAAAAGAAATAATAGATGAAAATGTTCCAAATTTGATGAAACTATAAGCCAGTGGATTTAAGAAGCTCAGCGAACCTCAAGCACAAGATACATGAAGAAAAGTACACCAGGCTTCCCTGGTGGCACAGTGGTTGAGAATCTGCCTGCTAATGCAGGGGACACAGGTTCGAGTCCTGGTCTGGGAAGATCCCACATGCTGCGGAGCAACTGGGCCCGTGAGCTACAACTACTAAGCCTGCGCATCTGGAGCCTGTGCTCCTCAACAAGAGAGGCCACGACAGCGAGAGGCCCGCACACCGCGATTAAGAGTGGCCCCTGCTTGCCACAACTAGAGAAAGCCCTCGCACAGAAACGAAGACCCAACACAGCCAAAAATAAAAATAAATTAATTAAAAGAAGGCTCAACATTTAAAAAAAAGAAAAGAAGAGAAAACTACACCAACCAAACTGCCCAATAATCAGTGAGAAAGAACAAGGGAGAAAAGATACATTATATAAAGAGGAACAAACATAAAGATGACAGATTTCTTGTCAGAAACAATGCAAGCAAGAGGAGAGTGGAGCTTTATCTTTAAAATGCTGAGAGAATATTTTTAATGTCGATCAAGGATGCTACACACAGTGAAACTATCTTTCAAAAAAGACGGTAGAATAAAGATTGTTTTTAGACATACAAAAGCTGAAAAATTTCATCATCAGCAGATATGCACTATGAAAAGTGTTAAAGGGAGTATTTCAGACAGAAGGGGAAAAGTTTCATGACATAGAAAGCAGAAAATGAATAGAACTACAAGAAAAAATAGACTAATCCACAATTTTTTATAGGCAGAAATTTAAAAATCCCTCTGTTAATAGTTGTAAGATAAGAAGACAGAAAATCAATAAGGATTTAGGAGATTTGAAAAATACTGACATGACCTGATAGATGTTTGTAAAACATTCCACTCAACAACAGCAGAATGTGCATTATTTTCAAATGAACATTTACCTAGATCATTTTCCAGACCATAAAAAAGTACAATAGGGCTTCCCTGGTGGCACAGTGGTTGAGAGTCCGCCTGCCGATGCAGGGGACGCGGGTTTGTGCCCCGGTCCAGGAGGATCCCACGTGCCGCGGAACAGCTGGGCCCGTGAGCCATGGCCACTGGGTCTGCGTGTCCAGATCCTGTGCTCCGCAACAGGAGAGGCCACAACAGTGAGAGGCCGTGTACCACAAAAAAAAAAAAAAAAGTACAATAAATTTAAAAGAGTTCTAATCAAGTTACATTCTCTGACCACAGTGTAATTAAGTTAGCTAAACAACTGAAAGATATCTGTAAAATTTCCAAATATTTGAAAACTAAGTAACACAATTTTAACAAAACCATGGACCAAAGAATAAATCAAAAGGAAAATTAGACAGCATTTCTAATTAAATAAAAATGGAAACACCCCATTATCAAACTTTGTGGGAAGCACCTAAAGCAATTAGCAAACTGAAGCCTGTGGGCCAAAGTCTGCCCATCAGGTATTTTTGTAAATAAAGTTTTATTGGAACATAGCTGCACTAACTTCTTGCATATTGTCTCTAGTAAATACAGAAAAGGTTTGCTGAATCATGACTTAGAGAAATTTATAGCATTAAATGACTGTACTGTTATAGTCTTGTAGCCCAGGTACAACCTTTATTAACATTTTTATCTATGCCATATTGGAAGATGGAGGTTCATTTCTTGGGTGCAATATTTAGGGAACTTTCTCTGGAGACCAAGTCTGGGGATGGGAATGTGAATTTACCTTTGAGAAGATCATAATGTTGTCTCTAAAGGAGAAATTTGTTTGGGGAGACGTTTGATTTCTAGCATGATGTACTTAAGGCTCTGGATTAGTACTGGGTATTCTAACTTAGTTAAGTCTTTAAATGTGGTGAGTCATATGAATGCATTGTTTAATTCAAAGATATTTTAATTGGGAATAGAAACATGGTGGTGAAGTATGACACATCAAAGTGTGTCAAGCTAATTAACATTAACATTCATCATCTCATAGTTATCTTTCCTGTTGTTGTAGTAAGAACATTTAAGATCTACTCAGCACATGGATGGACCTAAAGACTGTCATACAGAGTGAAGTCAGAAAGAGAAAAACAAATATCACATATTAACGCATATATGTGGAATCTAGAAATATGGTACAGATGAACCAGTTTGCAAGGCAGAAAGAGAGACACAGATGTAGAGAACAAACGTGTGGACACCAAGGGGGGAAAGCAGGGGGTGGGGTTGGTGGTGGTGGGATGACTTGTGAGATTGGGATTGACATATATACACTAACATGTATAAAATGGATAACTAATAAGAACCTGCTATATAAAGGTAAAATTCAAAAGAAAAAAAAAAATCTAAAATCAGCTACCTGAGAAAATGTGAGCAATAAAGGGGAAGTCAAATAAAAAAGAAACAAACAAACATTTTTATCTATGCCACATTGGTCACTTTTGTTGGACACATTAAGCTATTAATATTTTTACAAAATTGAAATCATATATGTATATATATGTTGAAATATATATTTTTGAACTCTATATAGAATTCCATCATACAGAATTCCAAAATTTTTTTGTTTCCTATTCTTGATTTTAGTTCTAATTTTTTATTATTAAAAATAATGCTGGGCTTCCCTGGTGGCGCAGTGGTTGAGAGTCCGCCTGCTGATGCGGGGGACGCGGGTTCGTGCCCTGGTCCAGGAGGATCCCACGTGCCACGGAGCGGCTGGCCCCGTGAGCCATGGCCGCTGAGCCTGTGCGTCCGGAGCCTGTGCTCCGCAACGGGAGAGGCCACAACAGTGAGAGGCCCACATACGGCAAAAAAAAAAAAAAAAAATAATAATAATAATGCTAAGTTTAACATCTCTGTAGATAAATCTTAGTGTGTATCTCTGTTTTCTCAGGATAAATCGCTAGAAAGGAAATCTCTGAATTACAGGTTGTTGATTAACAACTGTTGTGCAGATATACTTCTTTCTATTGTTTCATTAATTTACATGTCTACACTTATATCAATACCACTTTGTTTTAATTACTGTAGCTTATATTTAAGTCTTCAAATAAGTGTATGGGGCTTCCCTGGTGGTGCAGTGGTTGAGAGTCCGCCTGCCGATGCGGGGGACACGGGTTCGTGCCCCGGTCCGGGAAGATCCCACGTGCTGCGGAGCGGCTGGGCCCGTGAGCCATGGCCGCTGAGCCTGCGCGTCTGGAGCCTGTGCTCTGCTACGGGAGAGGCCACAACGGTGAGAGGCCCGCATACCGCAAAAAAAAAAAAAAAAAAAAAAGTAGTATGAATTGTTTTTTCAAACTTGTTTTGATAATCTAGGTCTTTGGATTTCCATATGCATTTAGAATCATCTTGATATTTTCTTTTCAAGAAATTGATGGAATTTGGTTGGGATTGCATTGCCTCTATAGATAAATTTGGGAGTATTGACATCTTAACAATGTTTATTCTTCCAATTCATGAACACAGTGTACCTCCTCATTTATCTAGGTCTTTAGTTTTTCTCATTAATGCTTTGTAGTTTTCACTGAACAGATCTTGCATTCTTCTGGTTAAATTTTTCATATATTTTGATGTTTTGTAAATGGTATGACACAGGTTGTAAATAGGTATATGTGAATACATACATGTATTGAGCCATGACTTTTTTTCATGTGCAGCATAATCCAACCAACTGAACTAACAGAAAAAAGAATGAAAGAAAAATAAGTCATACAGTAGATAGCACTCTAAATTGCTATAATTATTAGCCAGAATATGTGCTAGATCAATGGACATGGAATCCTCTAGAAGATGAATGTAAGTAAGAATGGAAATACTGTCTTTCTGCTTTGGGTATGGTTTTAAGTTTCTCATGTTTAAGAATTAGTATAAATTACTAGCTGTACAACAGTTGGGTTAGAGATTATACATATTTTAAATTTTAATAACTATAGGCACTAACACAGATGTATGTAGGGGATGTTCACTGTGCTATGGTTTAAAACTGAAAAAAGTGGAATAATCCAAAGGTGTGAATAGAAAGGGTTGTTTGAATCATCTTGGGCAGAATTCAATGCTTTACATACCTGTTTTCTTCAAAATAAGTATTTTACAGAGGCTAGATATTAACTCCAAGGATATACTATTTTTAAAATATTTTGGCAACTCAGAATTGTAGAACACACTCTTAACTAGATTCCATTAAGGACAACAGTGAACCTTTGATGATGGATTGGAACTGTGATAAAACCAACTGTCATTCAGAGTCAAAATTGGCAAAAAGGAATAAAAGCGCATTCTAAGTAAGCCACTGGTTAAAATTTTATGATTTTTTCACACAATTTATAAACCGGCTCTGAGGAGAATTCTATTATAAATATAAAAGATTTGAACTAACATTGCCATAGGTTGCCTAGAACTAAAAAATATCTCACAAATAAATTACTAATGTGAAACAGTATGGTGTATCAGAAAGAGCACTACACTAAGAAAAGGTAAATCCAGATTTTATTTCCAACTCTGACAGCATATACCGGCATGAACATGGTATCTGAGATCCATTTTCCCTAACAGAACAATAGTCAATTCAATTCACCAGTTCCCAGTCCAGCTCCTCCTCACCAGAATTCCTTTTGTTGCAGATAACTGGACCACGCCCTGAAGGTTCTGGTTTAATTACTCTAAGGCAGGTGAGTCTCAGGAATTTGCTTTTTTTTTTTTTTTTTGTGGCCTCTCCCGTTGCGGAGCACAGGCTCCGGACGCGCAGGCCCAGCGGCCATGGCTCACGGGCCCAGCCACTCCGCGGCATGTGGGATCCTCCCGGACCAGGGCACGAACCCGCGTCCCCTGCATCGGCAGGTGGACTCTCAACCACTGCGCCACCAGGGAAGCCCGGAACTTGCATTTTTAATGTCCTATATGATGTTTTGTGGCAGCAAGTTTGTTGACAGGCATTTGGGGCTACTGGAATAAATCTTCAGGATTCTTTCCAGTTCTGAAGTCCTATGATTCTGTTAAGGCAATGAAGCAAAACTGAGATTCTTCATCACTTCTAATCAGTTTCTAATAATCATAGTTGCTGCTGATTAGAGTAAAAGGAGGATTTCTTTCAAATTAAGAAAGAATTATTGAAATAATGAAAATAAGAATCCTTAATATCAAGTAGTTAGTGCAAGTGGCAATGAATAAAAAAGCATTCCATTGTCCCCTGCTCTAAAATTCTTAAGAATATTGACAATTTTCCATTCCTTCCTTTAGGGAAGAAGAAGAAAAAAGGTGAACTTATTTGGAATTCTATGTACTTTGCCCTTTAGAACTAGATGGTGTTACTGAAAGCAATATGGATCCTAGCACATTACAATATATAAATATCAGACCTGAATATAAATGTGCAGTGCATCTTTGGCCTTTGGGATATTAAAATGCTCGATGAGCCACGAACACACATTAAGTTAAAAAAAAATAAAAGGTGGCCCCTCTAAGTTATGTTATGAACCCACCAGGAAAGAACAATGTCTTCTTTGACATCCTCTAGAGAACACTTTGCATACATTGAAGTTCAATAGCCATCCAATAAAAAAAAGTTCACAATATTTTTGATCATGAATTAAGTTATGCTGAAAACTAGTACTTCAGTACTATTTGATATTTGATAAGGAAGTAGACATAAATTTGATACTACACAGTATTTTACTCATGAACATATTCAAAAATCTTTCTGTATCTCTTGTAATTTGTAGTTTATGTAATTAACTCATTTAATCTGTAAAATGAGTTTTTAATCTTATTTTAACTGAAAGTTTATATAGTCAGTTCATGTATAAACTCATTTGGTCACTTACACATTTTTTTAAAAATCTATTCTTTTTCTTTTTTTTTTTTTTTATACAGAGCATCCCTGCTTCTTTTTTCTCTTTTCTTTAATCATCCCATATGTTTTTAACAAAGGTATTCCACCCCTTGCCTCACTGGTCATTCTTTTATATGGCCAAGAAGCATCTATGTCCCCAGCTCCCACTGCATCACTTTCAATACCATGACAGTGACTATTACATTTCCATCTCTCTTTCCCAAAGTAGTTTTATTATCTCCTACTACAGGCTTGTCTGCTTTGATCTCCAAGCCAGTCCCCATGGACACTTTTCCTTCCGCTGGTGTTGGGCTTCTCACAAGCTAGCATTTTATCATGTACAGCCTTATTTTCCCAGCTTCTTCATTCCTTTTATTCAAGGCTCACCTCCCTCAAGAAAACTTCCTCAACTTGGAAAAGCAAATGCAGTCACACCCATACCAGTCATTTCTCCCTTCAGCTAGTATAATAATGACATGAGATAAGACTAGGTTTATTATTACACTGAGAGCCTACTTTGCTTAAGACATCATCTGAATCTCAGGATATCAAGAGGTAAAACACAATCCTTGACAAAAAGTAGTTTAAAATCTATTTGTGGGAGAAAAGACAGGGAGGGATGACACTAACGCAAAGCATAAGCTAAGTCCAAATTAGTAGAATAGACAGGAATGTATAGGAGAGTCATAATTTATTCACAGCAACTCAGATATACTGCACTGTGTGTACACATACACACACACAGAAACATGACTTTCCTTTAGCTGGTTTCATGATGTTCTGGTGCTTCTGTTTTCACTCAGCAGCAAAACTGTTTAAAAATTAACTTGCCCATTTAATTTAACTCAGGTTTGTCTGATTTCACTCTAGGTGAAGGCTGTGCGGGGAGAGTTACTACACAGACGTATGTGCTCTTCTTCTCGTTTCTTTCCCCAGTGATATCTGGTCAAAGAAGTAGCTTTTGCAATCCCACGGCAGCAAGAAAGGGCTCAAGTTTTCTTGTGAATGTCACTGCTGGCTCTCTCGGATCTACAGCTGGGCTCATCACTTCTGGTTTGGGGGACTTGGCCTCTCTCCTGCTGCATCGACCAAGAGCAACACTGCTCTGGAGTGGGCAGGGCCTAACAATTGGGTCTAGAGAGCTGATCATCTTCCCCACTGACTGGGCACCCACTTTGATGACACAGCTGACACTCTGAGACTCAAAGTCCTCCTTCCATTCTCCCACTTTAAGTGCTTCCCCTGAGTTTTCTTGAGGTCCTTTCACCCAAGGGAATTCCTTCATAGGCACACTGACTCAGTATCAGATACCTTTTGCTTGTCCTACGGTGTCACAAAGGAAATTCTGGGTAGCAATTATGTCTTACACGGGCCCTGGACAGACAAGAGAGGGATAAAGGGGTAAGGAAAAGGAGAGAAAAGAGAGGGAGACTCACCAGGAAAAACTGCAAGGACTTTAGTTTGATTATTGTGGGGTTGGAAGGAGGAAGTTACAAATAAGACATGGCCACATCAAAAATAGTCCTGTATGCCTGGCTAAGGATTTTAGAATTTGTCCTGCATACAATGATTTTCAACAAGGAAGTACATCCACTACAGAAGCACAGGGGTAAACTGAAGCTCAGGCGTGGAAGCTATGGATTGTTAGTAGTGGGACTAAAGTGACAGGGACAGGGAGATCCCCTGCTCCAGCACAGGGTCAAGTCAGCTTTTCTCAACATTGCATCATCACTACCTGAAGCATAGTAAATATTTAAAAAAAAAACATTTTACTGAATAAATGGAATGAATAAATGATGGAAGTAAAACTTCACCAAAAGCCCTAAAGAGATTGCTCTTTAAAACATTCCGTGGAGGGGCTTCCCTGGTGGTGCAGTGGTTGAGAGTCCGCCTGCCAATGCAGGGGACACGGGTTCGTGCCCCGCTCTGGGAAGATCCCACATGCCGTGGAACGGCTGGGCCCGTGAGCCATGGCCGCTAGGCCTGCGCATCCGGAGCCTGTGCTCCGCAGCGGGAGAGGCCACAATGGTGAGAGCGCCCGTGGAAAACTGGGCTCAAGATTCAGAGAAATGGTGAACTTTGAGGGAATGTGAATACAGTAAGACTCATGTTAAAAACCTGTATAATTTCTAGGGTAAAAAAGTCACATCCTGTAATATTTCAGGGTTCTTGAATAAGGAGCTGTATGGTTGCAGCACTAAGGGCAAGAGGCTTTATCCCACTTACAGTTTAAATCTATTGGGAGACCCTTCAGATTGTTTGCTAGGTGTACCGTGTAACCAGCTGAAACCACTTCAGCATAGAGCCGCCTTGCTCAGAGATGGCAGCAGCAGCAAGCAGAACTTTCCAGAATGAGAGCATGCAGAGGAGTCCCTCTGCTGCCCATTAAGTCACGTTACTCTTAGTTTCATCTGTTTTCACGCCCAGGGATTCCAGGTTGAAACAACCTTATGAAACACTTCGGTTATTTTAGTAACACAATGCACTGGGCCATCTAATTTCATGTGAACCTATTTTGAGGCTTAATCATTAATTTTCAAATATTAAAAACATCTAATGAAAATGTATGTTGAGTCTGTGTCATCATATAATCATTGAGGTGTCTGAGTCATGACAGTGAAGGCTTATATTATAAACCCTCCCCCAAAATATGCAGAACCCTTTCTGCAACCGGGTGCCTGGTATTTTACATACATCACTTCATTGTCCTGACAGCCTACATAATAGCTATTATTAACTCCATTTTACAAGTAAGGAAACAGCCTCAGAAAGCTTAAATAACCTATCCAAAGTCCTTTTTAAAAAAAATCTGGGAAAGGGCTTCCCTGGTAGCTCAGTGGTTAAGAATCTACCTGCCAATGCTGGGGACACAGGTTTGAACCCTGGTCTGGGAAGATCCCACATGCCACGGAGCAACTAAGCCCATGCGCCACAACTACTGAGCCTGTGCTCTAGAGCCCACGAGCCACAACTACTGAGCCCGTGTGCCACAACTACTGAAGCCCACACCTAGAGCCCATGCTCCACAACAAGGGAATCCACCGCAATGAGAAGCCTGTGCACCACAACGAAGAGTAGCCCCCGCTCACCACAACTAGAGAAAGCCCGCGTGCAGCAACTAAGACCCAACACAGACAAAAATAAATAAAAATTTTTTAAAAATCTGGGAAAGCCTATCTCACTCCGAAGTCCTTGGCCCACCTGTAGCAGCCTTTAAGAAAAATCCAGGGTCACTGTTTTGGCAGGTCCTCTCTTTGGAGAAGTCTTTAAATGGCCCTTTCATACTTACTATTATGATCACTGTTGCTTTTCTGCTCTGAGCACCTATGCCCACTGTTCTGTTATACAGATGTGAAGATGAAATTGCTTCAGAAATAAGGAGATGCACAGAGGAATAGAATTGGAACGTGGCTTCTTTTTCTCGTGGCAGGAAAGCAAGAATTTGGGGATGCAGTATTGCATCTGAGTACTTTTTTTTAATGATTCAGCCGACTTCTGGTATTCTCTCCTCAGACCTGAAAGTCTGGTTCCAGTATCAAATGTTGAGTTTTTTTTTTTTTTTTTGGCGGTACGCGGGCCTCTCACTGTTGTGGCCTCTCCCGTTGCGGAGCACAGGCTCCGGACGCGCAGGCTCAGCGGCCATGGCTCATGGGCCCAGCCGCTCCGTGGCATGTGGGATCTTCCCGGACGGGGGCACGAACCCGTGTCCCCCGCATCGGCAGGCGGACTCTCAACCACTGTGCCACCAGGGAAGCCCCAAATGTTGAGATTTTTGTTGTTTGTCTTATCAGATCAAAGCGACTCACAAATACAGGTCAATCATCTACAACCTCTTTCAAGTTGTTGCTTTTGTTAAAGAAAACCAAGAAAACAAAACCACTGACTTGCAGAGGGTACACATAAACAAAATAGAATTAGATTTAAAGAAAGGAAAATGGGCTGACACAAAAAAAGTCACCCTTTTCAGAGTTGAGTCATAAACTTCACTAAATGTTCTCTACTGAGCTGAACTCCCTACAAAAGCTTTAAATATGTGGGGGCCAAAGGGCCACAAAATAAAATACACTGAGGGTCCTTTTGCTACTGAATCAAGTTCGGTTTGCCCTACACTCACCAAGCCAAAACGCTGAGACACAGATTTTCAGCAAAGAGAGGAGAAAGGGATTATTCGCAAAACACAAGCATCCTGGTAGAATGGTAACACTTACTTAGAGAAGAAAAAGATTTAAAAAAGTTTTGTTAGCAAATATACTTGGGAAATACTGTTACAGAACCAGGGTTGATTTTGTCCAACATGCAGCAAGGCACAATGCTGAGATGCGGAGGCTTGCAGCAAAGAGAGTTATTCGCATGACAGAGAAACAAGGAGGCAGAAAAAGAAAGCCGTAGATCTGCCTCCCCCAAGGCAAGGGCCTGGAGTATTTAGAGGATAACGAACTAAGCAGCAGGGCGGTCTGAGGCCTGGGGGCAAAGTGAGGGGCATCGGGTGTGGGGAAAGGTGATTGGAAAAATGTGCTGTAAACAGTAATCACTGCTCTGTGCAGGTGTAACTAAGCTCCAGGCCTCTGCACATTCAAAACATGGAGGCACTTAGCATGATCTGACGGTGGAGTTTTTGGCCCTGTGACGTCAAAAGGTCACCTAGCAGACACTGGCGCATGCCCAGTTGGAGGGTAGGTGGTCCTATCCAGTCTTAACCAGCTCAGCTTGAACTAGACACAGCTGACTCCAATTCCTGGAAAACAACTCATGCCATGTGCAGTTTGGAGGAAGCAGAAGTTCTTTTGTAGCAACAATTACAATGACCTTGATTAGCGAAGCTAGGTGAAATAGATTTGACTAGCGATTACCCATGGTTTCACATTACCCTTATAAATGTGCCCTCATCTTGGGACATTCCTATCTTAGAGACGGTATGTATCCATACGTGAAGGGGGGAAAAAAAAACAAAAAACAACAACAAGCTGGATGGCTAATTTATTGGAGAAGGAGAGAATCAGGGATAGACCAGAGAGCCTGACGTGTCTCTAGGACAGAAACAGACATCCATCAAGAACCAAAGTCCTCTCTCTCTCTGCTCCTCACCCTCTCCCCTTTCTCTGTTTCTTTTCCACATGAGCAACATAAAGTCATCACAGGCCTGACTTAAGTTCAGGAATCCCTTAGCCTCACTAGATTTGGCAAAATCCATTTCTACATACTGGAAAGAAGGAATCTGATTGGCCCAGGCCTTGTCCAATCATCTGCAGGTAGGTGGGCGGGGCCAGAACCAGCCACTCTGAGAAGGAGCATGATGGTCCGTCCGTCAAGCGTCCGAGCTCTCTCCCAAAGAGCCTGAGGGGCCCTTCCTCCTCCCGACAGGCAGAGTACATCAAGTTAATTTCCTTAGGAAGTGTATTCCGTTTACAATATGCTATAATTAATTTCCAATGCTCAGACTAGTTTTCTTGTCATGTAAGCAGTAACCACTACACAGCAAAAGGATTCATTTTGGCGTAGTTCTTCAAAGATACACAGAATTCTTCAATCCACTCCCACGACCACCACCACAAATCCACCATCCCCCCTTCCTCCCTTCCTGTCTGTCTCCTCCCCTGCAGCCTACAACAGAGATAACTGTAAACACAAAGAATATATCACTGGCCTGATAGCAAAGAGGGTAATAATACCTCCCTCTAGCTTTCTTCAAAAGGATATCGTTGCACAATGAATACACTACTGTTTATTGAGTACTTTGAGTTTCTTGGAAATAGTCACTGTATAAATACAAAGTACTATTACTGTTATCACCACGTTTAACATGTGGTTAACAGTGGAGAAGTTCTTTTGCAGTCCTAGCTGTAAACCATAGCTGTAAATTCTTCCCTTCTCTTTAAAGCTGTCCAGAGGCTTTGAACAATGATACTATAGTAACAATTCAAGTACATCACCGTGCCCAATGAATAACAGCACTCTTGATTATGGCACTTGTTCAACGTCACACTGACAAAAGTATGAAGTGTTAAAAAAAAATAGAGTTTCTGCCTACTATGATTTTTTTTCACTATTTAAAACACAGGCATCATCGGAGCTGAGTTGTTTTTTTTTAAGCTGGACTTTTTTTTTTATTACCTTTTCATCTATTCAGTTGCTGTTATATTTTTCATTCGACAAGTACTGTGCTTTTGTCTCACACTGGTGCTTGCTATCAGAGTGTTAACACTCAAGAGATCTGCTGTAGGATCTGCTAAGCATCTCCGCAATCAGCAAGCCGGGGGCTACCCTAGCACAAGACCTCTACCCAGGGTGGAAAAGGAGGAGGGTGGGAAAAAGGAGGGCAAGCACTGCTGAGAGTCACACACTGGGTCACAGCTGACAAGGAACAGCCAGGTGCTGCGAATATCTATCATGGAGCCGTTGGTAAATTGTAGGTGACTGGAGGCATACTTCACGGTGCTGTATCAGAGTTTATGTATTTTACTAACCTTATTTCATTGGGTTGAAGCTATACAGTTTTATGAGCCCCCCCCAATACTCTACTAGTTGGAAATAAATTCTTCCTCAGCTATATATCAGAGGATGACATTGCTGTTGGCCCATTTCTCTGAGCAAATGGGCCATTTCTCTGAGCCTCTATTTCTTCTTTTTCTTTCAGCCTCGGGATAGGGTGCAGAGGTGTGGAGGTGGGAGTGTTTCTGCATGATGTGCGGGAAGGAAACAGCTTGTAGTTCAAGGTGAGGGAGGCAGTGCAACCCAAAGGCCAGCTTTAGCCTCTTGTCCCATCCCTGTCTTGCAAATTGTTCAGTCCACTGGCGATTTGAATGGTTAGCACGATTGTCAGCTATCTCTCCACTCCAGCTTTTCTCTCTCCTGGGAGGAACTCTGGGACACAGACTTCGCAAACAGTAATAATAACTCTACTTTAGCTTTCACATTTTTGCAGTTGTTATTATGTCATCATGGTAAATGACCATAATTGACCCCCACAATGAAATGCTGCCAACATTCATATGAATAGCAACTGCAATCGTGCAGACTAGCAGTCATGTGCTTTGCAAGTAAAAATTGTGCTGAATAGCCGAAATCTCAGGTTCGTTTGGGGACCTGAGTATTTCTGAGTTATAATAGGAAATGATTTGTTTCTGAAACAGAAGAGTGCTGCATACAGAAACCTAAATAGCAGGTCAGGGTGGAGTAAGTATTAAAGGGAGATTTCCAGGATTTGCAGGAGCCCTTATGTCTTTGGGGGCTGATTTAGATACAGAGTGATGAGTCAGGAGACTCCACCTGAGCACGGAGATCTTGTAATTCTATTTCTCATCTAAAGGGCACACACAAAATACACACATATACACTCACACGCATGCAAAATTTAACCATCTCTACCATCACAGAGTTAGCATTCACCTTTTCTGACCTTCTCCAGAACTGGCATGCAGTAAGGATATAACAAAATAGTGAAGAAAGAAGTGACAATGCCAAAATACATATCAATTCTCTGACTGTAACTGTGTATTTCAATATTGTGCTTGGGATGCAATTCCAGCTAAATTAGCCTCAACAATTTTCAGCTGATTTGGTTGAGAAATCAAGATCATTTCAAGATGGTTGTTTAAATAAATGAATGAATGGGTGAATAAAGGAATGAAATCTCTCTATCTGATCCTATTTCTAAGGAACCTAGTCTATCACAGAATGCCTATGTTTTATTGGGCTTTTTTTTTTTTTTCCCTCAAGCTGGGCACCATGCCCTTAAATAAAACACGACCTAACACAGAAAGCAGGGACCTTGAAATTAGCTTTACATAGATTAATGCAATCTAAAGAAACCTTGCTGGTTCAACCGTTGTCAACCAGATCCAGTTAAAATTACTCACACAGGATTTTGAAACCTGTCCCAAAGTCTTCTCTTAATTCCTTCTTATGTTCCAGAAACAAACTTCTCTCCAGTTCTGCTCCTCTGCATAATGAGAACACCTTTAGGGAGAACAACCGGCAGCCTCACATCATTCTTGCTACAGAAACTAAGGAAGGTCATGAACTTTTCATTATAATCAGATAATAATAGAAATTATTCAACTATTCCTGTGATTCCCAAATTATAGGGAAATTGAGAAAGAACTTCGCCTGGACAGTTTCTAGCATTTTAGATCAACTGTTTACAAGAGTAAGTTTCCTGTGGCTTCCTGCGGCACGAAGAGTTATCTCCCCAGGATGACCTAGGACAACCACAGGAAAAATACAGTTGCCTTTGGACCATTTCCACCTTTTAAAAGATTCTCCTATCCTCTAGTTCCCCTATCGATCAGTGACTTCATTTGCTCAGTGGCCCCTCAGAGGGGGTCAAATCTACATGGTGTCCACGACTCCTCCCCACCAACCCACGACAAGCAGATTTTCTCCCTTACTCCTGTCTCTCTCTCAACTCAATCAAAATGTCCCCATTACACTACTGTGGCAAGGCTAGATATTACCAGAAAACTTATTTACCAGAAAGCTTTTATGCACTGGGCTGTGAAAAGCTGTAACTCTCCTAATAAATATTTTCAATTTTAAAAAGGAGTTTATTAACCCAAATGAATCTCTTATTTTTTAAAAGGATAGAGATATTTTGTTCAGGGAAGACTTGTCTACAAGACTCTCCTGAGTCTGCTCTGGCATGCTAAAAATCAGCAACTTGATAACCTATTTCTGAAAAGTTCCCTGACTTCAATTTGAATTTCAAAGTTCAAATTCAAGCATCTTAACGTTCTTAGTTTTACTCTAAGATGAGTTAAAAGCAAACAGAATAAAGGCAGAGGCATATAACTTTTCTAAATTGCATTTATTGTTTGTCCCTTTTTCTTCCTATTCTTACCAGAACAGAAAGGAATGACTGAAGGGCAAATAGTCACTCCCTGGTTGGAGGCTGACTTACTGTTGGCCAAGCAAGGACTGGATCATCTCTAGCTGGACTGGTCAGTCACTGTGGGCAATAGAGTTGCTCCTCGTGGAATTTGCAAGTGGAGAAAAGTATGTGAAATTTTTCTTGCTTGTGTTGAATTTTTTGAAGCTCGTGCATTCCATTATTAACTCAGTGTGGTGTTGTTTTGACCAGGGAACTGTTAGCCACAAGCCTGGACTACCAGCCTCTGTGGTCACATCTCATTCCAGTGGGAAGGAGGCTTCTCTTTCTCTTCACTTGGCCACGGACTATCCCATCTACCTCCTCTGTGTTCTGAGTCTCCTTCCCTGACCAGTGATTCTTATTTAATAGCTAGGCCACTACACTAGTCAAATGTGCAAAGAAAGTTAAGCTTTCATTTTGTGTTTAAAAGATGGTCATTAACCCAAATGGCTATTGTATGTTTTAAATGTGTGGTCATTTTCTATAATTGAGTTCATCTTATTTCTTAAACACCTACTTACGAGTTATATGTGTGAGAAATAGTATCTCTTACTATCTTACAGTTTCATATCTTTCATTTCAAGGTGGTCTATTTGGGGGTACATGCTTAGTCTTTCAAAGTTGTTCTCTTGCCCCTGAGTTACCCCAGGGTAGCACTAGGGTATATGGGAGGTGGGTTGTGTTCCTTTGTGGGGTTGGGGAAGCGGGGGAAAGTTACGGACTTGCAGTCACAGTCCCATGTGTTGTACTCTGGATCTGGGAAGAATTTGGGTAAAAGTGGCTAAATCTCCTGAGACATCGTGTTCCCGTGGCTGATATTCATGGTCCTATCAATTTGCTTCTCATCTCAAATACCCTATACTTTGTAACCTCTTCTTTCGTGTCCCACACCTCTGGCTGGTTCAGTGATCATCTCAGCCTCTCCCTCTCCTCACCAAGGCTTATGGATACTTCTGGGTCATTTGCACAATATGTGCAGCCATGAGGAACCTGGAGTGTTATCTCATGTCTATTTAAATAAACATGTCTTCTACTATGCTTGTGGTTGAAAATGGTTCCAGGATAAATGTTTGGCTTCTCCTAAAGGCTTGTATCCTCCCCCTGGCCAGTTCTAAGAAAACAGGCCACTAGCACAGATATACTAAGATTCTTTCATTTCTCTCTGGATGTTTCTACCTCCCCAGCTTCATTCAATGCTACTCCCCAAGTCTGACCTGGAGTGGGAACTCCTGATACCCGTGCCTGGTGGCATGCTTAAACTTCTCTCTCTCATAGTCTTTCCAATTCCCCTTGAGTTGGAAGGGCTGGATTTTCACCATGTAGTAGGATCTTCCTTTATATTACATTCATGGCACATGATAAAACTGGGAGCTCAGTGAATTTAGAAAATCTTTTGTTTTCCTTCCAAGACTTCTCTGGCTTCTAAGATTGTTTTCAAACTAGGTGCTCAAAAGTTCTACTCTGGGAAAGAAAAGCTCAATGTCGGCTCTTTATTTCTCTTTACAGTCTGCCTATTTCATGCCTAATGTTTCCAGATAAAAATGAGTGTTTCTGGATGACTAGAAAGTCCTGTACATGAAAAAGCACAAGAAGAAAAGTGCAATGGTATTTTTTTTTATTGGCGTGTAGTTGCTTTACAATGTTATGTTAGTTTCTACTGTGTAGCAAAGTGAATCAGCTATACATATACATATATCTCCTCTTTTTTGATTTCCTTCCCATTTAGGTCACTGCAGAGCATTGAATAGAGGTCCCTGTGCTATACAGTAGGTTCTCACTAGTTATCTATTTTATACATAGTATCAATAGTGTATATATGTCAATTCTCATCTCCCAGTTCATCCCACCCACCCCCTTCCCCCTTGGTATCCATAGGTTTGTTCTCTACGTCTGTGTCTCTATTTCTGCTCTGCAAATAAGATCATCTATACCATTTTTTTTAGATTCCACATATGTGCATTAGTATACAATATTTGTTTTTCTCTTTCTGACTTCACTGTGTATGACAGTCTCTAGGTCCATCCACGTCTCTACAAATGACCCAGTTTCATCCCTTTTAATGGCTGGGTAATATTCCATTGTATATATGTACCAAATCTCCTTTATCCATTCCTCTGTTGATGGACATTTAGGTTGCTTCCATGTCCTGGCTGTTGTAAATAGTGCTGCAGTGAACATTGGGGTGCATGTGTCTCTTTGAATTATGGTTTTCTCTGGGTATATGCCCAGGAGTGGGATTGGTGGCTCATAGTATTATTTCTGTTACATATGCTTAACATGTCTAACTGATGCTTGCTCTGCCATCTTCTTAGGTGGCTTTCAGAGAAGATACTCTCACGAAATGCTATGATGAATGAGAATTTTCCCCTAAACCTCTCTCAGTCACAGTTCCTGACCCAAGTCTTAGATGATTGTTAGAGAGTCAGAGGATAACTTGATGCCTTTGCCTTGTCACCAGACTGGGAGCTCCTCAAAATGCTGGGAATATCTTGTTCTTCTTAAATCCTCAAAATCTAACATAAACATTAGCCATCAGTTGAAATTGATCCAATTTTATTAAGTACTTCTGAAAACCGAAGTGAATGTTCTCCCTAACCTGATAATTTAGATAATTATCATTTCTATAGTATTTCAAAAAATATTTGTATTTCTCTATATGTACTGGACCATCTCATTTAAACCCATAAATTTAATACACTTGACACACCAATGATGCTATCTCCAGCCCAGATCTCTTTCTTGAACTCCAGACTGTATATACAATTGGCTACTTAACCTCTTAACATGATTGTCTAAGACTGGACAACTGGACAGCTGACTTTCCCCTTCACTCCTGCTCCTGCCACAGCCTTCCCCAGCTCTCCTCCTACCTTTTCAGCTTAGAAGCTGTATAATCATCCTTGAGTCCTCTTTCTCACACCCAAAATCCAATCCATCAGAAAATCCTGTCTCTTTATCTTCAAATAATATTCAAAATCCACTCACCCGAATTTAATTACATCTCCACCGCTGTCATCTTTGTCTAAGGTACCGTCATCTCTCACCTGGATTATTGTCATTGCCTCCTAACTAGTCTTCTTGCTTTCAATCAAGTAGTCTATTTGCAAAAGAGCAATAGATCATATCCCTTACTTGAAGAAAAAAAGCCTCTATCAAGGTGCTTAAAAGGTCCGAAATGAGCTGGCCTCTTGCTACTTCTCTGACTTTCTTACTATTCTGCCTCCTGCTTGCTCTTCTCCAGTCTTACTGGCCCCTTGATAATAACCAGCAAGCATGGTGCCACCTCAGGGACTTTGCACTTACTGTTCCCTTGGCCTGGAATGACCTTCCCTTAGATACCCAAATGGCCACTCCCTCTCCTCCTTCAGGTCTCTGCTTAAATGTCTACCAGTGAGACCTTGCCTGACCACTCTAAAATAACACACTGTCCCCGGCACTCCCTATTCCCCTTTCCTGATGTATCATTTTTCCATAGCACTTACAATTATCAAAATATTATACCTTTCCATAATTGCTTATTAGATGTTTTCCTTTTCTAGAAAAGAATCTACATTAGGGCAAAAATATTTTTAGCTTTTTTATTCACAACTGTATCTCCAGCACCTAGAACAATATTTGACACATGGTAAGCGCTCAATGAGGATTTTTTGGGTGGACGGAAGGATGGATGGATGGATCAATAGATGAATGGGTAGATGGATACAAAGATGTATAGAAAGAAGGAAAGCTTTCCAGATGGGACCAAAGCAATATGGAACACTAATTTCATTGTTTTGTACCAGCAGAGTTTATTGGCATTTGTAAGGTATTTCTGGAGTTATTCTGAACTAGAGAGGGAATATTTTAAATGAACTTGTATCTCTATATTCATTTCTTTGTTGCATATTTATTAACTGCCAAACCTTGAAGGTTCAGCAATAAACAAGATAGACATGGTCCTTGCCATTAAGGAACTTACATTTGGAAATATATTCCAAGATTAGAAATATCTCCCAAGGTATTACAAGATATTAACAGAGTTAATAGTGTTTTAAAATATTACTACACTTTTCCTCTTTTGCATTTTCATATACAGGATACAAAATCTTGGAAGCAGTGAGCATAGTTAGGAGGTAATGGCAAGAATCCAGGTGAGAGATGATGGTACCTTGGACCAAGATGACAGTGATGGAGATGTAATTAAATTCGGGTGAGTGGATTTTGAATATTATTTGAAGATAGCCCAGATTTCTGATGGATTGGATTTGAGGTGTGAGAAAGAAGAATCAAGGATGATTACATGGTTTCTAAGCTGAAAAGGTAGGAGGAGAGCTGGGAAGACTGTGGCAGGAGCAGGAGTGAAACAAGAAGGTCAGTTGTCTGGACTTGGACAATGCTTTGGACCTTCCAAAGTCAGGATAAGACACAAATTGGTCCCTTGATTTAACAGCCCAGATACATTTTCAGCAAGTCTCCAGAAAATGGGAATTGATATAATAATATTGGTAATGACAGAAATAGCCATAGATTGTTTATTATGTGCCAGGCACTATTCTAGTCACTTAAGCAAGTTCCCAGCTAGAAACAACATATCCTTTGGCTATGGGTATGACCATCACTAGGTTGGAGTCAATGGGATGTAAGTGAAAATGATATGTATATAAATTCTGAATTGTCTCCAACTTGAAGACAAGCTGCTTTACCTGGACTTTGGCTCTTATTTCCATGAGTAGGACTTTTATGAGCCAGCAACCCAGACTTCAACTTTGTAATCAATGGTGGGGCTACAAGATGAAAGGAATTCAAATTCCTAAAAGTTTGTGGAGCACAGCTACCTGCTGTTCTAAATTGGCCCGTTACGTTAGAGATAAATAAGCTTCTCTTTGAGATTGTTGGATCTCCTTTTTTTCTAGGAGTATAGCATTTACTTAATTAATATGCAGTTTTCTGAGTTGAAATGATTGTAGCATTAACCAGGCACACGTAGAATTTTATTTTTATATTCTTTTTTACAATTATAAAAGAGCAAATTTCTTTATTGCATCTGGGCAGCTGTTTGCCAATCAGATTGTTGCTCTTCCTTCCTTCCTGGACTCCCACCCAAGCTGGAAGAAAAGTGATATTCAAGGCGATATGTGCACAGTAGATGACACATGACGTACGTATTCGATACATTCCAATTATTATCACTATCGGGCACTGTTTTCACCACTCAATTTCTAGACCAAAGCCACATTTCCCCATTTTTCCATTAATTCTCAGTCTCTCACTCCGACCATAAAAAGTGGATACAGTTTGCTCTTATAGCATTCACCAATAAAGGATATTTTGATTCATTAGACGCAGCTTTCTTTCTTTGCTCCTCTGTGCTATGTTGCAAAGAACAACCTTGTAATGAGTTGCTCCCACTTCACTACCAAAAATAAAGTCTTTAAAATTAAATACTTTCATTTCAACTGTGATAATGCCAAATTTGGCACAAATGATTACCAATTCAACCTCAAAGTCTCCCCAAAACATTGGATTCAAGAGTGCCTAAAATTCAGGGCAACATTCTCCTGGGGAAAGCATTCATATAGTAGAAAAGACCCTAACAATCAGGGATCTAGATGCCACCTTTCCCATCTCTACTGCTATCACCACACCCTACGGTCAGCACTCGGTCCTTCCGTGTCTTTCCATAGCTCTTATTGTTAGCATCGTTCATTTGAAAACTCAGCATGTGATTATCATTATAGTTATTTATCTTTTTGAATGCAGGTTCTGTCTCTACATTTTGCTTGTAAGACAGGCACGGCGGCATATAATCTGATGTAGTCCCAGCCTCTAGCACAGCCGCTGCAGGGACAGAGTGTGCTCAGTAAGAGTGGACTGGTGATGCTATGTGCAAACACTGTTCTCATGGAGCCCAGTGTTTCCAGGAAGCAGGGCTGGGAAGGGACACTTTCTCCACTAAACACAAATACACACACGTGCACACACACAGACACATACATATATAAATTATTTAGTGATTACTAAAGGTTAAGGAGGCCCACAATTGTGTTTGTTTGTTTGTTTGTTTTTCTGATGAGCCAGTGTTTAAGCTTATGCTGCTCCCCTCAGGACACCTCTTGAACTGTAGTTCTTAGCTTAATAGGCAGTACTTGAATCTGATTATCTCAAGAACAGAAGATCAGAGGACTGATATCTAATAACTGATAAGTATGGGCAGTATTTTACAAGAGTATTAGCATAGATAAAGTTCTCATTTCTATCTTTGTTCAGGTGGAAAATATTTGAAAGCTCCTTTTCCCATGTACTTTGCTGATTCGTAATTATCAGGTTTACTAATGTTTAGTTATTTTTGTTTACTTTGTAAAAGTTTACTTTATGGTTTTAACTCTGTGAATAATATAGAGAATGATATTAACACAATATATCTCAAAGTCTGGAAGGGGAATGTACCAAGATGACATTCCTAACAGATGTCAGTTTTATGTAAATACCATTGTAGAGGCAGAAGTCAGGATAATTCAGGCAAAATAAAAATAAGTCTGCAATTAAAAATCCATCTGAAAGTCACTTTTTCCTTTTACTGTAGTTGTTCGGAACAGTCTTTAATTTCATAATTCATCAGAAAGTCAATCTAGGAAAATGGTTAAAGAAATAGGCTGTGGACCTGCCTGGATTTGAATCCCAGGTCTCTCACTCACTAGCTGTTAAAACTAGAGCACATCATTTCTCTGCACTTCTATTTCTTCCACTGGCAAAACTGGAGGGGAAGAGCGTCTATCTCACAGGGTAGTTCTGAGGATTGGGTGAATGAACGCATACAAAACACGGAGCACACGGCCTGATGCATGGTAAACAAAGGATATTGGCTATTATTTGGGGATGACAAGTATTCTAGATAAATCAAGTGTTGAAATCTCCATTTGACTTTTCACTTTCTGATGCGAGAATGTCAACCAACATTTTTATCCTATTTGAAGATTTAATTCCCTCTTGTCATCTCCAAGGGAGTTTCACTTTAAGAAGAAAATAACCTCAGTAAGTAAAAACGCAGTGGAAGATAGGGAAAAAATCTTCTGTGATTCTTCTTTTTCCAAAGATTTTTAAAATTATTCATGATTATATTTGCATTGCCTTGCCTACATCTTTAGTCTTTAGGAGGACTGAAACAAGGGATAACCCTAGGGTTAATAGTAAAACAGAAAAATGGCCCTGTGTCTCATCAAAGTGTTTTCTCCCCCTCATTAGGGGTCTATCCTGGGTCCTATTGCCACTGTCTCAGAGGTCATCCAAGCTTGAAGAATGCCCACTAAGATGTTAATCTGCTGTGATTTCTTCAACTGTAGTTTCATTTAGTAGAAGACACTAGAAGGAAAAATGCTGGGCTGGTTTAGTGGGGATCTACTGTTTCATCCACCCATCACATACCATGCTTCTTTCTTATGACAACTGCCTTCTCCCCTAGGCCACCCACTATGTCCTCTAAGATCCTGCCTTCTGATCCAGGAGCTGGCATTTGTCCTTGGCTAGGCCAATATTCCATCCTTGAGATTTTCAAACTTGGGACAGAGAGAGGCAGAGTAGTTCCTCTTCTGGATTAAAGACGTAAGATATTAAACTTGGGAAGCGTTGGTGGCCACATTTTACATCACATGGAGAGAGCTAGCCTACCAGAAGAAAGGGGAATGACACTGATACATACAGACCAGAGACATAAAGAGCCTGGGAAACATTAGAGATGCTGATTCCACAAGACTTATTTTGAAGGGTGGTAAGGAAGGGATGCCAAGCAGTTTTCCTGCCCTTCCCACAGCTGTTTTTAGCTCTTCTTTGGAGTCCAGAAGATACCTCCATGCTGCCCTTCAGAATCCTCCTGACCTAATTTCTTTTGCCAGCCACACTGTGGCTACTGGTTCAATGCAGGTTTCTATCAACTTCTTGAAGCTGCATTTCAACAGCATCTCACAGAGGCTAAAACTCTACTTCTCGTTTCCTACTTGGGAACTTGTGTGACGCCACAGCGTGGGAATCTGCTCCCTATTCCTATATGCACAATATGGAAGTCCAAGGGACTCGGTGCTCGTGGAGCCACCATTGACCAGTGGAAGTCAATGGATAAATGCTGTCTCCTTTTGTCCCCAGGTGTATTTCATGAGGGTCTCAGAGAGGCTGAGTACCAGTCACCCAATCCCCTGGTGCAATTAGGGTGGCCAACTTTAATAACTGTTCCTTGAATTCGCTTTCCTCCTTCCTTGTTTCTCTCCCTCAGGCCCCAATACCCCTGTTCCCTAACATCATATTCCCAGATAAATTCTAAGGAATCCTTTGTGTCAGGCCCTGCTTTTGAGGGACCCAGGCTAAGACAGCCAGGATTCTTTCAGCAAATTTCCTTCGGGTTAGATTTCAGTCATAACTAATTGGAATGAGTTTAAAAAAGACTTGATTTCTAGTCACAGTTAAATAGCTAACACACTAACTGTGACTTTGGACACATTGAATGGTCTGTACCTCGGTTTATGCATCTATAAAATGGTAGAATTGGGCTCACTTCTAAGATTCCTTTCATCTCTAAGATTCTATGATTTGAAGAAAAGGCTTCATGTCTCAGAGAAATGAATCTCTAGTGGTGGCAATGCAGACACGGGGACAGTCAGTTCCTCCTGTGTTTCTGGTCCCCCAGTATTTACGTTCCTGCAACACCATGTCAGAACAAGCCCTTGATTTTCATGTGGCCCCTAATCTAGGACATCAGGGAGGAATTGGTGATGGTGGTTACATGTGGGAGCGGAGTTTATAAATTATTTCCCCAGTCTATCTGAATCTCTCAAGCTGCTCCAAGAGAATCTTTGGATTATTCTTGGTATAATATTCATTATATTCTCATGAAAAAAAATTCTATGAGAAGTTCTTGGAAGTCTCTTTCATCAGTGAAACCCTGAGTCTCATAGGATTCTGGAACATTCCTGCAGCTTCTCTTGGTTTCAAGATTCTCAAACTTGAGATTTGGACTTCAGTGCATTTCTGTCTTCCTCTACACCATACGTCAGACTCTTTCCCTGGGGCCTTCAGTTAATCAAGTGCACACATTCCCTGGTGACTCCTGGCTAGGTATTCAAGGCACCTCTGTCATCTTTTTTTTTTTTTTTGCGGTACGCGGGCCTCTCACAGCCGCGGCCTCTCCTGTTGCGGAACACAGGCTCTGGACACGCAGGCTCAGCGGCCATGGCTCACGGGCCCAGCCACTCCGCGGCATGTGGGATCTTCCCGGACCGGGGCACGAACCCGCGCCCCCTGCATCGGCAGGCGGACTCTCAACCACTGCGCCACCAGGGAAGCCCCACCTCTGTCATCTTTAAAACTCTGTACTGACAAACAGTGAGAATTGAGACAGCAAAATCACAGCAAGGAGCTGCAGTGAGGCAGTGGAGGGCACATTTAGCTCCACCTACTGCACGTGGTCAGAGGAAAGGGGAGACACAGGAACGTTTAACAGTAGGACAGAGAGAATGACTTCAGAGTAAACAGTGTCTAGATGATCCACATGTCTGGACAGCAATGAATCCCAGACGTGTTGTCTGATCCACCTAAGATCAGAGAGGTTTATAAAATCCTGCTCACTTAGTGGCATTGAGAAGGCAGTGATTTGTGGCAAAAATTTTTTGTGGACCTCATTTTATTAAAAGTATACTACATTACCAAGTTTTGCATGAATTTGTACAGTAGAAAATAAAAACAGAAATGACCAGGGCATTTTAAGTGCTGCCGAGAAATGTGTTTGCTTTAGAAACTAATCACAAAAATAGAGACAAAGACATGTTTTGCAAAGCATCTGTCAGCTCTGAATTTTTTAAAAAACGGCTTTGGGATTTAGAAGAAGATCAAAGGAAAATGCAGTCGAAGCTGCTGCTATACATGGCCCATGCTCGCTTTCCCAATAGGCAAACTGGTCACAGGTCTCAACAGAGGAAGGAGGTAGGGAACAAAATCAGAAAGAGGCAGGTTCCTCTTTGGTGAATGTATCCAGAACTTTGCAAACTGGAAAACATCTAGAAGGAAACTTTTTTCATTTCCACATCACTTTAAGTGGTATCCTTTTGAAAACTAAGCTTTTATTTTGAACTGTATATGAACATGGGGGTAGGGCCAGGGTCTCCACTAGTGGCTTCTGTGAGGCCCTTCCCAGGGCCAATAAGGAATCCCAATGGACATAGTGAAATCTCTGAACTGGAGACAAGATGGGATCAAAGTGGCTCGAACCCAACCCCATACCCAATTCTGCCCAAGCTAGCATTGCCTCGAAAAACAAGCGAGGGCCTCACTTTCTAAAACGTTACTTTTTAGTGTTTCTGCTCCTTCCTTTCTTCCTCCCTTCCTTCCATCCTCCCTCCCTCCCATCCTCCCTCCCTCCCTCTCTGTATTTCTCTCTCTCTTTTTCTTTCTTTCTTTTTTAATCGTGGTAAGAACATTTAACATGACTTCCACCCTCTGACATTTTAAGTGTGTAATATAGCGTTGTTAACTATAGGCACAAGGTGGTACAGCAAATCTCTAGAATTTACTTATCTTGCATAACAAACTTCATGCCCATTGCACGGCAACTCCCTACTACATTTTCTTTTTTTTTTAATGTTTTTTATTGGGGTATAGTTGCTTTACAATGTTGTGTTAGTTTCTGCTCAGATGGCCAAGAGGCACATGAAAAGATGCTCAACATCACTAATTATTAGAGAAATGCCAATCAAAACTACAATGAGGTATCACCTCACACCAGTCAGAATGGCCATCTTCAAAAAAATCTACAAACAAGAAATGCTGGAGAGGGTGTGGAGAAAAGGGAACCGTCTTGCACTGTTGGTGGGAATGTAAATTGATATAGCCACTATGGAGAACAGTATGGAGGTTCCTTAAAAAACTAAAAATAGGGCTTCCCTGGTGGCGCAGTGGCTGAGAGTCCGCCTGCCGATGCAGGGGACGTGGGTTCGTGCCCCAGTCCGGGAAGATCCCACATGCTGCGGAGCGGCTGGGCCCGTGAGCATGGCCGCTGAGCCTGCGCGTCTGGAGCCTGTGCTCCGCAACGGGAGAGGCCACAGCAATGAGATGCCCGCGTACTGCAAAAAAACCCCCCACAAAAACCTAAAAATAGAACTACCATATGATCCAGCAATCCCACTCCTGGGCATATACCTAGAGGAAATACATTACATTTTGATAGTTTACAGTAGGTGGTAAAAACTGAGAGTCGTTTCCTACTGAAATATTTTCTGAGATTATGGGACCAAAAAAAGTTTCTATATCTAAAAACAACTGAGGACTTGATCATTCCTTGCCGTAATATTCATAGCCATAAAAACTAAAAATTAACCAATTATGGGAACTTGATGACTCAATACATTTTTTTTTTACCATTTGCCTCTATTACCATATTCCCACACAAAAATTTTTCAAGTAATCTCTTCCCTTTATGGAAACAACTGGTGGATTGTATCCTGAGATACATCCTAAGGCCTTCCTCTTTTCCTATAGAACACTAGGCATTTCCCCTCAGGAGAAAGAATGCTGGGGCTGGTGTATCCAATCCAGGATGACTAATCCTGCACTCTTTTACTGCTGACTTTAGTTCCCAAGAAATCCTTTTATGTGTTGGTTTGGAGAAACTCTGACTGTCTCACTCCTCTTGGTGATTGCTCTCTTGACTTCCTGTTGAGTTACACATTGGCTATAAATTGCCCCACACCAGAAAGGGGATCTTTTAAAACAGGAATTTTCCTTTAAGTTAGTGAAATAATTACAGGAAATGGGTAAAAGGTATTAATAACATTTCAGAGGAGTTTACATCATGTACTCTGCAAAACAAATGGTCATTCCAAAGGCCAAAAGATTGAGTACTAAAATTCCAATGGCATTCTGGTATGGAACTAAATCCTCTGAGAAACAAGGGGACTGGCTTACTCTACAGCCCACAAAATTTATCACACTCCAGGGTGTAAAGCAAGGCAAAGAACTTTATTTTCCGGGTTATGTATTTCGGTAAATATGTCTCTGTCCCTAAAAGGATATTAGTTTTAAAGGCGCTGAACACTTTAAGTTCCCGAAGACTCTGACATTTCGAGGTGACTGCAACTTGCCCACACAGGCAGAACAAAATCTCTATTTTCCATAGAATTTTAAATCTGTTACTTCATCTTACATTAACAGCACTTGTAATAACATTTATAAAGTGAACATATAGATGTTACAATACTAAAGAGACTCGTGTCTCTCATTTCCTTTTCTTTCTTATTGGGCAGAGCAGGGGATTTAAAGAAGTAAGAAATGAGGTGCCTCTTGAAAGAAATTTGATTAAAATAAGCCTTGGGATTCTGTTTATTTTATAGGCTTCCCCCCACCCCACCCCTTGCTTCACTGTCAATTCAGAAACTTGGCTGTGAGGAAAAGGTTGTTAAACATTAAAGAATCCATCCGGATTTTTTGAAAGCCCCTGCTGTCATGGTTCAGCCACTCAATTTGAATCTTGTCTGATATGATTCCTGAGAAGCCAGGCGAGAGGTGGCTGGAGAGAAGTGACCAAGCAGTTCAGCCGTTCTCAGCTCCGCTAGAGAACCAAAGCGAACAGCAGCAGGACTCCTCTCCTGCCATTCAGAATTGAGGTGGGACCACCTGGGGTTTCCAGTTTTAGAATATAACTCTTTGGGCAATTAGAAAATCTCTGAGCATCCATCTCCCCTGGCATTTAGGAAAATTAATAATATTAAGCATTTCTAAAATAAGAAGTGGGTTATAAGATAGGCCAATGTACCACTAGCATAATTTGCTCCGTTACCTTTTCCCCAAAGGAGCCTCATCAAGGTACAGTCCTACAGCATTAATGCTTCTGAGCTCATAGCCCTAGAATATCTATTTCCCACAGATTCAAGACAATGAAACTTCATTATCATGCCCCCTTATTTAACTCCAATGCCCAGGACAATGATTTGTTTTAATGTCCCAGTCTAAACCTCCTGCAGCAATATTTTTTCAGGTAATAGCTTCCATTCATAATGCTAACAGCTCTTGAATTCTCCAGTCAATTTGGCTGTTAGGAGCCTCTCTTTTCTTTGACTTCCTAAGTTTTACACCTTGCCATATGCAGTCCAAACTAAATTTTTAAAAAAAAGCACAAATTTTACACGTGGCGTTTGGGATGATTAGATAATTCTGAAATCAACCGGAGATTTGTTCCCAAGGTACATATATTTCTTCTGAGTTTTCCATAAACAAGAATGAAAGAACATTTTTAAAGTTCCCAAAAATTTCAGTAAAATTCTTATCAACGATTAATAAGATTTTCAGTTCCTGGAAAGAAAGTTACTTATTTATCATTTCAAAACCCTTAAGCTTCTCAACCAGCTTCCTTTACAACCTGAAATTTATAGAAGACAAAGCCTAAAATCCTTTCCTGGTCTAGATCAGATAACCTTATATGTGCTTAATTTGTGCTATATAACAGCATAGTAAAATAGAATGACTTTGAGGTACAAAGTTAGAATGACCGACCTGGTTTTAATTCTCAAATCATTACTTACAAGCTCTTTGTCCTTGGGACATTTTTCTCATCTGAAAAATGGGGTAACAATATTACCTAACTCACAATGTTGCTGTAAAGATTAAAGATTTTAACAGGCATTTTTAGTTGTATCTCTGGAATTCATTTATCATTTCCCCCTGGCCAATGCATTAATTTCCATGTAGGGCCTTTGTGATTCCAGGCAAGATGATCCTACCCTCTGGCATGCAATCTAAACTAAGCAATCAACATACCTACCCTCTGGTCACAGAGATAGTTTCATGATGTTCTGAACCAGGGTGAATCTCAGGACTGTTGTTGAATATGTCACTACAAATAAACTGTTTTTCCAGCTAGACAAGAAACAGAAAATACGTAGCTTTGAGTACTTTGGACAAGCATCTTAGGACCACGTGGGAACCAACAGAAGGGTTGAATGGTCAAGCTCATCATCACCTGATGCCAACCCAACGTCTGGACTGTCTGGTTACATAACCCAATAACTCCCCCTTGTTTAAGTGCGTTTGAGGAAGGTTTACTACTACTACTACTACTACTATTAACCTATATTGTAAACATATGGGAAACGATTAAATGTGACTTTGTGTTGCTCCTCTGGTCCCTGTACATAGTATTTAGTGGGTGAACATCCTCCCCCCACAGCACTGTGTGAAGACTCCAGAAGCCCCCCTGGTTGCTCTGCTCACACTCAGGCAATAGAAAACTCTACGGTCGTTCTGAGTCATAAAACAGAGTGTCACTTGAGAAATGTAGAGTCTCAAACGAGAGGAAAACGATCAAGAGAATGAGTGGAATGGCTCTTACTTGGCTGCTGGGTGGTAAAGTAGTGTTCTGTCCTTCTGCTCTTTTGGGCCAATCATATGTATTAATAGAAAGCGGACACATCTGTGAGTTCTTCATCAGGCCCCACTGGCCCTCCCTGGCCACAGTGTTCATGTCCACGAAAGGCATGTTTCCTTGGGCTCACCTTTCTCTATTCCTCATCAGCTTCTGTTTCCCTGACCATCCACACCACAGAGCTTTCTCGGTCAGTATTCCATCACCCTGTGACAGGAGCCTGATTGACCCTATTCGAAATAACTTTTTAAATGTTATAAAATCACCCACAAATATGCAAAAGTTGTAAAACTATTAACTCATATTTGAAAACATTCGTTTGCCACCGGTTTTTAATTTTATTTTTTTAAATCATGAAGAGAGTTAAACATCAGTGCACGTCTAAATGGCCTGAAAATTAAGGAGAAAAAAAACAAAAAAAAAAGATTAAGGGAACAGGTAACTAAAACTAAAAACATCAAACTGCTTCAAGACCCACGGAATGTGGCAAATCTGCTCCCATGGTTCACCCAAATTAGCAGTACATGAAAAAACTGATAGCTGGGAATATTCATTTTTAACCAGATTGAAGTTTCAATTTGCTTTTGATGAAATCCCCTGGCACAACCTGTGAGATGGCTATGTGTTCCTAGGTCCTCCACCTATGCCCTCCCCACTTCACAAAGCTCCTGCTGTAGCTGTACCCTCCCTAGAGACATTCCTTCCTCTGGACCACTACTTATACAAGTAGCTATGGAAGCCCCGGTTATTCCCCAAAACGTATGGTGCTGCTTACACGCAAACTTTCAGCAAAGTACTGTTATCATTCTATCTCAAATTTCTCCAGTCCAACAGCTAAAATTTTCAACTGCCAAAATCAATACTGCTTTGATTCTACTTGGGTATCAGGTTATTTCTGAAGTGTATTTTAAATTTTTTCCTTAGGTACCATGACCTTCTTCTGGACACCAAAATGTGGCATCTTGGCTCACATCTATTTTCATCATGTAGCTTGGTGGATGTTAGCTGCGGACCCAGAACCTAAAACATCCATGGTGATAGGAACATAAAACCTACCAGCTCCCTTATTTCTCTGGTCCTATTGTGGTACAGAAACAGAAGTAAGAAAAGTATGGTCAATATTCTTAATTATTTGTCATGAATGAATAATCAATCCAAGTAAAATATTCATTGCTCTACCTCTCAATTTTAACTAATTAGAATTTTGGGTAGAGTGCAAATGTGTATTTAGATGTTCCAATGGTGATTCCTTTCTAATCACAAGTCAGTATAATTTTCTTGGCCAAAGGACTAAGGAGGAAAGGAAACTAAGTGCTTGTTCTCTCCAGGGATTTTATATTCTTAGAGATAGCCTTGCTGAAGTCTTACTATTTATTATTGCCCTGCACTCTGTAGACCACCTAGTACCTCTCTCCCACGGCTCCCATCTCACCAGGAGAAGGGTTCTCAAAGAAATATCCATGAAATCTCAGGGCATTCTGAAGCCATCCTTCCCCTCTCCCTGTTCTCCATGCATCAGCATTTATACTCCCTTGGCAGATTTCACAAAAGGCTGCACACCAGAAGAGGGAAAGGTAATGATGTGTGTTTGTCTTATGGGTGTGCTCACATTTCAAACTTGTCTTCAATTCCAACAAATGAAAGGAGTTGTTAAACCATAACAAAAGCTAAATAAAAAGAAATGTTAAACTGTAAAATGAATAAAAACTGTCATTAGGTGTAACCTAAACAGTCTGTGTGTGGTTTCTGGGAATGACAAGTAAACAATAAACATTAAATGTTGTCAAGTAGCTTCCACAAAAAGTGTTTCCATACATGTGCAAATAGGGAGATGTGCAGTTGCCAGTGCCCGATCCCAGGAGCTTTGTGGGCAATCACATGGGCATTGAGTAGAAAGCCCCCTGTCTGCCAGATTTGCCTTTTTTCCTCCAGTAAAGTTGACAGGAATTCTCTCCCTCTAATTGAATATCCAGTGGCCCTTTACTCTCTTTTTGGCCGCTTACTTAACAGAGCTCTTGAAATAATTGTTGGAAAAACGAGTCCCCTTTTAGATTATTTTAGAGGCAGACTTTTTTAAAGCTGAAGAATGCAGTACCAGCATTCATAGCATGTATTCATAATAAAAACGGAACTCTCTTTCCACTTTACAGTGACAAGGTCACGCAAAAATAAATACCTGGGTGATTTCTTATTTTTTCCTTTCCGTGAATCAGAAGCCCCAAACTCTAATGCCCACCACGACCAGGCAATAAATGAGTGCAGGGCTGGCTGCAAGGTGAGTGTAAACCACGGTGTAGGGAGGGAGGCTTAACATAGTGAAAAGTGTACATTGGTCCCAAGGGTACAACCTTCTCCAGCCTGTAAAATCTGTGCTGCCTAAACAACGCATTCTCCAGGCTGAATTCAGCCCACAGACTAGATATAGCAGGCCATTTCATATTTCAATGGAAATAAAAACAAAAATAAACAAATGGGACCTAATGAAACTCGATGTAATTAAATTAAAATTAATCAGAAGAGCTTAAGAAAGCCATAGTCTACCAACCAGAGTCTTGGTTAAAAGTCCAAGTCAGGTACAGGTTAATGTTAATAAATCTTCCTACTTTCCACTCCCCCTCCCCAAATAAAGCAAACACCAATGGATCATAAAATCACTAAGAGTTTGGCTGACAAAACCACATATTTGAACAATTATTCTATCATTTAGTTGTGACCTTTACAGTAACTCCAATTATATGTTGCTTCCTTGCACTAGTCATTTTGATTTAAAAAAAACAAACAAACAGAATTTTGCAAAGGATAAAGAAAATAATAATAACCTACATACATTGTACAGTTTGAACGTCTGGGCTGGTAAGAAACGTTTCCAGCTTCATCTTGTAGTGAATGTAATATTCATTTGCTTCACAAGGAATCAAATGGGAAACAATGTCTTTGTCAAAAGCTAAGCATTCTGCATTGACTTTAGCTGTTTACACGGATCTTAGCACCAGATACTAGCAAATGTAAACTCAGTGCCCAGGTCTAAAGATATATGTTTTCCAAATGAAGAAGCAGTGGGTTATAACAACCTCGTTTTCTGTAACAGGTCACAGTCCATTCATATATTATCTATTTTCATTATAATGATTGGTTATTATCATGATCTCTGAAGATGGTTATTATCTACATTGACAAGGAAACTGAGGCTCAAGGGAGGTCAAATGACTTGTGGTAGAGAAGGCTGTGAAACTCACTCTCAGCCACACAGGTTTTTATTTTCCTTAAATGATATTGATTTCTTAAGTTTGAAGGAAAAATACTGTGCTATAGTTCTTCAATGTTTGGGTTCCCTTTTTTTTTTCTGCAGTACGCAGGCCTCTCACTATTGTGGCCTCTCCCGTTGCGGAGCACAGGCTCCGGACGCGCAGGCTCAGCGGCCATGGCTCACGGGCCCAGCCGCTCCGCAGCATGTGGGATCTTCCCGGACCGGGGCATGAACCCGTGTCCCCTGCATCGGCAGGCGGACTCTCAACCACTGTGCCACCAGGGAAGCCCGGGTTCCCAATTTTTTATTAACGTTATTTATAAATAAAAAGTTGTGGTCGCTGTCACTGCAGCAAGCTCAGACCCGTATAGAAACACTTTGATCTCATCATCTCCTTGTACTCCTTTCTTAAATTTAAACATAACACAACCAGTGAGTCAAGAGAAATGCTGCTTTCTGTTTTCTCATGCCCCTTTGGCAGACTACAGTCAGTAGTTGTGAAGGAGAGGGTAGTAACTGTTGAGGAGAGAGGAAAATGGAGGCTGGTGGCTTCCTTCCCCCCCACTCCCTCCCCACATGGATCAGAGAGGGCTTTCTCAGGCATTCTCCTCCCCAGTGGCCCCTGGAATCCCTTTGTGTTTGGGTCTTGATTTGAGGGGTCATTTCTTCAGGTAGCCCATTAGGGAATGTGAAACCAGGGATGTCCTATAGGATGTTATCATAGTGCCAAGTGGCACTTGGCTGGTAGAATATGGTTATTATCATTTTGTATCTTGCCATGGGCTGATAAACCTCTCCGAGCCTTCTCGTGAAGAAAAAAAAAAAAAAAAAAAAAAATTCTAGCGTTGGCTAACTCTGTGAATTTGGGTAAATACCTGTTGAAGTTGGCCCAGCAGAGTCTGTGCAGATTGATGAGAAAGTGGCTGATTGTCAGAGAAGCTGTCAGCCCCTTCCCACCCCTTCCCAGCGGTTCAGGTACATAGTACAATAATAGGAGTAATAACTGCCAAAGGTTGTGAACTCCTTATGGCAAAATCCTTGTACTTCAGACGTTGGCCTGAAAAAAAACTGCAACCATGCTCATGGAGGTCCCTAAAGATTTAGATTCTAACATCTCCACTTTCTGGTCACTGTTTTCTTTGCCCTGTCATTGCTCATTTTTAAATAAAATCCTAATTGTCAGCCTTCATGCCCTCAAAATTGAGGCAGCCAACTGCTGATGGAGAGAGCCACACAATAGCAAAGACTAGTGCCACCCAAAAGCCATAATTTCTGACTAACTGGGACCTTAACAATGCTTCGTGATCTTCTTATTCTTCTAGTCAGTGCTCTCTCTTATGCCTTTTGGTGATTATTCAAACCATCTCCACTTTCTTTAACCCTTTCTCTTTACTCTTCATAATCTACTTAAGAAAGACAGTAGAAGTTTCCAAGCAAGAACTCCACCAGTGTGAGGACAGGTCAGTGGTCAAGTACTCAAGTACTTGTACCTTCTAGGGAAGGTAACATAGCCATCCTCTCCTTCTACACTTGTCAATCCCTTCCCCAGGGCCTTGAGTCTGGAGTCTGGGCTTGTGCTAGCTGTCGGATGTGAACTCTACCCTTGGCTGCCAAGCAGGAAATGCTGCCCTTCATCTCAGGAAAAAGAGAGTAGACTATCTGAATTCTCAACCCCTTCTTCCTTTTTTCTCCCCAAGAACTTTTCTCTACTAGTGATGTCTTCTCCTTACTACAGGCTGTTTTCCAAAACAACTGAAATATGCTCAGTTTTCTCTGTTATTAACAGAAAAAAAAAAAGCCCTTCTTTGGCAACATAAAGATGGCCACAAACCCTGTCCCTCTTTATTCACTGAGTCCCACTAGCCCTACTTCATTAGTTGCTTTAGGTTTCAATCCAATCTGCCCTTCTTCATTGTAACTATATCTCATCATCATTTCTACCTCAATTACTGCCTATAATCTTGCCTCTAAACTGGTCCTCCAGATTTGCCTCTCTCTAATACATTCTTTGCCTTCTAATGAAAATAATACTTTCAACTAAAAATAAGTTCGTATCACTCCCTTTTTTAGAAACCCATTAATGACACCCCATTGCCCACAGAATAAAGACCAAATGTCTCAGCATGCCAAACCAGTTTTTCATCCTATAACCTCTGCTTATTTTACTTACCCCATCCCTCACCAGTCCACCCTCACTTTGGCTTCAGCTGGACTCAGCCGTTTGCAGCTTCCTGAACACACCATGTTCTCTTTGCTTCAGGGCCTCTGTACTTGCAGTTCACTCTGCCTAAATGCCCCTTTGTTCTCCCAGCCTGTCTAGTCCCAGCTTCTCTTTCTGTTCTCTCTTTAAACCTCACTTCCTCTTGGAAGGCATCTCTGACTTCCTATGACTGAGTTAGCTACCCTACGTTCTCCCATAATACCCTATTGGTACCTTTATCTTCTCCAAAGAGATATTACACAACATTGCAATTGTCTGTCAACTCTCCCATGTCCCTATTACACTATGAACTCCTTGAGGGCATGGAAAGTGACTTGTGTATTATTATATCCCTAGTGTCCTGAACGGTGCCGAGCACCTAGCAAGTGCTCAAAATATTGGTTGATTTGAATTGAATTTCTTGTCTGGAGATCTGGGCCTAGTATATTATGTGCTGTATGTCTGCTTGGCCTCTGTGTCTGAGTCCCTTTCCTTATAACCAGCTTAGGAAGGTGGTCTCTAGGAGTGAGTCTATGCCTCAATCTTGTCAGTTTCTTTCTCTGAGTCTTGGACCTTAACCAACATTACCATTCTGGTAGCTAGGGCCATACTTCCTACCAACAAACTTTTGGTATTAACTACTGGCTTCGGCATATCCAAGGCAGTTTAGGATGGTGGAATTATGGGCTGTGCACAAAAACAAACTTGGATGTTAATCCCATTCTAGCATTAGCTAACTCTGTGAATTTGGGTAAATACCTTAGCTTCTCTGAGCCTCAATTTCCTCCCATGTAAAATAGGGTAAGAGCATTTATAAACTGTTGTGAAAGTAAAAGGAGTTTATTACATTCTCTGCCTAATTCAAAGGTTCAATAATTACTAATTTCCTTTATCTTTGACCTTCCTTCATCTGTATTCTTTTAGGTAATATATGCTGTCCTAAAGAGATACACCACACTTTTCCTTAAATTCCCAGATTTTGCATACCAAACTGGGTCTGACAAGTTTACACCCTGACTCAGTAAGTGGGTCTAGACTAGGTCCTGATCTGACCCTCAAAATTCTTGGTTCTACAATATTTAGTAAATACAGAATTGAGTTTAACTAAGGTATGTGTCTAATAAAACTTACTGTCAACATTCAAATCAAAGAGAGTGAAAATATTTTTGCTTGTTGGCATTCTCTACTATATCAGTCAGGAATGCATTCTTTCACAAACAGAAAATCTGACTATTATGACTTAAATAAATGAAGCCTTATTTTTCTTAAGCAAACAGAAGTTCAAAGTTAGATAGTGCTCGGCTGGGGTAGCTACTTCACATTGAGTTAACACTCCCTACAGGATTCCAAGTCATCTCTGTCCTGCTCTGCCATGCTCAGCATACTCTTCTTGTGCTGGTCAATTCACGATTGCAAGCAGCTGTCGTATTCAAGGTGCCACAAGCATGTACTGAGCAGAAAGAGGGGAAAGGAACAAATGGAGAGCTGAAGAGATCACAGAAACCTCTCACCAAAGAGACTTCCACTAATATCTCACTGGCCTCCTCTGACTTGAGCACCCATAATGTGAAGTGAAGGTGGCCAAGATGTACATTCATTGCTGGTGAGAATGCAAAATGGTACAGTCCCTTTGGAAGACAGTTTGTCAGGTTCTTAGGAAACTAAACATAGTCCTACCATATGATCTAGCAACTGTGCTCCTTGGTATTTACCCAAAAGAGTTGAAAACTTCTGTCTACACAAAACCCTGCACACAGTCGTTTACAGCAGCTTTATTCATAATTGTCAAAACTTGGAAGCAACGAAGATGTCCTTCGGTAGGTGAATGAATAAATGCATTGTGGTACCTCCAGACAATGAAATATTTTTCAGTGCTAAAAAGAAGTAAGCTTCTCTATTCCTGCCCTGCAAGTAGGTTCATCTGTACCATTTTTCTAG
Source organism: Phocoena sinus (assembly GCF_008692025.1). Classification (NCBI taxonomy): domain Eukaryota; kingdom Metazoa; phylum Chordata; class Mammalia; order Artiodactyla; family Phocoenidae; genus Phocoena; species Phocoena sinus. The sequence continues at coordinate 103,021,306 of NC_045765.1, read as the reverse complement.
CTTCCACATATGTGCATTAACATACAATATTTGGGGCTTCCTGGTGGCGCAGTGGTTGAGAGTCTGCCTGCCGATGCAGGGGACACGGGTTCGTGCCCCGGTCCAGGAAGATCCCACATGCCGTGGAGTGGCTGGGCCCGTGAGCCATGGCTGCTGAGCCTGCGCGTCCGGAGCCTGTGCTCAACATACGATATTTGTTTTTCTCTTTCTGACTTATTTTACTCTGTATGACAAACTCTAGGTCCATCCATGCAGACATAGAGAACAGACGTGTGGACACAGTGGGGGTGGGGATGAATTGGGAGATTGGGATTGATGTATGTGCACTGCCATGTGTAAAACAAATAGCTAGTGGGAACCTGCTGTATAGTGCAGGGAGCTCAGCTCTGTGCTCGGTGGTGACATAGATGGGTGGGATGGGGGGAAGGGGTGGGAAGGAGGTCCAAGAGGGAGGGGATATATGTATACATATAGCTGATTCACTGCATTGTACAGCAGAAACTAACCCAACACTGTAAAGCAACTATACCCCAATTTTATATATATATATATATATATATATATATATATATATATATATATATATAAAAGTAAAAAATAAAATAAAAAGAAGCTATCAAGGCTTGATAAGACATGGTAGTACTAAGTGAAAAGAAGCCCATCAAAACATGCTACCTACTGTATGATTCCAACTATATGACCTTCTGGAAAAGACAAAACTATTGAGACAGTAAAAAGATCAGTGGTTATCAAGGGAGAGGAGAGGGATCGGGATGAATAGGAGGAGCACAGAGAATCTTTAGGGCAGTGAAACTATTTTGCATGATACCATAATGAGGGATACATGTCATTATACATTTGTCCAAACCCATAGAATGTACAACACCAAGCTTGAATAGCAGTATAAACTATGGACTTCGTTTGATTACGATGTGTCACTGTAGTTTCATCAGTTATAACAAAGGTACCACTCTTGTGGGAAATGTTGATAATGGGGGAAGCTATGCATGTGTGGGAGTGGCAGTTTATGGGGACTCTCTGTACATTCCCCTCAACATTGCTATGAACCTAATACTGCTCTAAAAGAATAAAGTCTAAATTAAAAAAAAAAAAGACAACCCAATTGAAAATGCACAAAGGATGGGAATAGACATTGACCATTTCCAAAGAAGATTTGCAAATGGTTAATAAGCACCTAAAAAGATGCTCAACATCATTAATTACTGGGGAAATACAAATTAAAGTCACAATGAAATACCACTTCACACCCACTAGTATGGCTATGATTAAAAAGAGAGACAGTAACAAGTTCTGGTGAGGATGCAGAGAAATTGGAAGACTTGCACATTACTAGTAGGGATGAAAAATGAGGCAGACACTTTGGAAGACAATGAACAGTTCCTCAAAACATTAAATAGAGTTATCATATGACCCAGCAATTCCACTCTTAGCTATATACCCAAGAGAAATGAAAACATGTCTGCACAAAAACTTGTTCACAAGTGTTCATAGCAGCATTATTCATAATAACTAAAAAGTGGAAACAACCCAAATTTTCACCAACTGTTGAATGAACAAAATATGGTATAGCCATACAATGGAATATTATTCAGCAATAAAAAAAGAATGAAGTACTAATACTTGCTGCAACATGATTGAACCTTGAAAACATGTTACATCAAAGAAGCCAGATATAAAACGCCACAAATTTGTAGGATTCCATTTATATGAAATGTCCAGAATAGGCAAATTTATAAAGACATAAAGTAGGTTAGTTATTGTTTAGAACTGAAGGTGAGGGGATGGGGATTGACTGCTAATGGGTATGGGGTTTCTTTTAGGAGATCAAAAATGTTCTAAAATTAGATTATCATGATGATTGCACAACCTGTGACTACTACACTAAAAAACAATGAATTGTACGTGGGTGAATCATCTGTGAATTAAATTTCGATAAAGCTGTTTTTAAAAGAAAATTATGTAATAGCCAGCCTAATAAATGGGTGGACATTACAATTATATTACAGAATAATTAGGGAGTTTAAAAAAACAAAAATGATAGAGTCTAGACTCCTTGCCAAATATTTCTTAGTACATGCTTTGAGAGGAGTCTATATTTTTTGAGTTTCCCCACTCCCCATTGAAGGAAAATGGCCATGCAAGCTCTCCTATTCTTTTTCTATAACTGCCATAACAAATTACCATAAACTTTGTGGCTTAAACAAACATAAATGTATCCTCTTTCAGTTCTGTAGGTCAGAAGTCTGTCATAGTTCTCAGTAGGCTCAAATCAATTTTGTAGGCAGAGTTGCAGTTTCCTTTGTAGTCTCTAGGGTAAAGTCTGTTTCCTTGTCTTTTATAGCTTCTTAAGGTTGCCTAATTCCTTGGCTCATGGTCCCCTTTCTCCATCTTCAAAGCCAGCAATATAGCATCTTTCTGACCCTGCTTCCATCTTCAGATCTCTTTCTCTAACCATAGCCAAGAAAGATACTCTGCTCTTAAGGATTTATGTGATTAGATTGGTCCCATCCATATAATCCAGGCTAACATAACTATCTCTCTATGTCCTTTTGCCATTAATCACATCTTCAAAGTCCTTTTTGCCATATATCATAACATATTAACAACACATCCTTGAGGAGGACCATTATTCTGCCTACCATACTCAACTGCAGATCTGTGTTTTGGAAACTCTTGGACTAGATCCCCAAACTTTAGAATAACATCATAAATGTAATTGACTACCAGAAGACTTTGGATGCAGTATGAAAAGGGAGAGCTTCAAAGTGTTCTTTAGAGTCAAATATTTGTCTTTGAGTACCTCACTCAACAGAATTCATTAAACATTCTTTTAGAAGTTAATTGAAAACTCCACTCCAGGTTGTTGTAAAACACCATAAAAGGGGGAACCTTCAAGATGGCAGAGGAGTAAGACGTGGAGATCACTTTCCTCCCCACAACTACATCAGAAATACACCTACATGTGGAACAACTCCTACAGAACACCTATTGAACGTTGGCAGAAGACCACAGACTTCCCAAAAGGCAAGAAACTCCCCACATACCTGGGTAGGGTAAAAGGAAAAGAAAAAAACAGAGACAAAAATATAGGGACGGGACCTGCACCTCTGGGAGGGAGCTGTGAAGGAGGAAATGCTTCCACACACTAGGAAGCCCCTTCACTGTTGGAGACAGCGGGTGGGCAGGGGGGAAGCTTTGGAGCCATGGAGGAGAGCTCAGCAATAGAGGTGTAGAGGGCAAAGCAGAGAGATTCCCACACAGAGGATCAGTTCTGACCAGCACTCACCAGCCTGAGAGGCTTGTCTGCTCACCTGCCGGTGGTGGGGGTGGGGGTGGGGGCTGGGAGCTGAGGCTCTGGCTTTGGAGGTCAGATCCCAGGGAGAGGACTGGGGTTGGCTGCGTAAATACAGCCTGAAGGGGACTAGTGCACCACAGCTAGCTGGCAGGGAGTTCGGGAAAAAGTCTGGAACTGCCTAAGATACAAGAGACCATTGTTTCGGGGTGCGTGAGGAGAGGGAATTCAGAGCACTGCCTAAGTGAGCTCCAAAGACGGGTGCGAGCCACAGCTATCAGTGTGGACACCAGAGACGGGCATGAAATGCTAAGGCTGCTGCTGCAGCCACCAAGAAGCCTGTGTGCAAGCACAGGTCACTATCCATACCTCCCCTCCCGGGAGCCTGGGCAGCCCGCCATTGCCAGGGTCCCGTGACCCAAGGACAACTTCTCTGGGAGAACACACGGCATGCCTCAGGCTGTTGCAACGTCATGCTGGTCTCTGCCGCCGCAGGCTCACCTCGCATTCTGTACTCCTCCCTCCCGCCAGGCCTGAGTGAGCCAGAGCCCCCTAATCAGCTGCTCCTTTAACCCTGTCCTGTCTGGGTGGGGAACAATTGCCCTCAGGCGACCTACGTGCACAGGTGGGGACAAATCCAAAGGTGAACCCCAGGAGCTGTGCGAACAAAGAAGAGAAAGAGAAATCTCTCCCAGCAGCCTCAGGAGAAGTGGATTTAATCTCCACAATAAACTTCATGTACTCTACGTCTGTGGAATACCTAAATAGACAACAAATCATCCCAAAACTGAGGCGGTGGACTTTGGGAGCAACTCTAGATTTGGGGTTTGCTTTCTGCATTTAATTTGTTTCTGGTTTTATGTTTACCTTAGTTTAGTATTTAGAGCTTATTATCATTGGTAGCTTTGTTTATTGACTTGGTTGCTCTGCCTTTTTATATATATATATATATATTTTTTTTTTTCCGTTTTCTCTTTTTGTGAGTGTGTATGTGTATGCTCCTTCATGTGATTTTGTCTGTATAGCTTTGCTTTTACCATTTGTCCTAGGGGTCTGTCTGCTTGTTTTATTTTTATGCTTTTTTTTTTTTTTAGTATAGTTTTTAGTGCTTGTTATCATTGGTAGACTTCTTTTTTGGTTTGCCTGCTCTCTTCTTTCTTTCTTTTTTATATTACTTTTTATTTTTTTATTTTTAATTTATTAATATTTTTTATTTCAATAACTTTATTTTTTTTCTTTCTTTCTTTTTTTCTCCCTTTTCTTCTGAGCCATGTGGCTGACAGGGTCTTGGTGCTCCAGCTGGGTGTCAGGCCTGAGCCTCTTAGGTGGGAGAGCCGAGTTCAGGACATTGGTCCACCAGAGACCTCCTGGCCCCACATAATATCAAACAGCAAAAGCTCTCCCAGAGATCTCCATCTCAATGCTAAGACCCAGCTCCACTCAATGATCAGCAAGCTACAGTGCTGGACACCCTATGCCAAACAACTAGCAAGACAGGAACACAACCCTAACCATTAGCAGAGAGGCTGCCTAAAATCATAATAAGGTCACAGACATCCCAAAACATACCACTGGACATGGTCCTGCCCACCAGAAAAACAAGATCCAGCCTCATCCAACAGAACACAGGCACCAGTCCCCTCCACCAGGAAGCCTACACAACACTGAACCAACCTTACCCACTGGGAGCAGACACCAAAAACAATGGGAACTACGAACCTGCAGCCTGTGAAAAGCAGACCCCAAACACAGTAAGTTAAGCAAGATGAGAAGACAGAGAAATTACACAGCAGATGAAGGAGCAAGGTAAAAACCCACCAGATCAAACAAATGAAAAGGAAATAGGCAGTCTACCTGAAAAAGAATTCAGAGTAATGACAGTAAAGATGATCCAAAATCTTGGAAATAGAATGGAGAAAACAAGAAATGTTTAACAAGGAGCTAGAAGAATAAAGGGCAAACAAACAATGATGAACAACACAGTAAATGAAATTAAAAATTCCCTAGAAGGAACCAATAGCAGAATAACTGACGCAGAAGAGCAGATAAGTGACCCGGAAGACAAAATAGTGGAAATAACTACTGCAGAGCAGAATAAAGAGAAATGAATGAAAAGAATTGAGGACCGTCTCAGAGACCTCTGGGACAACATTAAACACACCAACATTTGAATTATATGGGTCCCAGAAGACGAAGAGAAAAAGAAAGCATCTGAGAAAATATTTGAAGGGATTATAGTTGAAAAGTTCCCTAATATGGGAAAGGAAATAGACAATAAGGTTGAGGAAGCACAGAGAGTCCCATACAGGATATATCCAAGAAGAAAAACACCAAGACACATATTAATCAAACTATCAAAAATTAAATACAAAGAAAAATATTAAAAGCAGCAAGGGAAAAGCAACGAATAACATACAAAGGAATCCCCATAAGGTTAACAGCTGATCTTTTAGCAGAAACTCTCCAAGCCGGAAGGGACTGGCAGGACATATTTTAAAGTGATGAAAGGGAAAAACCTACAACAAAGATTACTCTACCCAGCAAGGATCTCATTCAGATTCTATGGAGAAATTAAAACCTTTACAGACAAGCAAAAGTTAAGAGAATTCAGCACCACCAAACCAGCTTTACAACAAATGCTAAAGGAACTTCTCTAGGCAGGAAACACAAGAGAAGGAAAAGACCTACAAAAACAATTAAGAAAATTGTAATAGGAACATACATATCAATAACTACCTGAAATGTAAATGGATTAAATGCTCCAACCAAAAGACATAGACTGGCTGAATGGATACAAAAGAAGACCCGTATATATGCTGTCTACAAGAGACCCACTTCAGACCTAGGGACACATACAGACTGAAAGTGAGTAGATGGAAAAAGATATTCCACGCAAATGGAAATCAAAAGAAAGCTGGAGTAGCAATTCTCATATCAGACAAAATAGACTTTAAAACAAAGACTATTACAAGAGACAAAGAAGGACACTACATAATGATCAAGGGATCAATCCAAGAAGATATAACAATTGTAAATATTTATGCACCCAACATAGGAGCACCTCAATACATAAGGCAAATGCTAACAGCCATAAAAGGGGAAATTGAGGGCTTCCCTGGTGGCACATTGGTTGAGAGTCCGCCTGCTGATGCAGGGGACACGGGTTTGTGCCCCGGTCTGGGAAGATCCCACATGCCGCAGAATGGCTGGGACTGTGAGCCACGGCTGCTGAGCCTGCGCGTCCGGAGCCTGTGCTCTGCAACGGGAGAGGCCACAACAGGGCGAGACCCGCATACCGCAAAAAAAAAAAAAAAAAAGGGAAATCAACAGTAACACAATCATAGTAGGGGACTTTAACAACCCACTTTCACCAATGGACAGATCATCCAGAAGGAAAACAAATAAGGAAACACAAGCTTTAAATGACACATTAAACAAGATGGGCTTAATTGATATTTATAGGACATTCCATCCAAAAACAACAGAATAGAGTTTCTTCTCAAGTGCTCATGGAACGTTCTCAAGGATAGATCATATCTTGGGTCACAAATCAAGCCTTGGTAAATTTAAGAAAATTGAAATCGTATCAATTATCTTTTCCGACCACAGCGCTATGAGACTAGATACCAATTACAGGAAAAAATCTGTAATAAATAAAAACAGATGAAGGGTAAACAATATGCTACTTAATAACCAAGAGGTCACTGAAGACATCAAAGAGGAGATAAAAAAATACCTAGAAACAAATGGCAATGAAAACACCATGACCCAAAACCTACAGGTTGCAACAAAAACAGTTCTAAGAGGGAAGTTTATAGCAATATAATCCTCCCTCAAGAAACAAGAAAAATCTCAAATAAACAACTTAACTGACACATAAAGCAATTAGAGAAAGAAGAAGAAAAATGACCAAAAAAACTCCAAAGTTAGCAGCAGGAGAGAAATCACACAGATCAGATCAGAAATAAATGAAAAAGAAATGAAGGAAACAATAACAAAGGTCAATAAAATTCAAGCTGGTTCTTTGAGAAGATAAACAAAATTGATAAACCATTAGCCAGACTCATCAAGAAAAAAAGGGAGAAGACTCAAATCAACAGAATTAGAAATGAAAAAGGAGAAGTAACAACTGACACTGCAGAAATAAAAAAAATCATGAGAGATTACTCCCAGCAATTTTATGCCAATAAAATTGACACCCTGAAAGAAATGGACAAATTCTTAGAAAAGCACAATCTTCTGAGACTGAACCAGGAAGAAACAGAAAATATAAACAGACCAATCACAAGCACTGAAATTGACACTGTGATTAAAAATCTTCCAACAAACAAAAGCCCAGCACCAGATGGCTACACAGGTGAATTCTATCAAACCTTTAGAGAAGACCTAACACCTATCCTTCTCAAACTCTTCCAAAATATAGCAGAGGGAGGAAACCTCCCAAACTCATTCTAGGAGGCCACCATCACCCTGGTACCAAAACCAGACAAAAATGTCACAAAAAAAGAAAACTACAGGCCAATATCACTGATGAACATAGATGCAAAAATCCTCAACAAAATACTAGAAAACAGAATCCAACAGCACATTAAAAGGATCATACACCATGATCAAGTGGGCTTTATTCCAGGAATGCAAGGATTCTTTAATATACCCAAATCAATCAATGTGAGACACCATATTAACAAACTGAAGGTGAAAAACCATATGATCATCTCAATAGATGCAGAGAAAGCTTTTGACAAAATTCAACACCATTTATGATAAAAACCCTCCAGAAAGTAGGTACAGAGGGAACTTACCTCAACATAATAAAGCCCATATATGACAAAACCACAGCCAACGTCATTCTCAATGGTGAAAAACTGAAACCACTTCCACTAAGATCAGGAACAAGACAAGGCTGCCTATCTCACCACTATTATTCAACATAGTTTTGGAAGTTTCTGCCACAACAGTCAGAGAAGAAAAAGAAATAAAAGGAATACAAATCAGAAAAGAAGAAGTAAAGCTGTCACTGATTGCAGATGACATGATACTGTACATAGAGAATCCGAAAGATGCTACCAGAAAACTACTAGAGCTAACCAATGAATTTGGTAAAGTAGCAGGATACAAAATTAATGCACAGAAATGTCTTGCATTCCTATACACTAGTGATGAAAAATCTGAAAGAGAAATTAATGAAACATTCCCATTTATCACTGCAACAAAAAGAATAAAATACCTAGGAATAAACCTACCTAAGGAGACAAAAGACCTATATGCAGAAAAGTATAAGACACTGATGAAAGAAATTAAAGATGATACAAATAGATGGAGAGATATACCATGTTCTTGGATTGGAAGAATCAACATTGTGAGAATGACTCTACTACCCAAAGCAATCTACAGATTCAGTGCAATCCCTATCAAAATACCAATGTCATTTTTCATAGAAGTAGAACAAAAAATTTCACAACTTGTGTGGAAACACAAAAGACCCTGAATCACCAAAGCAATCTTGAGAAAGAAAAACAGAGCTAGAGGAATCAGGCTCCCTGACTTCAGACTAGACTATAAAGCTACAGTAATCAAGACAGTATGGTACTGGCACAAAAACAGAAATATAGATCATGGAACAGGAGAGAAAGCCCAGAGATAAACCCACACACATATCTTTGATAAAGGAGGCAAGAATATACAATGAAGAAAAGACAGCCTCTTCAATAAGTGGTGCTGGGAAAACTGGATGGCTGCATGTAAAAGAATGAAATTAGAACACGCTCTAACACCATATACCAAAATAAACTCAAAATGGATTAAAGACCCAAATGTGAGGCCAGACACTATAAAACTCTTAGAGGAAAACCTAGGCAGAACAATCTATAACATAAATCACAGCAAGATCTTTTGACCCACCTCCTAGAGAAATGGAAATAAAAACAACAATAAACAAATGGGACCTAATGAAACTTAAAAGCTTTTGCACAGCAAAGGAAACCATAAACAAGACAACCCTCAGAATGGGAGAAAATATTTGCAAATGAAGCAACTGACAAAGGATTAATCTCTAAAATATACAAGCAGCTCATGCAGCTCAATATCAAACCAACAATCCAATCCAAAAATGGGCAGAAGACCGAAATAGACATTTCTCCAAAGAAGATATACAGATTGCCAACAAACACACGAAAGGATGCTCAACATCACTAAACATTAGAGAAATGCAAATCAAAACTACAATGAGGTATCCCCTCACACCGGTCAGAATGGCCATCATCAAAAATTCTACAGGACCTCCCTGGTGGTGCAGTGGTTGAGAGTCCACCTGCCGATGCAGGGGACACGGGTTCGTGCCCCGTTCCAGGAGGATCCCACATGCCGCGGAGGCTAGGCCCGTGAGCCATGGCTGCTGAGCCTGTGCGTCCAGAGCCTGTGCTCTGCAATGGGAGAGGCCACAACAGTGAGAGGCCCACGTACCGCAAAAAAAAAAAAAAAAAAAAAAAAGTCTACAAACAAGAAATGCTGGAGAGGGTGTGGAGAAAAGGGAACCCTCTTGCACTGTTGGTGGGGGTGTATACTGATACAGCCACTATGGAGAACAGTATGGAGGTTCCTTAAAAAACTAAAAATAGAACTACCATATGACCCAGCAATCCCACCACTGGGCATATACCCTGAGAAAACCATAATTCAAAGAGTCATGTACCACAATGTTCACTGTAGCTCTATTTACAACAGCCAGGACATGGACCTAAGTGTCCATCAACAGATGTATGGATAAAGTTGTGGCACATATATACAATGGAATATTACTTAGCCATAAAAAGAAACAAAATTGAGTTATTTGTAGTGAGGTGGATGGACCTAGAGACTATCATACAGAGTGAAGCAAGTCAGAAAGATAAAAGCAAATACCATATGTTAACACATATATATGGAATCTGAAAAAATAAATGGTTCTGAAGAACCTAGGAGGACAGGAATAAAGATGCAGACATAGAGAATGGACTTGAGGACACGGGGAGGGGGAAGGGTAAGCTGGGATGAAGTGAGAGAGTGTAGCTAGTGGGAAGCAGCTACATAGCACAGGGGGATCAACTCGGTGCTTTGTGACCACCTAGAGGGGTGGGATAGGGAGGGTGTGAGGGAGGGAGACGCAAGAGGGAAGAGATATGGAAACATGTATAACTGATTCACTTTGTTATAAAGCAGAAACTAACACACCATTGTAAAGCAATTATACTCCAATAAAGGTGTTAAAAAAACATAAAATAGTTTTATTCATTTAATGGGCCTCTGAATTTGTAGAAATGCTTAGGACACAATATAGTCTGAAACAACTTTCTGAGTCTAGTTGTGATGTAATACAGTGATATAAAATTTCCTCTTATTTAAACATGGGAATATGGCTCCTGTGACCATACTCCAGCTGACAGTGATTAGTCATCCCTATATCCATGCCTTTTATGTGTCCTTTGAGTCCTCCTGTGAATGAGGCATGTATCAGATAAAACTTTTTTGGTTCCTAAACCATATCCTTTATTTTTTAGTTGTAGATATTGGATATGAGAAGTGGCCAAGGACACCAGAAATGTCATGAGGGGAGAGAGCCCCATGGAGTAGGAATCATGGAATTACTCTCCATTATTCTTGGAAATTATTCTTTTCAACCCACTTTAGTCATTTCTTGATCAACATGTTCACACATTATGTAATAGAAGGAGATGATATAACTTTATGAAAGAAAAGTTCAAAATTCATAAGACAAGTCCTTTTAAAAAGATCAGGTGTATAATGTTTAATAGACAAATATGGCCATTCTCTTTCCTTCAGCAACTTTCTTCCTGTATAGACAAGACCTGAAAACTACCGTTTTGCTCCCCTTTATTCCACTATTATAATTTTCATTGTTCATTGGAATTCAATGCTGTCACTGGTAAACAAACACTGATGTCCTAAAAAGTTCACAAACACTGTAAATTGCTATGTGATTGGTTGAGAGTCGTAATGTTCTACATTATTTTGTTCTATCACCCATTAAAATGAAGTAAGACAAAGTTGTCCTCTGTCATAGTCAGCCCACTCGGTAAGTAAAAGCAAGGAAACGTCAATGTGCACGGCGTGTTCAATGGATATGAACACACAACTAAAGCCTATTTTTCATATAAAGGGTAGAGGCAATAATGTCCTAAAAGGAGATTTGGCTATATTATAAAGAGCTTTGATTTCCAGGGTTAGGAATATAGAGTTTATTTTGTAAATCAGTGGTTTATTACTGTGACTTACTGAGATCATAAGAAACATGGATACTGGCAGAGCTGATAATTAGCTGGTATTTAGAGCCACTCTGTCTTTTTGTAGCCAGTGTCCATGCTGATTGGTCAGCAAAGCAGTTCTGATTTGGTTGGTGTTCTGTCATGTCACTGGTCAGATTCTTTATCACCCCTAAAACCTCGGGCTCTCTCCACAGAGTCTGTTTCCTTTGGTCTGGGTGAGGCTGGGCACTGGATGCTCTAAAAACTCCCAGGTGATTCTAATATGAAGTTTGGACTGGGAATCACTGTTGTAAATGACTGAAAGCCATTGAAGATTTTCCAATACGACAGTGACATGATGAATACATGATTTTAAAAGCAACAATTAATCAGGAATGTACTGAGGGAGGGTGCAGATAGTGAGACAGGGAAGTTATTTGTTCATTAATTTGACAAGTAGTTATTTTGTGTAGTTCTGGGCACTGAGATACAATGTCCAGCCAGGGCTGGGGGACTTCTGAGCAGATCATTCTGAAAGGACAATCTAAACCCTCTCCCAGTGATTTCCATGCTAGTTAGCTTTCTGGTTCTTGACTACTTCCATTTCTGACCTTATAAAAAATTTTAAGTGGGCAGAAGACCATGAGGAGAGAGTCAGAGAGGGGAAGGAACATAACCTCACTGTAATATAGTGGGACACCCTTTACTTACTTAAGCATTTATACAGAGCTATTCTCACTAGGTACTAGGCATGGTTTTAAGAACGCTTACATATTAACTCATTCAATCTTCATAACAACCACACAATATAGACATGATTTTAGTCTCCATTTTAGAGAAGAGAAAATGGAGGTAAAACAGAGGTTAAGGAACCTACATGAGGTGGCACAGCTTGGTAAGTGATGGAGCTGGAATTTGAGCCCAGGTAGCCTGGCTTCAGAACCCTGATTCCCATGCAGAATTGAACACGTAGGGTAGGATAATGTTAGAGGGGCATTGAAACACACATGTAGGAGTTGGTATTTCACCCTAAGAGCAGAGGTAAATCCTTGAATGTTTTGACGTTTGTCTAACATGTTAAAATTAACCTGGCACTGGTGTGTAGAACTGACTAGAGGGGAAACTGTTGCCTATTATTTTTCTCTCTTTTTCCTAACGTGCAGTTTTCAATGTGTTATGTAGCTGGCAGATGTGAATATGACCCATAATTCTGGTTTAGCTGATGTACTCTGGCTTGTGAATGGCACTTGTCTCCTTGATCCAATATTTTAAGTTAAACCATGGAAACATAACACAAGTGCAAGGTAGTGATTAGTTGTGTTTACTTTCTCTGTATGGCTTAAAGGACCCACATTAAAGCTCTGTGGAGGGGGACCTTGCTGCTTGCCGCTTGTGGAGGGCTGTCAGCCTGCCCTCTTCTCGGCATACACAGTGTTATTTTTGCCCAGCTGCCATTGCCTTTTCAAGCTGAGCATGCATGCCACACTTCCATGGGGCAATATGGGCAACCCATGAGGAAAGGTCTTGGTGCATCCAATTAAAAATTGTTCAATAAACATAAATTTCAAGCACTCTAAGACTAAAATCAGATCCCTGGTGGGTTGTTGATAGACTTGTTATTAAAGGTTTGCCAAGCTTTAATAAGACTGATAACAAGAAACTGCAAATGTCTTCAAACTATTCTGTAAACATTTGGATAGGGCTGAAATAAAGAATACGGAGTACATGCATTTTACTGATCTGTTCTTTTTAGCTGGTTTTCATGTTACAAAATCAGCAACATATGTAGGCAGATCCAATTGACCTTCAAGCCAGAGTCTGAATATCTTAGGTGTATGTTACCCCATCTCTGACTTTGATCTGCTGTAAGAAAGAGAAATATAATTATTAGCGCATTGTTCTGTGTAGCTGACAGAGCATCTGGTATTTTAGAAATGTTTTGAGATGCCTAAATTGATTTGAAAGTCGGCTGTAAGGGAGCTTGGAAAAGATGCAACATCTTTATAGCATTAGTAATTAAGAGAAAGCAGAAGCACGTTTGATCAGCACAAAGTTATAGCTGGGAATAAAATACCTAAGAATGATTAAAGAAAGAATTAATTTAAAAAATGAAAGCACATAAGCCTCCTTATGAATGATTAGTCAACTATTCCTGATATGGACAATTTAATTACATTTCCTTATTGCAACATCACCATCCACCTGACTATGGCGACTAAATTTCCATCATGGACTGTTATGTCTGAGTTTCCATTATAAACAGTAATTTTTGAGGTTTAAAATCTCAGTCATTTCAAATTGCTTCAGATTTTAACTTGACATATGGGCTGTTAGTCCAGCTGCCATTATGTGAAAAATAAAAAAGTATTTGAAGTCTTTCAAGACAGTTCCAAATAAAAAATAAAAGTATACAATTTTCATGCTTGTTTCCTCAATCTCTAGTCTAAAAGAAATGTGCAGAAGAGTTAGTCTAAAAATGTTTCAATACTGGTTTTGATCCAAATGAATGAAAAATATCTCTATTCATTTGAATGGGGATTACTGTCATAACAAATATTTGAAAGGGGAGAAGAAGTGCCATATTCTTTCAAAAAAGAAGACAAAAATACCTGGAAAATGTTTAGTTAGAAATGCTGGTTTTGGTCAACTCCCCAGCATCAGAATAGTTCCTAGTATATTTCTAATATAACTAATCATTTCCTTAGGCAATTTTGCATTCATATTTAGAAATTTTAGAAGTAAATTTCAAAAATTTTCCACTAAATTTGAAATGTTAGAATCTCATATATGTGTCATTCTATATGTAATCTTCTTTTTCACTGATAATGAACTTATTGACAAATTGAGGTACATTTCTGATTTGATTATTCTTAAGGACCATTTATTTTCTGTTATGAAAACAACGCCAAGTGCCAAATCACAGTGCTTTTGACCTTGCTTTGTAAAGCATTTCCGTATCTGTGGCTGAGAACTTGGTCAACTGCCGGTCGTGTACCTGCGTGTTACCCACATTATGACAGATACGAGGTCAACACTTAATTCTTCTATGGCCATTGTCTGCTTTCCTTTCCCCAGTGTGATTGATGTGTTTTTAGGAAATACAAAGTAATACTGAAACTGATTATTTTCTTTCAAGAAAAACTTCAATATGTAATCTTGCAAGTATTTTTAAAACTGGAAAATCTCTGATGTTGACCTAGGTACTCTACATTTTATACTGTGACTGTACATATCACTTAAAATATACCACTTTACCCATGGGGATATTACTAGTGTCATGAAGGCAGACAGTATCCAGTAGCAACACTTGAACTGTAAAACTTAAAAGTCCAAAGTGTACCTTCTGCGAACTCCTAAGGGAGAAAAGTAAGCTGATCTCAAAGCTGGTGTTGCGTTCTATAAATAGCAAAAGAATTGATGCACAGTCATCAACAAAATTCGCAAGCTCACTCAGTCTTTGGAGGGAAAGATTCCTCATCCAATTATCTACGTATCCACCTCCACCTGCCACCTACATGCTCATACCTACACACGTAAGCGTAGTGACAGAGAATCAGATAAAAATATTGTGAGGAAGCCCATATAGAATCAGTGATGCTCTGCAACCCTATCTTTGTGGGGAAGAAGTTTGGAGAAGGTGAAAAGAGGTGGGAGTTGTGGCCTCCACTCCCTAAAAGTCACAATTTAAAAACTCAGAATATCTAGCTCTTAGTAATGTATAAGGCTGGTATATATTACAGATGCTATTTGACCCCCTAGTTCCTATTTAACAGTACAAATACCCATGCTTTTCATAGACCATGACTATCCCCTGTGTCCAACCACATTTATTGAATACTTACTAGTTTTAAAAGACCAGATATATACAGATGTATAAAATAAGGTTTTACTCTTAAGTCACTGGTGATCCAAAAATTGGTCAAGGTGAAATGTGAGGGAGAGGTTTACCAAGGGATAAAATTCCCCTAACGCTTGGGGGTGAAGTTTCTTTAACCTGATTCTGTATCATTCATGGGTTCTCCTGTGGGGAGAAAAAATCAACAGCAAATATGAAGAGCAACTTTTTGAAATGTGGTGTCGTTTTTATCATGATTAAACATGTGATCATCCTTGAGTAATTTGACACAGAGGTGGAAATTTGGTTTGCTGACATTTGTCTAAGAGAATTACCTAAATGGAGAAGGAGAAGACAGAGAGAAAAAGAAAAATCTAATGGAAAAAAATAGACTCTATTTTCCACCCAAATATAAATCATTTATCTGCCATAAACTATTTTCAGGAAAAGCTCTCAATTAGCAGAGATAGTCAGAAACAAGATTTCCATATTTTATTCCAAAGTACGAACTTTAGCTTACAACTTTAATATCCCAAGAAAGTCTATCCAACCTAACTTTTTAAATATTATAAAGCCTTCTATAATAAAAGCATTTATTATGGTCAGATCCTCAAAGCTAAAATTAAGTGACTATCTAGTGAATTTGAAGATGTTTGAGGAGTCTATTTGGCTGTCTACATAAATACAATTCAACATAAATTGAAGACCATTAGACCCACAAAAGTCCCCCCAACCAAAAAAAAAAAAAAAAAAGCTAGGATCATTCTTACTTGACAATTATTTGCCAGGTTTATACAGATGACTTCTTCAAGTTCTTTTTGATACCAATTTTTCATAAATATGGTGATCGCCTCTCTAACTCTAGTATTAGCATGAATTGTTCCCTTTGCACACATCACAATTTCAATATGTAAATTCAACCGCTTATTAAAAGAAAAAGCAACCAAATTTCAGAAAACCATTTTAAAATAAATGATTGACCCCACACTACATTAATATTTAGTCTATTTTGTATTGCTTGAAAGAAGGTAATATGCTATTTTTCATTTTCCTTCCCTTTTAATGAGTTTTTATGCTCTTAACTTCACCAAGTTCTTTTCCCACAGAAGGAACCTAAATGGTGAGTGTAGTACTGAGAATTGTGAAATGCAGTTGCCAAAGTGATTCGTAAACAAAAGGAAGGAAAAGAAAAGAAGCGTTTTAGCCCCCATACCTGTTCCATGCCACACCAGCGTGCTCACACGTCAACACATCACATTTAACCCACACCTTTAAGGCGAGCTGTGACTCCCCTCAGGAGTCTCAGATGAGGAAGCGGAGACTCAGAAAAGTCAAAATCTGCCCAAGGTTACACAGCTAAAAAACCAGGATCCAAATCCTGCATAAACCTTGGTTCAAAGCCACAATAGCACAACCTGAAGTAAGATGATTCTGAATTTGAGAGCCTGGGAATTAAAGTGCTAATGATCATTATAAAGAGAGGCAATTTTGTTTTAACAAGGATATTTGGCTGAAGGCAGCAAACAACAAAGAGGCTGCTCGAAATTCCTTGCAGATATGTTCTAGAGAACGAAACAGAGCCTGGACCTATCTTGCCATTCACATTCTTCCCATCTCTTCCATCCATCAGCCACAAATTTAGGGTTGGTTTTAAAAACTGCCTCGCTTGAAAATAGATGGATCTGACTGCTCCTTGGAACTGTTCCTTGTACTAACAGGGTTCTACTATTATTTGATGAACAAGATTTATTAGAGTTTTGTGGGACTTGCTTCCATGGGGACAATCTCTAAAAGTCTTCAATTCCAAAAATGAACTTCTCTTAAAAAGTGTGACTCCCTTGCCCATGTTTTCCCCACCCCTAATTCAAAGGTTTCATTGGTTCAGTCCTCATTTTGCAGCCTAGGTGTACCTGAATCCTAAACTCCCACCAATTCTTTCTATGGGTGCTAGCACCATGAGGAGGAACTTCCACCAAACTGTGGAGAAAATTCTGTGGAAATAAAGAACTAGAGAAAGGAGCTGGCCAGTTCTTTATCATCCAGTATTGCAGCAAGATTGACGATAACAGACTGTAAGTGGCAGGTGTATCACTGGGATCAAGGTTAGAGTTCCCTGGGTGGCTTGAAGTCGCTGAAACGTCAACATTTCACAAGAGAGGAGGAGTTTAAGTATTGTTCAGATGTATTTTGCAAAATTCCCCTTTCTATAGAGCAATTATGGTATATATATTTAAATGACAAGGCATTTAATCTAGTAACAAATTAGTAGCCTTATAAAATTGCACGGTCGCTTTGTAGGGGAAGAAATTGCTAAGTTGCAAACAATATTATCACGTATCTGTTGGGTTTATGTGAGTTTCTCTCAAACTAGAAAAGATCCCAATTACTAGATTAATTCCATTCTTTCTCCTCAGTGCTTGTTGTACTGCCCACTGACGAGTGTCCTAGCTGCCATCTTAGATAAAATGCTCCTGATCAATGCCCAAATATGTCTAAAATTGCAGACGACAGTTGTGAGCTTTTTTGCTGCTGATCTGTCTGCCTTCCATGTGACCCTAAATTAGGCATCAGAAGGTATAATGTCTAATACAGATTCCGGGCACAATATACCTTCTCACAATTAGTTGAAAGTGCTGTTTTGTAATTAAAGGGTGAAGTGGGGCATGATGAACATATGGAAAAGGAGACCCTTAATAAGTGATGTAGCCTTCAAAAGAAATTGCTAATTAGTATGCATTTGATGTGCACTATACCAATTTTAAGACTTTGCCTTGAATAAATTGCTATGTTGGGTGTTCGAAGGAGTGGTGAGATTAGCATTTACAAAGGGGGCAATTTTCTGTCTTCTTGACTCTGTTAAATGGAGGAAATAACTTCCAAGACTGGAGCAGTAGTTAGCCCATCAATCATTCTCACAGCTGGAAACTGGGGATCCCAAATGCGGAGATCAGTTAATCCGTCAGCTAATAAGTTCATAGTGGCACCATATGGCGCAGGGCCACTCCATACTGGGACAAGGACAGAACTGTTTACACAGGCATGCTGCTTTCTCAGGTAGCTCCCTGCTGACAGAACCCTTTGTTCTGAAGGATCGATTTACTTTGCACAATAAATTGACTGAATTGATCAGTTCAGAGCATATAATTGTTGGCTAATCCTGTGGAATCATGTCCCATCCGTGTGAGAGGGACAAAGGGGTGCTGCCCATAGTCTGGTCTGGGGCACCATCCGGGGGCTATTCTCATGGGACAAGCTGGACACTGATTAAAGGATTGGTGGATGGTAGATACGTAGTAAGCACTGACTTCAAACACCAGAGGGAAGAGAAACCCTGCAATGTTCAGAAGGGCTTTTCTGAGTGTCTTTACTCAACTGGTATCATGACTTTACTTGGAATAAAAACAGACAGTCCAAGCAATTTCGGTGCAGACACTTAAACACTCACCTGCCAGGATGAGAAGGACCACTCCATCTCCAAATCTAAGAAGTAACTGAACTCACGCTCATTTCTAAATTTACCTCCTATTTTTAAATTAAAAAGGAAGGGGACTAAGAAAGAAAAGGAAGTTCAAGGGATATGGCCAGAAACTGCAAGTTAAGTGAGAAACGCATTTCTGAGACACTGTGCAGAAGTGGCTGAAGCATCCGCTGTTACGCCTGGGTATGGGAAAGTGCATCAGGGCTTTTCAGAAGCATCTTCCCATCCCGGTACAATGGTGTGAACTCTGTTGCTTTGTCGCTCTCGAAGTGTTTGATCTGACTTTGTTTTTCCCTTCTCACATAAAAAATTAAATAAATAAAATGAAAAATTTCCACCAATAGAGATAAATGTTGGACATAGTTCCCTCCAACTAAAGGTTTTCCTCAATAGCTAGTGTTAATAGAATCATTTCACATCAATGGTCTGAAAAGAGAATTGCATTCAATAGGAACTGAAGACATTTGGAGTTGCTGAGAGGACATTTGCTTATTAAATGCATGAACATTAATGAACTTTATACCACCACACCAAGAGTTTCCACCAATTAGGGAGCCATTGATTTCTTTAGTATTTTATTGAGAATGTCTGTGATTAGTGTAATAAGGAGAAATTGCCATAAATTTTTGGTTTGATGATACGTGGAACCTCAGGGGTTATAGGCTTTTCTCTTCTTTAAAGCAATATAGAGACAGGAACATACAATTTCATGGAAGTTGATGTATTTTACCATAAAATACATGTATCACCAGTGTAACTTCCCAAGTTCCTATGCATCTTCAATTTTTTCCCCTCATGGAGTTTTTCATTTGTCTATTACCACATCCACAGTACCCAGGATTCCACAGCATTAAAAAAAAGCAAAACTAATAAGCATTTGTATATTTTATTTTAGGAACTGCCATAATGAGAATAAGATAAAATATAAATAATACCGTAAAAGCACTTTTAAGTGAAACTTGTGAAATGAAATAAAAAGCAGAAAATTTAAATTGTATAAAGAAAACACCATAAGCAGGAGTCTAATGTGAAAGAGGGCACTTTGCCAAAAGAACTCTTTTTAGAGAGCAAAAGGCCCTGTGTGATTTTTTTTGGTAAAATTTTCTTTTTCAGATGTTGTTATCAAATTGGATTCTCCCACTCCATAGATTGCATATGAAGCAAGCTTGAACTCTTTCTGAGTCACTGATGTGCCAATTTTCCATTTATTTATAAAAGTTGCCCAAGTTTTATTTATAAAAGTTGCCCAAGTGCACACTCTGAAGTTGATTTGAATTCCCAGGCCATGAATTACCAGGATCAAATCCATCCCCTTTGCCCTGTCCTGAATCTCACCAAATCTCCACACCACCCCCATCTCAGCATTTATCACACTGCAGAAGTAATACCAAAGCACTTGCATTTTAAGCTGAAAGATAGGACTTGCAGAAAACCATAATTCAAAAAGAGTCATGTACCAAAATGTTCATTGCAGCTCTATTTACAATAGCCAGGACATGGAAGCAACCTAAGTGTCCATCATCGGATGAATGGATAAAGAAGATGTGGCACATATATACAATGGAATATTACTCAGCCATAAAAAGAAATGAAATTGAGCTATTTGTAATGAGGTGGATGGACCTAGAGTCTGTCATACAGAGTGAAGTAAGTCAGAAAGAGAAAGATAAATACCATATGCTAACACATATATATGGAATTTAAGAAAACAAAATGTCATGAAGAACCTAGGAGTAAGACAGGAATAAAGACACAGACCTACTAGAGAATGGACTTGAGGATATGGGGAGGGGGAAGGGTAAGCTGTGACAAAGCAAGAGAGAGGCATGGACATATATACACTACCAAACGTAAGGTAGATAGCTAGTGGGAAGCAGCCGCATAGCACAGGGAGATCAGCTCGGTGCTTTGTGACCGCCTGGAGGGGTGGGATAGGGAGGGTGGGAGGGAGGGAGATGCAAGAGGGAAGAGATATGGGGACATATGTATATGTATAACTGATTCACTTTGGTACAAAGCAGAAACTAACACACCATTGTAAAGCAATTATACTCCAATAAAGATGTTAAAAAAAAAAGATAGGACTCACAGTCATTGAAATATATGTCTTATTTTACCCATTCATGGCATACTGTATAATTGGAGTTAAGTAAAACTTCATAAATTTAATAACTTTTAATCTTTAATGATTTTTTAAGTATAAGGAGTAGGTGTAAAGAGGTTATAAAAGTTACATTATGCCAAAATGTTGCCCAAGAGTTTCCACCCATTTCCTTACTTTATGCGTACTCACACCCTTCCTTGGCTCTCCAGACACTCTATAGTAGTTACACTGGAAATTGCTGAAATTTTTCATAAATCAGAAAGTGGAGAATGCTCTTCACAGTTACTGGAAATATGTCCTTTTTTTTTTTTTTTTTTTTTTTTGCGGTACGCGGGCCTCTCACTGTTGTGGCCTCTCCCGTTGCGGAGCACAGGCTCCGGACACACAGGCTCAGCGGCCATGGCTCACAGGCCCAACCGCTCCGCGGATGTGGGATCTTCCCGGACCGGGGCACGAACCTGCGTCCCCTGCATTGGCAGGCGGACTCACAACCACTGCGCCACCAGGGAAGCCCTATGTCCTAATTTTTAAGAGCAATTTTGAATTCATTATCTCAAAATCTTTACATAAAATCTTCAACATGTTTAACCTATTTATTTTTTAAATTAGCAAAAAAAGATAAGGAACCAAGGGAAAATATATGCTTTCTTCTCCCTTTTGTTACTGCTGACCTTCTCCTCCCTGGGCCTTTTTCAGTGAAGACAAAGGAAACTCTTCTCCCATCTCATTATAGAATGTCCCCTTACAGGCTCTATCTCTTAAATGCATCATTAGATGTGTTTTCTTTCTTCCGTAGTTTCAGACTAAAGAAATGCCTATTCAAGGGCTTTAGAAATTTGCTGTTTTTCAGAACTAGCTTTGGGTGCATGGGTTGGTCAGCAGAGTTCTTCAGAGACTGAGACAAGGCAAAGGTCAAGACCTTGATGATTTCTCTTTAAGTTGCAGCTATTTCTCTATCTACCCATCTAAGTTTTAACCTCAGATCCGTAATATTTCCCTTCCTTATTCTATCTCCTTAGCAATGATCCCTATTTATTATATTATGTATTTTGCTTATTTATCTTGTTTATTGTTTCCTCCCCCAAATGTAAGTGACACGAGGGTAGAATTTTTGTTTGTTTGTTCACTTCTGTGTCTCAGTATCTTGAATAGCACCTAGCACATAGTAGCCCCTCAAAAAATATTCCTATATGAATGAATGAATGAAATTAGCCTACAATCATTGTTTGAAATCTTGGAACAAATTACATTATGCCAAAATGGAATCAAAAACACTAATTTCTACCAATGAAATCAATTATTTTAAAAGATTAAGTCTTTTTGCAGGTTTGTTTTAATATCGATTCTGTAAATGTTTATTTTTCAGATTGTGGATTATCTGTGACTTTTAGATGGCGCTGTGGGTAAGGATAGAAACTAGAAAAGTAGGAAAAGTGATATTCTTTCTTTTGTTACTTGTTTGATGTTTAAATTAAAGATTTGATATAATACAGAAACTTAAACCTAATAATAGTGTTTGGGTATATTTATGCATTTAATCTCATCCATATAATAGTTTCTGTTTCTGTCACTACAAATTGCTAGGAATTGATATTTGCTTGGTATAGAAAGTTTAAGGTTTTAAATACCCAAATTTGAAAAGAACCAAGTAGCAAATTTATTTTAGTTACATATAATAGGATACACAAGATCCCTTTCTTCTAAAAATTGGTGTTTTTTCATTGGTGTGCTGGAGCCAGCTTTTAGCAGCTCACAAGAGCTGATTTTATGTGTCTCTTCCAAACTCCATGCTTGGTAACATCAAATTGATATCTTGAAATTGGCCATGAGGGGAGTACCTCAAAAATTGGTAAAAGCTACAAACAGAGGTTGTTTACATTTATCAGCACACCACTAGTCTTATCTGAACTGGATGAAACTAAAAGTTAGCTAGTATACTGCCAAACCAAAGAGGTATACACATTTGCCTTTTATTCTACTAACCTGGAAAACAACACTAGAAAGATTTCCCAACTCTCTTTCCACTTTCACTTCTTTACCATCTATTTCCTCTTTTCCTAGCAATCCATGAAGTATACATTCAAATATTACTCTTCAGATGAAGAGGTTTACCATAGCAACTATTTTTCCAGATGTCCAATGGGTACTTATTATATGATGCATGATGATGGTATACAGGTAATAAATCTTAACGCAAGGGAAGGGGAAAAACTGTTTTATTACTCCCTTTGAAATGCAGGATATCAGTCTTTATGGGATACTTTGTGCCACACCCCTCTTCCTGGTACTTCTATACAGGATTACTTAGAAATGAGCAGAGAAACAGGAAGTTGCTTCTGATTCACTTGCAACAGTGCTCTGAGTAATACATTTGTATAAAGTGTGCTAGAGGAAACCATGAGAGTCTGATGAATTAGGGGAAAAAAAAAAAACTTCTTTAGTAGGCCAAAGAAGGCTGGCATATTTAAAAATAATAAAAGAAGCCATGAAGTCCAAGTTTCGGTGTTTCACTTATCGAATGTATTTGAGGGAACTGCATAATTCCTTGAACAAAAGATAGATCATATGTTTGAATTCTTTGGCTCTTGTTTATGGATGCTCATATCTTAATGTTTTTTGTTCCTTGAAATGACTTTAGTGTTGGTAGGTTGTATTTAGAAAAAGATCTGAAAGAAATTAAAAAAAGAAAGAAAAAGATCTGAGCAAAGTAAAGATGAAGACACTATACAGTAAAATCACAGAGTGTTCTCAACTTCTTTTTTAACTAAAAAAAAAAATCAAGAATATTTCATTGATTTTTAAAAATGAATCAAAGATTTAAAAGATATACACTTTCGGGCTTCCCTGGTGACACAGTGGTTGAGAGTCCGCCTGCCGATGCAGGGGACACGGGTTCGTGCCCCGGTCTGGGAGTATCCCACATGCCACGGAGCGGCTGGGCCCGTGAGCCATGGTCGCTGGGCCTGCGCATCTGGAGCCTGTGCTCCACAATGGGAGAGGCCACAACGGTGAGAGGTCCACATATCGCAAAAAAAAAAAAAAAAAAAAGATACACACTTTCACACTAAGATATCAAAGAACCTTCATGCTGTAAAAGACTTAGAAACTTATTTGAAGCTTGTGAGTAAATGCAGGACGCACGATAACACTCATCACTCCAAACCCCCATGCAAATACCACTAATTGACCACAACATTCTTTTCCATGTTTCCAAATTTGGTTTCACGTTGTGAGATTGCCCAGTGCTCCAGATGACCACTACCAATTATCAAGAATATCATACAACATAAAACCGATTTACCAACCCTAATTTTGGTGAACTCTTTCATTTCAGTTTTGCTACTTGGCATACTGAGCTAATGAAAACTACCTACTCATCCAGTTATAAATATACAATTGCTGGATAAAATGTTTCAAAGGAATTTTAAAATATATGACTCACCTCTATAAGAAAGAAAAATAATTCTCAGACATCAGGAATGAAGAAGAAACTTAAAGACAGATATGTACTTATGTTAGTTGACACTATGTTAGGTTAGAGAGAGATTCATTATAAACTCCTGTTGTTAAGGACTCTGGTCTTAATATTCAGACAGTTTCAAGACACGTGGCCTTGGACTCATTTGAAGTGTGATGTTGCAACTGAGTTTTCTGCACGTAAAGCTGGCATCCTGGAACAACTCCATCCTATGGGAAAGTTGTACAATTTCTACCCATAGACCTAGGAACGTGAAAGCAAAACAAAAGTGCCATAGGAAATAATATCTGCAACTCTTCCCCACACATGGGTTTGCAATCTGAATTATGCTTCACGTGTTATTGTGAAATCCCATGAATAAAGTAGGATTAAGGCTAGCTAAAGATCAGTAAAACCTTTTGGGTGCCTATGAGAAGCTAACACAAAAATATGAATTTGGACACTTCCCAAATCAAGGGCACAGAAACTCTCCCTTAAAAAACAACCACAGGTGAAGATAAGTGTACAATCAAAAACTACAAGTCATACAGTATATGATTTACCATAAAAGAAAGTGGGCAGAGCCAAAATAGGAAAAATAACATTCCAAGACCTTAAGACAATAAATAATCAGAGAGAGACCATTAGAAAATTGGGTTGAGACATTAAATTTAAAAATATATAAATTATAATAAAAGAACACACTACGAAAAAAGAACAGTTGAAATTGAAAAAGATCCAAACTGAGCTTCTGGAAATGAAAAATAGTCTCAAGTTAAAAATTTAATAGATGGGTCAATAGCTGGTTCGATACTACTAAAGGGAGAATACATGTACTAGAAGATAGATCTGAGGAAATTACACAAAATATAGCACAGAGAGTCAAAGAGATTGAAAATATGAAAAAAGAGATTAAGAGGCATGGAGCAGAGACTGAGGAAGTCCAGTATATACCACACAGAAATTCTAGAAGAAAAGAATAGAGAGAACAAAAGAAAGGTAATATTCAAAGATTACGGCTAAAAGTTTCAAAAATATATGTAAATCATGAATACTCAGAATAAGGAAGTACAATTAATCCCAGGTATAATAAATAAAAATAAATATATATGATATATATATATATATATATATATATGAAACTTAGAACATCCAAGACAGAGAAAATTTTAAAAGCAATTAGAAGAAAAAGGATTAGGTACAAAAGACTGAGAATAGACTTCTCATCAATTATGATAAATGCTAGAAGACAATGGAATAATATCTTTAAAGAGCAAGAGAAAATAGGTGCTAATCTAAAACTATCATTCAAGAGGGAAAAATAATTCTATTTCCTATTTAAAAACTGAGAGAAGTTACTATTTCTAGATTCTAATTACTATAAGCTATTTTAAGTGGGAAATAAAACCAGAAGGAAGCAATATGAGCAAAATATTGGGAAACATGAATATATGGCTGAAAAAGCATTGCCTATAAAAGAAATTAATATAATGTATATTTACAGGTTTAGAGACAGTAATGGGCAATAATAGCATGGAAGATAGGACAATGGATAATCAGAAACATTCAAAGGTCCTGTTGGTAAAAATGGAAAAAAATATTAATTATAGACTTTATTAAATCTAGCATATATTTAAATTATTTTAAAGCTATCCAAAAAAAAATCAGAATGTAAACATCCAACCTACTAGAAGAGAAAACTGAATGTAGAAGTAAGTACTATTATTATTCCCATATTTCAGATGAAGAAATGGAAGCACAGAGAGACTGAGTAACTAGCCCAAGGTACACAGCTATAAATAAGAGTCAGTCTTGCTCTGGAGGTCATGTTCTTAACCACAATGCTATACTATCTTCCATGTAGCACAGAAAGTTTGAAAGTAAAGAACAGAAAAAGGGTTGGAAAAGAGTGTACTCCAGGTAAATACTAATCTAAGAAACCTGATGTCACAATATACACACTAGACAAAATAGACCTCAACTAAAAAGTAGGATTAAGAATGTACACAGTTATCATATAATGAAAAACACATTTACTCATAAGATTTAACAATCCTGAATTTCCATGTGCTTTAACAATATAGCATCAAAACATATAATGTAAAACTCAATAGAATACTGAGGAGAAATTCACAAATTTATAATAGCAATGGGAGAATTAAGGAAACTTTCTCAGAAACTGAGATCAATAAAACAAAGAATTAGTAAGGGTAAAACAACTACAGTTCCAAGAGGTGAAGTAAAGAGTTTAGGGTTGCACTGCTAGGTAGTGTTAACTCAGAAACAAAGTAACAATCCTTTCTATTTGGGTAATTTCTTTCACTTAAAAGAGATAATTTCACACATAACATGTTTTTTTTTAACCTCTCTACAACTGTTTTCCTTAATACCATTGAGTAAACAGCCTCCAAGAAATTAAATTACCTGTACTGAAGAGAGAGCAAAAAGTAATAGCAAAGGTGTAATAGGTGATAGCAAAGAGTAATGTCTGCTTTTGTAACACCCTCCCTTTACCTAGGCTCACAAACACTGACTAAAGACAATTTTAGTCTAAACATCTGCATACAAAGCAATTTTCACATGAGCAATATACTAGAGAAAACCTTTCTTTGCTTGATTAACTAGAAGAGATTTTTTCATACTTTCACCATAGGAATTTTATTAAATGGAATGGAGTCTGGCTGTTTTAGGTACAATTAAGTTACCCCAAGTAATAAGAATGGAATTAGCAAGGAACTGCTCTCAAGGAGGCTGGACTAGAACGTCATTCTGAATTTGTATCAGTTGTAGGGATCATGGCCACCAGATTCCACAGAATTTTACCCTAGTGCTGACCACTAGCATAACATAGCTCTCTCTTGGTCTTTGGTTATTTTTCTGTGTTCTCTTCTCTCCCTCTTACCATCTGAATTTACTCTGCATCTTTCTCTACCTCATAGCTTCTCCTTTATTGTCACTCTAGCTCATGCAATTTGGCATCATGATCCTTATGACCAGCTGCCAACTGTCTGATACTCTCCATACTTCCCAAATGTCTCTAAAAGTGAGCATCAGATTGGTCTAGGTATTTTCCATTTCAGAATCCTATTCCACCCTGGGCTACCTCATAGGCAGCTGTCTGGCCTACTGATTACTGTCTTTAGAGGCACACATGTAGTCAGCTGTGCCCAAGGAAGACATGCTAGCATGGTCTAAAACATGCCCAGCTAATACGGGCTGCTCCTTTTTCTGTGAAGAAACAATAAGTTAAACATGAATGTGACTTTCAACTAAATACGTTTCTCATATAAGTTTACCTGAACTCTAGCAAAATATAATTTTTAAATGCAGAAATTTTTTTGATGTTGCAACTACTATAGTCCATTCTTTTCCTGTCCCATAATTGCTTCTCAGGCAATCATCCATGTTACCATATTACCTTTATAGAGGACTACTAGAAGCAGATTGTTGCCTACAATGAAAATGAGGATTCCAAAATTTCGAAGTAGATAGAGTGATTTAAAAGTTCTGCTATTTTTCTATTTCTGTCAAACTCAGAGAACCAAGTAGAAAATAATCTGAATTATCAAGTTGTAATACCTGCCATATATCTAGAGTTTGGAAGGGTAATTGAAATTGATTTTTTTAAATTAATTTTACTCAGGTCACTGAAGTACTAAATACAAGTTTACAAGAATAAAAATTGAGATTAAATTTGAATGAATGATGGGGGAAAAACCAATGACATAATGATTCCTGCCAAATGGCCACACGGGATGTTTCTTTTCATGCTGGAGTCCCTAGAGGGCAACAGATACACAGGAAATGGCTTTGACAGAACTGACACAATGTGTCACCATCTTGAGGCAGTGTCCAGAGTGGTGATGCTGAACTCATGAGCCATGAGTTCAAAAGACTCCTAACTGTCTAAGAACATTTCCAAAATTTTATTTACAGCATTTTGTGAGAATATAAAAACACGAATTTTTTAATGCTAAAAAGAGAGACATTCTAAACTGGCATAAATAAAACAATGGAAATCAGCTCTATTTCTATCAGAGTTCTGCATAGGTACACACAGTCTGCAAAATCCCTCAAACCCACCCTTGATGTCTGGAAGGAAAAAGGCTTCTGTTTCATACATTCTCTTCTGGTTTTTCTGTTCCTGTTTTACCAAGTTCAGTCTTCAAAGAATGACTCCTTCCTTAAACAAAAGACGGCCCTTGGCTGGTACAGCATAGCTGGACTGCCAGACTCTGACAGATTGAAAAGCTACAAATCTGCAATGAACCAACAATAGGGCTCCGTGACCTTTAGCACCTCCCTGAGTTGTCTGACCCCATTCCTTTGTCTCTCTCACTTTTAGTTCTGGATGTGTTACCTACAGCGCTTTCAAAGATCCGGTGTCAGCTTACCATGTTTCTGCAGAAGTTAATTTCTCAATTTCAGATCCTTTCAGTGAAACTTAAATTAATTAAGTTAACATATTCTTAACACCCTTATGAAGACTTATGTGTACATACACACTGAAAGCATATTCTTTGATATCTAAGACTTTGTCTCCAACTGGATAGTCTCAATTTATTTTTGTTGAAATAAAAAATTGTATACATATATACTAACATATATGTGTATACTTATATATCTATATCTATATATGTATTAGAATGGCAGACTCACTAAAAATTTTTCAGTTTGCATAGTACATAGCAACAAGTGACCTGTTAAATGATGACAAATCCTTTAGATTATGGCTTTAGACCTTTAACCTTTTGACTTTAGGGTGTATCCAGGGAGCAGTCTGAGAGGAAGAATGCAATAAACTGCTTGTAATCTAGTGGTCTCAAAAGAAATTACATCAAAACCAGCTGTTACACAGCTAGTCATTAAAGACGGACAACATGTTAACTAAAATACGGCCACTACACTGAAAAAGACTTTCTTCCCCACCCTGCTGCTGAACTGCTAGAGGTCTCCTGACTCATTCAACAACATCACAGAGTGTGGATGCAACAAAGCAGATCCAGCACTTAGACCTAAACTAGCAAGAAGTAAGTTGCATTTGATTGAGACGTGGCCTCTTAATTTTAATGTGTTTGAGGGATCTGGACAATTCTAAACATTGTGGTCCCATAGACTGCCGGCAGATACTTGGGATTTTACATGTCTTGGCAGCTAGTAGAACTTTTCTTTGGATTTTTTTTTTTAAAGTGTGTGTTTGTGTAAGATCGCACCTGTCTTCTTTCCCTTCTCGTTTGATATGAGGGAAGTTGGTGCAGGGATTTTAATCATAAAGTACAATTCCCCAGGTACCATTTTCCAGCTTCCTTCCACTTGAAAAATTGAAGGACTTTGAGCTGGAAGTCACACCGGTCTGGGTCTGACAAACCAATGGCATGTCAAAGCTGTGGCGTATAAGCTTGAAAGTAGTGCACATCTTTCTGGGGACTGTCATCCAGCCACACCAGCCTTTAAAATCCAGCAAACAGTATGGGTAGGCTTCAAAGATGAAAGTCAAAATCAGCGTAAGAAGCACACAGCGGTGGTTGAAAAACATGGGGTGGAAAACAGGTTGCTAAGTGCCTGTTATAAACACAACCTGTACAAAAGAGAGTGCCAAGGGCGTCAAAGAAGGGAAGATGCCTTTCCCCGCCTGGGAAACCGCGTGTTTGAGCAAGAGGGAAAAACCAGTGACACAGCCAGGGAACAAATTCAGCAAGGGGCACCATGCCTGGAGCATCTTTATGACCTTGTTTTCACTCATGCAGGGTTCAGTACATAATCCTCTCATTAGGAAAGGCTCCTTGGTGAAAATCTACTCAATAATTTCAAGCTCTTCCTGCATTCTTGTTCTGACTTTACACCAAATTCGACTTTGATTTTTTTTTTCATTTAACCTATTCTAAATTTCAAAGCGGATGTAGTGAAAAATGAAATATCCATTTTGTACAAATAAAAAACAGCAAATATGTGATCTTATAAAGCCAAACTGTATTTTTAACCTTCAGATGTTGGGCCAAGTCTTTACCCATTGAGAAAGTCTGGGAGTTTTCCTTTTACTTGGGCATCTAGAATCAAAATCCAGCATGTTCCTATTTGTTCATGTGCTGTGTAATTGTCAGCCAGCCCCCTATCTCAGCACCAGGCCTGTTCTAACCAAACACAAAGTCAGGATATGAACTCTTGCTTGTTGCTTTCGAGTACTGTGGGACTGGCCAAAGTGCAGGAGAGTCACGGGACCCACATGTGAATCATGGTTCAACTACCTGTTCTGTGCTCTTGGCACAGCTTCTCCAAGCTTCAGTTTTCACAACTGTAAAATGGAGTTGATAAAGCCAATGCTGTCACATTTCACCAGTTGGATTTTTTTTTTAATGAAAATCCAATAAAATAAGATGTATGAAAGGGTTCCATATAATTTAAAGGGCTACACACATAAAAACAAATACTTTTATTACCTCCTGCTGGCCCCTCGTTCTCCAGTAGACTGAGTGGTGACCACGCTTTCTGAGATCATCTGCTTCCACTGTGTACAAGGTTGATCCCATAAGAACTCTCTGACCGCCAGCAACTCTGGTGCTGACCCCTTTAAGGGACCCAAAAGAGTTCACTAGTAAGTAAAATGTCAGTGATGCCCACATGCCAGGTCACCCTAATGGTTATGATAATAATGCATTTAACACTGTAAAGTTTACAAAATGCAATGTCTTACCAATAGTAAGTGAGGAAAAAGCAAAATAAAATTCACTGGTCCTCCTGTTGTTCACCTCCCATTGTTAATCTACATACACATTCTGAAAGGGGTTCTGAGAGCTTATTTACATACTCCATGGCTCTTTTATACTCCTTTACCCTAGTTAAGGAAAAAGTTTTTCATATATTGAGGATAGTTATGTCTTCCCTTTCCAGTGAAAATCCTCACCCTGGCATGCTTCCTTTAGTTTATATTTTTAGGAAGATTCCATATTGAATATGACATATGAGTGAACATAGTAACCCCTTTTTTGTGGTATTCTGCCCAATTCACAAGGACCACTGCTTTATCTTAAAACAACTTTCTACAATTCACAGAAACAAGCCCAATGGCAACTATGCTTATATTCCTTGACTGTGGCTGATTCAGTAGCGGTGGACACCTGACCTAGGGCCAACAACTCAGATGCTCTTACCCTAATTATGAAATGAAGATTTAGAGATTAGATTATTTCTACATGTTGCAAAAACCATAATCTATAAATTCAGGGATTGTGAGAGCCTTGTTTGTAGAAAGAGAGAAGGCTGGACTTTAAGATAGAAGAATGAAACACACTTTTAAAAAGAAGCCAAAATGAGAGTGTCCTAACAGTCTCTGGATCACAGCTTTTCATGATATGTGAGTATACTGCTGCCCTTCTGTTTTACAAGACATTCCTCTATCTTTATGGTAAATCTCATAATTTTTTGTTATTGTTAGCCTACATCAAATTGATTTATGCTTTGTGCAAAGTCCTAAGAAATATATTGAGATTTTGTACTCACTAATTGGTTTAGGACATCTTAATAGCCTGAGGAAAGTGAGGGAAATAGAATGCATACAGGGAGAAGATATCAACAGGAAATTTTTATTTATTTATTTAATTTTTATTTTTGGTTGCGTTGGGTCTTTGCTGCAGTGTGCGGGCTTCTTATTGCGGTGGCTTCTCTTGTCACAGAGCACGGGCTCTAGGCACGTAGGCTTCAGTAGTTGCGGCACACAGGCTCAGTAGTTGTGGCACACAGGCTCAGTAGTTGTGACATGCAAGCTCTAGAGCACAGGCTCAGTAGTTGTGGCACTCGGACTCAGTAGTTGAGGCTCGCGGGCTTCAGAGTGCAGGCTCAGTAGTTGTGGCGCATGGGCTTTGTTGCTCTGCGGCATGTGGGATCTTCCTAGACCAGGGCTCAAACCCGTATCCCCTGCATTGGCAGGCAGATTATTAACTACTGCACCACCAGGGAAGCTCCCAACAGGAAATTTTTATACATTTATCACAAGAACTAAAATACAAATGAAAAATTTCTATAAGATTTGGTGATATGAAATCCATTATAGAGGTTTATTAAATTTGTGGATCAGATTCTTGCATCAATTAAAAGTCAGACCAGATGACCACTAAATTTTGTAATACCATTGCCAGTTTTTAATTTTAGAGTTAGCCAAGAAGTTATGCCTATCTATCTATCTATCTATCCATCTCTCTATCTAATGTCATGATGTTTGGATACTAAGAAGTTCCTTTTTTTAGGGCCAAGAAATAATGACACACAGAAAGCAATGAGTACACCTAGTATCTCTAAAACCAGAACTCTTCAGAGAAGTAGCTTATTCCAGGAGTGGAGCAGAGAACATACAAAATGAACCGAGAATATTTTGTTGTGCCAGAAAGTGTCAAAAAATGATGGGCTATGTCACAAGAACAAAGAAGTCTATTTGAAGGGGCTTTTCCAGACCAGATCTGTGACAATTTGTTGACTAAAATCATTAAAAATAATAGTGAATTTAAAAACTATTGAATAAATAGGAATTCATGAGTCCGTATTAGTAATTTAAAAATAAAGAGATAAAAAGGAAGGCTTTTGCGTAAGGTTGAATGTAAATTACCAACTCATACGTGTGAAAAGAGTGCTGAAGCTGGAAAATCAGCATTGTAACCATTATAGAAAAGATTGGTCAGGCAAAAATTATCAGTAGATGCTAAATCCAAAGGGGAATTTTAACAAGGAGCAAGATATTCACATGGCCTTATATTATGTCCCCACAGACTGATTATTAACGGTAAGGAAGAAAAAATAACAATTATACAGTGGAGAAATCAGTAACACTTTGACCAAGTGAATAAAATTACTATCACAATGAAAAATAAATGGCACCATGAATCTCCAGGTGTGATACTCTGAGATGGACACAACATTACATGGGGAGTCTTCTGGACAAGAATGAATAAACTGAATCTGAAGTTTCATGAAGAAATCGTCAGATAAACCCAAGCCGAGAAATATTCTACTTTAAAAAGAAGGGAAATATCAATGTCATTAAAGGCAATGAAAGTCGGCAAAAATGTTACAGATTAAAGGAGACTAAAGAGACATGATAAGTAAATGCATTATCTGACCTACATCCTCTACTGGAGGGCAACATACTATCAAGGACATTATGGGATCAATTTTAAAAATTGGAAATTGGACGATATATTAAAGTACTGTATCAATGTTAAATTTACTGAAGTTGATCATTGCACCATAGAATGTGAGAGACTGTCCCTATTAGGAAATACACGCTGAGGTATTTAGGGATAAAGAGCCATGTGGTGTATAACTTACCCTCAAATGGTTTCAAAAACAATTTTATTCATAGGGAGGTGATAGATAGATAGATGGATTGATAGAGCAAATAATAAAACAAATGTGGCAAATGTTCACTTACATGAATTCTGGGCAAAAATTTTATGAGTATTCTTTGAACTACTTCCATTCTTGCATTTTTTTCCCTGAAAGTCTGAAATTATTTCCAAATAAAAAATTTAATTTTTTAAAAGATGCATTCACAGACCAGAATGAGACCATGGAAAATGTCTAATCAAGTACATCTCAAACTGTTCTAAGAGATAGTAACAGGTGTTCTAAAAAATATAAGTTTCATATTAAACAAAGTTTAAAATGTTAAGTTAAAAAAATATATGAGATTCTTTACTGAAGGGTTTCTCTGAGCCTTCCAGAGATGTTGTTGATAGAGATTGTGAGCCCCCAGAAAAGGGCTTCAGCTTGAAGGACTTACCAAATAGGTTTGGGCATTGAACTTTTTTGTCAATATTCATTTATTACCTTTTTTCTTCTTGTCTAGTCTCCATATTTTAAAAAGAATTGGGCCTAGCAGATGGTAAATGATTTCAGTTCTGCCCAAGGGGATAGCGCTTGTAAATAAGAATCAAAGTATCTAACAGCTCTAGAGTACTTACTATGTGTCAACGCTTGGAATGTATTTTTCTTCATGCAGCCCCATAAAGTAGAAGCTACTATTACCTCCGTGTAACAGATACAGCTAAGGGAGGCCATATGTCTTGCCCAAGGGCACACAACTAAGTCAGGAGGGAGACTTGAACCCAGGCTGCCTGGGTCTGAAGCTAGTAGGCCGAAGTTAGGGCCAAGTTAGGGCCAAAACCTAGAGCTTCACTCCCAATCCAGACCTCCCCCACTGGGAATAACTAAATAAATGGATCTAAATTATTCTCTGTTTATAATAAATTTTAAGAGTCAAAGAGTTGAACAGCCTGCTAATTATTGTGTTCTGTTTATGTATCTTTCGTTTTTATATTTTAAAGGAAAAGTAAATTCCTTGTGTTTCCTGATATCCACATATATGACAATCATCTCAATGAATATTAAAACACACAGTTTACCATAAACTTTTAATTGCTGCGTTGGTTGGGTATTGCAACAAATTTCTAATGTACAGTACTGGCCTCTCACTTCTAGGGACTCCAGAATATTATTATTATTAAGTATTATTGTTAAGTATATTGCCGAGTGCTTTGCACATTTTTCAATCAGTTGTTCCTTAATATGGGACTGCAGATTGTGAAATCTTCTGCATAGGCCATAGATGAAAAGGGTTTCAAAGTGTCAGGTGTTAAGTCTAGTGGAGTTTTGTCTGAGTTGCAGGACCATGTTTTCAGGTGGTACAATTCACAATCCCTGTCAAAGGCCTGCTCCAAGAATCCTGGCCAGTGAAGCCAAGATCAGTTCAAAGTTGTTGATAGACCTAGAGAAGAAAGCTGCTGAATCATGTCTATGTGCAGAGAGAGACTGTGTCTAAAAGCATTTAGAAACTGATTCGTTTCTGAAGTTAGTTGCACCTTGGCCTAATTTTCTTTCCACTAGTACTTTTCAAGTATCTTCACTATAGGCCAGTCTTCTAATTTCCACTTTAAAGGAAGTTCTAAGCAGCTCCTTACTTTGATATGTGTTTCAATAACATTGCATGAGAAGAACAAGGATCTGTTACTTAATAATGAAGAATTATGGTACAGAGGGCAGGCTGCCCTCTCCTCTGCCCAACTTGGCTGATAGTTGCTCCAACTAAATGACAGTTTGCAAGCGTGCAAAGCCACTACACATGCACAGCTAACCGAGTGTCTACAAGAACATTGTTGTAGATCTCAGTTACTGTTTATGTTACTAGTTTATCAGTCAAAACCTACCAAGAGCAGAGCCAGTGGAAAAGCCAGTTGAACTGGTGAATTCAGACATCAGCTGTCTGTTCATAAAGAAAAAAATAATGTGTGGACGTCCCCATAAAGTCTAAATTGTAAAACCCTGACACAATTGATTAAAATTACAACCATTTCCAGTGATTAGATCAG
Source organism: Phocoena sinus (assembly GCF_008692025.1). Lineage (NCBI taxonomy): Eukaryota > Metazoa > Chordata > Mammalia > Artiodactyla > Phocoenidae > Phocoena > Phocoena sinus. The sequence continues at coordinate 102,985,525 of NC_045765.1, read as the reverse complement.
GTCCTAGAAAAGGGGATTAAAACCAATATCTAATCCTGGGAAACACTTTGTGTGTCTCTCCAGCCCACCTGTCCAGCCTCATTTTCAACTACACTGAGCCCTGTAGGTTCTCACCTTCGTCGCTTTACCAAAGCATAATGCCCTCCCATGCTCTGTTCTCTCTTCTCCTTCTCCCTCTCACACTACCTGCTTCCCCGACGTCCTGACAATTTTCCACCCGCTTTTTTTTAAAACTTGCCTAGGCATTACCCTCTGTCCAAGCTCCCTAACCTTTAACTTCTACCCCACAATCATAGGCTGTTATTCTCTCTCCAATATCCTTTCTCTTCCTTTCATTTTTATATTATTATATGCATCCATATTTTATGGATTTATAATGATTCGTTTATAAGGATATCTCATCCATTAAACTGTGGGCCCCTGGAAAGTGGGAACAGACTATATCTTAGTCTTGCTTTTTTCTAAAGGCCTAAGAGTATTGATGCATGCTAGGACAGCAGTAAATGAAAAAATGATCTGTTGAACTTTAACTAGGTCCATCCATGACATTTACCAGCTAACTCATTTTTTTAAAGCATGTTAAGATATTTATGAATAGCATACATTATTTTTTTTTAATTATGTAATTTTAAAACTTTGAACAGTATCAAAAAGGCCAAAAAGAACTCAGCCGACCAGTTATCCTGAGATGACTAGATATATACACATCTATAGATATTTATAGGCATAGGTATACAATTTTATAGAAATGGTATGAATTTACTCAGGCTCTTATGCAGTCTGATTTTTTTAACTCAATTATATTCCAGACACTTTTCTGTGTCGATAAATAGAATCTAAATCTCATTCTAGCAGCAGGAGAGTAGTTCATAATATGGATATAATTTACTTTAACCTATTGACGGACATTTAGACTGTACTCAGTTTTTCACTGTTGCAAACATTGGCTCAGTGATTTTTGCTAGCAAAGTATATGTTACAGTTATTAGGGAGGCAGAGCATCTTTTCATAGATTTATTGGTCATTTGTATTTTCTCTTTTGTAATTTACTCTTATAGCCTGTTCTAGTATTTTGACAAGTATTTCACAAGTAATTGTACATTATCTTAACATCAAAAAATAACAAATGTTGGAATTTCAGGTATGGAGTCAAGAGAAGGAGAAAGACATTTTTGATGAATCTACCTTTAAGTGTCCATCAGATCATAGGCCTTCATAGGCCTTTGCCCGGAATAATAACACTGTGTCAGATGTCCAAATTGCAGAGATGGTAGTTCTCCTTAGGCTGTATTTCATTGTGAGACAAGTAGTTTAGAAAATCAGGGTATTTGTCTATTTAAATGTTGTACCTTTTCTTCAAAGTAATCCCTCACAATGTTCATTGAAAATACTTATGACTAATTTACTGACCTCAGACATTTTATTTATGGTTTACATGTCACTGTGCTATCTGTTTTTCCCACAGGTATTTAAAATACACATATTAAAATAAACTTTACATATTCAAAACTCAATTTAAAAACCAGTTTATTTTCTGAAGTTTTCTATGGCCTTTAACCGGAATATTTGACACAATGTATTTCCCAAACCCTGCTCTATCTTTCTGAAGGCTTTAATCCTACAAGACAATATAAGATAGTTTCCAGCAGGGATCTAAATGCACACCTGTATACCCCTTTAGTGCCACAATTCACAGTGGCTTTGTTGATCTCAAAGGTACTAAAATAAATTTCATTTTCATGCTGTAAACACCATTATGCTAAGCTACTGAAAGATTAGTAGGTGAGAGTCTGGGTAATGTTGTTTCTAAGCAAAAATGGAAAAGCAAAGTTTGAGGATCGATTTTTGTCAGATATGTGAACACCCTTTCTATAGAATTCATCTCCTGTTTTGACAGCTTATTGAATACTCTCCCAACTTTTCCTGCCTGGTAATGTCTCCCATTAATTAATACCCATTCTCTGTTCACAGTTTTGATAGAACAGCAGTAGTTGTTAATGCAATACTCATAATCACAATTGTTCAGGTATGTTTTTTTGTCTGTATTATGTATAAGCCTCAAATTTTAAATGTTGCCCAAAGAGAAAAGTGAGGTAGAATTTTTAGAAATAAAATTAAGTTTTGTAATAGGAATAAGAATTCTGTGTTGCATTTCACTTTTTTTCCCTTTCTTTATTGTAGTATCAAACTCTGCAAAATATCTTTTCTTTCTTCTTTTTATATGAATAAGGCTACAAGAATACAATTAAAAAAATTTTTAAATATATTTAGAAAACAATATTTTTTACTTGGTGGAATTGGGGAGCAACTTTTCACTATAACAATATAAATAATGGTCATCAAAAGAGGTCAAATGTTCCAATATAATTTTGACCTTGGAGTGCAAAGTAATTTAATGATGTTACCTTTCAAAATTTTTAAAGCTTGCAAGGCTTTGGTACAATGTTCCTCCAAATGTATGTTCTTACAGAGAAAATATATATGTATTCTTATGACATGTGCATTTATGTAGGTGTGTGTATATATATGTAATATTTAATGTATTTTTATATATATACACACATATGGACAAAGAGAGAGAGAACCAATTTGTACCCCTGCTAGCAACGTATAAACTGAATTCTGAATTTCGTAGAACCATTGCAAGCATTGGGGGCATAAAATTTTTCCCCTTGCTTACATGACTGGGAGAAAAATAAAGGAAGGTATCTAACTCTTAATTTATATTTATGTGGTTATCAGATAGATTGATGATTTTCCCCATATATTTATAGACTACAGTTGATATTTAACTTTAATATAATTGATTATACAGTAGACCAACAAGATATGAAAAATGAAATACAAGAGTTTTATATAAAGTATGATTGAAATTGCAATTAAAATTACTGAAGCCTGTTAGCCTTGTCCATAAAGAAAATAAAAACTATCTCTATCCATGAATCAGTTTGGGGGATAATAAAAGGAAAATCATTTTCAAAGCAACTGGCTAAAAACAAGTTTTTCCTGGTTACTTGGGCAACTTGAGCTGCTTTGCTCCTAAAATCCATTTTGTTATCATATTAGGACTGAGGAAATTTTTTCCTTTTCCTATCAAGTGTTACTAAGAGAGAAAAAAATTAAGGGTTCATACAAAGAAACAATGACAAGTGTTTTTTTTTTAAGAAAGCAATAAAAGACTTTGGTTTTATTGATTACAGTTTATTAAAGAAGAGAAAATATGAAAACTTCTGCAGAGATTTGTAAGTTATTTAAACATAATCTTTAGTTCAATGTCATGATCAGTTTAGAAAAATAGATGAAAATGGGAAAAACGGGAGTGGAAACACTGAATAAAAAGAAGATAGAAGGAAAAAAGTGAGTCTGATAGGCAAGAAAATGAGGGATAGCCACAGAACAAGAGATAGACAAATAAACAAAGAGCCATAAAGTAAGGAAAGAAGAAAGACATGCGGTTAAAGACCCTGAGGGAGGTGTTAGTTTAAGGAAAAGAAAGCCACTTTGCTCACACTTTGGAGTGTGTGGGAACCTGGACCCCTGATTCTGAGCTTTTGTGATCACTGCTTTCAAACACTGACTCAGGGGCAGAAACCAATGAACTGATGAACACTCTAAACGTCAGATCGGAACTGGGTCTCCAACACTGACCTTGAACGGTTGGGAGAAAGAAGAGTGCAGTCCCTGAAATAGCATCAAATTCAACTTGGGTTTACTATGGAAGATCCAGCCTAAACAAGTTCCTAAGGACTGTGATCAACCCACCCAACACAGTTATCTGCACAAGTAGCTCCTGGACAAATGTTGTCTAATTTCACTAATATAAGGAGAAATTACTTTTCCGTCAGATTGAAATAATAGTGAAGCCCAGCATCATTTGCTCTTTTTATTTTTGATTACTTTTTACACTACCTATGTTTTTACATGACTTTTCCATGGGAAACCACCGGGGAGGCCTCATTTCCACTGCATTGGTATGGTATGCCATTCTTGGCAGGGAACTGTAGGTGTTGCTGAAGCTACATAGCTGAAAAGGCTAAGCCAGGCCTCCAATTCTTTGGCTTATTACAGTTCTAAGTTCTATTTTAGCCCCATCCTCTTCCTCCCACTCAAATTCTGTACCCTAGCATGTGTTTGGATATGCTGTATCCTCCAGCTCTTCACACTAAATATACTCTTAGAAACCACGAGCGCAACTTGCAGATGAGTCACTCTCTCTGGAAGCCTCAGCTCCGTGGTGGACAGCTCATAAATTGGAATAGATGCAGTTGGACAGGGGGAGTAGAGACAACAGTCGCTGGTACATCGTGTTCTGCAAAGAAAGCCAAGAGGGTGGAGGTGGGTGGTTTCAGAGTAAATTGAAGCAAATTCTCATATCATACTTTAAAGAGAAGTTGGTTGGTTAAAGAGCCTAATACTCTAAAGACAATGCTCAAAAGGTTAGAATTTGTGTTTATCACTTGTTTTGGGGTCAAGCACTTATTTTTTCTTCTTCTTCTTCTTTTTTTTTTTTTTTTTTGTTATCCTTTGACCAATGCTCAGAGCATAATTTGTTTCCAGTCTTTTTTGTTCTATGAGTGAAAAGGTCAATGCCCTTTGACATGGCATGAGCTCTTCAGTGCACCAGGGGAAACATCACCAGCAGTGCTGGGCTTAAAACAACTTCAGGGCAGCCAGTCAAACACAGGAAGTGTTGTTCAACCCCCCGGAGAATACTGGCTTTGTTTTATTAGCCAACTTACATCTTGTTGAATTGCTAAGTGCCTCTATCTTGAATGAGCAGATATATCAGAGACTCCAAACCCATATGAGGTATTTGTAGGCATGATATAACAACATCACTCTCCTAAAGTGTCCCCTACAGGAATCTAAATACAGAGTGGCTATTTTCTTAAATGGGAAAAGTTCCATCTCAGGTCCCCATAGTCCAATACATGCTAAATGATTCTGCAAATGAACAAACACTACTTTGATGAGACAGTAAATTTAGTGGGAGAAATAATCAACCAGAAATGCAGAAAAAGAAATGTGGGTTTCTTTTATAAACAGTCTAATCAGGAAATGAATTACACATTCAATCTTATACTCACAAGATTTTTTTTTTATTAATTTAGCCCAGGAAACACTGACCTGTTCAACATTTTTATTTACGTAGTATGTGTAAATCTCTAAGTGTTCAATGATTTATTAACTGTTGCTTTACAGGTACAAGATAATGTTTTAACTCCATTCCACAGATTAATTGAGAAAGAAAGGTTAAATGTTTTGCTCAACAAATCTAAACCAGAGACACATTTAGCTCATTGAACTACTGACTTTCTGTCTTATGTTTTAAATCAGTGAATTATTTTGCTTCTAAATGTACCGAAAGAGATTCAAGGCTCCACGGCAAAATCACGTTATGCAGCAGTCCTCCGTTTGGAAATAGAAGTAGTTTGGTTAAAACGCACCCAACCTTTTTCTACAGTATCGAAGGCAATATTAAAGAGGAAAAAATGTAGCCCAAAGAAGGAAACGTCCTAAGTAGGTGCTAAATGGCTTGGCCATGCAAAGAGCCAACTCTTTCCTTTCAGACCAAGAATCAAGACACTTGGGCCCTGGTCCCAGCTCTGCTCTGCCATATACCTAGCTGGATGGTCCTTAATCTCTCTGAGTCTCTTTTCCTCAACTGTAAAATGGATATAAAAAGACCTGCTGGGACTTCTCTGGTGGCACAGTGGTTAAGAATCTGCCTGCCAATGCAAGGGACATGGGTTCGAGCCCTTGTCCAGGAAGATCCCACATGCCGTGGAGCAACTAAGCCCGTGCACCACAACTACTGAGCTTGTGCTCTAGAGCCCGTGAGCCACAACTACTGAGCCAGTATGCCACAACTACTGAGGCCCACGTGCCTAGAGCCCATGCTTCGCAACAAGAGAAGTCACCGCAATGAGAAGCCCGTGCAGCGCAATGAAGAGTAGCCCCCACTTGCCGCAACTAGAGAAAGCCCGCACGCAGAAATGAAGACCCAATGCAGCCAAAAATAAATAAATAAATTTTATTTAAAAAAAACAAAAAAGACCTTCCTTCCCCTGAGCAAAGTCATGAGTTTCAAATAAAAGTATGGACATGAAAGAGTAATTTAAGAATATTGTAAGTTGTCAAGTGCTATGCAAATTCCATTAGTGACTGTGGTAGTACTACTATTGTTGTGTTAGAAAGGAAATGACAGGAAGTCCATGAATAAAATAGATGTCATAAATTATGCCACCAGCCTCACTGAGAATCCAATGAAAATCATGGACTCACTTCAACCAAATTCACAGTCAGAAATATACCCCAAATTTTAACTATAATTTTCAAGAGATTTACAGATCATCTGAAACACATGTGTTCATAGACCTCACATTAAGAACACTTGTTGTAGAGGAAGACGAGAAATAACAGATTATCTGGAAAGCAAGGTGGCATGGGAATCAAATAGCAAAGTAGACATATTAATGACCTCAACAATCTCGTGGTATAAAGCTGTAAGAAGATGGTTTAGGGTCATTTCCCACTGAGATGTTGGGCCATCTTTTATAGTGGAATTGCAGGTTGGTACTTTTGCTTACAATAGTGAACATATGTGAGGGTGCGTGCGCATGCGCGCACACACACACACACACACATCCTTCCACTTTATAAGAAGTCACCGTGGAACACCGTGTTCATCCTAGTGTTAACTTTCTGTACTTTGAGATTTACTGGGTTTTTGTAGCCCACATAAAATTTCTAACTGTGTGTTCTATTATATAATGCAAGACTTAGTTATATTCTTTTCAGCACTCACCTCTGCAAAATTCTCAACTGGGAAAATAAAGTATGAAGCTCAAAGAGGGAGTTGGAGAGGTGGAATTAATAAGTAAGGCCAGACACCTCTGACTCCACTATGTTTCCCTGAGTGTTAGAAATAGCAATCTATTTTAGGAATCATAAATTTACTCTATTATATGTAATTCTGACTAGGGAACTTTCTTTTAAGTATAAGCTATGAGAACTTCAGCAAAACCTCTTGGGGATCTATAATACAATGTTTTATATGATGCTTAGAACTGTTCAAAGATAACAAACATGTTATTCTACTAAACTGGAAAATCAACATCATTTGGCATGTACTATAAAATATTTTATGGAAAGCAAATACATTATATAACCTTATGACCTCAGTAAGGTTGAGAATCTGTTGAGAATTTGATATTTAATGTGTGCTCTGAAAATTCAGTTCATCATTGTTTTACTCTATCACATAAGGCTTTCAACATAAAATTTAAGATGCAGTAATAATGACAATTTTCTGTAACATACAATATATGTCTTTAGATAAGCATCTTTTGAATGAAGCAAGTCTCACTTCTTTATTAACAAATATTGCAGGGAATATTAGCTAGCAATTTCAAAAGTATTTTTCTGGAAACATTAGTAAATATTTTGCTAAACTTTAGCACTAAAATAATCCAAGTTCATTTTAAACAGCATCATTTGAGTACAATTATAAATATACATGGTTGCAATATTTATATGGGATGGGAGTAAAGTAATGTTTTTTGAGAGCACTGATTTTCACTGATTACTTCTGGATGGCAAGTTACACAATCAATATCATAATGTTGGTATTAATTTGTACCTATATTGTCAGAACAGAAAACAAGAAGGTAGTTGTTTCAGCAACCTCAGTTATTACATACTCATTTGGAGCAATCTAGAGAAAGGATGTGTTGTTCTGAGAATCTCCAATCATAACCTAAGGTGTGGGGCAAGTAATGAGGAAAATTGTATTGCATCCATACAACTATGGTATAAGATCTAACTCCATCCTATTTAGTCAATTGATTTGTTCATCCATCTAGCTATTTATTCATTCTCTTAATCCACAAGACACTGTGCAAGGCTCTGGCAATATGGAGATGAATCAGACACGGCTCCTCAAAGAACTTGAGGTTATTATGAGAGGAAGGCACTAAACTTTAGGATAGGTTGAATAATAACTTTTAATAATAATTGCTCTTGATAGAAAGGGTACATGTTCACTCTACCTAGGGAAAGGAAAAATGAGAAGAAAGTGTTGAAAAAAGCAGGGTATGAAGCACACCTTGAAGGATATGTAAGTATTCTCTATATGAGACAATTAATGTTTTCATTTTTAAGCCATTTTTAGTTGGATATTCTGTTACTTGCAGCCCAAAATCTCCTGATACAGGTTTTAAGTAGTTCTATTATAAAATTACTCTTTTTATGGGTCAAAACCAGTCCAAAATCAGCAATCTCATATACTTCAACATTCGAACTAATATGAGGAGATCGGGGTTTTAAGCATGGGATTAACATGGTCATGATTTACAGTTTAGAATGCTCATATTAACAGCAGAAAGTAGGATGGATTTATGGGGATCTGAAACAGTAAGCAAGGAGGTCAGTTAAAAGACTATTATCATAGCGGAGCTGAGTGCTAATGGGGTACTAAATTAAGGCGAGAGCTCTAAGGATGACATGGTGTGAGAGTACAGGTAAAAGAGATAGTAAAGAGATAGAATTAACAGGTTTGGTAATTTAATGGAATTAAGATGCAAGAGAGAAAGGGATACCCCTCTAGGAAGATTTTCTGGCTCAAGTAGATAATTAAACTGTTTAGTGTAATTGATTCTAACTCTGTTCTCACTTCTGTACCTTGACTCGGGATGCCTATTGGTCCTGGTCCTTTCGCCTTCATGAAAACCCCTCCATCTGCTTTCAGTTCTCCTACTGAGCTAGTATCTTCTTGCAGTGACTTGTTTTTTGGGACCTATTGTTTATACCACACATTTTGATGCTCAAAAGCACAGGACTTGGCTCTGTTGCTATCTCGGGACACGAGGCATGCACAATGATGAGCCTCCCCTGATGGAAGTGCAAGCTCTTTGCAAACAGGGACAGGACCCTGACTTCTATTTCTTGATTGTCTTTGTAACACCTGACATATACGTATACACAAAGAAAACAAAACAAAATCGACTTCAATCATGGCCCATCAGATGCTTCCTTATGGTAAAGTGTAGGGAATTTTAAAGAAATGTTGGCTAATCATAGGAAGAGGTGACAGCTGTAACATCTCAGCCTAAGCTGTCCAGTCCCTTCTGCTCCCATGTTACAAAACCCTGCTCCATGCCTCATGGGGTATCAGACATCTGCCTTACCTCCACAATCCTTATGCCTTACCTATTTGGAAGATAAATAAGAAAATTTAAAGGATCTGACATGCCTTATAATTCTGAGCTTTATTATTTGTATTAATAAATCTAAGAGTGGGAATGGTTGCTAAATAATTTAAATTTTAAGGATACTTGCAAGTAACAAATTATTTTGTTTTTAGACAACTCAAGAAAACAAAAATAGTATCAAAATTTACCTGACTTTGAATATTATTTTTATATAGTTACCTAGAATTGAGCATATATACTTTACCAATATATGATTTTCTTCTCAGGCTTATTATATAAGGAAAATTCTTTCAAAAGATAAGAAGAAAATGGTGTTATTCAACAGAATCAAGAATTGAATGTGCATTCCATATTTTTGTTGTGGATGGCCTGCCATAATTATAGAAAATATAACAGTTAAATATTAACTTTTGATGCTTTTATACAGATAATGTAGATTCTTCTTTGTGCTTATTTAGGAAAAAGACAAAGCTATGATCCTAAAGATTATTCTACAGTTCTCTTTATGTCTATTCCTATAATTTTGCCATTTTGATATAATCTATCTATATTGCATATGAAACTGCAAAATTTGAAAGATGAAAATGATCTATTCAAATTATCTGCTATCACACAAACAGGTTAATAACAGTAATTAAAAGAATAATTATGCAACTACATGCCACTCAAAGGAGTCATTTAAATTATGCAAATCAAGCATAAGGTCATGTAATGCTAAGAGAAAAGAGCTAAAATATGCAAAATAGTGTACTCTCTGTTGGTGGTTCCAGTATTAGAAATATTCATAGCACAAGCATATAGTGTGCATTTCATTTTTGAACCTTTGTACCATAAAATTGAATTAATTTTTCTTACCTTAGGTACTATGAAATTTGAGTAGTACAAAGTTTTATAGATCAGCTGATTTCATCCATGAGAAGAATGTTTGTTTCTTACTTGAGTACTTTATTTTTAAGACATTGATTTTTTCTTTCTATAGAAACATGTCACATTATTAAAAAAAAAAAAGATCTGGTAAACAAACAAAAGTATAAAATGTAAAATAAAAACCACCTGTAATGTTATCATTTTGAAATAAGCACGATCTCATTTTGGGTGCCTTTCCTTTCCTTCTTTTATAAGTGCATATTCTTTTTGGTTATAATGGGTATCAGTTGTTTTCTTGTCTGTGTGACATTCGCTTTCGTATTTCATTTAATATTATATCATGTACGTTTCCCCAGATGACTCGAAACCTGAATTCTTAATTGGAGGGATGAAATTTTTTACACATGTATGTAATATTTAACTATTTCATTACTTTTATATTCTTTTCATTGCCTGCTTTTCTATTATAAATCAAGCTATGATAAGCATATATTTAATTGGATGAGAATTACTGATTTTTTATTTTACTAGTTTGCTGAAAGTAGAGTCGGAAATTGTGGTTATGGCTATGGGTAGAATTAGATTTAGATTTGGAATTAGGGATATGATAGACATGAACTTTTAAGTTTCTAAATATACATTAACAAATTTGTATACAGAACATTTGGATCAGTTTGCTCACCTGTAAGCAATCCAGAACACTATAAAGTTCCTAGTAATCATGAAAATAATTCATTTTATTAGTATGTCTTTAATTGTTTTCCATATGTTTCTAAGCCCTTTGTTTTTCTTTCTTGATTACATGGCTGTACATAACCTTTATTCATTTTTCCACTTGGTTGTTATTTTTAAATAATTTGCAAGAACACTTTACTTTTGTCATATTTTTTGCAAATATTTTCCCGGTTCTTTTAATTTATATTTTGACATACATATTTTATTTACATACGGTCCAATTACTAAATAGTTACTTTTACAGTTTTCCCATTGTTTTTATGCTTAAAAATTCCTTGACATTTTAAAATTTTTTCCTAGGTCCAAATGAAAATTAATGATAAATTAAATTTATCAGTAATGATAAATAAAATTATTTGATTTTCTCCCCAAAGAGCCCATTTTTCTAACATTTGTTGAATTATATTTCTGTCCTATTTGTTTATTTTTATAAGTTAGTTTACATATTAGCATTTGTTTTAAGATTATCTAGTCTCTTCCACTGATCTGTGTTGATTCTTATGTACATATTACACACTTTTAATTACTTTTATTCTGTACTATGTTTTACTACTTGGGAAAGCAGGCAAGCCCCCACCACTTCTGTTTTTCATATTTCATGTATTAGTCTTTCAGATGAACTTATCTGAAGAATTTCAGGATTTATTCCAAAGATAAAAATTTATTATTTTAAAAGTCACTTCATTATTCGAGTACTTCAAAAACACCTCTTATATTTGCCCCTCACATAAGGGAAAGGAAATATTATAAAGTACCTCCTATCTGTCTTCCAAGTACTTGCTAAACATCTTCACATACAATATAGTTCACTTCATCCTCAGTCATTCTGTAAAGATAGGATTAATTATTCTAACTTACACATAAGCAATCTAAGACTTCGAGAATTTATGTCTTACCCAGGATTTCAGTAAAAATGCAGGTAGAATTACTCCACACTTAATGCTCCTTTCATAATATCACATATATTTGTCCCTTACTTAAAAAATTAAACCCCCCTCAAGTTTTTAGACTATTATTTTATTTAAAATGCATATATCAAATTTTATGTAACTTTATGTAATTAACGTGCATCTTTTTAAAAATTTGCCTGATGATATATTATGAAGAGAAATGTGCCAGAAAAGAAGACATGGAATCTCTAAAGGCAATCATATAAACTATGGTTTACTCTCAGACCACAGTGGAGCTCCAGGTAGGTCACTTGATTTGAATTTACTTATGGGTAAATAATATATGTTTCTAGTCTTCTCAAAGTTAATGATAATCAAAGACCTACATGTATTTTTCATTATTTGAGTATGTGCATAGAACACACTAGAACAAAATTACTATATTGATATTCAAGAATTAAATGTGTGCGAAATGTTGCAGTCTAATAGGAAAATCTCATTCTTTCAATTCTTTCCAAGTCAAATCCTATTCTAGAAATCCATTTCTAATTTAATCTTTCAGTAATCCCATTCCTGTACCTTACACTTTGGTTAAAATAAATTATTAGATAGTTCTCATATACCAAGATTAATCAGGATTCTTTGGTTGCAAGTGACAGAAGCTTAAGAAAGCTAAAGCAAGAAAGGAAATGGTTTGTTCATGTAACTAAGTATAGAGATATCTGGATTCCAGCACGATTTGATCTAGATGTTTAAAAAATATTATCATAAACTTCTCTCTCTACATATCTTTCTAGAAACCTCTAAGTTGGATAACTGAAGCATCAGATAATGAGAAGAGTCTGAGATTTTACCCTTCTTGTAAGCTAATGAGTAAACCTACCTCTGTTACATGATACTAAAAGAAGACCTGAGACTCCTGAACCGGAGCCAAAGGGCTTAATTACTCATGACACAGCCAGCAGCACAAACATCAGCATATTTCCATGAATCCCCTTATCCCTAGATCCCACAGGGGTGACACAGACAGGCCCAGGTAGGTGCCTGCACAGACAGTACGTTGTGCAGTGACAGGAACATGAATATAGTGGGCACTAAGCATTCCTTTCCTTTGCTCTGGATCTCTAGCTCTCTCTTTTCAAGGCTGTTTACTAAGCAAACATATTTAAAAATATAGTGGAACAAGGTAAAATTATAGTGGAATAAACTAATATGGAAAAAAGAGTAATCGGTACTTTGTCCACAAGACATGCAGAAGTGTGAGAGACACGTGGAGAATTCTCCCAGCATAAGGCTTTCTCCATCAGGTAGCAAAGAAGCCCACCAGTTATATTCTACTACCTGAGCAACCTCAGCAGAAAGAGAAAGTATGTTTTTTCTCAAAAGTCCTAGATAACATGCCTATTCCCAGACCACTGTAACTCTGACTGGCCAGGCCTGACTACCGTGGTCCTCTTTGGAGTGACCTGATCAATCTCCCGCACCTCCCCCATAAGTTTAGAGTTGGTGAGAAGTGGGGGCTCAAAGAAATATTAGGGCAGTGTTTCCAGAGAAGGAGGGCACATTGATATAAAGCAGACAAAATGCAGACAAATTCTTTATCATTTACTCTTTTCCCTCTATGTCCCTGGGCTCTCAGTCCTCTGTTTTTTTGTCCTCTCTTCCTCTTTCACCTCTGTGTGTCCATATCTGAGACATTTTAAAAAGCCATGCTCAAGGGCACACTCCAGCATGAAGAAGAAAATGTTCCCTTCCCAGCTACAGGAGTCTCTAGATCACTCAGCATTTTGTCTTCCTTAATTATAGCACTTTTTACTTCCTATGCGTTGCATTACAGTAATGTGTTTAGATGTTTTAACCTTCCCAACTAGACAGGGATCTCCTTCGGATCAAGGTCGTGTCTCCACCTCTTGGTGTCTCCTATGGGTCAAAGCATATTGCAGGTGCTTAATGTATACGTACCGGATAAAGGAAAGGATATTAGATGAATTTCAATCACTTAGGTCTCTTAACAAAATGATGGAACAATTACCAGGCCAGGAGTCCAGAGACTTCGCTGCTCTTCTATTTTTACCACACAGTGGTTAGCCCCCTTAGCAAATTTGTTAACCTCTCTGAGGCTCAGTCCTCTCATTTGTAAAAAGATGAAACTGTGTGCTACTCCTCATATGGTTATTGAGATAATCACATGACAAAATGCATATAAAATCACTTTAGAAACATAAACCACTCTAATAATTAATGAATTCCATTTTCAAATAACAAGTGAACCATTTCTGTTATATGAATTCAATGTGTTCAATATTAGCAGAATAGTTATTATACAAAAGTAAGTAGATATAATTTGAAGGTTGCTTGCAAAAATTCTGTCTGTACCAAAATATATTGCTTGGTACTTCTAATTCCTCCATCACATTTTAATTTCTCTGATTTAATTTTAAGAATAACTACCTCCGGGCTTCCCTGGTGGCGCAGTGGTTGGGAGTCCACCTGCCGATGCAGGGGACACGGGTTCGTGCCCCGGTCTGGGAGGATCCCACATGCCGCAGAGCGGCTGGGCCCACGAGCCATGGCTGCTGAGCCTGCGCGTCCGGAGCCTGTGCTCCGCAACGGGAGAGGCCACAACAATGGGAGGCCCACGTACCGAAAGAAAAAAAAAAAAAAAAAAGAAAAACTACCTCCAAAAATTCCCATAAAAGTATAAAATTTTGATAGAGTTAGTACACTAAACCATTATTGCTGATAAAACTTTATCTTTTTTTGGCTGAGAGGCAAAGGGATATACACCAGTAAGTTTCAAAAGGAAGAGGGACAAAATTAGAAAGTAAAACCATGAGATGAGTTTGTCTAGAAGACAATCGGAGGAGAAGCACATTGCCACAAAGGAAAAAAGCTCTTAAAGAGAGATGTTGCCAATTTTTTTTTTAAATCCCTAATTCATAGATTTGCCTTGGACTGGTCTTGTCAAACAGACAGGTTTTCTGTACATCTATTTTTTTTTAATTCACAATTTTCTTTTTCAAATTTGAACAGGAAAACAGCCTAGAACAAAATAATCCATTCGTTCAGAGATTTTTCTCCCTTTAGAGGAGGAATTCCATAGCTTTTTGAAGTTTCATTTCTGCTATATTAACCAATAGTTAGAAAAGCAGATATTTTCCTAGATTTTCTTCCTAGAAGTTTTGGATGCCTCCTCAATTTTGAACAGAACTTACAAATACTCAAGTGTTGAAAATTACCCCTACCAAAGCTATGTGGTTCTCCCAACTGTCAAGGAAATCAGTTTATCTCCATAAAATGCCTTCCTAATTAATAATGAGCAAATGCCCTATGAGCAAAATCATGACAATGTGATACAGAAATGTTTGCAGTTCATGAACAAAGTTACAAAAATAAAAAGACACAGAAGCTAATACAGAAAGCCCAAAACAGCTACATATTTTTCCCAGAGAGTTGGGAACTGCATGGAAACGGTTCCAAACTACTTCCTCAGTAATAAGCAGAAATGAAAAATTTGAGGCCGGACTGTATTTCTAAAGTCTACAATGCATTCCAGGCATTCCGTTGAGGTTCATGATCCCCAGCAACAAAAGCTATAATAAGGATCAAGAAGAATTCAAACTGGTAGTTTGGCAGAAAGAATCCACCTACAACATAAGGTCATTACATCCTGCTTCTTCATTACAGTGATCTCCTAAACCGGGGAATTAACATTTTATCAGGGAGGTGAATGAGGCAGTACTTACTCAGCTGTTTACTTGGGAGAGACAACAGTGACCAAAAAGACTGTAAATAAATCATTAGAGCTCTGATTTCAGAGAACATTACAGAGAACATTACAGGAATATACCCCAAGACTCAAAATTAATGAGTAGTACCTTCCTTTCATTTAACAGATGGGGCACACCTCTGTATCAATCAAACTGCAACTTTCAGCCCCCTTCCCTGCCTGCCAAGGTTATAAGGAAAACCTTGATGGATCCTTTGAAGGCTTTGTGTTTTTTTTTTTTTTGTGACTTTTCAAAATTCTCATCTAAATGTTCCTTAACAAAATGCTGCAATGTGAAAAGAGTATCCTGGGTGCTTTTAAAAAGTTCTCATATGTTGTTTGTATCCCTGCAAAGTTTTAGATATCCTTGTAGTAATCCTTCAAGGAAAAGTAACTGCTTAATGCCATGTACATGTGGATGAAGTGTAGGGATCTAGGTTAGTCACCGAAAATAGTCATGCTTAGATTTTGGAGTGAAGCATCTCTGTCTGTTGAGGTTCTGGAAGTGGCAATTTTCAGTTGTTCTGTTAGCTTTTCCAGACCTCTGCGAGCAGATGAAGTCTAGAGAACATAACACTTACATTATCTTAATATGTGACACTGGCTAGTTCCTGTTATAATTATTCAAACATGAAGAATTATTGGCAGTTAAAATTATATTTAAAAAGTACATTTAAATATGTATATGTTTACGTATACACAAAGTCTAGTGTTATTTTAATGCATACATGAGAAATAATCAAAATAACAAACAGCAAACAAAAAATCAAGCCTAGATAGAATGCATCCTAATCTGATCATCTGCAGAGGAATTTTTCCCAGCATCAGAAATAAAACTCTTATGGTACATTCTATATTGGGAATTTGTGCCAAGAGGACAAATATATCCAGAGCCTAAATCATAAAAATGCCTTACATTGAATTAAGAGGAAAATGCAACAGTTGACCCGAAGACAATACAGGCTTTTAATCAATTACAAAAATCATTAAAATGTTCAACAGAAAAAAAGCTCAGGTAGAAAAACACGCGCGTGCGCGCACACACGCGCACACACACACACTACTAAGAGAGCTCTATCTCCAAGGACTACAGCAAAAGCACTGTGAAAGGTTTAAATGGAGAATAACACTCCTGAGAACACAAATGAGAAGCAATCGCCACTCTAAGTCAGAAACAACAACATAGAAGTAGGAACCATTCAAGAGATTTCTTTAGTTTCCCCAATTAAACAGGAAAAATACGTACATCTACTGACATTTCTTTCACAAATCACAGGATTGTTACTTTTTGTATGAAATTTGTAAAATGGAGTTAAAATTTATAAATTACAAATTCACTCACGGTATTAAAAAGTTGTGTTATTTCCAAGAAAATAGGTAAGAATAATTTTTAAAGACAACTACCATAGGGAAAAGGAAAATAAGTTCTCTGGAGAAAAGTAGAATTGCTATGCCTGTGGTACCCACCAAAGCCTGTTACACAAGATAATGAAAGAATCCCATTCACTGTGTTACAGGAGACAACTAAGAACAAAGGGATTTGAAGGCTTTAAAGATGATGTGAAATATATAGGAAAAGAATATTTGTGGTGGCCAAATGTTGCATCATTTTAAAGAAAGCCACCAAAAACTAGGCTATAATATATACATTTATGAATATAACAGCATTACCACCTAAAGGAATGACAGCAATTTACAGAAGATGCCAACAGTAGTTTGTAGGTTTAAAATATCTTCTGATTCCTCAGAACCATAGAGCTATTGAATATTCAGAGAATGGAGCAAAAACAGATCTTCATAGACCTGCATGGGTCATGCCCAGAAGCTGCAAACAAAAAAAGGACTTTGCAAGGAATTGTGAGGTGGTCCCAAAATCCAAGTTCCATCAGCAAGCAAATGGTCCAGTCAGAAGCTGAACCAAACTTAAAATATGAAGATCCCACTCCACTCCACTAAGCATTGCTCATATCTTCCTCAACGCTGTCCTCCAAAACAGGAAACATAATTCCTCCAGAGGGGAGAAGCCTGTTGTTTTCTATCAGAAGAGAGGCAAATTTATCCAAATTTCTCTTCAATTCTATCCAATTTGTGAGTCAGCCACAAGGACAGTGGATAGATTATGACAGGTCATTGGAGTCCTCTAAAGCAGTTGTTTAGAGAGTTTGAGTTCATGAAAATCACATAGAAAAGGCAACCCTTGTTCACTGTTGGTGGGAATGTAAATTGGTGCAGCCATTGTGGAAGACAATATGAAGGTTTCTCAAAAATCTAAAAATAAAACTACCATATGACCCAGCAATTCCACTCCTGGGTATATATCTGAACAACACGAAAACACATTCAGAAAGATACATGCACCCCAACGTTCATAACAGCATTATTTACAATTGCCAAGACATGGAAGTAACCTAAGTGTCCATCAACAGATGAATGGATAAAGAAAACGTGGCATATATATATATATATATATATATATATACACATATACACACACACATACATACCACAATGGAATTCTACTCAGCCATAAAAAAGAATTAAATTTTTGCCATTTGCAGCAACATGGATGGACTTGGAGGGCATTATGCTAAATGAAATGTCAGAGAAAGACAAATACTGTATGATACCACTTATATGTGGAATCTAAAAAAGTACAAGCTAGTGAATATAACAGAAAAGAAGCAGACTCACAGATATAAAGAACAAACTATTGGTGACCAGTTTGTGGAGGAGGGGCAGTAGAGCAGTGGTGTGTCAGATCATTTTACCAGGTAATATTATAATGAGAATTAAAAATTTTAAGTACATTATGAGTATTATAGAATCCAATTTTTTATAATATCAACATAAAAATATCACAATAGAAACTTAAGAACTCTGCTATAACCTAAAGAGATGCTACAACCCAAGTCGTCCTCTACCTAAAGCACCCTGCTAAGAGATGGGCAGCTTCAAAAAATAATCTTGACATGGCCCACTGTGGGTCTGCCGTGAATACTGCATTCCTGCCATGCACGTGCCTCCAAGAATTCTGTTACCTAAGAGAATGGAGGTGGATAATACAAACTGTAGAGAAAGAGGCAGGGATCTGGGTCCTAGTCCTGGCTCTTACTTAGCCAGAAACAAACTGTGTTTCCTTTTTTTTTTTTGCGGTACGCAGGCCTCTCACTGTTGTGGCCTCTCCCGCTGCGGAGCACAGGCTCCGGATGCGCAGGCTCAGCGGCCATGGCTCACGGGCCCAGCCGCTCCACGGCATGTAAGATCTTCCCAGACCGGGGCACGAACCCGTGTCCCCTGCATCGGCAGGCGGACTCTCAACCACTGCGCCACCAGGGAAGCCCAAACTGTGTTTCTTTTAACAGATCACTTAATTTGGCAAGACCTTGGTAATAATAAGGAAACATATGTGGAGCTACTTATAGAGTATCAGGTAATTCATTTGATTTCTTTAACTCTAAATGATCTGACTAGGAAGACTGTGTTAATTGGATTAACACTTTTGAGAAAAGATACACAAGAAAAAATCAGAAGGGAAAATAATTTTTCTAAAATAAAAAAGACTTTTAAAGATATATGTAAAAAAGAAAGATTGAATAATATTATGGGCACAGTGTTTAAGGAATAAACATCCAAAAATGCATTGCTAAGGATACAAAATGTAAGTGACACACATTCCTTTAATTTTCTTCAAATTATCAAATAGAATACTTTCCATAAAAATGCAGCCATCTGCATTTCATCTTGAATAATCTTATTTATTCATTTACACCCTACTTTATTCCTGAAAAGATCTGACTTAGCTAAGTAATTGGTGTACATTTTTTAAAAATCTTAATGGTTTGAATGACAACTGAACAATATTTAAAACTGAAAATTAAGAAAACACGAAATGTGTATGATATTTGAAATATTATCTTAAAAGATAGTTCAGAAACAATTTTAAAATTTCCATTCTTAGAATAAATAAGTACCAAAATATATCCCCTGGGACTAATTAAGAAATGTTGTGTTCAGATGTGCAGTATCATATATAAAACTACCTTTTCTCTGAGAGAAAAATAAGGGGCGGTCTAAAGCAGGCTTCCAGCATCTTAATAAAAACAACACATTACGGATCCAGGAACTTCCTAAGCCCTTCAGATGCATTATCTCATTTCATTTTCTCAATAATCTTAAAAGGCAATTATCATTATTATCCCCATTTTACAGATGAAGAATTTAAGAATTAGGGCAAGTACCTTGCCCAAAATCATACCTGTGTGAAATGAGAGAGAGCTAAAATTAAACCCAACCTAATTTGTATTTACCCTTCTAATTACCTCATTTTCCTGCCTCCCATTCACTTGATGTTTTGAGAGAGCATTACGTCCTCCCCACACACAGCTACAACTCTCTGTCCATGATTGCTCTGATCAGGTATTTTGTTTTTCACGATGCTCCAGCAAAATGAAGAAATTCCGCCACAAGCCTTTCTGGCTTCTTGTATCACCACCCCCTTTTCGCCACCCAATTCGCCAAGATCATTTCAGGAGGCACAGAGCACTGGTGCATAATGTGGAGTTTCCCAGAGCTGTCACAGTCAAGATGTGTGTAGAAATGTGGCTCTAGGACTCCACACCGGGGACAAGGTGGAGACAGGGGCAGATTAATATAGCTCTTCCCTGAATGTGAAAAGGGGAACATTAAGCCTGCTACTGTGTTGCCTATTTCCTGAGAGGTACTGCCATCACTGAAGGAAAACAAAATTATTTTCTCTAGGAAACCAAGTGTTATTACATGTAAATCATTCATGTGCTGTTTAAAAGATTTGCATATTGATGAGCCCAAGATTTCTCATATTTTACATTTCTACAATGTGTCTATGGTCATGGCTTAAAGCCCATCACAGGAAAAAAAAAAAAAAAGGCCATTTAGCAATATTTCACTGGTGATTCTAAACATGCATAAGTCATGGAGCCTATGCAAGGTCATGTCCTATAATGGAGACCATACATTTGGGGATGAATTATCTAACCTAAATGGGTAAAAAAGCAACATGTTACCAGTGATGTCTTATCACCTTATAGAGCATCTTATCAAACTATATTCCCGTGAAAACTGTTTGAAAAGGAGAAATGTGTCATACACTCAATTAATCTGTTGGAGAGCTGGTCTTACAATTCCCTTTCTACCGTATTCCAGCAATATTTGGCAGGAAAAAATAGAGTTTAATAAAGTAGCACCTTGGAGTGTATGAGCAGTGAGGACTGTGTGGAAATACATTGAGTACTCTTTGCCATAAGCCATGTCCCAGGGAATTTCCCACCATAATTCCAACAATTCCAAACTTGCCCTGTAAAAGAGTCAGCCAACTTGTTTCCCAGCCCAACTTCTCCCAGTGTCAGAATTGAAATGTGGCTGCCCTGTACCCCACTGGACCTCCACTAGCAATGGCTCCAAGAGTATCCCATATTGCTTCCACCCGTGGTGTGAAATAACTTCAGTTTCTGCTTTTAAGTCAAGTGTTTATGAGTCTACCAGGATGAAATTGGTTGAGCAGTTCATTCATTTACTAAACAAATATTTCCCAAGTGCCTGTGTCATGGCAGGCACTGAACTAGATGCCAAGAACACAACAGTGAGCAAGACAAATCTGGTCCCACTGCTCATGGAATCCATATTATCAGGGGAGACAGAAAATTATACAAGTAATTACAGTGGAGACAGTCATAGACATACTTAACTTTGTCTCTGTTATCTATATTCATTCAGACCAGAAAAAATAGAAAAAAGAAAAGGAAAAGGAAGAGTGGGCAGAGGGGAAAAGAGAGGGAGAAACGTAAAGAATTTAAACTCTACCCACTATTATTCTCACTGATATGTCCTGAGGTAAACATGATCTAGGAAAGATGAAATCTCAGTTATCACCTGCCATACATAATGTGAACATCTCACCATGGGATAATCTGAGTGTTTTGAAGCTTTGACCACTAACACAAGACACTGCCTTCCTCTTATCTGCTACTGAATAGCAGCCTAGAAGACAAATGGGTTATGCTGGATTTATTAAAGACAGGATAAATGAATATATCCTCCAATGTGGTGCCTTCCCATAGAAGTTTTCAAAGGTAATTTTGACCTTAAGTAAATTCTGTTTATCAAAATGTGAAAGCTATGTCTCTACTCCGTGATAATGTGGTATATGGTAGGAAAGAAAAGTTCTAGGCACTTATGTGGCCAAAATTTGTCCTGTTTGATTTCACAGATCACCACATATACAAGTGAAGTGGAGTGGGCTATGGAAGGGTCGTGTTTTCTGCCAAACACGGTGGAATTTTTTCTCTTTTCTTTTAACTGTGCCTATTGTGTACTGCTGATATCTTTACTGTGCAAAGCAATTTTGAAAAAGATCAAAGTATTTTACCATTAGGACAAGATCTTTTTGCACCTGAGAGGATGTTGTGTTTAATCTCAGTGCAATTCTTCTTGATACCAATAAGATGGATCAAAAAAACCCAAAACAAAACAAAACACCCTTCATTTCTATTGGTAGATTCTCAGGATGAGAATCTGACTATTTCCTTCCAGTTTGTTTCTTCATTGGGCATTGCTAGCAGCCCTGCTCAAATGAACTGGGTTTCAGGAAAGACTTTTCGGATGAACGTACCCCATGCGATAAAAGAGAATCTGAGTATAAAATGAAGGCAATTGCCTATATAATTCAAGGCAAAAGCTCACCTTTATCTCTATTACCTGGATACTTGAAGTGGGGGAAAGTCTGTAAATTATGTAAATAATTGCATTATTTCTTTAATTCGTTGCATCTTCATAGTCAAATACAAAGTTTCTTATTTTCTTTTTGCAAATAGTTCAGTTTCTAAACTTCACTGAAATAAATAACAAAACCAAATGAAAGCATTTTCATTCAAAGACTTGATGACTCAGAGAAGTATACTGGTCCTATAGCAAGATGATAGCAGTTAACTTTTGCATTACTGTTGCATTACAATATTATTTAATTGATATTCAGAAACATGCAAGGCCATGTTACTTTCCCATAAACTGAAGTAGAAAATGTTGAAATGGAAAAGAACAACAAGAATGCATAAATAAAAAATGAAAAATTTTGTCATGTTCTATTAGGGTTTTTCACATTAGTATCCTATTATATTACTATTTGTTTTCACTAATATGATATGAAAATTGATGAAATGATTGCATGGTCATATCTTATTAGGCAACTCAAATTCTAAAATTATATGATTCTAATATAAGATGAAAGAAAACTGTTAATATTATAAAAAGTTTCTAATATGATCTGAAGGCCCATCTGGAAACAAAAAAGTTTAAGTTACTTTGGTATGATTTCTCGGGGACATTTTCTTTATAGGAACCAGGTGGTGACAGAGAAGGAGAAACTGGGCACAAGGATATCACTGCTGGACTGGATTCATAAATGGAAAATATTTCTCTCGGGTAGGCAATATGTTACATGAATTTTTGCATGAATTTTTTAATCCATTCTAAACAATTATGAATATTGATTAGAAGAGCTGAGTTTTATTGTCATTGTTTTTCAATGCAGGAGGTAGCTGCACTGATTTAGCTTTTGCCTTTTTTTGGTAAGAAAAGCCACTATTAGGAATATGTCTTTTCATAATTTGCTTTCATCTGAGAGTTACTATTGTTAAACAATAATTGCTAAACAATACAGTTTGATATATACTATGAGATAATAAATGGAGGGTGTTGCTTAAGTTAACAGTTTTTTAGCTCTTACTGAAAAACTGTTTTTTAATGTGTTGTGCTTATTAAATGTGATAATGAACCATTCAGTAGTCTGCTTTATTAAATAATTAGGGGTTAAATCTAAACTTACTTTCAATCTGGGCATAAAGATGATACTTTGGGATCTTAGAAGTAATGTCTGCAATGTAACTTTGGAGTCAAAACAGACTTCTTTACGAAAACTTGTTTTTATGTTGCAGAAACCTGCCATAAGAATCAAGTTGAGAAATGAAAGAAATGTTGGAAGAATAGAATAATTGATTGTAAAGGATGTTATTTACTCTTTTAAGAATACTAATTTAAAAGTTCTATAAGATTCCCTAAAATACTGTATTTAAATGAAGACTGCCACATTTTAATATTTATCTTTTTTCTTAATGGGCAATGTTTTTTTAACATCTTTATTGGAGTATAATTGCTTTACAATGCTGTGTTAGTTTCTGTTGTATAACAAAGTGAATCAGTTGTACGTGTATATATATATCCCCATATCCCCTCCCTCTTGGGTCTCCCTCCCACTCTCCCTATCCCACCTCTCTAGGTGATCACAAAGCACTGAGCTGATCTTCCTGTGCTATGCGGCTGCTTCCCACTAGCTATCTGTTTTACATTTGGTAGTGTATATATGTCCCCGCCACTCTCCTACTTCGTCCCAGCTTACCCTTCCCCCTCCCTGTGTCCTCAAGTCCATTCTCTATGTCTGCATCTTTATTCCTGTCCTGCCCCTAGGTTCTTCAAAACCACCTTTTTTTTTTAAGATTCCATATATATGTGTTAGCATACGGTATTTGTTTTTCTCTTTCTGACTTACTTCACTCTGTATGCCAGCCTCTAGGTCCATCCACCTCACTACAAATAACTCAATTTCGTTTCTTTTTTGGCTGAGTAATATTCCATTGTATATATGTGCCATATCTTCTTTATCCATTCATCTGTCAATGGACACTTAGGTTGCTTCCATGTCCTGGCTATTGTAAATAGTGCTGCAATGAACATTGTGGTACATGTCTTCTTTTGAATTATGGTTTTCTCACGGTATATGCCCAGTAGTGGGATTTCTGGGTCATATGGTAGTTCTATTTTTAGTTTTTTAAGGAACCTCCATACTGCTCTCCATAGTGACTGTATCAATTTACATTCCCACCAACAGTGCAAGAGGTTTCCCTTTTCTCCACACCCTCTCCAGCCTTTACTGTTTGTAGATTTTTTAATGATGGCCATTCTGACCAGTATGAGGTGATGCCTCATTGTAGTTTTGATCTGCATTTCTCTAATGATTAGTGATGTTGAGCATCCTTTCATGTGTTTGTTGGCAATCTGTATATCTTCTTTGGAGAAATGTCTATTTAGGTCTTCTGCCCATTTTTGGATTGGATTGTTCGTTTCTTTGATATTGAGCTGAATGAGCTGCTTGTATATTTTAGAGATTAATCCTTTGTCAGTTGCTTCATTTGCAAATATTTTCTTCCATTCTGAGGGTTGTCTTTTTGTCTTGTTTATGGTTTCTTTTGCGGTGCAAAAGCTTTGAAGTTTCATTAGGTCCCATTTGTTTATTTTTGTTTTTATTTCCATTTCTCTAGGAGGTAGGTCGAAAAGGATCTTGACGTGATGTATGTCATAGAACGTTCTATGTTTACCTCTGAGTTTTATAGTGCCTGGCCTTACATTTAGGTCTTTAATCCATTTTGAGTTTATTTTTGTGTATGGTCTTAGAGAGTGTTCTAATTTCATTCTTTTACATGTAGCTGTCCAGTTTTCCCAGCACCACTTACAGAAGAGATTGTCTTTTATCCATTGTACATTCTTGCCTCATTTATCAAAGATAAGGTGACCATATGTGTGTGGGTTTATCTCTGGGCTTTCTATCCAGTTCCATTGATCTATATTTCTGTTTTTGTGCCAGTACCATACTGTCTTGATTACTGTAGCTTTGTAGTATAGTCTGAAATCCAGGAGCCTGATTCCTCCAGTTCCGTTTTTCTTTTTCAAGATTGCTTTGGCTATTCCAGGTCTTTTATGTTTCCATGCAAATTGTGAAATATTTTGTTCTAGTTCTGTGAAAAATGTCATTCATAGTTTGATAGGGATTGCATTGAATCTGTAGATTGTTTTGCATAGTATAGTCATTTTCACAATGCTGATTCTTCCAATCCAAGAACATGGTATGTTCTCCATCTGTTTGTATCATCTTTAATTTCTTAACGTTTTATACACTGGAGAAACTTTTTGCTCAAAGATGGCATTATCGATGGTTTAAAAAATGATTATGATTGCTAGAAGAGCTTGACTTAGGAAATCTAGTCCTGACATATATTACTTTTACAGAAAAATGGATTTATCTCAATTGGCTCTTAATATCATCTAAAAAGGGGGAGCATTTGAAATTAGCTGCCAGACACAAAATCATCTTAGTTGAAATTAGAATACATTTAGAATATGTTTTATAAGAAAGACAAAGTGACAAAACTGGCTTTCAGATAGGGCAACTTTTTAAATGCTGTATATTTTATCTTAAGTATGGTGTGGACAGTTTGTCAGAACCAGTCTATTCCCAACTCTTTCCCTTTCCTCCTGCTCCAAGGGCTCAACACCATGGTCCAATTCTTCAAAAATGATTTAGGATAAGAACCATTTTGAGGTAAACTTCTACAGTGTCATTTGGAGCTCTACAGAGAATCAATAAAACAAATGAGCTTAAATTACAGCTGAACTAATCATGTAAATGTTTAAAATGATAAGACTGCAATTCAAGCTTTTCTAAATGCCAATGAACCTAACTAATTACCATATCTGTCCCAGTATGGGATGAGTTGGAGTATCCAGGTCTTGTTAACAAGTCTTCTCTTGTCCAAGGCAAAGAAAATCAGGTGGAAGAAGTTTCCAAGGCTAGTACTAAAAATGGAAACATCCATACCGTTTTGTGATCCATTTCCAATACACTATGTGGTCAAAAGATCAGATTTATCTTGAAACAAAAAACTAAATGTTTCCCATTTTTAAAAAGAAGCAATAACAAGAACCACAGTTCTACTGGCTATCTTCCATAAAGAATGTATCTTCCTATTTCTATATTGCTAGGGTTTTTTCGGCGCTAGGAACTTCATACTTACCTATGCTCTAATTCATCAAGATAACAGGATCCATCCTCAAGTTAATGTTATCCTAAACAACTTTTCTAATGTTTTCATTAACTTTCTTTAAATTGCCATTATGGTGAAGATGTAACGTGTCACCCAGGCCCTTGTCTTTATTTCTGTCTAATAGTGGTAGAAGCTGCAAAACTTACACACTGTATTATCTATTGCAATGAGAATACTGCCAGCCCCAGATCAAATGCCTTTCTTTCCTCAAAGCCCCAACAGTGCTGCCCTCCCCACCCCACCCCCCATAAATTAGCAGTGTTTAGTAGGAGACTTGCCCACATTCTATAGATTACTTTAAGGAAAAGCTCCATCATCCATAATACATTTGGGCTTCTTTCTAGTTGAAGATTTATATTTTTTTTTATTGATGGGTTATGAATATTGACACAGGAGATATTCATTGTTTATTGAAGGCTTGTTTACATAAAAGATCTTCACAGGCTACCCCCTAAGTCTAGAGGTCCTAAACCAGTGTCAGGGAGCTGTCTGGGTATTTTTTCCCACGTATTGCACTGCCATTCTACCAACAATAGAGGCCCATTAACGTTTGGCCCTTCAAGTTACTGCAGCCCAAGCCTCAGTGGCAGGACGTCTGCCCAATATGTAAAATAACGGAATGAATGGATTCCTTGGAAACAATGATAACAAGACCTGGCTGAGCTAACTGTGACAGCATGTGGTAATTTTCCAGCCCGCTGGCCCTGTAAAGGAAACTGGAACACAAAGCGGAGACTGCGGGGCGGGCCGGCCTGAATAGCTGCAAACAAGTGCAGAATATCTGATGATGTCATACCCACAGTTTGACAGATGGGGCTGGACAATTTTGCCCCCTTCAAGTGTGCTCTTAACTATTTGTATTCCATCGGCTTCTCACTTGGGAAGTTCAATCCTGTAATCACCTGCTTGAAAGACTAAACAAACCTTAACTGTCATGTGCTTGATTCAAGTACCACTAGTTTTATGAAGAAAAATGATATCCATTATTAGTGGCTGAATGCTGAGGGGGGCCATGGGGGAGAGTGTGCTGCTGTGGATTAATGCATCATCTCTGCTTTCAGCTGTGGGCCAGGTTTTGAGTCTAGCTCTGACTGAATCCTGCCATACACTTTGAATAGCATAATGAAGTATTGTTATCGCCTCCATCTAGTCATTACATCAGGGAAACAGACATCTAAAGTTATCAAAACTGATTACAAGCTGAGCTTTTGTGTCTATAAAATAAATATGCTAAAAGACGGCTTTTATTTTTTTTTTTAGTCTTATGGGTGTTCTCTCTAGGTTGGATGTTTTAGTGCTTATAGCACTATGTGTCATTATATGTAAGTTGGTGCTAGGGCGTATCTATAAGACAGCGTTCTCCCAAAACACGTTGGTATGTAGATCTGCGTGTGCGTACGTGTTTAAGTTGATGCATGGGAGACAGAGAAAATGAAGATTGACAACATTTATAAAAATGAGACACAACTCAATTAAAATTCACCGAAAATAGTAAATGAACTGGAGTACTCGGTTTAATTGTAACGACACAAGACTGTCTTTTTCCTCCTTTCAAATAAGTAGTTGCTTTGGATCTCACATGTCTTTGCCATTTTATTCGTGTAGTTCTTTTTATTTACTTTTAAAGGAATTTCTGTAAATATACACAGGCTACAGAATATGTCTCAGATACAGCTTTACACTTTAATCTTTTCATCAAACAGCTAACCAAAGCGGGATAGCCAGAAGATTCTGTTTATGGAGAAGTGATATCTTTCCCACAGAAAAGCATGGCACATGGCCTAGCTTGTGGAAACAAGAATAATAGCAACAGCATGATAAAAATATTAATGGTTAGGATTTATAAAATACCTTTTCAACTAGGAAAGTACCACACACTCAACTACTTTCTTCAGAGTCTCACAAATTATAGAAGCTGTATAGAAGCTATGCTAAACTTAGCTTCCCCTGTCTTATCTAACATAGTTGTTGGGTAGGGAAAAAAAGTGAAAGCAAGGGGAATTCTCCCCCTCATCCTTGAAGACTTAGTTATGCCCAACTCACCTCTGCCCTCAACCTCCACCCTTACCTTTTAGATGTGAAGGAAAAAAACATATTAGTGATACCCTCTACCATTACCCTGCTCACCTGGACACAAGCAGGCTATGCTTTGGTTATCTTTGATGTATTCATTCTATAACGAGTATCTACTATCTACTTGGTACTGGGCCATAGCTTTATTCTGTGCAAATACTCCAACTGGGATTGTGCTTTAAAGTCAATCTAAGAGAATTATTTGCGCAATGTATATGTGCACCAGTGGCTACTTTTCAACAGCAGAGTTGTGGTTCATAAACAGCCCTAATCTCTTCCAAGGCCATGCCTAAGTTTGAGGGCCTAAGTGGCTGCCAATGCTGATACCTAATGAGAAGTTCATGACAGGGCACGTGGCTTATGAAGAGGAGCTCCTCTCTGCTTCCCACATTTCTCACTAACACCAAGGGCATCCCTCTATGTGTTTACACCAGATGGAGCTCACCATCTGTTACAAAAAGCCAAATTGTTTTATTTGTAGCCATGGTGCTTATATCCCTACAGGAGACTGAGAGGGTGAGAGAAAAGGAAAAAAAAAATGGTGGGGATAGGTAACAAGAACTTTCCACTATTACAAGTCATAATCTGATGCTATCCACAAGCTTTCTCTGAGACACAATTCTGATCCAGCTATGGCAGTGGCTTAGGTGGGGATCTCTTAGGAGGCCTGGAGATCATGGTCAGAAAGTCAGTTGAGGAACAGTGTGACACTGGATAGGAAGGAGAAACAGAATCCTTCATTCCCACTGTGAACACTGAGTTAAAGTGTGTTAACACATTGGCTTTCTCAGAGTTTTCATCTGACCAAAAAGCCAAACTACTGAGGTAATCAAAGTAATATCAGCAAGAATGACAATTATGGTAGTATTTCATAATAACTATAACCTGGCAGGATGTCTGAAAGAAATTGATAGATGAATTCCTCACACACATTTAATTCAACCTGTAAAGATAATGTCATATTAAGTTAGACCAAGGCTCATCCAGCCCAATATGCCAATTCATCATTTGGAAGGACATATTGTCATTCAAGTTCACACTTTCATAAGTAATTTATTTCTGCAAATATGACTAATTCCTTAACAATGAACTATAGGTGTGCCAGGACTTGACCTATCTAAAGATTTCTTGAATCTGCTGGGAATTTAAGCCTATCATCACTACTTGGGGTAACAAGATTCATAAATATATCAGCCACCTCATAAAACCATGCTTCACGTTTATATGAAATTTACAGTTCAGTTCAATTAAATAAATATTTATTAAGGATTCACCTAGTGAATGGCACTATGCAAGAACAGCCAGAAATACAAAGGCGAGCGAGGAGGCTTCAGAAAACATACAATCAGTTAGAGGGAGATATGCATAGACACAGTGTTGGCAATGATCATGGAGTAGGGGGTATGCTGTGGAAAGCAGATAAAAGTTATATATAAAGTCTAAAAGAAATATCCCCCAGGGAGACTGCTGGGGTTTGGGGAACATATCCATGTTTGCTGTAGAAATATTATACAACAATTTTTAAACTTTAAGCAGGATGCTGAATGAATTTGGGAGTGTTTCTCCCTCTGCAATCTTTTGGAAGAGTTTGAGAAGGATCAGTGTTAGCTGTTCTCTGAATGTTTGATGGAATTCACCTGTGAAGCCATCTTGTCCTGGACTTTTGTTTGTTGGGAGATTTTTAATTATGTTTTCAATTTCATTACTTGTGATAGGTCTGTTTATATTTTCTAATTCTTCCTGGTTCCATCTTGGAAAATTGTACCTTTCTAAGAATTTGTGTGTTTCTTTGTGGTTGTCCACTTTATTGGCATACAGTT
Organism: Phocoena sinus; assembly: GCF_008692025.1. NCBI lineage: Eukaryota > Metazoa > Chordata > Mammalia > Artiodactyla > Phocoenidae > Phocoena > Phocoena sinus. The sequence goes on along the minus strand of NC_045765.1, from coordinate 102,955,252 downwards.
GTTTGTAGTAGTCTCTTATAATCCTTTGTATTTCTGCAGGGTCAGTTGTGATTTCTCCTTTTTCATTTCTAATTTTATTGATTTGCATCCTCTCCCTTTTTTTCTTGATGAGTCTGGCTAAGGGTTTATCAATTTTGTTTATCTTTTCAAAGAACCAGCTTTTAGTTTTAGTTTTATTGATCTTTGCTATTGTTTTCTTCATTTCTATTTCATTTAATTCTGCTCTGATCTTTATGATTTCTTTCCTTCTACTGACTTTGATAGGTTTAGAAGTCCTAACTATGGCAATCAGAGAAGAAAAAGAATACAAATTAGAAAAAAGGAAGTAAAACTGTCACTGGTTGCAGATGACATGATACTATACATAGAAAATCCTAAAGATGCCAGAAAACTACTAGAACTATCAATGAATGTGATAAGGTTGCAGGATACAACATTAATGCACAGAAATCTCTGGCGTTCCTTATACACTGACAAGGAAAAATCAGAAAGAGAAATTAAGGAAACACTCCCATTTACCACTGCAACAAAAAGAATAAAATACCTAGGAATAATCCTGCCTAAGGAGGCGAAAGACTTGTACTCAGAAAACTATAAGACACTGATGAAAGAAATCAAAGATAACATAAACAGATGGAGAAATATACCATGTTCTTGGATTGGAAGAATCAATATTGTGAAAATGACTATATACTACCCAAAGCAATCTACAGATTCAATGCAATCCCTATCAAACTACCAATGGCATTCTTCCTAGAATTAGAGCAAAAAATTTTACAATTCGTATGGAAACACAAAAGACCCCGAATAGTCAAAGCAATCCTGAAAAAGAAAAATGGAGCTGGAGGAATCAGGCTCCCTGACTTCAGACCATACTACAAAGCTACAGTAACAAGACAGTATGGTATTGGCACAAAAACAGAAATATAGATCAGTGGTGCAGGATAGAAAGCCCAGAGATAAACCCATGCACCTATGGTCACCTAATCTATGACAAAGGAAGCAAGAATATACAATGAAGAAAAGACAGCCTCTTCAATAAGTGATGCTGGGAAAACTGGACACTATAAAACTCTTAGAGGAAAACATAGGCAGAACACTCTTTGACATAAATTGCAGCAAGATCTTTTTTGACCCACCTCCTAGAGTAATGGAAATAAAAACAAAAATAAGCAAATGGGACTTAAAAGCTTTTGCACAGCAAAGGAAACCATAAACAAGACAAAAAGACAACCCTCAAAATGGGAGAAAATATTTGCAAATGAAACAACAAAGGATTAATCTCCAAAATATACAAACAGCTCATGGAGCTCAATATCAAACAAACAATCCAGTTAAAAAATGGGTAAAAGACCTAAATAAACATTTCACCAAAGAAGACATACAGATGGCCAAGAGGCACATGAATAGATGTTCAACATCACTAGTTATTAGAGAAATGAAAATCAAAACTACAATGAGGGGGCTTCCCTGGTGGCACAGTGGTTAAGAATCTGCCTGCCAGTGAAGGGGTCATTTTTCGATCCCTGGTCCGGGAAGATCCCACATGCCGCGGAGCAACTAAGCCCGTGGGCCACAACTACTGAGCCTGTGCTCTAGAGCCCGCGAGCCACAACTGCTGAAGCCCGCGGGCCTAGAGTCCGTGCTTTGAAACAAGAGAATCCACCGCAATGAGAAGCCCGCGCACCACAATGAAGAGTAGCCCCTGCTCACTCGCCACAACTAGAGAAAGCCTGTGTGCAGCAAAGAAGACCCAACATGGCCAAAAATAAAATAAATCAATAAATTTATGAAAAAAAAACTACAATGAGGTATCACCTCACACTGGTCAGAATGTCCATTATCAAAAAAATCTAGAAACAATAAATGCTGGAAAGGGTGTGGTGAAGAGGGAACCCTCCTGCACTGTTGGTGGGAATATAAATTGATACAACCACTATGGAAAACAGTATGGAGGTTCCCTAAAAAACGAAAAATAGAACTACCATATGACCCAGCAATCCCACTACTGGGCATATACCCTGAGAAAACCAAAATTCAAAAAGAGACATGTACCACAGTGTTCACTGCAGCACTATTTACAATAACTAGTACATGGAACCAACCTAAATGTCCATCAACAGATGAATGGATAAAGAAGATGTGGCACATATATACAATGGGATATTACTCAGCCATAAAAAGAAACGAAATTGAGTTATTTGTAGTGAGGTGGATGGACCTAGAGGCTGTCATACAGAGTGAAGTAAGTCAGAAAGAGAAAAACAAATACCGTATGCTAACGCATATATATGGAATCTAAAAAAAAAAAAATGGTACTGATGAACCTAGTTGCAGGGCAGGAATAAAGATGCAGATGTAGAGAATGGACATGAGGACACGGGGTGGGAGGGGGAGGCTGGGGTGAAGTGAGAGTAACATCGACATATATACACTACCAAATGTAAAAGAGTTAGCTAGTGGGAAGCAGCCGCATAGCACAGGGAGATCAGCTCAGTGCTTTGCGATGACCTAGAGGGGTGGGATAGGGAGGGTGGGAGGGAGGCTCAGGAGGGAAGGGATATGGGGACATATGTATACATATGGCCGATCCACTTTATTGTACAACAGAAACTAACACAGTATTGTGAAACAATTATACTCCAATAAAGATTAAAAAAAAACAACTTAAGCTATGCGAACAAAATTCTGTAAATAAAAATGTAATAAAGAAAAAAAAAAAAAAAAGGATGTTGCCCAGGCTCAGAGTCTTCATCTTTCTAGACTGAAGCCAAGTCTTGTCTTTTAGTTTATCTGCTTTCAGAAAACACTCTTTAACCCTTTTATCATATTAGTGGCTCTCCTCTGGACATTTTCCAGTTGCATCAGTTTTTTAAGCATGTTTCCATTCTCACTTTCCGTTAAGCATGTTTAAGTATATAAATGGACGTTTGAACTTGGTATTTAAAAATAAGAAGGAAAACTGTCAGATCAAAGTCCAAAATATTGTAGGTCAAACTTTGAATATCAAAAAGTAAGTACGTAAATCCTTATATACATTGCTGCTATACAGAAGTTCAAGAAAAGGTTCAACTAGAGAAAAATTTGACGATAGGGACAAGGAGAATCATGCAGTTCTCATGGATTACTTAGCAAAAGCTTTGGGGGTGAAGTCTTATAATTCACCAAAATACCTAATTCTGCTGCTAACTGTTTGTGTAACTGTCGTTAATGCATGTCATAGCATAAGTTTGAATTGCTGTACTTGGTTTTGGGTATAGCTGACCTATTTTTGTCATTTTCTAGGTGTGATGTTTGAAAAATTACTGGTCCCTTCTGCATATTGTTTCTTTATTGGTAGAACAGAAATAATATCTATGTTGTAGAGCTCTTAGCTCAGCAACTAGAATATAATAAATTTAATAAATCTATAACCTGCTGCTCTGAACAAAAACAAAAATAATAAAGTCTCTCTTTCCTTAACTGTAAAATGAAAAATTTTGTGTCAAAAGTTTTGCAGTTGCTTTTAACTCTGAAAATTTTGTTTCTGTAAAGCAGAAATCTATAGTTAAATAAGATGATAAATACCATCTTCTGCTTATTTATTTTAAAAAGGAGACATAACTTGGGAGACTCAAACGAGGCAGCAGGCGTTAACTGAGAGGAGGTGGGTCTTACTGTCTGAGCCTCATGATCAGCTCTAGGTCTGGGCTTCACTCACTGAATGACCCCAAGCAAGTCAGGGAACCGTTCCAAAGTCACCTATAGAAAGGAATTATGATTGCTTACCTCAATATGAAAGCCCTTTGTCAACTTCGAAGTGCTGTAACATCATCAGTTATTACTGTCTTAGATGACTTTGGAAGTGAGCTACTCCAGTCGTGTTTCAGCATTTTTGTTACCAGAACAATTAAAGCCAAAAGTGGGTAAGAATAAATTTTTTTAATATTTTATTCAAAATATTTACTTACATTAAAAGAAATTCAAAATCTCATTACATTTCTTCTATGAAGGGTTTATTTACAATTGCTACTTACTCACTGTATTCAACTTTCTGTCTAAAGCAAGGTCTGCTTTCTGAGCACACCCATCAACGTCATTGTGTATTCAGATCTGTTTCTCAAACTAATTAGAATATGTTGGGATAGATTCTATTTCAATTCGGATGTTTTGTTAAAAATATTCTTGAAACCAATTCACCAATATTCATTAAGTCTCTTCTGAAAGAAGGCACTGAGATAGCGGCTGCAATAAATACAACATGAATAAGATTAAGTCACCGACCTCAAGAAATTGCCAAAACTGGTAAAGTATAAAACAGGTACACAAGTGATTATTACTGAGGATAAGACAAATGCTCTGAGAGAAATAAAAACCAAGTTTTATGAGAGAATCAAAGAAAGAAAAGATACACTTCACCTGGAGAATAATTTAATTTGCAATTAGAAAAGTTCTTTTCAGGACGGATCTGCCAATAACTTGCAAATTAAATATATGAAAAGACTATAATTATAATGCAGGGTGGCCCATTTAAAGAAGTCCCACTTAACATAATGTGATTTCAAGAGCAATAAGATAAAGAATACATAGTTCAAGTGCATATAGATCCTCTTTTTTGAAGGGCACCAAGGCTTTTTACTGTCAAGTTTTTTGTTCTTTTTTTTTTGAAATGAGTGACCCTATCTAATAGGATCACAGTATTTTTTAAAAATAAGATAAATTTGAAGAGATGCTGCAAATTTCCTGGATGAAGATGCTCCATTCCATCTGTGTTAGTGGACACTGTGTGAAGTCCCATGTGTGTAGTGCCCTCTGGCACTTCTGCAGGTGCTTTAACCCTCTCAGTCATCAGGGCATCACCGGGTCATACAGACCTCCAGGGAAGGAGGCAGCTCCTGAAGAGGCCCCTTTCCAGGCTATCTTTCTTCGGAGTCTAGTGGCCCTCTCTAAAGGATAGGATCCCTCACCCCTGCCCGTCCACCCTCCCCCAGTCTGGGTCTGGGTACCATTAGTGCACTGGAGCAGCAATTTCACTAAATTGTACCTTACTGGCCCCTTATTACGAAAGGAAGTGTGAATGCTGCCAAGCCCTTTCCTAACTGGCAATGGAATCACAGGTCAGAAAACATCTCTAGCAAGCATAAATTATTAGGCTCACTATAAAAGAGAGCTGACAGATGAAACAGGCATTTCCATGAGTGAACAATACAGCTTCAATTCAAAGACTGCTGATTGGGTGTTCAGCCCTCCAGCATAAACAGCTATTCAGATTTTAAACTGTAACCAAGTGCATAAAGAGAAGGAATGCCACGGCCACCTCGGGTTCTTCAGAACAATTCAACAAGGGATGTGATATAAATAAAATGTCAAACTATAGGTTGAGTATTTCTTCTTCTTCCCAAAGGTGCTTCACAGCCCAGGAAACAGAAGGTCAGTGTTTCAGGCCGAAGGCCACTCTGGAAACCTGGCCAGCCAAGTTCCCCCACTGGCTGTCCCAGAGCCTCGCCAAGAGATGGGCACTGAGCAGGCCAGCCTCCCTCTCCTCCTACCCTGTCTGTCTGAGTCGTTCCCAGCCTCTGCTTTTGTAAGATGCTATCTGTATTCATGGGGCGAGGCTGTCGGGGATGAGGTCACAAACATGTAATTATAAACCTCTTAGCAAGGCAAAGCGTTCTACTCCTAAGGAAAGTAGACACTGCCAGTTTCTCACTGTGATGCCACAAAGAGCACCTCCCCAAGATGAAACTATACGTAGTTAACAAAACGAATAGCATTTATCTCTATGTTTTGCCAAAGGATGCAAATCCCAGGCGTTTAGAGCCTTCTAGCCTTTCTCAGGAGAATGGGACAAGAACCTAAGACTATCTTTGATTGTATGTAAATCTCTGGTTAAAATAGCAGTGGGTAGCTGTGTGTATCTAGAAACAGGAGACGCAAGAGTGCTTAGTGATTGCTAAAAGAGAATGCTTCACCATCTTACCAGTAGGGCACATTTCTTAACGACGCCAAAATACTGGACACTTCCATGTTGGGCTAAAATTGTGTCCTCTTGAGTTTCAGAAGGTCAGCAGAAGTCACTTTAGGCACGAGTAACAAAGCAAGTGATCTGGAGTTTCTTCCCTGAGGGACCTGGGCTCTGTGACTTCTCAAAGACCTACACGCTAAGCAGTCTGCCCCCAACCTTTGCCCCTGTGGGGTCAGTTTAGGTCTCTTTTCCTACGCAAAAGGGCACCCGTTATCACAGAAATGCTCGCTTGTCAGTAGTTGCGTCTGGGTTAATTTTTCAGTAGTTTCCACTGTAGGCTGGAAGTCTTCCCATATTGATGATATCCACCCAGAGATGCCCCCGGTTAGGGGAAAGCTCTGATTGTTTTTAGCAAATATGATCACACAAATAGCTCCATTTAAATTGAAGATATAGTCAGAGGAGGTTAAATTGTAACTTATATATATTTTTTCCATCTTGATATCTTTGCATCAGATCATAATTGTGAATAATGTACTGAAGTTCCAGGAGTCACTATTTAAAAATCTGTTTGGGGATGATGCTTTTTTACATTGATGGGAATTACAAAAACAAATGGGCCTTTCTGCTCTGAAGTACCCCTTTCTAATGTCCTTGCCTCCTGGAATATACTGGTAACACTGTATTTAGATGCTAAGGATAAAGTCAATTATTTACAAATAAACAAGGAATTCTACTGCTACTACTCAAAATGTAGAGAACCCACAATGTGTGAAAGTGTTTTGTTATTAAAAATACCTCTGCTAAGGTGGTGCTCAGGCGTGGCTGTGTGAGAATGCTGTCTAGAAAGTGAAGGTCTCGTGCAACCTGCCACTGACTGGAAGATGTGAAGCCTCCACCCAGTTATTGGGTTGTTGGCATGGGATTATTCTGATGACCCGTGATTATCAATTTCTACAGGATCATTCCAAAAGATTCAAATGGGCTTAGTTTTCTATACTCCAATCCAGTGGTTTTGTTTTGAAATTACAGCATAGGGAAAGAAACTTTCTTCCCTTCCCCTGGTAGGAGAGTGCTTCATTACATTTTTCTGCTCTAATGTATCTGAGTGAAGCAAGTGCTTTACAGAATGTCCTGATCCAGAGAGTTCTGAGAGAAAACTTGTACATTATCACCCACTAATTGTTTTACCACTGATCTTCTCAGGCAACGTAATTATGAGGTGAATTGTATTACCAGATGTAACCCTAATGTTAGAAACTTCAATTAAAAAGCAATAATAACCTTCAAAACTACTGCTTTTACTCTATAAATCTGAAAATATTTGCATCTACTCTAGATAGCTGTTTGTCCATGATATTCCAAACTTGGCATCGTTCCCTGTGTGCTTCTTTACTGTGACAGTCAACATCTTGTGACTACATGTATTCAGTATTTATCTGTCCTCTTAATCAATGGTTCTCAATTTCCTGTGCACACTTAAAAATTCCAGAAGCTTTTAAAAAAATACTGATTTCCAAGCCAGAGAAAACTGAATCTCTGTGTGTTTGTGCATGTATTGGGCGTGGGGAACAGGGAAGACTCATTGGGTTTTTTTTGTTGTTGTTGTTACTTCCAAGGTGATTCTAATGTGCAGCAAGAGACAAAAACGACTGCCCCAGATTGTTAGCTCCATGAAGAATAGGACTATTTCTGCAACTTGCTGCATGGAAAATAAGAGAACTCAAAACTTCACGGTGAATAAATAAACGAATATCACACTGCTGTCATGTACAGCACACTTCTTTGTCAACAAAGCCTAGGCAGGAATTTCAAGAACCTCCTATATTTGAAACTAACCTTGGACAACTGGCCTCTGAGTGTTATCTGTGATGAAGCATAAGTTGAAATTATAACATTAGTTCAGGCCTTTCTCTATAAGCTTAAATTCCTACCGTGCAGTGGCCTCAGCTGTAGAATGCTAGCCAGCACCCTCGAACCATCACCCACCCTCTGCCCCCAGGGTGCACAGGCAGGAGAAGGCGCGCACTAGAGGGGAGGGAGAACCGATGCGCTCTTCCATACCTGCCCTACCTTTTCAGGTGCACGAACATTGAGTTTTGCATGAATGAAACTTGTATTAGCACGAGAAATATTGACCATTTCATTATTTTATGTCAAAAGATGGCGAGACATAAAATTGCAAATTTCCTACGTAGGTTATAAAGACATGGATATCTACAGTTAGTGATAGCCCTGCTCCATTCAGGTTATGGGTCTGGGTCTGGTAGGGAGATGTTGATGAAGGGCAGTGTCTGCCCACCTTAATATCAAAATCAAAAATCCATATCTGAAGTGATGGATGTAAAAGCCAGGCTAGTCGTTACTTCTAGGGGAAGGAGGAGGTAAGATTAGAATAAGGCACATACAGGGAGGGTGGCTGAAAAAATTCTCGTTCTTGACCTAGATGCAGTTACAAGGTTTTCACCAGAAGCTAGTCATTAAGCTACACATTGGTTTGGTGTGGTTTTTCTGGATCTGTGTTTTATTTGATAATAAAAAATTTAGATTAAAATACATTAATAGCAGTCAACCAATACTTTATACCGATTTTAATTTAAAATAATTCATCTCACTGTAATATATAAGTGTATGACGCACAATAACTTTTACATCTGAATTCAACTTATCTCTTTAACTCTGTGAACATATTAGTTGTTACCACCTGTCAGATTATTATGCTCGCTAAATGTGTCCTTCCCTCATCTTCCAGGCCTCAAGGGGAATTCCCTTCAGTTAGCACGGTGGGACTCAGAGGCTAAGTTTGTATGGGTTGGTCAAAACATTTGTTTGGGTTTTTCCATAACATCTTACAGAAAAACCCAAACGAACTTTTTGGCCAGCCCAATATTTCCTCAACAGAAGCCATGTGTGACATTAGTGACTTCCATCATGAACCTGCCCCCCCCCGGCTCCCTTTCCAGACAACAGAGTCCAGGCTTTCCAGGCCATCATTCTGGATAGCACCCCAGCCCCCTGCAACACCTTAGCTCCCTTCTCTAGATTTAGTTGGGGATATAGAATCAGGGACAATTATGTGGTTTCTCCCAGTTTTCTCCTTCTTCCACCAATCTTTTCCCTCCTAAGTAAAACTTTAGTTCTAATTATGGAATAATTGGGGTGGCTCTTTTTTATTTCTCCCCAACCCTTTGATATCTCCTTGAATCTCCTGTGTGTCTGTCAGTCAGTTGACATTTCCTGAACATCCAAGTCTGTCCTTTGTGAGTTTTGCCAATTTCTCAGAGTGATTCTGACTTCTCAGGGCTTTCTTCTTATTTTATCCTTATACAGTTCCTTTCTCTTCTCTCTTGGTAAATATGTCTTCCAACTGCTCTTTTTCCTCCCACTGTTTCCTGAAGGAATTAATGAATATCTATATACTCCCTTTATTAGTCTTCCATCCTCATACCTCCTTCTCACCCCTGCCACAGTTACCTATTTCCTGAAGGAAATTGGATTACTCACTGCATCCAATTGTCATTGACAGACATTCAAGTTCATATCCCCTCAAGACTGTTTTAATTTATTGGCTTGAATTCCAACTTTTAGGATCCTTTTTGACAGAGTGTATTTAAATCCTTATTGACAATAATTCTAACAATAATTCCTACTCAAAGCATATTTCACTCATGAAGTATGTGTATTTTCTAAATAAAAAAATAATCTTCTTAACCTTCCAGTGAGCCAAGGAAAAAGCATAATTATTCCCATTTTGCATATGAAAGCACTGAGGTAAAACAATACATATTTTCCCAGTGGCTAAATAGAACAGAAAGGAAATGAATGCCTAACTTGCAGTTATGTGGGCCACGAAGAAAAAAGTTCTTGAAACTCAAGAAAATTCAGATGAACCCTTTGTGCCAATGACTTACCATAGCCGTCCTTGAAGTGATTATAGTGAATATTTATTCAAGAAATTCTGAGATAGCTCATGTATGTCATGCTACCCTGAGGATGAAATGTCAAATGACTGGGAATAAGGGAAATGCCAGGAAGAACATGACCCAGAGAGGCGATTAATATGGAGTTTATCCATTGAGATATAAAATTTTAATGAAAATCTTTGACTTAATGCAACCTGAAGATGAAGAAACCCTGGAGATACTTTTAAGACCTGAAATAGTGCCTTTCTAGCATTCAGAGACCTGCCTGAACTTTCTCTCACCCTCTTTCTCCTCACACAATGCTTCTGCCTTGGGAGGCTGTGTCACATGTGGAGAAATGAAAAAAATCAGTCTTAACTTGATTCATACAGGAGAAATGGGGGGAAATAGAAATGATTCCCCGGTCAGGTCTGTGACATTACAGGTGTGTAAGTGTTGAATTGATGGAGTGCAGAAAAACAAAACAAAACAGAAAACTACAAATTGAAACTTTAGCCTTAAACTCAAATAGTTTTGGATATAGGTTCTGGCTATTGCAACACCTAACATATAGGCAAGAAGCCTACAGAAAAATTTTGTGATGCAGGCTAAACTGATGTTAGATTTCTATTTCTTGCTTGTAAGAGTGCTTTTTTTGCATGGACCAGTTGATTCCCTCTCAGTTAAAGTAGCTGATCCTAGTCAACTAGAATTTCCTCCTCGTATCCAGATATCAGTTCATAGCACATGATTTGCCCAAGGTTCCTGTTGATTAACAGGCCATCCAGAACAATAAGTGGTCTCAGTTGTAACTCTTACTTCCCATATTTCTTATTAGTATTTTATTACTACTATTATTACACACTCTTGTGTACCAGTGGAATCGCTGAAGTCTTATGTCTTTCTCACTCTCAGGAAGAATTGATGCCACCTCTAACTTTCTTTTACTGTCCTTGAAACCGTAACCATGGTCAATCTTTGCCAAGGAATAAAAGGAACTTTGCAAGGGGTTCCTCTCATGTTGCACACTTCTTGTGCAAATCAAGATATTATTCTTCTGAGTTCCTGTCTGTCAGCTTATGAGACCCATTAATAAAAATCCAGAGAGTCAGGAAAACATCGTGTTGCTGGACCTTTCCAAAAAACTGTGTTCCTCTTTGATAAATTCAAGAAACCTAAGTGAGGAGGAAGAATTTTTAAGCAAAAGAATAAATGTCCAGAAGGGGTATTATAGCCATAAGAGATTCCTCTGAGCAAAGCTTCAAGTGCACAATAAGCATATGGAAAACATCAAATTGATTCAGGGGCCTTGTTATGTTCTATATCCTGATCCCTTACCCCATTCTCAGAATGCTTAAAAAAAATCCTTCAGTTCTAATAACCATTCTAGGTGCCATAATAACCCTTAGGGATGTTAAGGCTCCTCTTTGGGATTGGATTGGATGGAAGGAAAAAGAACCAGGATCCCCGCGTATACACATATTATGCAAATGTGTACATCTCTGTTGCGAAATGAGAAAAGAAAGGAAAAAGAGTTGCAGAATTATTTTTTTATGTCCGACAGGATACCATTTCATTATTTTTATATTGAGATGTCATCTGATCTCCATCCCAAATAGAGGCGCTCATAGCTTTTTGCTACTAACACAGAAAACCATTAGTGCTGACAGGCTGATCACATTCTCAAAAGTCAAGATCTGCCGTAATAGTGCTTTCTGTTCATCATTTGTCATTTCTGCGGGGTCCCTTTAACTCTGGTGTCAACATATGTGTTCCTCACATCTGAGTTGACATCCTTACTTCAAAAGCATGTTTTATTCCTGTTGCTTCAAATGCATAACCTATTTTAATAATTAAAAATAATTTTATGAAGAGAAATATCTATAATATTGAAAATGTATCAACATATTGATCACTATTTTCCTTTGATGTTTATCTGGAATTTCTCTCCAAATTTGGTGAGGTAAAAAATGGACAGATACCATTCATCTTTGCTGAGGTGAAAATGGACAGGTATCGTTAATCTCCTTTAATAGGTAGGGCCACACAGGAGACTCTCCTGAAGGAGTCATCTGAGGGTGAAAGCTAAATCTTCTCATCCTCAGTTAACGCTATCTTAATTTGAAGCAATGCCTGAGGATTGTAATGTTGGAGCATGGGTTAGTACAACTTCAAATTGTAATACAACCTTCTCCCTCTAGTTTCGGTTCAGGAAAGTTAATGGAAAGAAAAAGAATGAAAGGGACTTGATGTCTGATTGAGTTGGAGGCCAGAGATGAAGGAGGAGGAATCAATTACCTCCCCTCTCCCCTGCTGTTCTTGGCTTCTATAACCTTCCATCCCAAATCTTTTGTTCTTCCCATTTTCAAACAGTGCCTTTTTTTTTCCATCTCTAATCCCCAGTTTGCCAACCTAGAGCTTGCAAATATTCATAATACAATTCCAAACCTAACTTCCATGGAAAGATTTCCATGCTGGTTATTCCTCCTACAAAAATAAAAGCACTCTACCATTTTCCAGATATTTTCATGTATAGCTGAGAGCTGAAAACTAGAAGGGATCTTTGAGATCACCTTGTTCAGGTCTGGGTTTTTTAAAGAAGGACCCAGAAGTTCAGAGAGATAAAATGTAACACAACTCCTTTGACTCTGTCCTCAGTCACTTTTTTCTTTTTTAAATGGAAATGGTTTGTCCTACTGGGATTGTTTTTGTTTGTTTTTTTGTTTTTGCGGAAATGAGGAGAATTGCCACCCTTTGTAGGCAGGAGGGTTGTTAGTGATCCCAAGTCACTCAGGAGTAAGGGTGGAGCAGAGGCTAAAAGATCCCAAAGAGCCTAGCCTGGTCCAAGTTCCACGCAGCCTGAAGAGTGACCAGAGCTTTCTTTGGAGGAAGGATGTAGAGTGTTGATGACTGTATCTGCCTGACAGAGAACCATAGGGTTTTACGTTTTTAAAATGTCCCTATCCTAATGAAATCAAGGATAGAAAAGTCCCATTGAGATATTATCTATCTCCTAGACTTTTTTTGTGCCCTGAAATGCGGTGGTTCTCACTGGACCATTTATTGACCCTATTCTTCCAGGAAAGACTGAGTATCTTTTATCCCCTTAAAACTTTTTGTGCTAAAGAGAAAATCTGTCTCCATGTTCCCTGAATTCCCTCACCAATGGGAGAGAAAAAGATACATAGGATTCCTGTGCTCAGCTCCCAGACTCAACCACAGACTGCTACCACACACCTGGAGTGACTGTCCCCACCTTCTATGAGGCACACACACAGCCTCCAACTCCTCTTTTCATGCTGGGGAGGAAAGAAGGCCACTTGGAACCAGGGATGTAAACCCTCTCTGTCCCTCTGCTCACTGTTCAGTTTTCTTCACTTGTGCCTTTAGAGAGTATTAAGGACACTGGTGCATCCTTCTTCTATAGATGTTTGACAAGCTGCAACCTTAAGGTTTTACATGATTTTGATCCCATCATGTTTTCCAAAAATTGGTATTGTTCGAAGCTGATCTTACCGCTAAATTTTTCTCCATTCTTTCAAATTTCCTCTTGTTCAAATTTAAAACCATTATTTCTATTCTTATCTTTGCTAGCTAATGAGAATAGTTTTTTCTCCTTTGGGAACTACCAAGGTGTGTATAACTGCATTCATATTTTCTTGTGTATTTTCTCTAATACTTTTAGAGGTTATCACGAATTCTGAAGGAGAAAACCTCGCTTTAATTAAGGCATATACACAATTTCATTCTTTCTTAGAACCTCCTTCCATGTTTATTTTTCATAATATTGGTCTCCTTAGAGAGATGCAGAGTAAAAGAAATGATGTTTCTCAGATACTGTTTAACACAGAGTCTATTATCAAAACTACTATCAAAAGTCAACTATTGGGTAACTTGATTGTGGAAATTGAAGTAACTTAGTCTACATAGAGGTTATTTGACTACCTTATAATTTCCCAGGATGAAATATTCTCCAAATTCTAATTTCTTTAATAAATCAAATAATTTGTTTTGTGATGAATAGAGTCACTTTCCCTATTTCCGACTCCTGAGTTGTCAGTGATTTTAACAGAGAACTTAATTATGTTGCTTATGAAATGATACAGCAAATCAATTAACAAGTATTTATCAATTAAGAAAAACAATTTAAGCATTTTAAATAACAATTAGTTAATTAAATCAATTAACAGAGTATTTACTGTGTATGTAATACTGCTAGATATAAATAGGAATATAACAAAAATGTTTTCCTTTCCTATCCCCCTAGTCCTAGTACAATCTCCAGTGACAGAAATATCCCTGCCATACCCTTCCTGATCCTCAAATTTCTTACCCTATTCCCCCACAAATCGATCATTATATCCAATTACCACATCCTCACTCACATGAGGCTCTTTCTAGCAAAAGTTAGACCTCTTACTACTTTCCGCACACACAAACAATCTACTGCTTTCTACCATCATAGGGTCAATTTCAAGTTACCGAATACTATCAGTGCCTCCCCAGCCCCACCCACCGCTGACCCAAACCAGGCCTCTGTCCCCTTCCAAATACACTCACATTCATAACCGCCCGCTCCATGAGCCACTTCAGTCACCTTCCTTGTTCCACTCTGGACTCTGTTGACCTCCTAATCTGTAATTCTGCATCAGCATTCTTCACAAAGAAAACAAGAATCCTTGAGAGTTTATAATGATTTTCCGAAGGACACGCAACCAGGTATGGCTTTAAGTATGGTTTCCAGACCCTCATCTTCCATATATGTTCTTTTACAAAACTGATCTGAGAATGGTTTTAGATGGAAGGCATCGTGACAGTTCTCCTTTCCCACATTACTTTTCTCAGTTTCTCATTTGTCCTTTCCGACATAAACAGATACATACACGAACACATACATATATACATAGGTAGATAGGTAAATAAAATCTCTCTCGCTCCTGCAATGCCTTGAGATATTAAAAAAACCCAGGGCCACAAAGACAAAATTCAAAAATATGGGTTCTAAAGCCTCCTTTAACCAAGACTTCATCTTTACTAGGCCTCATGTTTTTCTTTATCTTACACTTATTTCTGTTAAAAGCCAAGTGTGGTATAGAAATAGGTGGCTTTGGCTTCTGTAGGGAAGTAATGGATTTTGATGTTTTACACAGTGCAGCAGAGAGAGTGATAATGAGTTTAAGGACTTCATCTCTTCCATCACTCACCTATTTACCAAAAAATGCATCACTATCAAAGAAGAGCCTAAGAGAATAAAGCATAGAGTGTACAGGTAAGAAATACTAAAAGTAGTAGAAAGTTTCTTCATTTAGGCAACAAACTCTTAGTAAGGCTCTATGACTTGTCTATCTGAAAATGAGCATGAAGAAGTGAGATGTCAGGCAATGTGTACTAACACATTTATTTGAATTGATAAATGAGGTCAGATTTGTGTGAGAGAAAGTAAGCCTAACCGAGTCAATTGGTTTGATAATGAAAACTGGCCTTGCCTATTTGGTTATGTGACAGATGTATTCTATAATTTGAATGAGATAAATATGTAGTTCCAAAGTTTTGATGAAAAAATATTTAAAGCATGTGATACAATAAATGCAGTTTACCAAAAAAATTACTGTATTGGCAAAGGTATATTTAAATTAAGTGTTTCAATGTTCCCAACAATTTTTGAATACATCAGTAATTTTTCAAAAGTGCCTTTAAATGATGGAGAAACAGGTACAATTAATAGTTACTTGATGAGTCTCAGGGAAACTTTTAGTTATGCTGACCAGAAATTCAGAAGCTGAATAAATATAAAGGTTATTTTACAAATTCTTGGCTCTCAACAAAATTGAAGATTTTTTTTTTTTTTTTTTTGCTGTACACAGGCCTCTCACTGTTGTGGCCTCTCCTGTTGCAGAGCACAGGCTCCAGACGCGCAGGGTCAGCAGCCATGGCTCATGGGCCCAGCCGCTCCGTGGCATGTGGGATCTTCCCAGACCAGGGCACGAACCCCGTGTCCCCTGAATTGGCAGGCGGACTCTCAACCACTGCGCTACCAGGGAAGCCCGAAGAAGATCTTTTCATTATGACAGATTATTAAAACTAATTTTTGGTGACATATTACTTTGGTTTTTGGTATCCAACTCAGAGTGAATTCAAATAATTATGAGCAATTGTTATGAAAAATAAACAAATTCCATTCATTCCTTTTCAGGCCTTCTGATCCATTCCATATGCTCACAACCACAGTGGGAATAGAATTGATATTGAACCATCTTTTATTCCAAGCACTCACCCCCAAGAAAAAGCTATCCACCTGATTTTAAAATGCATTTCTAATAACATTTACTTCTAATGTTTAATAATTTTATATCAAAATGTAAAATATATTTATTACCAATTGTGTAGTAATAAAAAAATAATCTTAAGGATAACTCAATCCTGAAGAAAAAAATAAGACTTAGAGCACTGTGGTTACAAAATAATCAAATTTTTAATTTCAATTAGGATAAAATTCTACGAGGAAAATTGAATAGAAATATAAGTGGTACATATATACAATGGAATATTACTCAGCCATTAAAAAGAATGAAATAATGCCATTTGCAGCAACATGGATGGACCTATGGATTATCATACTAAGTAAGTCAGGCAGAGAAAGACAAATATCATATGATATCACATATGAGGAATCTAAAAAAATGATACAAATGAACTTATTTACACAACAGAAACAGACTCACAGACTTAGAGAACGAACTTATGGTTACCGGAGGGGAAGGCTGAGGGGGAGAGATTGGGAGTTTGGGATTGACATGTACACACTGCTATATTTAAAATAGATAACCAACAAGGACCTACTGTATAGCACAGGGAACTCTGTTCAATACTCTGTAATAACCTAAACGGGAGAAGAATTTGAAAAAGAATAGATACATGTGTATGTAAAACGTAATCACTTTGGTGTACACCTGAAACTAACACAACACTGTTAATCAACTACACTCCAATATAAAATAAAAATTTAAAGCAAAAGAAATATAGGTTCAAAGAGGTAAAGAAGAGCTTCCCTGGTGGCACAGTGGTTAAGAATCTGTCTGCCAATGCAGGGAACACGTGTTCAAGCCCTGCTCCGGGAAGATCCCACATGCTGCTGAGTAACTAAGCCTGTGTGCCACAACTGCTGAGCCTGTGCTCTAGAGCCCACGAGCCACAACTACTGAGCCCACGTGCCACAACTACTGAAGCCTGCCCACCCAAAGCCCGTGCTCCACAAGAGAAGCCACGGCAATGAGAAGTCCATGCACTGCAACGAAGAGTAGCCCCCGCTCACTGCAACTAGAGAAAGCCCACACGCAGCAAAGAAGACCCAAAGCAGCCAAAAATAAATAAATATATTTTTTAAAAAGAAGTAAAGAAATAATGGAAGTAAAGAGAAGATTATTCATGAGATTTTTCTTTAATTTTAATCTAGGTATAGCTTCTCTTTAGCATATATTCAGAGAAGTATAAAAATCTTAAGGGTAGTTCAGTAAATTTTCACAAAGTGATTATATAAAACAGCACCCAGCCAGATTAAGATAAGAACATTACCAGCACCCCCCAAACAGCTGGTACTCCCCTACCCTGACACCCCAAAGTTAACCACTATCCTTATTTCCAAAATCCTAACTAAGATGTGCTTGTTTTTGAAATTTATATAAATGAAATCTTATAGTATGTGCTTCTTTTCTGTTGCCTTTTATTCAGCATGTTTGTGAAGTTCATCCATATTCATATATTGTTTAAATGCAGCATAATGGGTATTAAATATTTATTTTAAACTAACTGTTTTACAATATGCAAGAAACTACGTATTTGAATCTATTAATCACGTGAAGAAAAATTTGGATGTCAACTCAAAAGTATGGAGGTGTAGTTATTTGATGTCTGTGGGCTTCAATTTTATTATATGTTAAATGGAGTTAAATACTGTTTTCCTCATTGAGTTGCTGTGAGGCTCTACAGGGAAAGTGCTTGGCACAGTTGCTAACACATCTTATAAACAGCAGCCGTGGTTGTGGTTGTTGCCTTCCTATGAGCCATCCCAACTTTAATATTAACACCGTCTCCAAATCCCTTCTTCTTACTAACCCCCAAGTGATATATCTGAAACATATAAACAAACATGTCCCTCCCATGCTGAAATTAACATTGTCCTAGTTTTTTACCACTTAAAGTATGTAGTCCAAGCACTCCTGCATGACTTGCAATGACAACCTAGACCAGACCCCTGCCTACCTCCTCTGTAATTTAGGGTTGCCAATACATCTTTCACAGAACTGTTGGGGAAAAATAACAGGGGGAAAAAAGAAGAAATTTTAAAAAAGAAAAGCTTAGTGTATGTATGGAAAGCATTTGGCATGAAACAGGTATATAACGAATGGTAAGTTACTCAGGTAGGTAGCAAGAAAGGGAGAGAGGCAAGATTGTTGCCTAATTAGATAATGTTGGCATTAGAAGGATACCTATTATGATGACAGGTCTCAGTCTGTTGGTCTTGATACCCACTTTCTAGCTTAGTTGGGTAGAAGAGGCATAAGGAAAATAAGTATGCTACATGATTTTATCCCATTTTGTATATGAGAGAACTGTGGTCCTGAAAGGTTAAGTGATTTGCCCAAGAATTTACACTGAATTCATGGCAGAACCAGGATTCTCATGTGAATCTGTCAGATTCCAGAACTGCTTTTTTTCCCCTCCATTCCATGGCTCTCTGAAATATTCAAATTTTATTGTGGTGTCTCAACCATGCTTTCCTCCTAGGGGGACATAACTTCCAATATTAGCCTCTCTGAGCCTCAGGGTCTAGCTTGTAAAATTGGGCTAATAATAATACTTACCTTTTAAATGAGTTAATACTTGTGAAGTGCCTAGAATAGCACTTGATAAGTGTTACGTCTGCTGTTGTTTTAATTTTACAGTATCAGTTCATTGGATTTATGATTTAAATAGAAAATCAGTGTATGAGGCTTTGGCCAAAATAGACCAGATTTTTCATGGGAGCATTATCCCTTCCACATAAGGTAAACATCAGTGTTCTGATATACCCTTGACCATTTTCCTAACCATTACCATGCATCCTTAACATTCCTGTGAACTCAAGACCCAATAATAGGTGCTAAATAATTACTAATTCAAAATTAGTTATTAAAATCCCTGCTATTAAAAGCTTGCAACTGGGACTTCCCTGGTGGCACAGTGGTTAAGAATCCGTGTGCCAATGCAGAGGACACGGGTTCGAGCCCGTCCAGGAAGATCCCACATGCCACGGAGCAACTAAGCCCGTGCACCATAACTACTGAGCCTGCACTCTAGAGCCTACAAGCCACAACTACTGAGCCCGCAAGCCACAACTACTGAAGCCCATGCGCCTAGAACCCGCGCTCCGCAACAAGAGAAGCCACCGCAATGAGAAGCCCGCGCACCGCAATGAAGAGTAGCCCCTGCTCGCCGCAACTAGAGAAAGCCGGTGCGCAGCAACGAAGACTCAACACGGCCAAAAATAAATAAATAAATAAATTTTAAAAAGCTTGCGACAAGCCTGTAAAATTAGCACACATCTCAAAAAAAAGAAAAAGAAAATAATTAACCATACATTCCATGGTAAAATTATATATTCTTATCTAATAAACTTGCCATAGTATCCTATTTTTAAGAACTCAACTTCTCCCCATAGTTCTTAAAAATACCATGAAGCTCAGTTAAAAATATAAATGTTGTTTATAAATAATGTTAAAATATACATTTTCTATTATTACAATAATAATGGTAATATCCAAAATTCTATAACATTCCATAATTTATGATGTGTTTTTACATTTATTGTGTTTATTTTTTCTCATGAACATGTGTTTGACCAGGCATATTGTAAACATAAATGTTGTCATTTATATTCATGGCAAGGTGAAAATGAATGGTGCATTTCAAAGGATAATTTAAATCATCCTTTATACATATAACATGTCAAGAAAAGGACTTGCCTGGACAGACACAGTACTGTTCAATAGAAATTAACTGAGCATTTATCACGGCCACAGTGGATTAGGCAGAGGACACAAGGATGACCTGAACACAATCCCTGTCCTTTGTGAGGACCCAGCCCGTCTGGTCGTGGCTGAACAACATGCACATTGCTGAGCTGAAATATTTAGATTCTCAGGATGTGTAGTCCATAGAGAGGAAGCAAAGAGAGAGGACTCAATCAGCTGATAATTTAGAAAACACTATCGTCATGAGAAGGTGCTGTAGGGCCAGAGGCTAGAGGCTTGCTTGTCAATATGTCGTCTGCATGCCCAAGAGCGCAACAGGACTACAGCATCTCAGCGCCCACACCTGACCTTCTGAGGCAGCTTCTGAACTTCAACAAGATTCCCAAGTGATCTGTACATACATTATAGTTGGTTTAGAAGCCCCGGTATAGAATGGTTCTCCATGCTGCCTGTACATTAGAAAGATCTGGGGACTTTTATTAAAAATGTCCAGACCTGGGCCTTACCTCAAGAATCACTTACCCATCTTCGTCATATCTCAGCTCAAACAACACTTTCTCTTGGAAGTCTTCCCTGATCCACCTTCAGACCAAGAATGATTCCTCAGTGATCATTCTCAAGGCATGCTTAGCTCTAATTACACTTTGTAACCAAGCATTTGTTTATGGTATATGATAACTGTCTCTCAGATTGGCAACACTCTATGAGAGCAGCAACTGTTTCTGGTTTTGCTTATCGTTACACCCCCAGCGCCTAGTAGAATTCCTGTCACATGTTAGACATTCAATACACTCATTCATCCATTCCACAAATATCTATTGAGCACCTACAGTATTCTAACTGCTTGAGATGTATCAGTGAATGAAACAAGGGTCCCTGAAGGAAGTGACAGAAAATAAATGTGTTGTTCTATCTCTAGCAAGGAAAGAAAATTAATGATAAGGATGAAAAATAAAAGGATGAAAAATAAAAGGATAATATAGTACATTAGAGAGATATACGTGTTGTAAAAACTAAGAATGAAGGCAGGGTTAGGAGAACTGGGAGCTCTAACTGGGCTGGGACAAGGTAACATTTTAAACAGGGCAGTAAGGGTAACATGTCACATCTGCAAGAGACTTGGAGGGAGAGAGTTAGCCCACAGGTCTCTCGAGAAAGAACACACCGGACTAGAGAAACAACACTTCAAAGGCCCTGAGGAAGGGACTGCAAAAAGGCCAGAGTGGGCAACGTGGAATAGTGGGGAGACAGAGGAGTTGGGCAAGCTGGGGGTTAGGAGTTGGAGACGACTACACAGAGGGAACTGAGGACCAGACCATATAATGCAGGTTCTCGCAGGTGGGTGGTAAGGACTTGGCTTCGGCTTTTTCGCTGTGTGAAACATGGAGCCATTGCAGGATTTTGAACAGCAGAGTGATATAACTTGACTTATTTTTAAAGAGAATATTCTGATTACTGTGTTGAGAACACATTAAAGTGGATCAAGAGTAGAAGCAGAGAAAAAAAAATCAAGAAACTACTGCAGCAAGTCAGGTGAAAAATGATGGTAATGGTGGTGGCTCGGACCCAAGCGTTAGCAGCGGCATTGGAGAGAATTGGTTCAGAGTCTGAGTAACATGTATACACACGTCAATCCATGTATTATCACAAAGCAAACACAATTATGTAAACATCACTAAGGTCGAGGAAGAGAAGTCCACTCACGTCTCCTCCTCCCTAAGGGTAACTACTAACCTGACTTCTAATACCATTAGTTTACCTATTTTCAATCTTTACATAAATGGAATCAACAGTATATATTTTTTGTGGGTCTGTCCTCTTCTCTTGAAATCGATTCATGTTGTTACATGTAATTGAAGTTCATGGGAGTTTATTGCAGGATAGTGTTTGAGTGTATAAATATGCATAATTTGTTTACCCTTCTTACTGTTGTCAAGCATTGGTTGTTCCCAGCTTGTGGCTATTTTGAATAATGGTACCCTGAACATTCTTAAACATGTATTTTTGTGTCAATATCTATTGGTCTTATTGCTAGAAGTAGAATTGGATATTAGGTAATTAGTTATGGATACATACAATTTTAGTAGATAATGTTAAGCAATTTCCTAAAGTGCATTTTATCAACTTTAACTCTTACCAGTTGGGTATAAAGTGTTCCAATCGCTCTGCATCAGTCTTTGTAAATTTTAGCCATTTTATTGAATAGGTAGTGATATCTCAGAGGGGATTTAATTTACATTTTTCTGATGACTTAAAGTTGAACACCTTTTCATATGTTTATTGACCATTTGGAGATGGTCTTTGTGAAGTACCTTTTCAAGAATGCATTCTTCTATTGAATTGTCTGTGTCTTTTTTTCTCCCTGATTTCTAGAAATTCCTTCTATATTTTGGGAATGAGACTTTTGTCAACTGCATGTATTGCAAATGTCTTCTCATACTATGTGGTTTACCTTTCACTTTCTTCAATAGTATCTTCTGATGATTACAATTTCTTAACTTTAATGTAGTCTGATTTATTAATATTTTCATTTATGGTTAATGCTTTTTGCCTCTTATTGAGAAAACTTTCCACATGGAAAGATCATGAAGATCTTGTGTTATGTTACCTTCTAGACATTTTATTAGTTTACTACTTATATTTAGCTCTACTATCCAACTGGACGTAATTATGGTGCAAAATAGGGATCAAGTTTCATTTTTTTCCCATGTGAAGAGCCAGCTGACCTGGCTCCATCTATTGAAAAGACCATCTTTCCACTTCTCTTCTATACTGCAACTTTTATCACAAATCAAGAGTTCATGTTTGTGTGTGTCTAGTTCTAAATTCTCTGTTCTGTTCCACTGATCTATTGCCAATTATTTTAGCTTTCAGCCCAGATATTCAGTAGTACAAGTTGTCCATGTTTTTCTTCTGCTTTAAGAGTATTTTGGATATTCTTAGCCCTTTGCATTTCCACATAAATTTTAGAATCAGCTTGTTAACTTTAACAGCAATAACAATGAAAAACTCATTCAGGTTTTGGTTGTGATTTAAATCTATAAATGAATTAGGGGAGAACCGACATCTGTGCAATACTGCATCCTCCAATCAGTGAACACGGTACACACATCTATTGATTTATGTCTTTAATTTCTATCAATAATGCTTTACAGATTTGTGTGTAGATGCCTTACGTATCTTTCATTAAATATATATCCAAGAGTTTTATATTTTTAATGCCACCACAAATAATCACTTTATCCTGTTATATAGAACTATATAAAAATTTATATGTTGAACTTGTACCCACGAAACTTGCTAAACTTATTAACTACAGATATGTAGACTGTTTGGGATTTTCAATGTATGCAATTACATTGTATAAGAATAACAACATTTCCATTTCTTTCTTTTGAATCCTTGTAGCTTTCAATTTTTCTTTGCCTACAGAACCTTACTTCTGTAAGGTTTTCCTGTCTCATTCCTAGTCCAGAGGAAAGCTTTCAACAGTTCTGCTTTAAGTATGATGCTTGCTGTATGCTTTTTGCAGATGTCCATAACCAGATTAAGGAAGTTTCCCTCTACTCCTAGTTTGCTGCAGTTTTTTATCATGAAGAGATGTTGAACTTTATCAAATTATTTTTCTGTATCTATTTTTCTCTTTTATCCTGTTAATGTGGTAAATCACACTAATTGACTTGTAAATGTTAAATCAAACTTTGATTTCTGGGTTAAAATCTATTTGATCATGATATAATATCCTTTTCATATATTGCCAGATTTAGTTCGAAAACAAAATCCTAAAACAATGTTAGCAATGTTCATGGATGAGATTGGCCTGATATTTGCCTTATACCAACCTTCTCAGGTTTTGGCATTAAGGTTATACTGGCCTCATAAACATATTGAAGTGCAGTTAGTCTTTTTATTCTCTGGAAGACTTTGTGTCAGATTAGCATCATTTTTTCTTTTTTATTTGGTAGGATTTGCCAATAAGACCATTTAAGTATGGAGTTTCCTTTTTGGTGAAGGTTTAAAATGCTGATTAAATCTAAAAATTATAGAATGGGAAGAAATAGCATGAGGCCTGAAAGCCATTCTCTCCTTTCACTGAAAGATACCTGGGTAGAAAGAAAGATGACCTAGTCAAGTAAACTTCAATACCAAACTCAGTCCTTCTACGTGCCGTAAGTGCCCAGTATATCCTTCCTGAGAGCCATATCTACAGCAAGGAGAAATTTGCCATTTTCAGAATTATTTTTCCTTGATTGTGTTAAGAATTAAATTTTGCTACTGTGATTGTCCCTACATTCCTTGGCTTTATTGTAAATATCTCCTTGTCAGGTTTTCTTATTTTTTCTAATGTTCCCTTTTAGTCACCTCCCAGTGTCCAACAAAACAGGCTGATGGAATAGGAAAGGAATCAGAGAAAAATATTAATATATTAATATCTAGAATGCTATTCCCACAACATCCATGTATTCATTAGAAAAAAAATGAATGATAGAAGCAAATTTGGGATATTATTTGTGAAATAAGTGAAATAAGTGACAGAGAAAGACAAATATCATATGATCTAACTTATATGTGGAATCTAAAAAAAAAATTATAGAAACAGAATAGATGGTGGTTTCTGGAGCTGGAGGTGCAGGCTGAGAACAAGTGAAGACAGTCAAAGTGCATAAACTTCTAGTTATAAGACAAATACATCCTAGGGATGTAAGGTACAGCATGATGACTGTAGTTAACGATACTGTATTATATACTTGAAAGTTGCTAAGAGAGTAGATCTTGAACACTCTCACTACACACACACAAAATTGTAATTATGTGAGTTGATGGATGGGTTAACTAATCTGATAGTGGGAAACATTTCCCAATGTATACATATATCAAATCATTATGTTGTACCTCCTAAACTTACACAATATTATATGTCAATTGTATCTCAATAAATCTGGAAAAAAGATGCAAAAATTATTTGAAGGTGTCTTGTAATTAGCAGAAAAAGTGAAACTGCTCAGCCTTGAAAGGTTAGACCAGGTCAAGTCTCTTCCAATGTCACACTCTCATTCACCTACATCTGGTCTCCCAAAGGAAGAGGCAGGAGATAAATAAGATGCTTTAGTTGACAGTTTGATATGGGAAACACTTAACTTTTTGATGGCTTATCTCAGTCAGAATTCAGTGGTTATTTCCCATCGTAGTCTAATAACACGAAAAGTAAGCAATCATGTCACTGGTGTCATGCCCTTAGAAACGTGATTCAAGACAGTCACAGTACTCTTCAACATGTTTTCTTCTTTCCTTGATCATTTTTAAACTGGTAACTTACATTTGAAGTGACTTTGAGAATGATTTTTTTTTCTTTCTTCATACAAAAAAGGAGTGGGGAGGAGGGAACATTCCCAAGCTTGTGCTATGAAATCCTTTTGGAACAAACCTAGTTTCTCACTTAAGTGGTAATCAATATTGCTGCCAAACAAATTATCTTTGCAGTGAGACATAAAGTATATCTTTGTGCTTCCTAAAAATTTAAAAAGCCCTATATTAACCCTCTTAGGTTATGACACAGGCAAAATTATCAATAAAATCATAGCCTTTACGCAAAAGCCTCCAAGCTCTCTCAGAACCTTCCTGCCGCCACATTAGGACCTCACTGTTCCAGGCTCCAGGACCCATCCCATCCTTCCAGCCTGCGATCAGCAGCAGAGAAAAACTAATTACATACCATTTTCTTGCCCCATACACACTTTGAAGTGAGCAAAAAGATTATAGTAAATTTTAACAGTGAGGGAATTTGTGCACATCTAGGCCAGTCAGTGTGGCAGTCAAATCGGTGCCAAGTTCTGGAAGGTGATCAGTGATGAACATGGCATTGACCCCACCAGCACCTATCATGAGACTAGCAACCTGCAGCTGGACCGCATCTCCGTGTACTACAGTGAAGCCACAGGTGGCAAATTTGTTCCTCGTGCTATCTTGGTGGATCTAGAACCAGGGACCATGGACTCTGTTCACTCAGGTCCTTTAGGTCAGATCTTCAGACCAGACAACTTTGTTTTTAGTCAGTCGGAGGCAAGCAACAACTGGGCCAAGGGCCACTATACAGAGGGGGCCAAGTTGGCTGACTCGGTCCTGGATGTGGTTCAGAAGGAGGCCGAGAGCTGTGACTGCCAGCAGGGCTTCCAGCTGACTCACTCGCTGGGAGGGGGCATGGGCTCTGGAATGGGCACCTTGCTCATCAGCAAGACCTGTAAAGAATATCCTGACCACATCCTGAACACCTTCAGTGTGGTGCCCTCACCCAAAGTGTCCGACCCTGTGGTTGAGCACTACAACGCCAACGTCCATGAGCTGGTGGAGAACACTGATGGCACTTACTGCATTGACAACAAGGTCCTTTACGACATCTGTTTCTGCAACCTCAAGCTGACCATGCCAACCTACAGGGACCTGAACCACCTCGTCTCAGCCACCATGAGTGGTGTCACCACCTGCCTCTGCTTCCCTGGCCAGCTCAATGCTGACCTCCACAAGCTAGCAGTCAACATGGTGCCCTTCCCACGACTCCACATCTTCCTCCTGGCTTTGCCCCTCTGACTAGCCATGGAAGCCAGCAGTATCGGGCCCTCCCTGTGCCCGAGCTCACCCAGCAGGTCTTAGATGCCAAGAACATGACGGCTGCCTGTGACCCCCGCCATGGCCCGTACCTCACCGTGGCTGCTGTCTTCCGTGGATGGATGTCCATGAAGGAGGTGCATGAGCAGATGCTCAACATGCAGAACAAGAACAGCAGCTACTTCATGGAATGGATCCCCAACAATGTCAAGACGGCCATCTGCGACATCCCACCCCATGGCCTTATAAGGGCACCCACCTTCATTGGCCACAGCACGGCCATCCAGGAGCTGTTTAAGTGCATCTCAGAGGGGTTCACTGCCATATTCCTCCAGAAGGCCTTCCTCCACTGGTACACAGGTGAGGGCATGGATGAGATGGAGTTCACCGAGGCTGAGAGCAACATGAACGACCTTATCTCCGAGTACCAGCAGTACCAGGATGCCACTGCAGAAGAGGAGGATTTCAGTGAGGAAGCCGAAGAGGAGGCCTAAGGCCGAGTCCCCATGACCGCAGGTTTCTCAGGCCCCTCAGCCTTCCTCCTCAACCGCCCCTTTCTTCTCCCTCAGAATTTGTGTTTTCTGCCTCTATCTTGTTTTTTCTTTTTGGTGGTGGTGGGGTTTTCTAGAACACTGCCTGGTATATGATAGGTGCCCAATAAATATTTGTTGTTTGTTGAATGTCTGCTCTCTCTTTCCACTCTGGGGCACCTAGATTTCTGCCATTCTGGGTAACCCTATATTTCTTTCTCGTGCCCACTCCTCCGACCTGTCCAGTTAACATTTCCCTCTCCTGTTTTTCAGATAACTCTCCAAGAAGCCAAAAATAAATGGGAATTGCAAACAAAAACAAACCAACGAACAAAAATAAAAGCCTCCAAGACCTCCTGAACTGAACAATTCTGATCCTCCCTAGGAATGGCTCTGCCATTGGGTTATGAATCTTTTTAAGCTGCAGTGTTTTATATAAAATAAATATATTTTATTTAAATATATTTTTACACAAATGGAATTTCTATATTTCAAGGTAGAATTGTATGTAACTATGCAATTTGGTCAGTTGGATTTAGTTCAGTTGACCTTCCTACCATAATATTAAAGAGTATAGACATATAATAGTTCTAACACTCTTAGAGCTTTAAAAACTGCTAGGATGGGGGAGGAGTTTCAACATGGCGGAAGAGTAAGACGCAGAGATCACCTTCCTCTCCACAAATACATCAGAAATACATCTACATGTGGAACAACTCCTACAGAACACCTACGGAATGCTGGCAGAAGACCACAGACCTCCCAAAAGGCAAGAAACTCCCCACATACCTGAGTAGGGCAAAAGGAAAAAGGAAAAACAGAGACAAAGAATAGGGACAGGGTTTCCCTGGTGGCGCAGTGGTTGAGAATCTGCCTGCTAATGCAGGGAACATGGGTTCGAGCCCTGGTCTGGGAGGATCCCACATGCCGCGGAGCAACTAGGCTCGTGAGCCACAACTACTGAGCCTGCGCGTCTGGAGCCTGTGCTCCGCAACAAGAGAGGCCGCGATAGTGAGAGGCCTGTGCACCGTGATGAAGAGTGGCCCCCGCTTGCCACAACTAGAGAAAGCCCTCGCACAGAAACGAAGACCCAACACAGCAAAAATAAATTAATTAATTAATAAACTCCTACCTCCAACATCTTCTAAAAAAAAAAAAAAATAGGGACGGGACCTGCACCAGTGGGAAGGAGCAGTGAAGGAGGAAAGGTTTCCACACACTAGGAAGCCCCTTCGTGGGCGGAGACCGCGGGTGGCGGAGGGGGTAAGCTTTGGAGCCACGGAGGAGAACACACCAACAGCGGTGCAGAGGACAAGGCGGAGAGATTCCCGCACAGAGGATCTGGGCCGACCGGCGCTCACCAGCCCGAGAGGCTTGTCTGCTCACCCGCCGGGGCGGGCGGGGCTGGGAGCTGAGGCTCGGGCTTCGGAGATCGGATCCCTGGGAGAGGATTGGGGTTGGCTGCGTGAACACAGCCTGAAGGGGCTAGTGCCCCACAGCTAGCAGGAAGGGAGTCCGGGGAAAGGTCTGGAGCTGCCAAAGAGGCAAGAGACTTTTTCTTGCCTCTTTGTTTCCTGGTGCGCGAGGAGAGGAGATTAAAAGCGCCGCTTAAAGGAGCTCCAGAGACGGGCGCCAGCCGTGGGTTTCAGCGCGGATCCCAGAGACAGGCATGAGACACTAAGGCTGCTGCTGAAGCGACCAAGAAGCCTATGTGCGAGCACAGGTCACTCTCCACACCTCCCCTCCCGGGGAGCCTGTGCAGCCCACCACTGCCAGGGTCCTGGGATCCAGGGACAACTTCCCGGGAGAACGCACGGCGCGCCTCTGGCTGGTGCAACGTCACGCCGGCCTCTGCCGCCACAGGCTCACTCCGCATCCGTACCCCTCCCTCCCCACGACCTGAGTGAGCCAGAGTCCCCGAATCAGCGGCTCCTTTATCCCCGTCCTGTCTGAGAGAAGTACATACGCTCTCGAGCGACCTACACGCACAGGCGGGGCCAAATCCAAAGCTGAACCCCGGGAGCTGTGCAAACAAAGAAGAGAAAGGGAAATCTCTCTCAGGAGCCTCAGGAGCAGCGGATTAAATCTCCACAATCAACTTGATGTACCCTGCATCTGTGGAATACCTGAATAGACAACAAATCATCCCAAATTGAGGAGGTGGATTTTGGGAGCAATGATGTATATACTTTTTTCCCTTTTTCTCTTTTTGTGAGTGTGTATGCTTCTGTGTGTGATTTTGTCTGTATAGCTTCGCTTTTACCATTTGTCCTAGGGCTCTGTCCATTTTTTTAATTATTACTTTAAAAAAATTCTTTTTCTTAATTATTTTTTTATTTTAATAACTTTATTTTACTTTACATTACTTTATTTTATCTTCTTCTTTCTTTCTTTCTTTTTTTTCTCCCTTTTATTGTGAGCCATGTGGAGGACAGGCTCTTGGTGCTCCAGCCAGGAGTCAGGGCTGTGCCACTGAGGTGGGAGAGCCAAGTTCAGGACACTGGTCGACAAGAGACCTCCCAGCTCCATGTAATATCAAATGGTGAAAATCTCCCAAAGATCTCCATTTCAATGCCAAGACCCAGCACCACTCAAAGACCAGCAAGCTACAGTGCAGGACACCCTATGCTGAACAACTAGCAAAACAGGAAGACAACCCCATCCATTAGCACAGAGGCTGCCTAAAATCATAATAAGGCCACAGACACCCCAAAACATACCACCAGATGTGGACCTGCCCACCAGAAAGACAAGATCCAGCCTCATCCACCAGAACACAGGCACTAGTCCCCTCCACCAGGAAGCCTACACAACCCACTGAAACAAACTTAGCCACTGGGGACAGACACCAGAAACTACAGAAAATAGGAACCTGCAGCCTGTGAAAAGGAGACCCCAAACACAGTAAGTTAAGCAAAATGAGAAGACAGAGAAACACACAGCAGATGAAGGAGCAAGATAAAAACTCACCAGACCTAACAAATGAAGAGGGAGTAGGCAGTCTACCTGAAAAAGAATTCAGAATAATGATAGTAAATATGATCCAAAATATTGGAAATAGAATAGAGAAAATGCAAGAAACATTTAACAAGGACCTAGAAGAACTAAAGAGCAAACAAACAGAGATGAACAATGTAATAAATGAAATTAAAAATTCTCTAAGGGATCAATAGCAGAAATAACTGAGGTAGAAGAATGGATAAGTGACCTGGAAGATAAAATAGTGGAAATAACTACTGCAGAGCAGAATAAAGAGAAAAGAATGAAAAGAATTGAGGACAGTCTCAGAGACCTCTGGGACAACATTAAAGACACCAACATTCGAATTGTAGGGGTCCCAGAAGAAGAAGAGAAAAAGAAAGCGTCTGAGAAAATTTGAAGAGATTATAGTTGAAAACTTCCCTAATATGGGAAAGGAAAGAGTTAATCAAGTCCAGGGAGCACAGAGAGTCCCTTACAGGATAAATCCAAGGAGAAACATGCCAAGACACATATTAATCAAACTATCAAAAATTAAATACAAAAAACAAATATTAAAAGCAGCAAGGGAAAAACAACAAGTAACACGTAAGGGAATCCCCATAAGGTTAACAGCTCATCTTCCAGCAGAAGCTCTGCAAGCCAGAATGGAGTGGCAGGACATATTTAAAGTGATGAAAGAGAAAAACCTACAACCAAGATTACTCTACCCAGCAAGGATCTCATTCAGATTTGACAGAGAGATTAAAAGCTTTACAGACAAGCAAAAGCTAAGAGAATTCAGCACCACCGAACCAGGTTTACAACAAATGCTAAAGGAACTTCTCTAGGCAGGAAACACAAGAGAAGGAAAAGACCTACAATAATAAACCCAAAACAATTAAGAAAAATGTATTAGGAACATACATATCAATAATTACCTTAAATGTAAATGGATTATATGCTCCAACCAAAAGACATGGACTGGGGTTTCCCTGGTGGTGCAGTGGTTGAGAGTCTGCCTGCCGATGCAGGGGACATGGGTTCGTGCCCCAGTCTGGGAAGATTCCACATGCCATGGAGTGGCTAGGCCCATGAGCCATGGCCGCTGAGCCTGGGCGTCCAGAGGCTGTGCTCCACAATGGAAGAGGCCACAACAGTGAGAGGCCGGCGTACCACAGAAAAAAAAAAAAAAAGACACAGACTGGCTGAATGGATACAAAAACAAGACCTATATATGCTGTCTACAAGAGACCCACTTAAGACCTAGGGACACATACAGACTGAAAGTGAAGGGATGGAAAAAGATATTCCATGCAAATGGAAATCAAAAGAAAGCTGGAGTAGCAATTCTCATATCAGACAAAATAGACTTTAAAACAGAGACTATTACAAGAGACCAAGAAGGACACTACATAATGATCAAGGGATCAGTCAAGAAGAAGATATAACAACTGTCAATATTTATGCACCCAACATAGGAGCACCTCAATACATAAGGCAAATACTAACAGCCATAAAAGGGGAAATCGACAGTAACACAATCATAGTAGGGGACTTTAACACCCCACTTTCACCAATGGATAGATCATCCAAAATGAAAATAAATAAGGAAACACAAGCTTTAAATTATACATTAAACAAATAGACTTAATTCATATTTATAGGGCATTCCATCCAAAAACAACAGAACACACATTCTTCTCAAGTGCTCATGGAACATTCTCCAAGATAGATCATATCTTGGGTCACAAATCAAGCCTTGGTAAATTTAACAAAATTGAAATCATATCAAGTATCTCTTCCGACCACAAAGCTATGAGACTAGGTATCAATTACCGGAAAAAATATGTAAGAAAACAAACACACGGAGGCTAAACAACACACTACTTAACAACCAAGAGATCACTGAAGAAATCAAAGAGGAAATCAAAAAATACCTAGATACAAATGACAATGAAAACACAACGACCCAAAACCTATGGGATGCAGCAAAAACAGTACTAAGATGGAAGTTTATGGCTATACAAGCCTACCTTAAGAAACAAGAAACACCTCAAATAAACAACCTAACCTTACACCTAAAGCGATTAGAGAAAGAAGAACAAAAAAACCCCACAGTTAGCAGAAGAAATCATAAAAATCAGATCAGAAATAAATGAAAAAGAAATGAAGGAAACGATAGCAAAGATCAATAAAACTAAAAGCTGGTTCTTCGACAAGATAAACAAAATTGATAAACCATTAGCCACACTTATCAAGAAAAAAAAGGAGGAGACTCAAATCAATAGAATTAGAAATGAAAAAGGAGAAGTAACAACTGACACTGCAGAAATACAAAGGATCATGAGAGATTACTACAAGCAACTATATGCCAATGAAACGGACAACCTGGAAGAAATGGACAAATTCTTAGAAATGCTCAATGCTCCGAGATTAAACCAGGGAGAAATAGAAAATATGAACAGACCAATCACAAGCACTGAAACTGAAATTGTCATTAACAATCTTCCAACAAACAAAAGCCCAGGACCAGATGGCTTCACAGGTGAATTCTATCAAACATTTAGAGAAGAGCTAACACCTATCCTTCTCAAACTCTTTCAAACTATAGCAGAGGGAGGAACACTCCCAAACTCATTCTACGAGGCCACCATCACTCTGATGCCAAAACCAAAGATGTCACAAAGAAAGAAAACTACAGGTCAACATCACTGATGAACATAGACGCAAAAATCCTCAACAGGGCTTCCCTGGTGGCGCAGTGGTTGAGAGTCCACCTGCCAATTCAGGGGACATGGGTTCGTGCCCCAGCCCAGGAAGATCCCACATGCCGCAGAGTGGCTAGACCCGTGAGCCATGGCCGCTGAGCCTGCACGTCCGGAGCCTGTGCTCTGCAATGGGAGAGGCCACCACAGTGAGAGGCCCACGTACCGCAAAAAAAAAAAAAAAAAAAAATTCTCAATACTAGCAAACAGAATCCAACAGCACATTAAAACGATCATACACTATGATCAAGTGGGGTTTACCCCAGGAATGCAAGAATTCTTCAATATATGCAAATCAATCAATGTGATACACCATATTAACAAACTGAAGGAGAAAAACCATATGATCCTCTCAGTAGATGCAGACAAAGCTTTTGACAAAACTCAACACCCATTTATGATAAAAACCCTCCAAAAAGTAGGCATAGAGGGAACTTTCCTCAACATAATAAAGGCCATATATGACAAACCCACAGCCAATATCGTCAGCAATGGTGAAAAACTGAAACCATTTCCACAAAGATCAGGAAAAAGACAAGGTTGCCCACTCTTACCACTATTATTCAACATAGGTTTGGAAGTTTTAGCCACAGCAATCAGAGAAGAAAAAGAAATAAAAGAAATCGAAATCAGAAATGAAGAAGTAAAGTTGTCACTGTTTGCAGATGACATGATACTGTACATAGAGAATCCTAAAGATGCTACCAGAAAACTATTAGAGCTAATCAATGAATTTGGTAAAGTAGCAGGATACAAAATTGATGCACAGAAAAATCTTGCATTCCTACACACTAATGATGAAAAATCTGAAAGTGAATTTAAGAAAACACTCCCATTGCAATGAAAAGAATAAAATATCTAGGAATAAACCTACCTAAGGAAACAAAAAACCTGTATGCAGAAAAGTATAAGAAACTGATGAAAGAAATTAAAGATGATACAAATAGATGGAGAGATATACCGTGTTCTTGGATTGGAAGAATCAACATTGTGAAAATGACTCTACTACCCAAAGCAATCTACAGATTCAACGCAATCCCTATCAAACTACCACTGGCATTATTCACAGAACTAGAACAAAAAATTTCACAATTTTTATGGAAACACAAAATCCTCTGAATAGCCAAAGCAATCTTGAGAAAGAAAAATGGAGCTGGAGGAATCAGGCTCCCTGACTTCAGACTATACTACAAAGCTACAGTAATCAAGACAGTATGCTACTGGCACAAAAACAGAAATATAGATCAATGGAACAGGATAGAAAGCCCAGAGATAAACCCACACACATATGGTCACCTTATCTTTCATAAAGGAGGTAAGAATATAAAATGGAGAAAAGACAGCCTTTTCAATAAGTGGTGCTGGGAAAACTGGACGGCTACATGTAAAAGAATGAAATTAGAACACTCCCTAACACCATACACAAAAATCAGCTCAAAATGGATGAAAAACCTAAATGTAAGGTCAGACCTCATCAAACTCTTAGAGGAAAACATAAGCAGAACACTCTGACATAAATCACAGCAAGATCCTTTTTGGGCCACCTCCTAGAGAAATGGAAATAAAAACAAAAATAAACAAATGGGACCTAATGAAACTTAAAAGCTTTTGCACAGCAAAGGAAACCATAAACAAGATGAAAAGACAACCCTCAGAATGGGAGAAAATATTTGCAAATGAAGCAACTGACAAAGGATTAATCTCCAAAATTTACAAGCAGCTCATGCAGCTCAACATTAAAGAAACAAACAGTCCAATCCAAAAATGGGCAGAAGACCTAAATAGACATTTCTCCAAAGATATACAGATTGCCAACAGACACATGAAAGAATGCTCAACATCATTAATCACTAGAGAAATGCAAATCAAAACTACAATGAGATATCATCTCACACCTGTCAGAATGGCCATCATCAAAAAAACTACAAACAATAAATGCTGGAAAGGGTGTGAAGAAAAGGGAACCCTTTTGCACTGTTGGTGGAAATGTAAATTGATACAGCCACTATGGAGAACAGTATGGAGGTTCCTTAAAAAACTACAAATAGAACTACCATACCACCCCGAAATCCCACTACTGGGCATATACCCTGAGAAAATCATAATTCAAAGAGTCATGTACTGAAATGTTCATTGCAGCTCTATTTACAATAGCCAGGACATGGAAGCAACCTAAGTGTCCATTGACAGATGAATGGATAAAGAAGATGTGGCACATATATTCAATGGAATATTACTCAGCCATAAAATGAGTTATTTGTAGTGAAGTGGATGGACCTAGAGACTGTCATACAGAGTGAAGTAAGTCAGAAAGAGGAAAAACAAATATATCTGGAATCTAAAAAAAGAAAAAAGAAAAGAAAAGAAATGGTCAGAAGAACCCAGGGGCAAGACGGGAATAAAGACGCAGACCCACTAGAGAATGGACTTGAAGTTACAGGGAGGGGAAATGGTAAGCTGGGACAAAGTGTGACAGTGGCATGGACATATATACACTACCAAATGTAAAATAGATAGCTAGTGGGAAGCAGCAGCATAGCACAGGGATATCAGCTTGGTGCTTTGTGACCACCTAGAGGGGTGGGATAAGGAGGGTGTGAGGGAGGGAGATGCAAGAGGGAAGAGATATGGGGACATATGTATATGTATAACTAATTCACTTTGTTATAAAGCAGAAACTAACACACCACTGTAAAGCAATTATACTCCAATAAAGATGTTTAAAAAAAAAAAAAAGACTGCTAGGATAATATATACTGACATAGTTTGTATGCTATACAATTCTACTACTGTCATATAGCCAAAGCCACGATTTCTATTTTCTAAAATGTCTTAGGACATGAGAAAATTATGTGATTTCTAAAAGAGAGATAATGTATAATAGAGCATATCAAGCACTTTGAGAAACACTGCATTTATATCATTAGCACATGTTGTATCTTTCTATTATTAGCAAATTGCAGGCTTAATAAGTAATTGAGGATGGAAAGATGGAAAAAGCCATGGAAGGAGTTTACTAAAGGTAAAATATCATCATGCTAAAATGAGGTTTACTTGGATGAGCTGAACACATTATGAATTATTAAGACAGGTTGGTTGCCATCACCCTAGAATACTATCAGGTGACACTATTTAGAATTATTGTCAATCCTTAATTTACTAACTCAGAATGCATTTCTTCAGGTAACTCTGTTATATCTGAGCAGAATCTATACAGGTGAAGGTTGAAAAACGTGCATTCATAGTGAAAAATATAGGAACAACATTGCAACACTAAAAATATGTAAAGACATAATAAGAAGTAACAAGACTACTACAGTTTTTTGTTCACTTGTTTCAAGAGTGCTGTTTCATGAAAAACGGGTTTACTTTTGTAAGGAAGTAGGTAGAAAAATTTCAGGAGATTCTGAAGAGTGTTTTTAAATGATTTAGAGGTTGAGATAGTGATCTTTAGGGATAATTCTCTTTGAAAATATTTCTAAGGAAATCTGGAAAAAAATTTATGTCTCTCAAGGAAAAAAAAATAGTTTCAGGATGTTGAGAAAAACAGAAAAAGATTTATGTGATCACCAAGAGATGAATAAGAAGTAGAATGGTTGGGTCAGCTGCTCCCCTGTGTTAGTGATCAAGTACTACTGTTATCAGGGGTTCCTAACTGTCATCCTGACTTAAGCAGACCCCACGGGAGGACCATGTGTACCCTACCGATGGTATACCCAATCTTAAAGTTGAATTTAATTGCCTTGTAGTGCCTGCACACTTTTAAAAGGAAAAAAAGATGGTATAAAGAATAAAATTGCCAAAACCTAATCCCCAATAATAGGCATTCATTAAGTAAATCACGTATTTTTTATATCATTACATATATTTTTAAGGATGATGATAGAATAACCATAAATTTTATCAAACTAAAAAAATTGGGGGAGAGCAAAGAGATGTTATTAGAAATGACCCCAGGAAAAGTGATATAAATCAGACTGATCCAAGCACACCAGGATTTATAAAATACTATAAATTATATATTCAAAATGGATACGTTGTAGAAGTGTATGAAGTAGCTCAACTTCATTAGATTATGCCAAGGTGTTTTCTAAAGTGACTGTGCAGTTTATCACATCTTCACCAAAACTTGATATTACAATACCTTTAAATTTTACCAATATAATGGGTGCAAAATGTATTTCATTATGGCTTAAGTTGGCATATCCCTGATTACTAATAAAGTTGAACACATTTTCACAAGTTTATTGGCTGTTTATTTTTCCTCATCTGTGAAATGTCTGTTAATGTCTTTTACCTTTTTCTCCAATAGATTGTCTTTTCATATTGGTTTGATGTTTTCATGTTCTGGACACTATCCTTTATTGGTTATATGTGTTGCAAATATTTTCTCCCAGTTTGTGAGGTGACATTTCCTCAGTTTTCGGGGGGGGGGGATCTTGTGATTAATATGATATTTATCACTGTTTCTTCATGTTTTATTATTTTGATGTAGTGATTAAGAATCCATTCCTATACAGAGTTGACCTATTTACTTCTAAAAGTATTGAAGTCCTGCCTTTCATAATGAAATGCTCCAGCTGTCTGGAATTGATTTTTGCATATGGTGAGGGGAGCTCTTAGGGGGAAGGGTGGAAGGTAGCTGGTCCTCACTTAGTGACATTCAGAGATCTGAATACACGTCCTCCGCGGGCGGCAAGCACAGTGGACTGGGTCAGAGTCATGCCTGAGCAAGCTGAGAAGAGCTTGCCCTAGGGGCTTCCGCCAGCAGAGCAGACTGTGCAGGGTCTCTGATGTAGTCTTGCTACCGATGCAGGTCTGCAGGTTTGTTACCTTTTTCACACATGTGCAGCCTGAACAAACCCATGTAGGCCACTGGGCAATGCATATAACATACCCAACCCCACCCAGCACATGCCCAATACTGTGGTTGCTTACATCTCTAGATACATGCTTTCTCATTTTGGTCTCCAAATATTTTCCTTCATAAATTAGCCATGCATTTGAAAATATGTTTATGTTTTATCCAGTACTTTAAAGGTCCTTCCCTAAGAAGTGTTCTATGAACATCTATCTACTTAGCCAAGTTGCCTGCAACAGAAGTCTGTAATGTGGTTTCAAAGTGCTTTGAAGTGCAGTCTAGACTGAATGAGCATTAAACCAAAGTTTATGCTAAAGGTGTAAACATAGTCCCTGTTTTTTTTTTTACTTTATTTTAATTAAAAAGCTACATTTTTTTTCCTTTTTCTCTTCTTCCTTTACATCACTCTCTTCCTTATCTTTCTCTTTCTCTTTGTTATCTTTTCTATCCTTTTTGCTGTCTTCTTTTTCCTGCCCTTCTTCTCTGCATCCCAGTTGGCGATCTTATTGTTGATGAGGTTGTATAAATATAAATTTTTTTAAGACCTTATTTTTTTTAATTATTATTATTAATTTATTTATTTTTGCTGTGTTGGGTCTTCGTTTCTGTACGAGGGCTTCCTCTAGTTGTGGCAAGCGGGGGCTACTCTTCATCGCGTTGTGCGGGCCTCTCACTATCGCGGCCTCTCTTGTTGGAGAGCACAGGCTCCAGACGCGCAGGCTCAGTACTTGTGGCTCACAGGCCTAGTTGCTCTGCGGCATGTGGGATCCTCCCAGACCAGGGCACGAACCCGTGTCCCCTGCATTAGCAGGCAGATTCTCAACCACTGTGCCACAAGGGAAGCCCACATTTTTAATTTTTTAATTTTAAACAAGTATAGTAGGCTTGTTTTAAACAAGTATAGTAGGCTCTAAGAAACCAGTGTTTTCTGACACTGACTTTTCTGCTGACTTCTTTTAAAGTACTCCAAAATCAAATAAATTTCTCTAATTACCTCAAATCTTGAGAAAATTTAACTTAAAAATTAAAGAAACAGAAACGATTAGAAATTAGAAAGCTTATGTGCTTTGGTTTCTTCGATGAAGCTTTATTTTTACAAATGAGAACACTTAATTTTAAGAATAGTACTAAAACAAAATGACACAAATCAGAGAAAAATTTCAAGAATGCTAAAGCACCACTTCTGATGACATCTGTAGTGAATGCTGCGGTGTGCTGCCAAGATCCCCCTCCAGGACCATGACATCTATACCCCTATCAGCCAGGATGTTGGCTACTGACTGTTTGCAATTAAATTTTCTTCTGGAAATTGCCTTTGACAGAAGAAAGCCACCTGCCCAAATATCACTTCACCTTTAAAGATACTTCCCTGGTGGCGGCACAGTGAATAAGACTCTGCGCTCCCAAAGCAGGGGGCCTGGGTTCGATCCCTACTCAGGGAACTAGATCCCAAATGCATGCCACAACTAAGAGTTCACATGCCACAACTAAGAAGCCCACAAGCTGCAACTAAGGAGCCCATGTGCTGCAACTAAGACCCAGTGCAACTAAATAAATATATATATATATATTTTAAAAGATACTCTTAATTTAGCATCTGGTTAAAATCTTGGCCTTGCTGCCTCAAATTAGGACAGCTCTGAATGACCATCCCAGCTCCAGAGCTCCCCACATAATCAGCTGAGGCCTTTCTTGCAACTATTGGGTTGGCCAAGAAGTGCGTTCCCTAACGTCTTATAGAAAAACCCGAACGCACTTCTTGGCCAGCCCATCTCATCACAAATCAATCTCTCCTTTTGCCCAATCCTGCTTCCTTTACACCTCTTTACATATACTGTATCCAAGAACACTTGGACCCAGTCAACTTCCTGAACACATATCTCTGTTGAATATTTTTTCCAGTGAATTTGATCTAAGAGAGTTAGTACCAAGAATAATCCCAGGAAGCAGACTCTAAGATAAAACGTTTGAGTTGGATCATCCTTTGGCCAACTGGCAATAAGGACCCTGTCACTGGGGCTAAGTAAATTCCTGATGTCTCCTAGCATGCTGTAACTGTTCCAATGTTATAACTTTCACCAATGACAAACTGGTAGAAGGGAATGCATTGGTGTGGGCATTATCTCAGGTATTTTAGAAGCCTGGAGGCTTTAGTAGTAAAGGTTATAATGAAAAGGTAAGGATAATTAACTGTTCATTTAAGGAAAAGTGTGAAGGCAAGAAGGCCTTCTTGGAAGCAAATAAAAGGGGCTCTAATCTTTGCTGCCAAAGGGCAGGAAATGCTAACTATTGGACCCAGTAATCATGAAGTAGTATATTTCCAGAAAATGTTGAATTTTCAGCCCAACAAGTCTGCCATTCCAAGGTCAGGACCTTGATGAGAAAGGAATAGGACCGTGGAACACAGGATGGGAAGATTAAACACTCAATTTTAAATCCTTAGGTTTTGCTGAGCTCTCCAGACCTGCACGGTGGCCCACTTGTTTGTGTTTAATGCTAGTAGTGCCCACCCTTCCTTACACATGATGCAGAGACTCTGCTTTGAAAGACAACACATGCTCCTCTCAAGATCTACCCCCACTTTCTTCTCTAGCTACCAAACCAATTGTCAGGGTCAAGTCACGACATAACCTGGCCAAGGATGTTCTGGGCCTTATTGAGAGAGAAAAGGATATATATGCTAAAGGAGTTGCAGGGCCAAAAAACATGTCAGTGGGAGCCAGGAGAGTAGGACTAGATCCTGACAGTGCAGGATCTAAAGGGTGTAGAGCATAAGTTTTCACAAAGGTGAGTCTGTTGATTTGGAAGCATCCTCATATGATACAGGATTTAACACCCTGGCAAGCACCCAGGTAACAGTGCAAACATACTCCTAGATGGCTCTTGGATTCTAAAAAGGCTGTAATCCACACTAAGTGAAGTAGAAATGCTGTGATTGCCATGGAAGATGTGAAAGAAAGGATCAACAGATTCAGGGAAATGGGGATTCTGGAGTGGAGAGAAAACACAAGGCTGGAGAACCCACCACCTTCTAGGGACAGCTTAGAGAACATGGTAAGAAACGAGCTGGTTAGAGGAGCACTGGAATCATTGAGAAGATCAGTGGTGGCTGTTGTCTGCAGGCCAGGGCTAAGGTAAGAGACGCTACTATAGCACTTCTCTCCCTGAAAGTGATAGAGATGATAGAGGCCAGCAGGGATGATAGGGATGATAAGAGAGGCCACATGGTGATGATGCTGAACGATCAGAAGCAAGTTGGGGGATATTATCATTATGAGTGGGTAATTACTCACAAGGGGCTATGGAGATGTTCAAAGGACATGGCATTCCTAAGGCAAAGTCATGGGCAGCCAACAAGTATTGATATATTTCTTAATATATACAACAAAAAGAAATCAAGGATGGATAATCAAGAGGCTTAGGACAGCTGCCCTAGTAAAAAGCCCAGTTTGTAGACCTGAGCCAGTCTTAGACCTAAAATCCAATGACTAAAAGAGATGCCGGGTCCCTAAGAGAAATAACCTTGCAAAAGAACAGCAAGCATATATGGTAGTCCCTGATTAAAAGGACCTATAGCCATTTACTCAGATTATCATAAAGTTGGAAAAGAGGAACACTCATACTTTTTGAGGACTGTTAGGCACAGGTCCAAATTAACATTGCTAACCAGAGGCCCAAAGAGTCATC
This sequence comes from Phocoena sinus, assembly GCF_008692025.1. Lineage (NCBI taxonomy): Eukaryota > Metazoa > Chordata > Mammalia > Artiodactyla > Phocoenidae > Phocoena > Phocoena sinus. The sequence continues at coordinate 102,913,989 of NC_045765.1, read as the reverse complement.
ATGGCCCCTGTTGGAGTGGAGATGTATGGGAGCCAGATATTAAGTAAAGTCCTGGTCCAAGTTTGGCTTACAGTAGGTCCACTAGGTCCATAGTGGTCATTCCCTGGGTCTCCAGAGGTATAATTGGAATGGAAATATTTGGTGGTCTGTAGGACCTCCACATTTGGTCCTTGGCATGTAGGGTAAAATCTATCATGGTAGAAAAAGCCCAGTGAAAACCTATGAGACTTCCCTTTCACAGATAAAAATATTTCATCCTGGTGGTAGTGGCAGAGATTAGTACCACCCTTATAGACCTAAAGAACGCAGAGGTAGTGGTCACCATCACTTTCCATTTAAATTCATGGTATCCATAATGAATTCCACAAGGCCAGATGGCTCCTGTACATGACATTTGACTACCACAAACTTAACCAATTGCAGCTACTGCGCCAGATGTGGTATATTTACTACAGCAGATTAGTATAGCCTCAGGTACAAACTATGCAGCCACTGATCTAGCAAATGTGATCTTTTCTATTCCTATCAGGAAAGAGGATCAGAAGTAGTTCATATTCATGTCAGATGTACAATCATACACATTTAATCTTGCACAAGGCTATGCCAACTCTGCACGGTAGGTCACAATATAGTCCAAATGAACCATCTGGATCATCTGGACATTTCACAAAATGTCACATTGGCCCACGATATTGATGACATCATGTTGATCAGACCAGATGAGCAAGAAATGGCAAGTGGAGGCCTTGGTTAAGACACATGTGTTCCAGAAAGTGGAGGATAAACCTTAAAGATTCAGGGACTTCACACAGCAGTGAAGTTTGAAGGGGTCGAATGGTCTAGGGTATGCCAGAACATTCCCTCCAAAGTAACACACAAATTATTACATCTTGGCATTCCCACCGCAGAGAAAGAAGAATGACACCAGGTATGCCTCTTCAGGTTCTGGAGGTAGCATATTCCAAACTCTGAGCAATTGATTCAATGATGTGGAATGTAGCCAGTTTTGACTGTGACCAAGGACAGCAAACAACTCTGCAGCACTGCACCAGCTGCAGGCAAGCAGCTTGGCTTCACAGGCTGTGTAACCTGGTAGGCCCCACGGTATTAAATTTCCTCAAGATTTGAAGCAGTTCTAAAAATTAATATGGTTTTGCAGTAATTCAATATAGGTAAGTCAGATAGACAGCACTGGTTGCTTAAAGCCTGCTGCCATCCTTCATGTTTAAAATTTGGGTATTGGAAAGAAAGACATTTTCCATATTGGGACTGATGTGATTACTAGCCCCCCATCTATATGAGGACAATGTCTAGATAATGAATACAAATAGTCATAAATGAAGGGATTTCTCATAAGCTCTCAGAAGCCAAAATAATCACTTGAAAAATGAATGATTTGATTAACTACATAGTTATTTCCTCTACATAAAACTGTAGTCTTTAACTATTAGACCTCATAAGGACCTTCAAGGTCATCGAGTCCAAGGCTTTAATTTTACAAATGAAGAAACTGAGGCAAAAAAAAAAAAGATTAAGGAATTTGCCTAATATATTTTTGATTTAAATTTTACCAAAGCCTAATTTACATCCAATTATATTCTCATAAAACTAAGTCTAATCAATTCCATATTTAACAATTAAAAACCAAAATCAATCAAATCTAAAATGCAATCATGTAAAAGAGATTCATATATTAAATCATAAAAAATAGAACAGGTGATTAAACAAGGAGTCATTCGCCCAAGCCATCTCCTTATCTGGAAACATAGTTCATGTGTCATGTGGTCTTAAGTCTTTATTTCTTCCAACAAAATCCTTTACACAAACTCATAATGACACAAAGTTGCTAAAATTTATGTCCCCATTTCCCCTGATTAATTTATAGACTGAACATTATCACTTTTAATCATTTTATGAGACTGGTATTTTTATGGCCAGAAAAGTCCTCAAGGTTATCTTTTGTGTTATAGAATTTGGTCTCTAAGCTCTACAAATCCAAACCTGATGGTGTGATGAGCCAGAGGAAAAAAAATAACTTACTCCTCCCAAACCTATATAAAGCTAATGGCTGCCATAAAAGTCAGAAATCATTCAAGCAAAGGTTTCTGTTGATCAAACCCTATAGACTTTTCAATACTAATTTCTCTTGGCTTCTTTCCTTAAACTTGGGTGCTCCCACTCCTTGGCCTAATTAATCACTCTCCTGATTCCCTTTCTAACCTCTCTGACTACTTCTTCTCAGCCTCCTTTACATCACCTCTGCTTAGCTCTTAAACATTAGAATGCCTAAGGATTCTATCCTTGCCTTATTCCCTTCTTTACACTCTATGACAGGGATTCTTTTTTTTTTTTTTTTTTTTTAAACATCTTTATTGGGGTATAATTGCTTTACAATGGTGTGTTAGTTTCTGCTTTACAACAAAGTGAATCAGCTATACATATACATATGTTCCCATATGTCTTCACTCTTGCGTCTCCCTCCCTCCCACTCTCCCCATCCCACCCTTCCAGGCTGTCACAAAGCACCGAGCTAATATCCCTGTGCCTTGCGGCTGCTTCCCCCCAGCTATCTACCTTACTACGTTTGTTAGTGTGTATATGTCCATGACTCTCTCTCGCCCTGTCAAAACTCACCCTTCCCCCTCCCCATATCCTTAAGTCCGTTCTCCAGTAGGTCTGCGTCTTTATTCCTATCTTACCCCTAGGTTCTTCATGACATTTTTTTCCCTTAAATTCCATATATATGTGTTAGCATACGGTATTTGTCTTTTTCTTTCTGACTTACTTCACTCTGTATGACAGATTCTAGGTCTATCCATCTCATTACAAATAGCTCAATTTCATTTCTTTTTAAGGCTGAGTAATATTCCATTGTGTATATGTGCCACATCTTCTTTATCCATTCATCCGATGATGGGCGCTTAGGTTGTTTCCATGTCCTGGCTATTGTAAATAGAGCTGCAATGAACATTTTGGTACATGACTCTCTTTGAATTTTGGTTTTCTCAGGGTATATTCCAAGTAGTGGGATTGCTGGGTCATATGGTAATTCTATTTGTAGTTTTTTAAGGAACCTCCATACTGTTCTCCACAGTGGCTGAACCAATTCACATTCCCACCAGCAGTGCAAGAGTGTCCCCTTTTCTCCACACCCTCTCCAGCATTTATTGTTTCTAGATTTTTTGATGATGGCCATTCTGACTGGTGTGAGATGATATCTCATTGTAGTTTTGATTTGCATTTCTCTAATGATTAATGATGTTGAGCATTCTTTCATGTGTTTGTTGGCAGTCTGTATATCTTCTTTGGAGAAATGTCTATTTAGGTCTTCTGCCCATTTTTGGATGGGGTTGTTTGTTTTTTTGTTATTGAGCTGCATGAGCTGCTTGTAAATTTTGGAGATTAATCCTTTGTCAGTTGCTTCATTTGAAAATGTTTTCTCCCATTCTGAGGGTTGTCTTTTGGTCTTGGTTATGGTTTCCTTTGCTGTGCAAAAGCTTTGAAGTTTCATTAGGTCCCATTTGTTTATTTTTGTTTTTATTTCCATTACTCTAGGAGGTGGGTCAGAAAGGATCTTGCTGTGATTTATGTCATAGAGTGTTCTTCCTATGTTTTCTTCTAAGAGTTTGATAGTTTCTGGCCTTACATTTAGGTCTTTAATCCATTTTGAGCTTATTTTTGTGTATGGTGTTAGGGAGTGATCTAATCTCATACTTTTACATGTACCTGTCCAGTTTTCCCAGCACCATTTATTGAAGAGGCTGTCCTTTCTCCACTGTACATTCCTGCCTCCTTTATCAAAGATAAGGTGTCCATATGTGCGTGGGTTTATCTCTGGGCTTTCTATCCTGTTCCACTGATCTATCTTTCTGTTTTTGTGCCAGTACCATACTGTCTTGATTACTGTTGCTTTGTAATATAGTCTGAAGTCAGGGAGCCTGATTCCTCCAGCTCCTTTTTTCGTTCTAAAGATTGCTTTGGCTATTCGGGGTCTTTTGTGTTTCCATACAAATTGCGAAATTTTTTGTTCTAGTTCTGTGAAAAATGCCAGTGGTAGTTTGATAGGGATTGCATTGAATCTGTAGATTGCTTTGGGTAGTAGAGTCATTTTCACAATGTTGATTCTTCCCATCCAAGAACATGGTATATCTCTCCATCTATTTGTATCATCTTTAATTTCTTTCATCAGTGTCTTATAATTTTCTGCATACAGGTCTTTCGTATCCTTAGGTAGGTTTATTCCTAGATATTTTATTCTTTTTGTTGCAATGGTAAATGGGAGTGTTTTCTTGATTTCACTTTCAGATTTTTCATCATTAGTATATAGGAATGCCAGAGATTTCTGTGCATTAATTTTGTATCCTGCTACTTTACCAAATTCATTGATTAGCTCTAGTAGTTTTCTGGTAGCATCTTTAGGATTCTCTATGTATAGCATCATGTCATCTGCAAACAGTGACAGCTTTACTTCTTCTTTTCCGATTTGGATTCCTTTTATTTCCTTTTCTTCTCTGATTGCTGTGGCTAAAACTTCCAAAACTATGTTGAATAAGAGTGGTGAGAGTGGGCAACCTTGTCTTGTTCCTGATCTTAGTGGAAATGCTTTCAGTTTTTCACCATTGAGGATGATGTTTGCTGTGGGCTTGTCATATATGGCTTTTATTATGTTTAGGAAAGTTCCCTCTATACCTACTTTCTGGAGGGTTTTTATCATAAATGGGTGTTGAATTTTGTCGAAAGCTTTCTCTGCATCTATTGAGATGATCATATGGTTTTTCTCCTTCAATTTGTTAATATGGTTTATCACATTGATAGATTTGCGTATATTGAAGAATCCTTGCATTCCTGGAATAAACCCCACTTGATCATGGTGTATGATCCTTTTAATGTGCTGTTGGATTCTGTTTGCTAGTATTTTGTTGAGGATTTTTGCATCTATGTTCATCAGTGATATTGGCCTGTAGTTTTCTTTCTTTGTGACATCCTTGTCTGGTTTTGGTATCAAGGTGATGGTGGCTTCGTAGAAGGAATTTGGGAGTGTTCCTCCCTCTGCTATATTTTGGAAGAGTTTGAGAAGGATAGGTGTTAGCTCTTCTCTAAACGTTTGATAGAATTCACCTGTGAAGCCATCTGGTCCTGGGCTTTTGTTTGTTGGAAGGTTTTTAATCACAGTTTCAATTTCAGTGCTTGTGATTGGTCTGTTCATATTTTCTATTTCTTCCTGATTCAGTCTTGGCAGGTTGTGCATTTCTAAGAATTTGTCCATTTCTTCCAGATTGTCCATTTTATTGGCATAGAGTTGCTTGTAGTAATCTCTCATGATTTTTTTTATTTCTGCAGTGTCAGTTGTTACTTCTCCTTTTTCATTTCTAATTCTATTGATTTGAGTCTTCTCCCTTTTTTTCTTGATGAGTCTGGCTAGTGGTTTATCTATTTTGTTTATCTTCTCAAAGAACCAGCTTTTAGTTTTATTGATCTTTGCTATTGTTTCCTTCATTTCTTTTTCATTTATTTCTGATCTGATTTTTATGATTTCTTTCCTTCTGCTAGCTTTGGGGTTTTTTTGTTCTTCTTTCTCTAATTGCTTGAGGTGCAAGGTTAGGTTGTTTATTCGAGATGTTTCCTGCTTCTTAAGGTGGGCTTGTATTGCTATAAACTTCCCCCTTAGAACTGCTTTTGCTGCATCCCATAGGTTTTGGGTCGTTGTGTCTCCATTGTCATTTGTTTCTAGGTATTTTTTTATTTCCTCTTTGATTTCTTCAGTGATCACTTCATTATTAAGTAGTGTATTGTTTAGCCTCCATGTGTTTGTATTTTTTACAGATCTTTTCCTGTAATTGATATCTAGTTTCATGGCGTTGTGGTCGGAAAAGATACTTGATACAATTTCAGTTTTCTTAAATTTACCAAGGCTTGATTTGTGACCCAAGATATGATCTATCCTGGAGAATGTTCCATGAGCACTTGAGAAAAATGTGTATTCTGTTGTTTTTGGATGGAGTGTCCTATAAATATCAATTAAGTCCATCTTGTTTAATGTATCATTTAAAGCTTGTGTTTCCTTATTTATTTTCATTTTGGATGATCTGTCCATGGGTGAAAGTGGGGTGTTAAAGTCCCCTACTATGAATGTGTTACTGTTGATCTCCCCTTTTATGGTTGTTAGTATTTGCCTTATGTATTGAGGTGCTCCTATGTTGGGTGCATAAATATTTACAATTGTTATATCTTCTTCTTGGATCGATCCCTTGATCATTATGTAGTGTCCTTCTTTGTCCCTTTTAATAGTCCTTATTTTAAAGTCTATTTTGTCTGATATGAGAATTGCTACTCCAGCTTTCTTTTGGTTTCCATTTGCATGGAATATCTTTTTATGACAGGGATTCTTAACAAAGCAGGTGTGAATTTGAATATTTCCACTGACCCCTCAAATTCAGTATTCTCTTCAATTATGAAAGCATAAAATAAACTATGGTAATATTACAGTCACTATCACTCTGTAAACATTTTTTTTAAAATCACAGATATTTTTAATATCACATTGAACTTGTTTCAGAGATGTCAGAGTAGCATTCATACTCATCACCTACTTCAAACATACTGTAGGAAAAACCAGCACATAAAAATATGAGAAAGTACAAGAATAAAGGAAGGAATTAAGTTTCATGGAAGCAGATGGAAGAAAATGTGCAACTCTTATTAGAAGAATTGAGAAGTGTGTTCTAGAAGTAACATATGACATTGACCTTGAAAGATGAATAAGAGGTGTCCAGATGAGAAAAAGGGGAGAGGCCTTTCCCAACAGAACAATCAAGGATCCTGAGTTGTGAGAAAGGGGTGAACCGTTCTGTTTCATAGCAGCACAGCACGTGAGGGAGGGAGGGAGGGAGGGAGGGGAGAGAAGTGTAGAGGCATATGATCAAGCTGAGAAGATAGATGGAGGAATGGTTGTGAAAGCCTGTGCATGCTATGCTAAGGCCTTCAGATCTTCTCTTACAGGCAATGATAAACCAAAGGTTTTAATCAGTTCAGTATCATATTTGTATTTTAAAGTGCTAAACCTAATATCAATATGGAGGGAAAACTGGTGGCATGAAGACTAGTGAAAGGGCTATTGCAGTAGTTCCTTCAGGAGATGTGAATTGTTGCCTTGGGAGATAAGAAAGCAGTAAAAATAAAAACTGGATTAATTTTCTGGCTTAGGTGATGGGGTAATTGTTATGCCATTAACAAAAAGAGAGCATACAGGAATATGAACATAAAAATCTTAATTTGAAAAGAAGATTGTATACTTTGGGAATGCTTATTCAGCTTCATGCAACAAAGAATATGACTACCAGTGGCTCAACACAAATAAGGTTTTATTTTCCTCATTAAACAAGAAGTTTGGAGGTCAGCAGCTACTGGCACTTGTTCAGCAACTGGTTAGATTTTGGCTTCACTAAAGAAGAAATACAAATGGCAAATAAAATAATGAAAAGTTTAACATCATATCCCATGTATATGATATGAATTTACCCACATCACTAGGTAAATTCAAGTTAAAACCATGATGAGCTACTACTAGCATATATTAGAATTGCTAAAATTCAAAAACTGACTACTAAGTGTGGACAAAGATACAGATCAATTGGAACTCTCAAACATTGCTAGTGGGAATGCTAAATTGTAAAGCCGCTTTGGGAAATAGATTAGCAGTTTAATATAAAGTCTTATAAAGTTAAACATACATTTACCACATGACTCAGGAATCCCACTTACAGGTATTTACCCCCCAAAATGAAAGCTTTTATTATGCTAAGTGAAAGAAGACAAAAAAAAATGATATTCTGGAAAGGCAAAACTAAAAGAATTATAATCATATCAGTGGTAGCCATGAGATAGGGAAAAGGGATTCCCTCAAAGAGGCATAAGGGAATTTTACAGGATGGTGGAAATGTTTAATACCCTGATTGTGAAGGCAGTTATACATTTATAAATATTTATCAAAATTCATGGGGCTGTATACCTAAAAGAGTGAATTTTACCCTATGTAAATTTTTCTTCAGTGAACCTGATGTTTAAAAAAAACCCAGATCTATTTTTCCAAAGAAAACAAAACACTAATCTGAAAAGATATATGCACCCCTATGTTCATTGTGGTGTTATTCACAATAATCAAGATATGAAAGCAACCTAAGTGTCCACTGATAGACAAATGGATAGAGAAGTTGTGGTGTCTGTGTGTATAGACACACACACGCAATGGAATATTACTCAGCCATAAAAATAATGGAATCTCGCCATTTGCAAGAACATAGATGGACCTAAGTATTATACTAAGTGAAATAAGTCAGACAGAGAAAGACAAATACCAAATGATTTCATTAACATGTGAAACCTAAAAAACAAAACAAACGAACAAACACAAAACAGAGTTACAAAATAATAGTCATGGGGATGAAATGTACAGCATGAGGGAATAAAGTCAATAGTCAATAATATTGTAATAAATTTGTATGGTGACAGATGGTAACTAGACTTATGATGATGATCATTTTGTAATGTATAGAAATACTGAATCATTATGTTATGCACTTGGAAATAACATAGCACTGTAGGTCAGCTATACTTCAAAAAAAAAAGCCCCAAATCACAAGACCATTGCTTATTTTCAGGGAAAAAATTTAAATGATAGACTTAAGGGATTAAGGTGGCAGCATTAAAAATGAGCACAATGTGGAAGAACTAGAGAGCTAAAATCAAACAGTAATTTAACGTTCAGAATTTTTACTATTCAAAGATGTGTCTTTTTACATCTGTGGCAACATATTCAATGGACTTGGAGATAATTTGATTTTTTTCTCACGATGCTATGTAACCAGATTTCCCTGATTAATACACTTTAATTTTTCAGAATCTTTTGCTTTCCAGCTCTTGTAACCTTGAACAATTCCTCTTTCAACTATCTGTATTTACCTTTATTTCATAATTTACATTTTATTCTGTATCACACACGAGAAACTGTTTTACTTAATAACTCTGTAATTTGCCATTAGACTTAATTGTACTAAGTTCGTCAAAAAATATAGAGACCAAAAGACTTCATAAATCTGATCATATCCTCACTTATAATATATAGTGTCATGGTTTTTTAATTCCTATTTTATTATGTAAAAATTAATTTTCAGCTAATGAAATTTATTATAGTAAAATTCTAGATAGATAGATATCACAGGTTTTAGATGAAACAGTAATTGGAAAAACCCTGCATTCTTCTATTGCTAAGAAATAAATAGCATTTTATTTATTTTTCAAAATTGTGTGTGTTGCTAATGCTATCCATTCAACTTCTCTAATTATGTCAAAATGCTGTCTTGGAAGACAATGATTTGATTCACCATGAATTCACAAATAACATTGACTCATTAGAACTCCACATTAGACCTTTTCTCCCATTTCTCATGACAGAATCTCTAGTTCATGAACACAAGTCTAGGATACAATTTGTAGTAAGTTCAAGGACAACGGTGAGTTTTCTGGGTTAATACACACTGAATTTGTGAAGTCAACTCTGCCTAAGTTCTCACCCTAAGTCTTCTGAAAGACGGGCATGCCTGAGCAACATTAAACACACGCGATTTGTTCTCAGGTCAAATTTCTCGCCTATTATGGACGCTTTTTGTCATGGAGGTTTTGTAACATTTGTCCTACACAAGTATTTCTCTTCTGAGTCTGCCCCACCTCCCTGCAGTCCTGGGAGGACTCCCAAATAGAGGTTGTGAATGCACCTCAAGATCCACTTTCTGACCTCCTCTCTACACTGTACATGACTGTTTAATTTCCTATTTAAGACAAATTAATTATTGCATGCTCTAATGAGGTTGCAAAGGATCCCGCTCCAGTCCACAAACATGGAAGAGGTTACCCAGAGGTTTTCCAGATTGATGGGTCCAGGGTGGATGACCTGAAAATGAACTTTGACTAAACTTTGCTCTTTGTGTTCTTGGCAGTCTGTATTTGGAAAGTGGCAATTGTCTGCAGCAGACAGTGTAAAACTTCAACCTAGAATTTTATTTGGAGGTTAGCCTTTGGAAGAGGGAGGGGGGAATAAAAAAAAAAACTCTTTGTAAGTCTTTTCTATGCTAGTTTTATTAATTGTTTTCTAAGTGTTTTATTCTTCTTTATAATATCCAAGTTACATTTTAAGATGAAAGTATTAGCCAGCTGAAAATTGTTTTTTGTCTTTCTACTCTCCTCTTCCTCTAGGCACTATACAAGTTAGAACTGTTTTTTAACTTGAACCCAATCTACTATAATACAACCTCTATAATGCCACTCACTTTAGAACTTAGATAATATGCTTACAAATATTAATTGGTTCCCACAACCTATAGGCCATGTATTAAACCCATTTTACTGATTAGATGTAATTCATCTCTGATTTATGTTGTCATTGAAGACAAATGCGTTGAAATCATTAAATTTCAACTCTGCAATACAAGACTACAATCTGTCCAGGAGATTCCCCCTAAACTAATTATTCATCAAAATGAATGTCAGAACTTTTTTCCATTGATGTGCCAGAACAAAGCGACAGGACATTCTGAGATAAACTACTTGGTCTTAGCCTACTCTGGCAGCTGGTCTGGACTCTATAAAACCACTTTTTAAATAACATACTACTCTCCACTTAAAGATACATAAATAAAATAAGTGTTTTACATCATATTCTTCATTATGTTTCCTCATAAGCAACTGATTAAATATCACACTGTTCTCATAAAGAATCATGAATAAGAAGTGGCATATCCCTATGAGAGATGAGAAAATTGACCTGGGAAACGGCTTAGACTGTTTTATGAAATGGTAGATTTGGGATAAGAGGTCAACATTTAGGGGACTTTCCTGGTGGCGCAGTGGTTGAGAGTCCGCCTGCCGATGCAGAGGACACGGGTTTGTGTCCCGGTCCGGGAGGATCCCACATGCCGCGGAGCGGCTGGGCCCATGGGCCATGGCCACTGAGCCTGCGCGTTTGGAGCCTGTGCTCCGCAACGGGAGAGGCCACAACAGTGAGAGACTCGAGTACCGCAAAAAAAAAAAAAAAAAAAAAGTCAACATTTCTTAATTTCTGGCTACTCTTCATTTCTCTTCATTCTCTCATCTGTTTTCTCCTAATGTGACCTGGACAATCCCAGGTGGTGCCAACTTCCCCCTGTAGTCAACACACACATAGAAGCTTTAGCTAAAATGGAAAAAAAAATGGCAGAGCCTCAGTGTACCCCTCTACATGTAGGTAGAAAAAGAGTTTGCGCATTTCTTTTTCCTCAACCAAAATTCCTATAAAGTATAGGGAGCATCATAAAAAGTCACCACAGACTTGGAACCAGACTGAAGTGAACAGGAAAGACTCTTGGTCTCCCCCTAAAACCCTGTGCCATTTCCCGATCTCAGTGGTGCCCTGGAGAAACCAAATTATTTCACCTTCTTAGGTTCTTATTCTTCGGGTCTTAGTTAAATTAGGAACTTTTTTTTAGGTCCTTTCAGATGCAGTGTCCCCATTGGACTCCTGGACATATCACCCCTGCCTTTTTAAATACTGTCCTTTCTAATGCTATTGGGCACTCCTAAAGCCAGGCTGCTGAGCCCAGAGACAAAGCCACTAGAGATTGTTAAACCAATTCCCCTGAGGCTTCCCTAAAGTTTTTGACTGGAGTTCTCTAGTAGCAACCTGTACCTTGACTTGCCTGGAGTTGGACAGGGCTAAGGAAGGCACCTTTCTGGACTAGATCCAATCAGCACATTATCATCAGCAAGACCGGCCCTTAGAACAAAATAGCGTTCTGTGTCTTTTAGTGTCTTTTGAAATTATTAATACATTACCCTTGGGTAGGTAGGACTTAGGAAGAAGTGCTGATAGAAGCTTACACCAATAATCTGCCCTCTCTGCTCTTTACTTCCCTTCGCTTGTTCACTGAAAATCCAGGAACAGGATTGGAAATGGAACTTATGGGCAGGCATAAAATAAAAGTCTTAGAAATAGAATTCCAGTGTTTCTGCAATACCCCTTCCACCTGAAAAAGCAATGGACTGAATAATCCATAATATATTGGCCTAATCTCCTTTGTGAGAATAGAGCTTGATTGTTATATCCCAAGCTCAAAGTGCAAGCTGGAACGAATAAAGCAGATCTTCTGATGAACAAAGATGTTCTGAGTTAATGTCAGAAATGAAGAGGACAAAATGAGCGGGGAAAAAAAAATAACCTTCTTGACTTAGAGAAACATAATATCTGCTAAATAGAATGTCTTTCACAATTTAACATGAGGCATCACCAGCTCTTTTGGAGTCATTTCAAATCACACCAGATGGTACTAACTTGACTCAGAGGCTAGAAACTGAGACACAGCTATGATCAAGTCTTTACCACAATTTAGGGTGCTGTAGAAAATGGTGCTGTGATGACTTGTTCTATGTTGCTTCCATTCCTCACAGCTTTCACTTTACCTTCCTCTACAGGACAATTTGTTGTTAGTGATGTTGTTGGTGTGAACTTTTAAGTCACTGACTTGTCTTTTAGTAGAAATTTAAGAGGTACCTCCACTGCTCCTGTAAGACAATGTTGTGGACTCAGTGGAAAAGAATGATTGACAGAGTGCTTTTTGAGAGTGATTCTCAGAGTGCCTTCCAAACTAAATTTCATGTCAAGACTTCCGGCCATCTGAATTCCCAAGTTATTCTATATAGAGAGCCCTAGGTGCTCTAAAACCGTCCCCATTGGTCACATGACTATTCCTTTTCTTTTAAAACAGTTTAGGGAGCAGAATCATTAACAAGGCCAAGACCACAGTACAACCACGAAATATTAGACAAAAGTTAATTCCATTTCCCTCTATAATCAGTGTCCCTGAACACAAGTCACAAGCAAAAGAGAGTGTAGGCTAGCTTGCAATTAATTTCTTCATCACAAATTCTGGTGAATTTGTTCTATACTGTCAACTCTTCCCATATTTTCAATGGATTCACTTCTAAAACAGGAAAAAGCCTGAAAGACTAAAGCCATATGACCATAATGAGAATGAAGTCATTTACTCTACAAATCACATTTTTAAATTGTCAAATCCAATAATGTTTTGAGTTAAATGACTGACATACTGGAAAAATTTGGAAGGTGAGAAGACTTTTTTTCCTAAAACATTGTCTATTAGTCATTAAAGCAATCCACACATGTACAAAGATAGGTTGCTTCACCGTATATGTTTGTGCACATTCATTTTTAAATGATGATAATTAAAATTAAATACTAACTCCAAATTTTTCATCAATCTATATTTTAATGGAAAATATATAATAACTCAAACTCCTCCTTAGGAAGACTTTTATTTCTAGGGGGCTATTATGATATCAAAGGACCTATGGGCCTCCGTATTACCATTATATTCAATCTTCTTTCATCTTTTTTTTATACTGACTCCCTTAGGTTTTTCTTTGCTCTTCCTGTTTAGGGAAGGCAGCTTTTCTTTCTATTATTCCCAACAGTGTTGAGGTGTGAAGCAAACACAAGGCAATCAGATACAAGCAATTCATCAGGGTTGGGTGAAAGTCAGAACTATTCAACCGAAATTAATAAGAAGGGATGTAACAAACCCACCTTCTTATAATTCATTTGAAAGTCATATAATATCAATTAGCATTTATCAAATAAGAACAGGCAGGTGAGGGTGACAGTATCTTACCTACCTCGCAGGAATATGTGATGATGAATGACTCACTCATGAAATATTTTAAATCAGCATTTCCTGAGCACTCTCAGATTATGTTTAGGCAATTCTAAAGATCCAGATAAGACAGAAAAACTTAGTTGTCTAAGTTGTCTAAGCCACAGCTGGGTGGACACAAGCCCACTATGCTCAATGCTTCACCAAGTTGAGTCCTAACCTTCCTGCTGCTAATGTCCTAGGAGATACGCATTAAGTAAAGTTGACCTGGACTATTGTTTCTGTACAAACGTCATTTTCTGGGAGAGTGTATTATTCCTATCTAAGGAGTCCTGGAACTCTCTGCAGTTAATTCCCACTGTATTCGACTCATTCGATCCATTGTAAAGAGGAAAAATGAAAATAAGAGTCCTTAGAATGATTTGCCCAAGTGAAGAAGCTGAGATTAGAAAACTACTTGCTGGATCCTTAGGGCAGCACTTCATCTATTATGCAAAACTGTCTTTTGTACCAAACTACTTATGGGAATACTCTGCTTGTACATGTTAGAATCATCACTGTGATCACTTATCTAGGTGAACACTATCTGCTTGGTAGGCTTCTCACCAATATGTGAAAACACCCAGGGACAACCTCACAGAGTTGCAACTAAAAAAATCACAGACCTCTTTCTTTCTCATGCCTCAGGTTATTTACTAGTAGTTCAGGCTGTCAGGCTTCCTGCAGTAAAGGAAGGAGAGTCCTTGACCTTGCAACTCCTGGCATGTTCAAGTTTAAATTCACTAAGAAAGTTCAGGCTGCTTATATTTTATTTGAACAGTGGATGTTAATAATGAGGCCAGTATTATGTGATCGGAATGAAGTCTCAAAAGCAAATTTGGCTGGTAAGGTATTATTGATTTAGGTTATGTCTATAAAGTTGGATACACCGGACTTCTTAACCTTCCAGCAAAATGGATAATAAATGCCAGAAAAAGATAATTGTCTATATTAAATGATTATAAAATTTGAATTTTTAAAGAAAAGTCTTTAATTCAGTTGGTGTTTTTCTTCATTCATTCATTAAATGCATAGATATACGTGGCATACCTGCTGCTATACACTAGGGCTAAGTGTATGGTGAGTAGGCACTGTGCTAGGGCTGAGGACAGCCACAGGGAGCAGGTGGACTTTGTCCCTGCCAGTGTGGAACTTATAGGTTGGGAGAGGAGAACCACCAAGCACATCCAGGCAGGCCATGATACACAGGAATCTAGGGTGCTATCACTGGGGTATACCCTGGAGGCATCCTAATCCATCAGGGAGGGCCAGACAACAAACAAGGAAGATATCTTGGCGACAAAGAAGAGATGTGCATGGATTAGAGAAATATTTGGAAAGTGCTTTGATTTTTAAATGTAATATGAGGCCAGTGTTAGCTTCATATCGTGGTAGTTGTGAGGACACTGGGCAGAAAAGAAGTTAAAGAAAAACTCTGAGACCTCATGGGCATGGCATTAAAATGCCTTCTTTTTGAAAAATAAATGGGTTTAGTGAAAATGTAACTGACTTAATTTTACAAGGTATGTAAATTATTTTTCGGAGGACTGGTGGCCTGTGTGGGAGAATTCAGTGAGTATTTGTTTTAATTCTACTTTCAAGAAATACATGGAGTATAAATCATGGGATGTCAGGATACAATCTGATTCAAAGTACTTCTTCACAAATATGCAATGATGCTGCCAAATAGCCTGCAATGATATTTAATCTGGCAAATTAAAGAGATAACAAAACTGAAAAAATTAAGTAGTGATAAGGGCCCAGAGAACTGACTTGAATTTTGTAGTTTCTCTTTAAATAATAGCATCTTTAGTTGAGATATCACAAACACTAATATATTTGAGAAATTCCTGTCTTAATATGATGCAAACACAATATTCTGAGTTTACCAGGGAAATAATTAGAACTTTAGAAAGAAATTTAAAGTTCAAAAACTGAAATACATAGGTATAAATCTAACAAAATATGTACATTTTGTGTTTGCATTAGTTTTCTAGGGCTAACATAACAAAGTACCACAAACCAAGTGGCTTAACAGATGTGTATTGTTTCACAATTCTGGAGCTAGAAGTCCAGCATCAAGGTGTGGGCAGGATTGAGTCCTTGTGAGGACTGTTAGGGAGAAATCTGTTCCACGCCTCTCTTCTAGCTTCCAGTGGTTTCCTGGAAGCACTGGCATTCCTTGATTTCTGCATCACTCTGCTTTCATCTTATATGGCATTCTCTCTGTGCTGTCTCCAAATTTTTCCTTCTTATAAGGATACCAGTCATATTGGAGTAAGGCCCATCCTAACGACCTCATTTTAACTTGATTACCTCTAAATTGTCTATCTTCAAATAAAAGTCATATTCTGAGGTACTGGGGAACTAGGACTTCAACATATGAATTAGGAGGAGGATATGTAACAATGCTGAAAGCTACAAAGCATGGATGAAAGAAATCTACATAAATATAAAGGCATACAGTATTCATTGACTGGAAGACTCAACATAGTAAATATGTCAATTCTCTCCATTTTTTGAGTATATATAGACAAGTACATAGTAAAAGGTACATGAAAAGGCAAAAGAATTAGAACAGTCAAAACAAAATTGAAAAAAATGAAATTGGACTCACAGTACCCAATTTTAAGACTTACCATAAAACTACAGTAATTAAGACAGTTTGGTACTGGTGATGGGATAGACATATAGATCAATGAAATAGAACAGAGACTATGGAAATAGACCCACAAAAATTTTTCCCATTAATTTTTGACAAGTTTAAGGGCAACTCAAGGGAGAAACGATAGTCTTTAAACAAGTGGTGTTGTAATAATTGGACAGCTATATGCCAAAATATGAATCTCAACCTAAATGACACATCTTATACAAAAACTAATTCAAAATTAATCACAGATCTAAATGTCAAATTCAAAAATTTTTAGAAGAAAAAACAGGAGAAAATCTTAGTGATCTGGCATTAGGAAAAGAGTTAGATATGACACCAAAAGCTCAATCCACAGAAGAAAAAACTGATAAATTGGACTTCATCAAAATTTAAAATTTTGCTGTGCAAAAATACTGTTATAAGCTACTGACTGTGAGAATGTATCTGTAAACCACATATCTGAAAAGGGACTTGTACCAAGAATGTATAAAGAACCGTGAAAACTCGAACACATTTTTAAATGTGCTAAAGACTTGAGCAGACACTTAGCCAAAGAGGATATATGAAAAGCAAATAAATACAGAATGCAAAATGCTTCAATTCTATTCTTTCTTCCCTTTATAAATTAAGCATTCTGTTTCTACTTTATATGAACTTCCGCAAATTATTCAGTATCTATTAACTTAGTCAATATCTGTTTAGATTTATAGACAAGTTTACAAATTTATTTTCTCAACTTTCTTACATCTTAGTTCTCTCTCCTAGGTTAAATTTTCCTTCTTGCTGTAGTAGATGCTCTTTTTGTTTGTTGGAAAATATATTTTCCTCTAACTCCTGAGTAGTATAGGAGTTTGGCTGGATATGTATTTCTAGGTTGATGGTTAATTTCTTTCACCCTTTGAACACTTTCCATTACCTTCTAGCTTATTATTATTATTGAGAAGTCTACATTTTAGATTAAATTCTTTTACAGATAATCCCTCTTTTCTCTATTGTTGCTTTTAAGATTTCTCTCTTGGTCTTTGGTGTTTTGCAGTTTTACTGATATATCTAGGTATGAGAAAAGTTTTATTTATCACCCTTGGGACTCACTGTAATACTGGAAAGCTCTCCCCCATTGTCTCCATTCTTTCCCTCAGGAAGTCCTATTAGCATCTGTTGAATCTTCTCATTTTACCATACATTCTTCTTTTATAACCTCCAAACTGTAACTCTCTTTGCTGCGTTCTGAATAATTTAGACCTGTTCATTTCTCATCTTGGGGGTTTAACCATCACATCTGCATGAAGCACAGGCCATGTTTACACATTCTAAAAAGAGCTCTTTTAGTCCACCCAGAATCCAGGACAAAAGAAAGTGGTAGATTATTTTTTTATTTCCATTTTCACTGAAGTTGTAAACTTTTAAGAATACTAACATTATGTGGAGATTAACTCACCTCTTTGTTTAGGTCCAAATCCTAATCTGCTGTCTTCACCTAAGCATCAGAAATGAAGTCCTTAGATTACCATAACTAATAATCTCTACCACCCAGTTTATCTCCCACCCCATACCTGTAGCTACAGTATCAGCTACTGGGCTCACCACTAAGCCTCATTTCTAGAACCTAGTGATTCTGGGAAATCAGATATGCACTTAAATATGTGTTAGTTATTTTTTGGTTGTCTGTAGTGGTAGGATTTTTGTGTTTTGTTTTCTTCTCTAAAACAGTACTTCAACCATTTATTTATCAGAGTACACATTTTAAAATATTATTTATTTGGTACTCTGGGGTTAAATGGAAGAGGCTAGGCTGGCTTTGCCACTTACCAGACAAATGACCTTGGGCAAGATACTTAACTTCTCCATATATGTTTCCCCATCTGTAAAATGGGCATAACAGTACCTACCTCATAATGTTGTTATAAGAATTAAATGAAATAATATCTGTCAAGTGATTAGAACAGTGTCTGGCATTTAGTAAACACTGTTTAAGTATTTGTTACATAAAAATGAAAACAAGAAAATGTCAGTAGTTTTCTATTGCATTAATGTGTATATTTAAGACAAAGAAATTCCATTTTGCTTTAAAATCTGGTGCTTATTGTGTAGCTAGAGGATTAAAAAGAACCAAAAGTGTTTTTACTTAAATTCACTAGGTTAACACACCTGAGGTTGAACAGTTAACATTCACTCAATTTGGTTCTCATCACTCAACAACACTTCTCTTCTCCATCCTATATATTCACCTTGTCAGTCACATGTCTCAAATTCCTATAAGCAAAAAATTGTAAATGACAAGGAAAGTGACTACTGCATCTCTCCATTTCCCACTCAGAGAAGCACTCAGAGGTTCTAGGAGACACACAAATCCCAAAAGGCAATGACATTAAAAGATTAAAGAGGTCTGCTTTTTATTATTTTCCTTCTAACTTCCCTGGAGCAAGCACTTTGGCATATTGCGGCTTGAAGTCTCTATCTGCCAGGACCAGTCCGGTGGAGAGTAACTTCCTGAGAAACATGCTGAGATTTCCACTAATCCATATATTTCTGCATCTTTGTAGAAAAAGCCCAAACGTCCAGTTATCCTTATATATATGTGAAGCTTAAAGTCAAAACTCTTCCTCTGATTTGAATGGGCTTTTAATACTTGAATTTCCACTTCTCAGTCTAGCTGACAATTACTCAACAGCTAATACAGTGCTTGTCACATCCTTTTCTAGGATCTCTATTAAAAGTGTTTCTTCCCCCAATAAAGTGTTTTACGAAATGCTTCCCTAACTATTCAAGAAGAAAAAATTATTAGCCTTTAGTCTAAAGCTTATCTTATTGTGGATACGTTTTAAAGTCAAAACAAAGAGGAAATGCAGTCAGAATTAGGGGGAAAAATCCCACAAATTAACGACAAAGTAGAGTCCAGTGACATCTAAATGCAACATTGGTGCTTCCCTTCCTTGCACTGACTCCAGTGGTTTTTCCTCAGTTAAGGACCAGATGATGGACTTGGTTTGTGTTTAGGAGTCATGTCGTTTGGAAAATATGTCTATCTAAATACTAAAATTACAATCAGGGCAGTGAGAGGCTCCCACTATGAGAGCTACGGGATCACTGTGGCCCCTGGGAAGGCAGCTAACTCACACCTAACACAAACTCACTGTGGAAGAGCAAGAGGAATTGCCTGCCCTATTTAAATACCCTACCTTTCTTCCCCAGAGTTAAGTGTGATCAGATTTTATCATTCTTTGTATGCATGATGATGGAAAACTTGGTTTCCAACATACGTTTTTAATTAAAAGAAAAAAGAAAAGGAGAACAGCATTTGGGTCAGGGACAATTCAAGGCCTATCTTAGATTTCACAGAGGAACAATCATAAAAGAGTGTCATAAAGTAGAATTCGACATAAATGATATAATCTCTAGTTTACATGCTACTAAACCTGCTTATTGATGCTTAAAATGGCTGAATATTTGATAAGAGCATTACTGCTTTCAGAATATCAAAATGTTTTTCATTTAAATCATCAAGGCTTTTTCTAAAAAGACATTCATTTAATGTGTCAAAGAAAAAAGTGAAAATGTGCAATTCAATAGACCCATTCCACACTGGTCTTCAAATTGTTCTAGGGAGCCCCAGAGTTTGGGATTAATCAAGATTCACATGTGACGTAACAGCTGTCTTCATCTGTATGAACGTCTGCCATTTAGCAGAAGAATTCAGCTTACTGTAACTAGGTCAATGACTGAGATTTGCAAGAAGAATATATTAATATACAACCTAGAGTATACGTTTTTAACAATCAGAGCTGCCAGAGTATTAAACAGTCTCTCTTATGATCTTAGGAATTTTCTATCACTAGATTTATAAATGGGATGAAGGTACATCAAAGAATCTGGCACACAGTAGGTTCACAAGTATTTGTAAACTTAAATCATACTCAACCTAGGTGATTCCCTATCAGGGCACTATTACTAGGAATGACTTGAATGAGTTAATTTCTGAGATCTCTTCCAGTTCTAAAAGTCTTTATTATCTAGCAGAAGAAATTGTTTATTTTTTAAGATATGTGTTGACACAGGGGGGATTCTTGCAGAAATAGACAAGCATCATATCTAGGTCAGCCAGTTGTACAAATTAAGCTGCAATGTGGAAAAGTGGTTAAAGCACAATCTGAGGTTAGTTAAAAGAACTTCAGCAGAGTCTCAACAGTAGCAGCTCTAGACCACACTGCAAGTTGGGAATACAAAGTAAACCAAGATCCTTTGAAATCAGGGTAAAACAAACTATCTCCTAATGTGGTGACTGTGTTTGCAGTCCTGCTAAAATACAATTTGGGATTGCTTCAAAAAGCCACAATTTTTGCTTATTCTGGAAAGTGATGCCTTAGACTTTTCCCTAGCGGAAATAAGCCAAGATATTAGAAGTCTGAGATCTTTTCCAAACTTGCATTTCTGAGCACGGCAAATCAGGGTGAATTTCATGTGATAGATATTTTAAGATGTCTGTTAAATAAACTGAGTTCAATTTATTTGTCTTTTATTAAAATATAAAAGCAAATTAAGTTGTCATGTTGGGAAACATTAAGCACCATATAAATACCAGTATTAGTAGAATTAATGGTAATTATTATTACATTAAGCTGACCATAGCAGTTTTTATACAGAGATTCACTTTGGGAAAAAATATGAAAATTTGTCTCCTAATTGACTTTTTTTTTTTTAAGCAAGGCCTCTATGCCAGCCCAGTATCAGCTCCTTAATTACATCTAAATTGTGGTAACATGCTAAAAGAAAAAGACTAGCCAGATCCTTTCACTCATTTATGTATTTATTTGTGAATGAAGTATTACTGAATCACCATCTATCCTTAGAAGTCACATTACTAGATACAAGGAATAAAACTGTGAGCAAGGCGGGTGGGTCTCTGCCCTCCTGGAACGTTGTAGCAGTAATATCATCAGGTTTCTACTGGTGGGAACTTTCAGCCGGAAAGGAGATACCCTTAAAAGGTCATTAGGAGGCCTATTTGGAGAGAGTGGGACAGAGTGTTCAGAAAGTGTTCAGTCGATGACAATATGCACACCACTGCCTACATGCACAAGCAAAAGTTCTATCAGCACAAAAGTTGGTGTCCAGCATCTAAATCCATTCTTTCCATTTTTAAAAGAATACAAATCACCCAGAAGTCAATTCTTTGGGAACCTAAATGATAAAGTCAGAACTTCAATTCTCCCAGAACTAGAGACTGGGAGAATTATGGCCAGGAAACTTTCATTTTTGTTTTATTTCACTATTACCCCACCCACCATTATGGTTAGTATAACATCTCAGTTCACAGTGGGGCCTCTCTAAATATTTGCTGAATTGATTTAAATTGACATGCTTTCAAATTATTAAGAATTGAATAATTTGAATGCTTTTCAAGTTATTAAGAATAATCCATTGTAGCACTGTGAGAGAAAGTTCAGCTCATCTTAGAAGACCTGTAGCAAGTTACTTTGGAACAGGTGCATACATCATGTGTAAGGCATGACAAAGCAATCCTTCCACTACATTAGGGATTAGCAGAGTTTTTTTGTAAAGAGTCAGAGAGTAAATATTTTAGGTCTTGCAGGCCATATAATCTCTGTCACAACTACTCGACTCTGCTATTATAGCATAAAAGCAGCCATGGACAACGTGTAAGGGAATGTGTGTGGCTGAGTCCCAATGAAACTTTATTTACAAAAAACAGGAAAAAGCCACATTTGGCCTGCAGGCTGTAACCTACCAACCTCTGCTCTATATCACAGAGCTTCAGATGGTGTACAGGTCAAAGAGAAATATATGATTTATCCACAAACTTTTAATAGAGGCAAATCATCTAAGAAGGCCTTTTAAAAGTTGGGAGTAAATTCAATGAACAATTGATTCATATTTGCTTGTTTAGCAGAGCAGTAAACATTTAAGAGAAAGAAAATCAGAAAATACTAAAGAAAGGTAACCTCAGCTCCTAGATTTAACAAAGTAGTTTGCCAGATTTTCTACTCCTCTTTACCCTGTGCATGTTTTATGTTATACATACTAGAGATACATAATGTATATACAATTTTGTACAAGTTTTTAAAATTAACATGAATATTTTCTTGTCATTAAAAACTCTTAATAAACATAATTTCTAATGACCATGTAATATTCCAACCTGTGGAAACCATAGTTTACTTAACCCTTCCCTAATTTCCAACAGATGTTTATAAATTTTGTTTTATAAAAGCAGTTTACACTATGGAAAATGCAAACATGTAAAATGCATTTATGATCCAAAAAACAAGATCTATAAGAGGAACCTGAGCCTTCCAATCAAACATGGAATGTAAGCACATTTGCCTTATCTGTATTTCCTCCTAAAAGGACATCAGAGGAATATAAAAGAAAACTCACAGGACAAACAGGAGAGGAAAATGACAGCAGATGAGATGTCAAAAAGTTGGGAAAGGAGGAAAGAGGATGGATGAGAGATACTCATGACTCAAAAGGTACATGTGACTTCCGGAGAAAGCAGAAAGGTGAAAAAGCAAGTCACTTTGATACCTACATCTCCACTTTGTTACCCTTTCTTCTTCTTATTTCATTTTGTTACTCTCTTCACTAATCTCCTCAGGTATCATGCTTCTTTTAAATTCATGATAATTCTGCTTCAATAATCTGCTTTAGATCATATAAGATACCTATTGTACAGTTTGTTTTTACAATAGTTTAGGATGAGTGTAAACTACCACTACAGAAGGACACAAAAAAGAATATAGACACATTTTTGTCATTTAACAGATCTGGGAAAGCAATGGTCAGTGGGGCAGCTCTGCCCCACATGATCATTTGGAATACTGGATTCCTCCCACTGTGCTACCCAGCCATCCCCAGATCACCGGAACCATCTGCATAGCTGAAGATGGGTTGCCACCAAGTCAGGGTCTCAGGCAATGAAAGGGGCAAGAAAGTCTGCAGGAGGCACGCCTAGCACCTTAAGACTCAAGAACAATACATCATTTCTGTTTATGTCCCAGTGATGAAAACTTAATCACACGGCCATATCTAACTAAGTGGGAGGCTTGGAAATGTCTAACTTTAGCAAGAAGGGCGAATTAATTCTGTAGAAAGCTAACAGTTTTCTGTTAGCTAACAGACACCACAATTGTCTTCCTTTTTTGTGACTTGTACTCTGCAGGCATCTAGTTACTTTCACTTGTGAGCTCACTCACCCCTGGGTATAGCACTGCCTCTGTCTGACAATGTCCACTGCGGAAGGACTGAGTGAACGTTTGACTGGCCAAGAGCCAGCACCCACTTTCATCTACTCCTTAGCACAGTAAGTTTTAAACCCTACCGTGTTACCACACAGTAGACTCACGCACCATCAAGGTTATTTGAGGATTAAATGACATATACATGTAAAAATCTTACTATCCTGTTTGAAACATATGAAGTATTGAAACGTTAACTCAAATTTCCCTACTTCACAGAGCCTCTAATAGAATGTTAAAAGATCTGCTATCTGATTTGTGACAAGGTCACTTTGTGTTTTTGACAAAATCACCTAAGCATAAATATCTGGGTTAAGTCATAGAAACCTAGATAAATCTTGGGAGCCAACAATAAATTCTAGGGCTCCTTTCTAGCTATCACCTGATGCCAAATGAAACTGATTAGCATGATCTGCACTTCCAGGACATCCTAGAGGCAGCCACAATACATTTTGTGCCTGAGTGAACTACCTTGTTAGAATGTTTGGAACAGGCTCTACTATATCATCAGCAGAAAAGACTATGAACAACTTGGATCCCCATCACCACTGCACCACTGGAAAATAGAGAAAACAGTTTGGGCTAATCCGTTTGAGAAAGAGAGACAGAAAGACAGACAGATGGCATGCTACTATATACATGAGATTTTTTTTAATACCTCTTTATTGGCGTATAATTGCTTTATAGTGGTGCGTTAGTTTCTGCTGTACAACAAAGTGAATCAGCTATACGTATATCCCCATATCCTCTCCCTCTTAAGCCTCCCTCCCACCCTCCCTATCCCACCTCTCTAGGTGGTCACAAAGCACCAAGCTGATCTCCCTGCGCTATGTGGCTGCTTCCCACTAGCTATCTATTTTATAGAGGGTAGTGTTGTCAATGCTACTCTCTCACTACGTCCCAACATCCCCTTACCCACTGTGTCCTCAAGTCCGTTCTCTACATCTGAGTCTTTATTCCTGCCTTGCCACTAGGCCCATCAGTATCATCTCTCTAGATTCCATATATATGTGTTAGCACATGGTATTTGTTTTTCTCTTTCTTACTTCACTCTGTATGACAGACTCTAGGTCCATCCACCTCACTACAAATAACTCAATTTTGTTCCCTTTTATGGCTGAGTACTATTCCATTGTATATATGTGCCACATTTTCTTTATCCATTCATTTGTCAATGGACATTTAGGCTCCTTCCATGTCCTGGCTATTGTAAATAGTGCTGCAATGAACATTACAGTACATGACTCTTTTTGAGTTATGGTTTTCTCAGGGTATATGCCCAATAGTGGGATTCCAGGGTCGTATGGTAGTTCTATTTTTAGTTTTTTAAGGAACCTCCATACTGTTCTCCATAGTGACTGTATCAACTTACATTCCCACCAACAATATAGGAGGGTTCCCTTTTTTCCACACTCTCTCCAGCATTTATTGTTTCTAGATATTTTGATGATGGCCATCCTGACCCGTGTGAGGTGATACCTCATTGTGGTTTTGATTTGCATTTCTCTAATGATTAGTGATGTTGAGCATCTTTTCATGTCTGTTGGCAATCTGTATGTCTTCTTCAGAGAAATGTCTATTTAGATCTTCCACCCATTTTTGGATCAGCTTGTTTTTTTGATATTGGGCTGCATGAGCTGCTTGTATATTTTGGAGATGAATCCTTTGTCAGTTGCTTCGTTTGCAAGTATTTTCTCCCATTCTTAGGGCTGTCTTTTCATCTTGTTTATGGTTTCCTTTGCTATGCAAAAGCTTTTACATTTCATTAGGTCCCATTTGTTCATTTTTGTTTTTTATTTCCATTACTCTAGGAGATGGGTCAAAAAGGATCTTGCTGTGATTTATGTCAGAGTGTTCTGCCTATGTTTTCCTCTAAGAGTTTTATAGTGTCTGGCCTTACATTTAGGTCTTTAATCCATTTTGAGTTTATTTTTGGGTATGGTATTAGGAAGTGTTCTAATTTCATTCTTTTCCATGTAGCTGTCCAGTTTTCCCAGCACCACTTATTGAAGAGGCTGCCTTTTCTCCATTGTATATTCTTGCCTCTGTGTTAGATTTGAGATTTCCTCCTTCCTTGAGTTTTGCTATTAAAATATTCTTCCTTTTATGAAATGATGTCAGGAGATAGCTGTTTTTTTTGTTGAATGTCCTCAAAAATGTAAAGTTAGTTATATTTTGTTATGTTGTTCCTATTTTTTTTTTATTTCAGTATCAATTTCAACACCCTGGGAACTTTGAACTATTGACTGTATAGACAACTCAAACTGCTCCTGTGTAGAAGAGGTAATGATTGAAGATTTCTTTATGGTTGTCCAATTTTTTTATGATTCTAATATAGTTTTAAATGTACAATACTATGTCTGCTTTCTCTAAGTATCTTTAAAATAGTGCTATTGGATTTTGATTGATTTCCACTTGAAGGAAATATTAGGCACAAGACATCCTAAAAGCTTTCCAGTACAAAACACATGATAACAAATATCCTTCTAAACCCTTAGTCGAATTCACACACACACACAAAAAGAAGGCCTCAGGGGCTCAAAACATAGAAGTTGGAAACCAGAATTTACAACAGTTCTGAGAGTGTTTGCTGCTCTTGTACTATAAGAGATACACCAGGGATAGGAGGTGTGACCTTGACCTACAAAGTTGAGAGAATTGAGAACCTCAGCATAAGATTTGGACATTGGCAGGGTTACACCCTTAGTGAAAATGTGGACCAGGAGAGAAAAGTCTTTCCACAAAGAAAGTGAAGGAATTTGTCTATTTCAGCCTAGGCTGTGAACAGGAAAAAAAAAAATCTCTCCTGTGAATTTGTAGCTACATACCTTTCTTCACACAGATTTGAGGTTCAAATTTATACTTACTGTGTGTGGTCCAGAAACTCCAGACTGAAAATTAGTCTACAGTAGACTTGGCACACTGGGACACTTAAAGCAACTGCAATGTTAACCAGGCCTTATTGGATTCCCAGAGAAAGCCCAGCCAAATATAATCTCACAATCCAAAACTGCATGTGATGAAATAATTTACCACAAGAAAGGATCATCAGAAACACCAAAGAATACAATTAGACTCCTATGAGTGTTAATTTGTTTTTTGTGGCCACAGTGTGCAGCATGAGGCATCTTACTTCCCTAATCAGGGATCGAAACTGTGCCCTTAGCAATGAAAGTATGGAGTCCTAACCACTGGACCTCCAGGGAATTCCCAGATAATTATTATGATTGGATACATAACTTACACAGAATGTAAAATAAACACATCATGGAATCAAAAATATGACAGGGAACAGGATAGCATTGAAATAAGATCCAGCATATTTTCTAAAGAACCAAATGAATCACGTAGAAATGAAAGATATGCACATTGATTTACGGTGCACGTTTATATATGCACCCTTATTTTGAATGATGGGGCAACTCAAACATGTGAATGAAAGGTGTTATAAACACATGCACATTTCTGTCATGTTCTGATTTACATATGCCTGACATTGTCCCATGTTTCTGGCCTTATCCACCTTTATAATATGGAATAAATAGGCACAGTAGGTTAAGGGCCTATTATAACTTCAGCTCCTTTTTTTTGATGTTCCAAAATGGCAGTTTTCTCTCTTTTTTAAAGAACTTTTTGAAACAAACCTAATGTACAAAACAGATTTAATTATAATTACCCTCCTAGGTTGAGGATGGTGATGGTAGATAGGAATGGGGAGAGTCATGGGGGATGGGGCCTCACCAGTGTAAGCCCCACATGCCAGGCCCTGTGACCTGACACCCTAGGGATCCTAGAGCCCAGTCTGAAAACTCCCTGCTCTGGTCCGGCTAACTACCATGCTGCCTCAATTGCTTCTTCCCCTTCATTTCCTAAAGGTACAATTTCTGGGTGGTTTTATCACAAGAAAGAATTATCTTTTCAGCAAATGACTAAAAGAGGGTTTTATAAAAATAAATTTATTTATTTTTGGCTGCGTTGGGTCTTCATTGCTGCCTGTGGGCTTTCTCTAGTTGTGAGCGGGGCCTACTCTTCCTTGCAGTGCACAGACTTCTCATTGCAGTGACTTCTCTTGTTGCAGAGTGTGGGCTCTAGGTGCGTGGGCTTCAGTAGTTGTGACTCGTGGCCTCTAGAGTGCAGGCTCAGTAGTTGTGGTGCACGGGCTTAGTTGCTCCGCGGCACGTGGAATCTTGCTGGACCAGGGATCGAACCCGTGTCCCTTGCATTGGCAGGCAGATTCTTAAGCACTGAGCCCCCAAGGAAGTCTCAGGATTTTAAGTGTAGTGTATCTTTATTTTTATTCCCAAATGTTCAGCCATTTTAATATCATTTGCCTCTAAACTGACACTATTAAATACAGAGAGAATTTCTCCACAATAGATGTAGGACTTATTAGAATAATTCATTGTTCCCTAAAGACGGCAATACGCATATATTGCAATTGTTGTAATCACATATGTAGTTATCATCTTTCCTGGTTTGGGTTTTTTTTTTTTTTTCCTCCTACTGAAGCCCCGTTTTGCACAATCAAAATTTAGCAACTTCATTAAATGCATTGCCTGATGCACCTGTTTGGACCCTAGGTATCATTTTCTTTTCTCCAACACATTTTTATTCAAGATGTGCTGAGTTTTCCCAGAGGCTGTCTGGGGACTTTGAAACATCTGTACCCAGCAGTTTGCTTAAATCAACAAAAAGTATTGATTGAAGAAAAATCAAACTTTAGGGTATCAGTTTAACCATTCCTTTTCAAGTATCCTAGATTGATGGAACATGTCAGCCCTGATACATCCACCATCACTGTTCAATGCTTAGAATAACTATTAAAGCAAAACTGACTGCACGCTAATGAAAACTGTCATCGGGAGTGGTGTAAAGACCATGAAGAGAAAACAACACAGGAAATATTGTGGAAAACTTTGATTGGAATGGAGTGACTGAGGAAAACAGACTATGAGGAACACCAGAAATAACTATCATGCATAACATAATCTTCATAAACTGATTGTGTACAAGTAGCTAAGCCTATAAATAAAGAAGAAAACATCCGACCAAGAAGGATATAAGATCAAATCTTTAAATTCTCAGCATATAGTTCAGTTCTAGGATCCCAATTTTCTGAAAGTTTCCTTTTATCACATATGAATGTGCAGTGATCATTTCATTGGCTCTCTTCAATGAGTTTATGAATTTAAAGAACTGTAGACCAACAAAAGGGGTAGAAATAATGGAGTAAGCAAAGAGAAAGTATGACTAACAAATGGAAATTCTTTTCCTTATCTTGAGGAATCCCTCGAAAAAGCCAATTTCTGGTCTCTGAGTCTCACATCAGCTTTTCTGAATCAGATTTTTTTTTAAAAGCATGCTGGGGTAGGGAGAAGTATCAAAAAAACAAAAAGTTAACATACAAGATTGTGACCAGTAGGGGGCAGGATGGCTTTAATATTTACATCAAGAATATTTAAGAGGTGTACAAATGTATTTGCATAGATTCTGTGATAGATTACAAAAGTGGCTGCAATTCAACACTCCTCCCTATATCCATGCCTTTGACAATCTGACACTTAAGTTCCTCCAATCTAGAAGCAGACATTATGTCCCACCTCTTGAATCGGAGTTTACCTCGTGCCTTGCCTTAGCCACTAGAGTCCAGGAGCAGTGAGGCTGTAGAGTTCTGAGCCTATGGCTCAAGAAGTCTTGCACATGCTCACTCACTCACTCTTTTGGAACTCTGCCACTACATATGAAACAAGCCCAGCCAAGCCTAGCCAGATAGGTGCGTATGGCCAACCTAAACCAGCCAGACTCCAGTTGACCAACTAACTAACTACAGTACATGAATGAGCCCAGCCAAGATCAGTCAAGCTTGGCTCAGACCAGAAGAACTATCCAGTCAATCCACACAGAGTCCGAAGCCTAATAAATGTTTATTGTTTTAAGCCACTGAGTTTTGATGTGGTGTGTTAACAACAATAGTTAAGTGGTTCAGTCTCCAAACAGAAGTGTCATTTCATGTCACCTTTGTCATATAAATGCCCATTGAGCAATTCACTTAGAATTTTTTTCAGTGCCAATTCTATACTAGCTGTTAGGGCACAGACTATTCAACAAGCATTCACTGAACATCAACTTATCACTGTAAGTACTTAGAATGAAAAAATGAGGGCAGAAAGGTATACTCTCAAAAAGTTAGTTTTCTGGTAAGTAAAAACAGACGTTTGGGGAGTGACTACAAAGGAGTAGCACAAAGGAATTTTAGGAGTGATAAAACTAAGAAGTGCGGTGTTGCACACATAACTGTTTGTCAAAGCTCTTAATACTGTATACCACAGTGAAATTTTCTGTACATAATTTTTTTAAATCAACTAAGATATGAGAGAACCAATCTAGTAGTATAACAAATCAATCCCATAATCACACTGAAGGAGGTGGAGAGAATAAAGGGGCTGACCTGAGTAACTCTGGAAAACAGCGTTTTGACTGATACGGTGAAATTTTAAAAAGAACTGTCACAAATACTGTACTTCTGTACGCTAGATAATACGTTTTTTTCTCACAGGAATATGGATTAGTAATCCTAAAACTATATAAATAATAAGGTTGAGCAAGTAAGTAAATGTATTTGTAGTGTTAAGAGCTAAGCTTCTCACTGTCAAGAGAAATAAGGTATAAATAACAGGGAAAGATCAAAATGAACTGTTTTGTTCAGTATGAATTCATCAGTATGAATATCATATCAGTATCAATTTTTCTTTTTTTAACACTGTATACAGATAAAGAGATACAAAAATATAGATGTGTGTATGCATGAGTAACTATACATACATTTCCTAGTTCTGTCTTCTGAGAAAGCCTCAGCAGAAAGAAGTCACTAAGAAACAGTGACATCCCAGTAGGAATTAACACACTTAGGATCCAGACCTTGGTTTCTAAGGACCATTTCTAACAAAAAGAACCAGGGTTCCTTGGAAAAGTAGTTGATTCCAAGCCTAAAGGCACATAATATACAAGATGAGCCTGAGGCATCTTGGGGTACTGAAAAATAACTAAACGAAAGGATGGGAGGATACGGAAAGGATACAAGCACCAAAATTAAAGCATCCCAAATGGCCAAATCCACAAGTTGGACAAAGTAAATAATATTGGCTTACAAATCCAAAGAATAAAATAAGTACCCTTGATTTAAGATATTTACCCAAAAATAGTTTTTTATAAATAAATGGAGCTGAAGGAACAACTCCTCTTTACTTACAATTAATAAATGTACAAGGAATGAGGGAACTGGACAATAGCCATTAGAACACAACAGTAATAATTCCTGCAGGCAAGATCCACTGATGAATGCTAAAATTAGTGGGTAAAAGTTAAGGGAATACAGAATATTTGCATAATTTCAAAGTTCTACCCCTCTAAAAATAAATATCTGTTCATTACAAACAGAAAAATTATAACTTTACAGTGGAGAAACATGGTAGACACCTCCTTAACCAAGTGACCAAGATTAATATTACCAGTAACAAAACATATCTACATAATGTACCCTCATATCATGCACTGAAAAGGATATATATCACCTTTCTGGTAATAATGCATAACCTCAATATAATCATGAAAAAAAAACATCACACAAACTGAAGTTAAGGGACATTCTCCAAAATACCTGGCCAGTACTTTTCAAAAGTCTCAAGGTCATGAGAGTCAAGGAAAAACTGAGGAACTATCACAGACTGGAGGAGACTAAGGTGATAAGACAACTAAATTCAATGTGGGATTCTGGATTAGATTGCAGAAGAAAAAGAACATTAGTAGGAAAACCAATAAAATCCAAACCAACTCTCTTATTTAGTGAATAGTATTGTATAAATGTTAATTTCTTCACTTCTCCAACTGTGCTCTGGTATTTCAACATCAGGGGAAAGGTGGGTGATGGGTATACGGAAACTTTATATTATTTTTGCAACTCTTCCATAAGTCTAAAACTCTCAAAATAAGAGGTTTAAAAACACATCTCCTAATTCCATTTTGTAGTAGACACCACTAAGGTAGTTTAGAGCATGTCTATGGCTTTATATACACCAAGTTCAAACAAGTGGAGTTTTAATATATATTTATTTATATCTTTTCAGACGATCAAATACATCAATAGAAATTTGGACTAGCTTGCCAGTTTAGTTGGGTCAACTAAATAATGCTAAACCTCCATTTGTTCATTACATTATATGGACACTGATCAAAATACATACTTAGTTTTACCAGTGTAAAATGGCATTTTACCAGTATCCTTGGCATTGAATCAGGAGAATATGATCCCTATACCATTAAAATCCCTATACCATTCAAGCACAAGAAACTGAACTAAAATAAAGTAAAATAAAATAACAAAATAAACCATGAGCATATAAAGTGTGAGAGAGACTATGCTTGGTACCAGGATAAAGTAGTATCAGGCAAAACACACATTGTCCCTGTCCTAATATAGTTTATATTTTACCACTGAGATTATTCAGTTCTTTGGGTTTCTGTTAAATCTTCCAAGACAATTATCAAAAAGTCTGTAACTGCACATGAATGTCTCAAGGACAAGAATTCCATCTTCTCCTTCCTTTAAACCCAGTGGAGTGTATTATGTATACAACTTAAATCCTCTATAAATTCTCTTGGGTAGTTGACCCAGACTCAGGATGTGCACATTTCAAAGGCATTTTTGTTTCAGTCTATGAGAACTCATTTATGCAAAGGTAAAAGATAGCTTTTGAAAAATGTTCTCCACATTACAGATTGTAGCAAATTGCTCAAGTTGGCCATGCAGCTTACCTTTCACCATGTTAACTAGAAGACCAGCTGCAGAACTGTCAGAAACAAATTACCTGTTAACACATCTACTTCTACCCAGCAAGAACGGAAGATTCCCTCTCCTCTTTGGTGATTCTAATTGTCAGATATTGATAAACATTATTGGGTAAGAAACTATACAAACTAATTCATCTTTAGTACAACTGATATCTGTGATTTAAAGACTAAGAATAAATTGAAACATCTGTTCTGTTATGGAAATTATTCCTAATGCAGTTTCAGGTCATTCACTACCAAGTATCTCCTTTATTGTACTCAGCACTGGTATTATTTTCTGATTTGTAGCATTCCTAATTCTATGAAATACGTACAATGCAGATAACTCTTGATTCATGGAAATAAAGAAGTCTGAGTAAATCAGGGCCCCAGGAGAGTAATCAAGATGATCAGAGAGTTGTCTTATGAGGAACAGTTGAGGAATCAGTTATGTTGAATCTACAGACCTAGGGAGGATGGGATAACATTCTTCAAGTATTATATTCATCACATGGAAATAGAATTAGACTTGTTATGTACTATGTAATTCAGAAGAGTAGATCAAGGACATTTGACAGTTACATAGGAGCAGTTAGCTAAACACTTAGACGTAGGTTTAGCTATAAACGGCATAAAACCAAAAATATAACCTATCTTAGAGGAGAGAGAATTTTGTTCCTCTCAAGTAAACAAACATCAGGAAATAAACCGTTCAGGTCTTTGGAAGACTCCACAATTAGAAACCCAGGCTCTTGACATCTTCAACATGTGGCTCTAATTCAAAGTCTAAGATGGTCATTCAAATTCTAGCCATCAAGTCTGCATGATGTCCAGCCAGCAGGAAAGACAAAAAAGGGGGTGAGAAAGGGTTACAGCTCCTCTCTATTTAAGAATATTTCCTGAAATGTATGTACAAGTCCCATTTATATTGTACTAACCAGAGTAATGTGTATACTCAACTGCAAGAGAGGCTAGGAAATATATATTTACTCCAGGCATCTGGCTAATAATCAGAATTCTACCACTTAAGGAAAAGAAGAACAGATATTGTGAGACAACCAGTGGTCTCTGCCACATGGATGTCAGATCAATGTAGAAAATGTTTTCTGACGAATAGCACTAGAATGATAGTTTCTTGGGAAGTTAAATCTTACCCAACACTAGAGCTGCTCTCAGCAAAAGCTAAATGGTCACTTGCCAAAAATGCCAAAATGGAATCTCAGCATCTTTAAAGGTTTGGGCTAGGTCACTTCCAAGATTCTAGTAAACCAGAAGACATTAAACTACAGATAAGACAGAACCATAAACCACTGAATAAACCATTGGATTTAGCCTAGATTTTATAAAAATTTACATATTAACAAGCATGTCAACTCATTTCAGTCTTTTCCCCTTGAATTAATTTGTTAGGACGGCCATAACAAATTAGACAAGGTGGCTTCAACAACAGAAATTTATTTTCTTATGGTTCTGGAGGCTGGATGTTCAAGATCAAAGTGTCAGCAGGTTTGGTTTCTCTTGAGGCCCCTCTTGGCTTTCAGGTGCTTGCCTTCCTACTGTATCCTCACCTGGTCTTTGTTCTGTGCATGCACATCTCTGGTGTCAGTTCCTCTTCTTCTAAGGACACCAGTCATATTGGATTAGGGCCCCACCTTTATGACCTCATTTAAACTCTTTAAAAGGTCCTATCTCCAAATACAGTCATAGTCTAAGGCACTAGAGTTTAGGACTTCAACATACAAATTGCAGGGCAGGGGGTAAATTCAGTTCATAACACTCTTCATTATTTTCACACCTGCTCTGTTGTCAAAAAGTCAAAGAACACTGAAATAGACAGCAGGAAATGAGTAGGATGGAAAAATCCAAAGTATTGATGTAGTTTGTATAACAAAACAAGAGGCAGTCCCAAAAAGTAGTGAGAGGGGTTGGGGAAACAGTGAAAGGCAGATTTTTGCCAAACCCAACTGTACCATCTTTTTCTCTTAAGTATATCTATTTCTACATCTATTTCTAAATATCAAATATCAGAAATCTGACCAATGTGCCTAGCCTGAGAGAATATTTAGAAAATGTATTAATTACCTTCATCACGTACTTTGTCAAAATAACTAAATTTTCATTTAGCTAAGCAATTGTAATTATAACATAATGGTACATGTGTTTATGAAATTAAACTCTCACTTGAATTTCACAACTCTGTCCTTTGCAAGAGTGAGCCAAGCTTAGCCCATTTCTGTGCAAATTTCCCTAATTAGGGCATATATACTGTCATCATTAGTGGATTCCATGGATTCCTTCATTTAACAAATATTTATTGAATGATGTTTATGTACCAGAAACTGTAGCTACAACACGTAAATGAGACCTTCACAGCCCGACAGTCCTTGCTCTCAGAAAGCTTATAATCTGGAGAGATGTGCAGACAAATTGACAAGCAATTACCACACTGGGTGATAAGAACACATGGGGGCATGCAGGGGTGCCTCACCTGGATTTGAGAGGTCAGGGAAGGATTCCTAAGTAATGTTCAGTCAGGCAAGGGAAATGGGATAAAGGTCACAACCTGGTGCTCTTCCTGCATTCCTTTTATTCCCAACTTCTTTTTAATTTTGAAAATGTTCAAAGCTATAAAGTTTTAAGAAAAGTACAATAAGCATTCCTTTGTTTCACTTAAGTTCACTAATTGTTATGTTTGTCACTTTTGCAGGATCCGATTCTCTCTGTCTCTCCACAGAAGTCCATGTGCACACACACATACTCCAAAATGGCAAAATCAGTTACCTGTATCGTGATGTCTTACCCCTAAGTATTTTAACGCTCTCCTATGAAATTTATCACGCCTGAGAAATTTAAAATTAAATCAGTGTCATCTAATATACGGCCCATATTCAAATATCCTGAATTATACTCAAATTATCACATATATTTTTTTCTCTTTTAACCAGGATCCAACCAAGGTTTATCCTAGGTGGCCTATCAATGACCTAGCAAGAAGCAGGAACAATCCCTCCCTTCAGAAAGAAGAGTCGTACCCCAACTTCACTTCCCAAAGAACCAGGAGTCCCAAATCTCCAGCTGTAGGAAGCTGGCATTTCTCATCACTGCCCCGAACAGCTAGCGCCGACACTCAGACTCCTCAGCACTTGAGCCGAAAATACTTCCCTCCCAGTCCCCCAACCATCACGCCATGGGCCACTCTCACATTCACCTCACGAAAAGGAATAGCCTCAGAACAACAGGGTCCATCTCCTGGTGCACAATCAAACAGGGTGCTATCAACTGTGCCCTGGCCCAAATACACCTTCCACAGAATGCAAGAGACTCGAGGAAATATGCACTTGATGACCTGGTGCCCAGGAGTTGTAGTCTGACCAAGTGAGTATGCAGTAGTCACCCAGAGCCTTCTGCATGAAGACACCCCTGCGAGACATTTTAAAACGGTTGAAGTTTTTTCCCTGTTCATCTTTGTATTGAGCCTAGCACAGTGCCTGAAATATAGTGGGCCTCTGATAAATGTTTGCTGAATGAGCAAATTACAAAAGGGAAGCATAGGTGTTCATCATCTTCCAAATGACCCTACAAAGTGCTGTTGCCCTCCGCAACAGTGCACGTTCAGAAGTATTCATGAATCTGCTTCATACTACAAACATGCAGTTTTACCACCAGTGAACTTCCTCCATCCCAGTTTGCAGTGAACAAAACGCCAGTGTGTTTTCACTGCTTCCCTGCGTATGTTGGTAGTAAAATATTCACAACTTAGAGAATTATGCAGTGTGTTTTCAACAGCAGCTTTTGAAAGCCACTTTTTCCATTAAAACTGTCAGTTTGGTAATACAGCTAGGATTTCAAAGCAAAGGAGCATTATGGCGCAAATCAAAGATAGTTTACGTATGTTATGTTTACATATTCTAGGACCTTCACGGTGTAAAGTCGTTGGCTTTTTTTTTAGACTTTATGTAAGTCTCATCCATTTTGGAATTGGAATGCATCACCTTTATTATGAACCAAATAAAACCAGTGTATAATATATGTGGTATTGCTAGGTATTATACTTGCATCATTCACAAGCAACTGCAAGGGGAGAGGGTGGCAGTGAGAACTGAAAAAAGCCATTCCCTGTTGCTGTAATTTTTAATTAATTAACCCTTGTGTATCTTCTATCTTCCTTATAATCTGGCAAGATATGCAGATATATCCCCAAAATGTCTGATTACAACTAACTTCTGGTCAGATAACAAAGCTAACCGTTAAATTTATAACCATAGGACCTGAAAAGTGAGACGAAGCTCTGATGCTATTTTTTATTAGTAGAAAATATATTAATATCTCTGACAATTAGTTGTAATAGAGAAATATTACTGGGTTTGTGGTGCAAAGAAAAAATTGCTTGGCAGTAAGACAGCCTCTGTCTTAATTATAGGTTCAATGCATACTTGGGCATGCTCAGTTTGCAGGAAAAAAGTAAAAGGAACTAAAGCTCTTAAAATAACAGTATTTGTCCATAAGTGGTAAGATTCTTCAACAACACATGAAAGGGATGAGATGATAGCCTGTTTAAATAGTTAGATAATATGCTTCAGAGATTTTCATCTTTAGCAATATGGTGGCAAGTGAGGACTGTATAAATTAAAATATTGGAACAGCCTTGCTGTCTTAGATTCAGATTTGATGGGAACTATTTTATTTACGCATCTCTTCTTGTCATCCAGACCCCATAGGGGAAAAAAACTGAATGAAAAAGAAATGGAAACAATGCAGCCTCATGATTAAGAATACGGGCTCTGGAACAGGCTGAGTTCATACCCTGGCTCTGCCACTTATGAGCTCCTTTAAAATCCACTAAGCCCCTCTGTGCCCCACTTTCCTGATCACTAAGTGGGAGCGGCAGTTAGTCTGCCTAACCCAATTCCATTCCTGACACCTTTCTCCCTCATCTCTGGTAGGTCAAATAGCTAATGACTTGGTTACCGGACTCCTGAACAGCCAGAGCTGGTCATATATATGATGTCATTTTGGCTACAGAGAGATGATGAGTCTGATGGGAGTTACGAGGGAAGCATTTACTTTCCTGTAAAAGGGATGGCGATAGCTGGCTCCACCTTTTATCGTCTTGCCTTGAGCACAGATGTCTTAAATTGTGGCAACCATCTTGGAACTAGAGGGAAAGGCCTGGAGAATCCTAGAGACACTGGCCTTGACATCAATGAGCCACAGAATAATCATCCATAACTGCCGACCACCAAACTTTCTTTTAATGTAAGAAAAATAAACAGCAATATTTAACTTATAAGTTGAGCTCTCAGTTACTTGCAGCTGTAAGCATTTCTAACTCATGCAGTGGGATTAGAAATAACACCTGCTCCGTAAGAGTTATTTGTAAAGATTAAAGGATTCACATAAAGCACCTAGCACAGCACTAGCACAGAGGGATAACTGAGTAAACTATTACTAGCTAGTAATTTAATCCAGCAGGACCCTTTGGGGCCTTCCTGGGACAGACCTCTCCCCCAGATCCTCTGCTTTGGCTCCTCT
Source organism: Phocoena sinus (assembly GCF_008692025.1). Classification (NCBI taxonomy): domain Eukaryota; kingdom Metazoa; phylum Chordata; class Mammalia; order Artiodactyla; family Phocoenidae; genus Phocoena; species Phocoena sinus. The sequence goes on along the minus strand of NC_045765.1, from coordinate 102,875,989 downwards.
CTGAAGTACCTAGATAATAGTATCACATGCATATTTCCTGAGTTTTTCAGTTGCTAAGAACCATCACCAAATGGAAGAAATTAACGACTTGATGATCTTGAGCCTGTAGCCCCCAGACCTGCTAGCGCATAAAGATGAATAATGTTAACCGCCCTGTTACCTCAACATCGACCAGAGAATTGTGCATGAGCTTATCGTATACCCTGGGACGTCCCTCCCTCACCTTGCCTTTAAAAATGCTTTGCTGAAACGCTTCACAGAGTTCAGGGTTTTGGCGGGGGCGGGGGTTGAGCCACCCATTCTCCTTGCATGGCCCTGCAATAGACCTTCCTCTGCTCCAAACTCCATCCAACATTTTGTTTTGTTTGGCCTCACTTGATCACAGTAATAGTACTACACTAGTAGAATTAATAGCAGTAGTGGTATTATATTTTAAAACCTGCTAAGAAAAAGAATATACTTCTAACATGGTAAACTTATGTGTGCTGCCTTTGGAGCCGTGAGCCTAGAGTAGAGAATACCCAAAGATTCCAGCAAGCCTCGGGTTGAGTTGGCCCTGAAGAGAATCCAGAGCCCTGAAAGAACTAATGTGGTTGCCAAAGGGGCATGGCCTACAATCATGGGTTACCTCAGGCATGCAGAAATCTGGGCCAGCACTAAAATCCGTTGTAAAAGAAACAAAAACAAGGTAAAGCAGAGCATATGCAATTAAGAATGACAAGAAATTTAGTTTATGAAATATGGAGTTAAAGAGTATGAAGGTAAAATACATATATTCATAATAAGGCTAATTCAATACAATCGCATCAAGCAGAAAATGACATGTAACTTATTTCTAAACAGTGTATTTTAGAAAACGTGTTCTTCAAAAATTGCTAATTAAAAGAAGTTTATCTTCCTCTCACCTTAGCCACAAAGACGACAAATATTTGCTTCTCTGTAACCACTATGTAATTCAGGCTAATCATTAGAAGTACACTGGCTGCCAGTTTCACTTTGGCAAAAGACAAAGCAAAATTCAGATCCCTACGATTGTCACCGAGTAACCAAATGGCAAATTCCAAGGTATCAAAACAAATTTTTTTCCATAAAAATGCAGCACTTTGTTTCAGAGCAGTGAGTCCATTTCTGAATGGCAGAGAACCTGATGTTCTGATATGCTTCACTACAGTGTTTACAAGACTTTGCTTGCTATTACTGCAGGCAGAGGAAATAGAAAGGCAACAGCAACTAAGCAGCAGGGTTGGAAGAAAAGCTGATGAAACCTGCACTGGTCTTGCCCACACATTCACAGAGAGACTGCTTCCGTTTCCCATGCCCGGTACTGGTCTCCGCCACTGAGCGGCAGGATACTAGCTACAGGCTTATTCCAACGCCTACAATCGCTCAAGTCGATAACGTGCAGTGTGAAATAAACAATATTATGTAATTCCCCAATATCGAGTTGGCCCTTCTGGAGAATAGATCCATTTCCTGTCTTCTGAGTAAACAGCGTGCAATTCAAAGCTCTGCGCCACGCTGGCCCATTAGACAGAGCTGTCCCAGAGCTGGCAGCACAACTAGAACCAACACAGTGCCCCTTTCTCCTTCCTTCTTATTCATAGTGGTGTAAGGATGAATTGTTAGCTTTAACTTTGAGCTTCCTGGCATTGGTCCATTTGTATCACCACCCTGGCGTTATTTGAACAGTGTGCTTCATATTTATGAGCTTACAAAATTTCTGGTCTCCCGCTTCTGCCATTCTTAAGAACCATCAAGGGAAAAGGGTGTGACCATAAAAGCTACTGTGTAACAAACCTCATTCAAATGCAGGCAGGGTATTGGGAATCTTAATTCTATTAGAGCACGGACAATGAATGTATTTGTGTTAGTTACTTTCCCACTTTGAGGTTAAACAAACCAGTGAATGGGACTCCGGGTGGCAGCAGAATGAGCTACTGCATTGGATGACGCAGGCAGACAAATGCCAGGGAGCATTTTAGAAAAGCAAGTCTCTTTCCTGCCTTCCCATGACTTTTCGGCAATTTGGATTCCGTAAGTGGAAATGAATAGCTCCAGTCCTCCAATATCTTCATTCAGCAGTTCGGTTCCGAGGGTCATGTGATGCATTTATCTCTATGGCTGCTTCTAAGAAAATGTACCCCATTCAATAAGGGTCTGAATAAACTATAGTAAATGTGTTCCGTCTACTCTTAAATTGGTATCCTTTCCTGAATAAAGTTCTAATTTGCAATAATTGCCAGGATGAATAACTTGTCCACAAACCTCCTACTAATGCCACCACAAGCCTTCTTTCCCACAAATGTGATTAACTGAATAGAGCTGGGTTTAAAACGCCACCCATACACACACGTGCCACACCTCTGATGATGGTATAGGCTCCAATACAGGTCCTCCTCCATTGCAGCCTCCACCGTCCTTAATAAGCATCACTTATGCTAAAGAGGCGCTGCCACACACTGTCTCTAGCACCCACCCAAAATTTTACCTCACGCTGTTGCTACGTCTGGGATCCAGGATGATTTTTAAGTAAAACTGGAGGAATATGGCTTCCATTTGCTTATTTTTCTGAAAATCTTCAGGTAGAGGATCTGGTACAGGATATGGGCACTAGAAATTTCACACTATATTGCCAATAACCTGCATTGCAGACCTGAAGCGGTGTTGACCACAGCAAGCATTATTTAACAAGTATCAGAAGAGCACTAAGAATTATACCCTTCCAAATCAGGCAGGTATGGACTAATCAGACTGAATACAGACAACAGCAGTGAGGATAAAGAAGTTAACATGGTTGACATGGTATAAGAAGATTCTTGGTGTGTCAGGGTTTTCACAGGCCTTCAAATCCAGTAGGAATCACTATAGATTCAATAGTCCACCCCTTGCTTCAAGAAATCGCTCCCCATACAAAAGGATATTCATTCCATTCTTAAAATTTCACTAGAGAAGGAGAACGTAATATAAATCATCTCAATTACATGCACTGGTTCTAATTTGAAAGAAATTTTAAAATTTTTTCTAAGACTCTTGGTTTGCATTGGTTCTCACCTAACTGGCATTCAATAAATATTTATGTTATCATTGATGTTTCAAAAAGTAGTTATTAACATTAATATAAAGCTTGTTTTTAAAAAAAGAAAAATTAACTGTGTTGTCAAGATTCTAGTCAAAATTTCATCCTTCAAATTTGCTAATCACTTAAGATATCATGAGGGCACAGAGAAAATACCAATTGAAGTTTATCTGCAGCTGGTCCCATGGGAATTCTGCCACTTGTTTTTTTTTTAATCAAATACTTAGAAAAATGTATCATTTTCTCAATAGGCCTAAGGAAAACAAATACAAAAGCACAAGAAAACTGGCCAAAAGTATGAAAATCTCTCTCAAGAAATGGTAAAATCCTTAATTTCAGACCTCTGGGCTCCTAGGTTTTTTTTGTTCTGTTTTGTTTCAGTTTCTAAGAACTATAGTTATAATGTTTGCTCTCGGATCAGTATGTATACATCCGTATACATATGGATGTATGTATACATGTATACATACATACATCAGTATGTATACTCTCGGAAACAGTATGATGAATTAACCGGCAATTTGTAATCATAAGGAGAGGTTTAGGCTTAAAAATGAGCTAGGAAGCCCATGACGATTATGGCTGTTAAAGTTTGTCATTCAATAGTCACTTTTAATAAGTTAGAAATACATTTAGCAATAAACTCCATCAGGATGGAAAATAAGTTATGATCTTTTTAAGCAGATAGAGACAAAATCTACAGAAGCAAGTGAACAAGAGCTGTGGAACTCTGACCGAAAACACATCTTTGTCTGAAATATACAGTTCATTTATGCAGAAAACAGCATCACGTATTGGTGGTTGAAAACCCTCCCAAGAGTTCAGGGTTAAAATACCTGAGTCCTGTCTTCTGATCTTAAATTTTTCCAGCAATGCTAATAAATATAAATCCATATTTGTAGAATGGTGGAAATTACAGGAAAAAAAGTATTTTAACCAGGTTTAAACTAGAGCAGTTTATCTCCACTTTGTAAATCCCAAGAAGCATGAAATACTTTCCTACATGTCTTCTCCCACCTCAGAAGTGCTGCTCTTCCAGTCAAAATAGCATATAATATTTGGCTATCGGATAACTTCCACCTGACAGTTTTATCAGGATTTGGGGCCTATCTATATCACAGTTCTCCTGTGTCAGTGAAAAGTCAGATGCAAATGCTTTCTCGGCATGATGTATCTCTGTTGCAGTTAAGACAAACATTTAAATTTTAATGTCCCTCGGGTCAGGGAGTGTATTTAGGCTTTTTTTTTTTTTTTTTTCAGTATGTAACAAATACATGCACATTTGAGAACCTAATAATTTTTCATGATAGAAACCCCAGACAATAAAATCTTCATACATAGAAAATAGGCAGAGCATGAACAGTGACTATGGCAGTTTTTGTTTTTTCAACCAAGTCAACCAACAAAAGCAGGCCTGTTCTTTTTGAGAAAGTATTTCAGTCCCAATTCCGATTTAGCCCTTGACCTCAAATGTGACTGACAAGTGGAATGGTGAGTTGGGAATGCGAGCAGACACCTGTCCACTGAGGAATGGACTGGAGCCAACAGCTCCCTACACAGAAAACTACTAAAACAGCCATTGTAGAATAACGACTTTTCATCACCTGGGTCAGATACAAGTCAATAACCTAGAGGTGAAAGGCTGTCCATCAAATTCCAGTTCCCAATTCCCAGGTCCATTCAGTTCCATCTATTCAATTTTAAGGACTCTCTTCTATAGGTTTGTGCAGAAGAGGCTATGTGATTCAATAGTGTTCAGACTGTTATTATTTATGGGATGAACTGAAAGGATTATAGACTCGATCACAATTAAGTTCTCCCCTAATGAATCTGCAGGCTTTAAATAATCTTCTCAAAGTGCACATCACTTTTCTTTTCTCCTTAGACGCTCTTGAGAGAAGGCATACTGGGTGATTTCAATGGTAGACACTCTCAGCCCTGAAGTGGATTTGACATGTAGACGAGGCTGCTAAGCCCAAGACTGTGAAGTCCACACTAGTTGCAGTGTTCCTGATGTGTGAGCACGTATTCATAAATTAGCAGCCCTAGTGTTTAATTTTCATGCAAGTACTTGTGTTTACTAAAGATTAGCATTTTAATTAGTCTATATTTTTCTCTCAGGCAACTGGCACGAAGAGTATTTGCAGATACCTAAGAGGATGCAAAGTAAAAAAAAAAAGAAAAAAGGGGCTTACAGTTTTATTCAAAAATCCTAATTAGCTAGTCATTCCCTTAGCATAAAAAAAAATGACATGAATTAGGTAACCACTGAGATTTTGTATTTGAGTGTTTTGGTTTGAGGGGTTTTTTTAAAATTTTTTAAAATTTTACTTATTTTTTTGACTTTACTTATTGATTAGTTTTGGTGGGTTTTTCTTCTCAATTATAACTCTCTAGAGAGTTCAGCAAAAGTCTTTTCTCTCAGATATCTCTGTATTGTGTATTTGGGTCATGCTTGGAATGTAAAACATTTTGTCTCCTCCATTTTAGAGTGTAACATCATGAGGTGGCTTTAAGTTAGTTAATTTCTAAGAGACATCAAAAGAAAATGATTGAGATACTTCAGCTCTGTTTCAAGTCTTTTTGCTGCAATTGGGTAAAATCTTTATTGTGAGGCTGTTTTAATGGAACACACGGAAAAGTGAAAAAGTTGCTAAGACATGACAAGAATCCTGAAAGAAACAGAGGGGCTTCACCTGGAAATGCTCACACTGATGGTCACTGCAACGAATTTAGTCCCTTAAAATTCCTGCTAAGGTCTTTTCACAGATCCAAATGCAGCAATTCAGAGGCTGGATGTAGTTAGTCACGGGACACCAGCAAATCATTATCACAGGGGACTTCACTTTCTCCCCTGCTACCAGGTCATTAAAATTGAAAGCTTTTAAAAATTCCCCTATTTTTCTGTTTTTCCAGGTCTAACTTCTTCTATTCCCTATTTGATAGTTTTCATTTTGTTCAATAATATTTCCTACTTTGTCTTTTTCTGATATTACTTCCCGATAATAGTATGAGATTTGTACTTGCTTTGTAAATGTCTTGCAAATTTTCTAAAACAACATGCTTAGGAAGCATTGCTTTTTGCTCATGAATAATTTGTTTCAGAGGGCCTAGAATCTATGCATTGACCAATGTTTAATAGGAAAAATCTGAGGTTTTAAAGAATGTATCTTTAACACCGTAAAAGAAATTTTTGCTTTGCATTATTTTTTCCATGTAACAGTTAATTTGAAGAAAAAAAGATGATTTTAAAACTTAGCCATAGAGATGAGCATGGAAGTAGCCTATGACGTAAATGTCATATAGACTTTTTAAAATGTATAATGGAATCTGATCATCTTCACTGGCATAGTTACAACTAGCTGTCACATATATATATTGTATGGTGTTACATACAACCATGTGGGGTTGTTATAATATATAACATGACAGGATACACAGTAAATGGCTCTCTGAAGAGGGCAGAGACACATCAAAGTTTTCATGAAATATAGAACAAATGAAAGGGCAAGTGATTAAACATAGTTATTCTCTCTCCTTTCATAAGATTAATCAGAAAATAAAGCCTCCAAATTTGGGTCCCCTGCAGTATCCTTTTTAAAAACTTAAGTGTCTGGGGGAAATCTCGACACCCATATAAAGACCCCATCTACTTTATAAAGTACAATGACCCCTCATTTTTAGCATTGAAAGGGGACAATTTTTTCCACACAAATGAATCTTAGCATCAAAACTTTTGTTGACTTAACTCTTTAAACTCCTTCTGAATTGTACTTCATACTTTCTTGCCTTCTTAAACTGATTACACCGATGTAATCATTTTGGTGACTTGGAGTCATAATAAACATCAATTATTGTGCAGTAAGACTCTTATTGGCTATGGAGTTTCTGCTCTGAAAAGAAATTCTTCCATACAGCTATTTTTAATTTCTTCTATTTAGCTGCATCCTCAATTCGTTTCAGAAGACGAATGATCTCTAGAGAAAAGAGGTATTCATATATTCAAAGATAGTTAAAACTCAATGCACTGTCTTCTGACCACCTGATCTGGTCATTTTTAATCTCCAAGGAATTAACCACCCCGTGATCATCTTTCTTCCTGCTACCTTTATAAACAATCATTGGTTAACAACAGATTCTTATCTTAGAACTAAGGAAAAACTGCAGCTGATTGACATCAATCTTAACCTGCTGCTCATGCAGTCACTTTCAAGACACTGAAGGACACTTTGGGACCTAGGCTAAGAAAACGTAAAAAACACAACCACTGACAGACACTGTGTGTACAAGCAGTCTGCACCTGCATATGACATTAGAATAGTAATAGCAACACAGCTTAAATGTTTTGAACTGTCTCAGCAAATGAATATCGAGGTGCCAGCGAGTCAAAACTAAAACTCACAGCCCTTCTACCCTAAGCAGTATGCAGTCTGTAAAGTAAAGCATAAATTATTATTTCTCTAAACACAAGTAATTTCTCACGTAAGATGACCAAGAGCAATTTACAACGCTCTCTAGAATGAAGTGCTTATCCAGAAAATGAAGAAACCCAACAAATTTACATAACAAAATGCATAAATGTTTGGTAACCCCAAAATTGCTAAGTGCCCTATATAATACCACTTTGTGCCCAGACTGTCATCTTTCTGACTCAGTTTCTTCTGCATCTGTGGAGTTGGGGCTACCTAGAAAGGGACAATTCCAGTCTTGTTTAGGGAGTTAATAGTGATTTGAAAATGTGGTGAATTTATCACTTCAAATGAGATAATATATGCACAAAAAGGCTATGAAAACTTGTTGAGCATCATGGTAATGATTAAACTCAGTAAAAGGGCTTTCTGGTGGCGCAGTGGTTGGGGGTCCGCCTGCCAATGCGGGGGACGCGGGTTCGTGCCCCGGTCCGGGAGGATCCCGCGTGCCGCGGAGCGGATGGGCCCATGGGCCGTGAGCGCTGGGCTTGCGCGTCCGGAGCCTGTGCTCCGCGGCGGGAGAGGCCGCGGCAGTGAGAGGCCCGAGTACCGCAAAAAAAAAAAAAATTAATTAAATGAAATTTCAAAAATAAAGTCAGTAAAAAAAAAAAAAGGTATTTTTAAAATATACTTATAAAATAGACACATGCTGGTATATTTCACTGCTTTATACTGTTTTTATGCATAAAATTTCAGTTGTGAATATTATTTTACAAAGTAATATACCAAAAATATAGTATTGATAGAAATGTGAAGTGAATCCCTGTAACGATAGCAATAAGAATGTGAGGGCAATAAAATATTTGTGAAAGTAAACCTCTTGGGGCTTTCTCCAAAACTTTCATCAAACTTCAAAAATGGATTCAATAATTTTAACAATTAAAAGGAAATTGCTTTCAATGAAAGGAAGAACAGCTTCATACAAGTAAGGTGATAATATATTCCTGGGGGAAGCAGAACCTTTAAGTCTTCCAACCCATAGTCCCCTACATGCCCCTTTCCACTAGCTCCTTTTCATTTTTAGGGTCTCAAAATAGGTATCACTCCCTCAGGTAACTTTCCCTAGAGTGTTCCTCTGAGAACAGCCTGCATATCTTCTTCCACGACGTTTTCCCTATGTTACAGCCATTGCTTCTTTCTCTCCCCCAATAAACTGTAGAAGCTCTGGAAAGACTTTGTCTTGCGGTATCAAAAACAATCTGCTGAATTAATAAACAGGAGGCCCTGTGCTAGGAAATAGGAATGCAAAGAATACAGCAGAGTTCTTGACCTCAAGGAGCTTGCAGTCCAGTGAAAGAGGTCCCACAACTCAAATAAGGGGAATATCCATGGTGAGTATCAATAGAATGAAAGAGATGTTAGAGCAGAATGTCAAGAGAGACTTCCTGGAGAAAGGGAGTAGAGAGAAGAGACAGCCAACTATTAAGTCACAGAACCCATCTGGACTAGATCCCCCTCATAGTAGAACTCCAGCAAATTTTAAATTGAGACCATAAATGTCAACGTAATTATTTTGAATTAAGTTACAGGAAAAGCTGAAAGAGAAGTTCTAGAACATTGCTAAACTGTGTTTCTCAAAACACAAGCATCCCGGTAGAACAGTTAACAGTTATTTAGAGGAAAAAAAAAGATTAAAAAAATCTTTAGCAAAGATACTTGGGAAATATTGTTACGAACCAGACTCGTTTCGCCCAACACGCAGCAAGCCAGCACGCTGAGATACGGCGGTCTGCAACAGTTTCTTCCGCAAAGCAAACAAGCGAGAAGGCAGAAAAATAAACCTTAGATCTACCTCCCCGAAGGCAAGAGGCTGGGGTATTTATGAGCTAACAAATAAAGCGGCTGGGCGGTCTGAGGCATGGGGGGCGTGGAGGGCGTGACGGACGTGGGGAAAGGTGATTGGAAAAAGGTGCAGTAATTGGTAGTCAGTAATTGTGGTTTTGCTCAGATGTAACTAAGCTACAGCATGTTCAAACGTGGAGACTCTTAGTATGATCTAAGGGTGGAGTTTTCAGTCCTGCACTGTCAAAAGGTCACCATGCGGACACTCAGGCATGCCCAGGTGGGGGGTCAGTGGTCCTATCCAGTCTTAACCAGCTTAGCTCAAACTAGACACAGCTGACTCCCAATTCCTGGGAAACAACTCGGGGCTGCGAGCACCTTGGAGGACGTGGAAGTCTTTTGTAACAACAATTAAAACAAGCTGTGAAAGCAGGTGAAATAGATTTGACTAGTGATTACCCACAGTTTCAATATTACATCATATACTTCAACAGGGGGATTCACAGGGCTCATTAGATTAATACAGGCTCTAAGTAGCCCTATGGGAAAGAAACTTGAACTTTCTCTAAGCCAAGTTTTCCAAATTTATTTCATCAGAGAACCATTTTTTCACAGACCACCACTGCCATCTCAATGGATATGATTTGAAAACGCTGATCTAGACATGCATATGTTAGCTACATGTTGCCTTCTTCATCAACATCATGTAAATTATTGCTTTTATTAGAGTATACTATTTCAAAAGATGTGTACAGCATCAGTGAGAATCACTTCAGAAACTATAGCTAGGGATAATGAGATCTAACTTTCTCATATACGTGAAAACCATAGTTAACACTTTATAAATTTTATATTTATATATTAGTTCCCCATATAAAAACATTAAAAATTTCAGCATTTAGCAAAGGTGATGTGGGACACAGGTGCCCAATTCAATTTTCATCCCTAATGCTGAGACAATGGAGGTACATTCTCAGTGACTTCCTGTGGAACCCTGAGCAAGTCCCTCTCTGTCTGGTCTCTGTGAGAAAGGGGAGACCTGACCTGGACTGTTTCTGGATGCTCTGACATCACAATCATCCCACATTGATGCTTTAATATACATGTTCCTTTACATAGCCAATTTGCATAATTGAAAACATGATAATCATTAATTTTTAATTGTTTCTTTTTATTTTAATCACCCCTTCAATGTTAACAAAAGTCTTTGGTGGATAGAAATGTTTAAAAAGTGCTTTTGGTCTCTTAAATGATTGCCTGGGCATGTTGTGTCAATCCATGGTGGACTGCTATTTTCACTCATGTAGGAAAATTTTGTTTCTAACAGTGGGCCAAACTACTAAAGATTTTTAGTTCCACTTCACTTCAGTTCTAGAAAACCTGTATTTGTTCCATCACAGTCTTTAAGTGTAGATTACATAATGTATTCCTAAATTAAGTTATAAATTGAACATCTAATCATGTTTGCACAAAAAAATCAAGAACATGTCTTCAGCTGATAGGAAAATTTAAAATAGCCCTGTTAAGTACAGGTTTTTCACCATCCAAAAGACAGAATTAGTTTCTCAGAGATTATCACTCTGTTTTTCAGAAGACACCAGGAGATAACATTAAATGACGAAAGATATGAGGGCTATAGAAATCCAAAAGCTGAGAACATAGTGAAGACTAGGTTCTTCAGACAAAATCTGAAGCAGCAGAACACACCAGAAAGTAATTAACTGGATGAGAGAAACTGTCCTCAATATCTGTTCCACTGAAGGTCAGTATGACAAACTCATGTTTAGGCAAAGTGAGGTAACAGTGATTCTTGAATATTTATAGATTATGAGTCTCAAAGGTGAAAAGGTTTGGTTTGGTGCATTTGAGGTCCATAAAAGAACATTACAGTCTATTGCATTCCTCTGAAGGCAAGTTAGGTAGGCTCCCATATGGCCCTTTTTTTGAGAGTTCTATGCTTGGGAAACAGAATAAAATTTCAATTCTGGCCCATAAATCCAAAGTGGTTTTTCAAGGTTTGAAAATCTTAGTCTTTTTGAATTACAAGTCTGCCCTGCTTTGGCACTGGAAGGCATTCATGACTGCTGTCAAGGTGAGATAGAAATTGATGGATTGAAAGTCCATGTTTCTTTAGCCTGTGCCATTCAGACTTTGCTGGAGAGGGCTAGGCTTTATTAAGTGTTCATTAGTTCTAGGACTATGGGGCCATGGTTGATGCCTTTTACATTGATGAATCCCCTGATTCACTTATGAGGTATTAGAGATGAGAAAACCCAGGCAGCCTGGTTAACCCTCACTATAAATGAAATAATCTGTGTCCTACGAGTGCCCTCTTTAAAAAGTAGCATAGTTTTAAAGTTTTTATTCTTCCACGTTTGCCATATTCAGAAATAATGTTGTAATAAAGAAAGCCTAGAGTTGTCAGCCTCAAAAAAAAAAAAAAAGAATATTGACAATTGTAAGGAAAAATAAATGTTCTAAGAGTAAAAGATCATCTTTGGAAAATTTTCGCCCTATAAGATTAGAGGAAAGCTATACCCACTTTTGTGAGAAGTAAAAATTCCCAAAGAAGAATCCGTTAAAAATGGTCATAGCCAAGAAAGGCAGAAAATGGCTGCAGGGTTGAATTTAAGAGTAGAAAACAGAGACTTGCCATAGAGGGAGTCTGGTAAGGCCCCAGTAGCATGACTCTGGGACAAAAGATAAATGATGGTAGAAATTTCTTGGTGAGTTTATCATGGAGATTTGAGAGTTGCAAATCATAAAGAAACTGGAATGTGATAAGACTGTTAAAGTTAGAGGGCTTCCCTGGTGGCGCAGTGGTTGAGAGTCCGCCTGCCGATGCAGGGGACACAGGTTCGTGCCCCGGTCCGGGAAGATCCCACGTGCCGCGGAGCGGCTGGGCCCGTGAGCCCTGGCCGCTGAGCCTGTGCGTCCGGAGCCTGTGCTCCGCAACAGGAGAGGCCACAACAGTGAGAGGCCCGCGTACCACAAAAAAAAAACTGTTAAAGTTAGAGATGAGTTATCAAACTCTAAAAGTCATACAGTGGACCCCATAGCCTTGGAAAATTGTAGGCAAGGCTAATCTTCTAGTAATGCCCAGAGAGCATGGTGTGTATTTTTTAATAGGCTGAATCCAAAGAGGGAGTTAGAGACTATTCAGAAAACAGGAGACAGGTCAAATAGCATAGTTTGTAACAGTGACTTTTAACCTTCTTCAATTGCCACTTCACTCACCTGGGAAACTTTTAACACATACTCAAACCCAACCCTCAGAAATTTGGATTTTGGGTCCAGGTTGGGTCCCCAGGCAGCCCTGCTTCTTAAGAGCTCCCAAGTGATTCTAAAGTGCTGCCAGGGCTGAGAATCCCTGGGTGACAACAGGGAATCCTTTAAATTGAAATACTATCATTTTCACAATAACAAACACATGGCAAAGTGGCTGCTCTAAATATTCAGACTTAGAAACTAGCTAGCTCTCACTTACCTTTCTAGCCTTTTCTTTCCGCATTCACTCCTCACTCTAACCATTCTTCCCACTATCCTCCAAATGCACACAGATTTTTTATGCCTCCACGCTTCTTCCATGATGACTCTTCTGCTTCTAATACATCTTACCTGTCCAGCTTCCTCTTCTCCATCTGGTGAATTATACTGTTTTGAAAGGTTATTTAAAAGTCACCTTTTCAGTGACGTTTTCTCAGGAGTCTTCTTTCCCTTTCTCCATGATTCCATAGTTCTTTATTCAATCCAGAAGCCTACCACATCTTATTGTATTATAATTCTGTGTTCAGTTATCCATACCTGGGAGACTAGCTACAACACTTACAACCTCTACTGACAGCTAGTCCTTTGGAAGCAGTATTTTGAACACATGTTCTTACTTTCTCTGGCTGTGGTTGATTGGATCATGGCTGACAACTGACCCAGTCCCAATCATTCCAAGGATAAGCAAAGAGGCATGAGCCAGGATTCAAATGCAGGTTCAACAGATCCCAAAATCTGTGTTCTTTGTTCTGTGTTTCATTGCCGATTTTTTGTGTGTAATAAAAATATCTATAATAAGGGTAGGATAGATCATTAAAAATAGCATGTTTATCATAGAAAATTTAGAAAATAAAAATCGGCTAAAATAAAATTTAGATTACCTATAATCTCATAATCCAGAGACAATTAAATTTTTAACATTTGGGATATGAGGCAAATTGTTAATTTGGGGGAACTATAGATATAAAATTTTATATATATACACATACAGAGAGAGACAAAGGGAGAGACAGAGGGAGAGAACGTTGGTTGTATATAGTAGGGAAAAGATATTTTAAAATTATATATATAATTAACACTCAGGGAATGAAATATTCTTTTACAAAATAGTACACGATACTATATAATAGTCTATATTATGAAATTATCATGATTTATTGTTAGACATTTACACTATATCTAATTTTTATAGGTAATAGTGCAATAAATATCATGGTTAAGTCTTTGTATTTATTCTTAGCTATTTTAAAAGACATATTAATAAAAACTGAAATCTGGGTTAAAGAGTACATATACATACTTTAAGGATTTTTCTACAAATTGATCAGCTTCCAGAGGGCCTGTGTGCCCATTTTCCCATATTCTCTTCAGCACTTAATACACAAACTTTAAAAAAAAAATCTTTGCCAGTTTTGTAAGTGAAAATGATATCTCACTGTTTTAATTTTAGTATCTTTGATTATTATTCTGAGTATTTTTTGAGGAAAGTCATTTTTATTTCTTCACTGTGAACTTATTCCTTTAGCTTCTCTTCTTCTTGAATTGTTTTACTTATTGATTTGTAAAAGCTCATTATGCAGTAGTGCCATTAACCCTTTTCTGACATATATGTGAAAATATTTTTTTTCTTATTTTATAATGTATACTTTTATTTTATTTAAGATGCTTTCTGATCCACAGACGATTTTGTTTCCTATTGAATTAAACCTATGAATTTTTTCTGTGTTGGCTTCTGCTTAGGGATCACTCTTAAGCTTATTCCTTGGCCCAAAATAATTTAAATATCTACCTTATGTGTGTGTGTGTATGTATATGTGTGTGTGTATGTTTCTGATTTTTCTGGGGTTTTAATTATGTTCCATTGATCTGCCTACATTCCTGTGCTGACCTACTCTGTTAATCATTATAGTCTTGCCAAATTATTAAGTATCATTTAGAGGACTCCTCCCTTTTAGTAATACATTTTTAATTAACTATTATTGCTTGCTTATCCTTGCATATAAATTGGAACATCCTAAAAATTCCTTTGAAGTTTTAATTAAAATTTAATTAGATTTAGAAATTAACTTGAGATATAGCACCCCATTTTGATCTCAGTCATTGAAGATAGTGCCTGAAACACAGTTAATTCTAAATGAATGATAAATGTTGCTTAATTTAAACAGATCACTTTACCAGTTTATACAGTTAGTATGTCAGGTCTGTCCCCTACAGGAATGTAAAGTATATATCTATATGTATATATCTTTATTTGTATTTTGTTTTACGTCTATATCAATAGAAAGGTTCAACCAAACTGGCATGATTCTTTTGGGTTAACTGTAAGAGTAAATAAAGTAGTTCATTAAGTGCTTCAGTATTAATCACCAAGGCAAAGGCCAAATTCTTTTGTTAGTACTGGACTATCTCTGTAATTTAAAATTTTAATTAACCCCACTAACTTGGATTTGGATGAACAATATTCTTGGTGAGGTGGGCAGAATTCTCTGATGGCCCCCAAAATTTCTACTCCCTGGTGTCCACACACCCTCTACCAGTTTAGTCAATCAAACAATACCCCAGCTAGGTACTGCTCTGAAGGGCTTTTGCAATTATAATTAAGTCCCAAATCAGTTGATAATCCTGAGTAGACCTGACCTAATCAGGTGAACCCTTATAAAAGAACAGGGCTTTTCCTAAAAAAGAGAGATTCAAAATGTGAGATGGATTTGACACAAGGAAGTTTCTCGATTGCTAGTTTATAGACAGAAGGAAACACAGGGCAAGGAATGTGGGTAGCCATAGAAGATGAAAGCAGCCCCCAGCTGATAGCCAGCAAGGAAATGGAATCTTCAGTCCTGTGACCACAAGGAACTGAATTCTGCCACAGCCAAGTGAGCTTGAAAGAACAAAGCCCACAAACGTGTTGATTTCAAGCTGGTGAGACCCTGAGCAGAAAACCCATTCTTGCTGTGCCAGACGTTTTACCTACAAAACCATGAGCCAAAAAGTGGATGTTGTCTCAGCTAAGTTTGTAGTCATTTGTTATGCAACAACAGAAAACTAATATCCTTGAAATGCAGCTTGATTCCTACTTCATTATTATCCCAGATCTAAAGATGTTAATGTGACTTAAATCCAACAATAACTTAATTGTCCTACTGGTCAGAATTGGATACATCAAGAATCACTATCAAAACCAATATAGAATATTTGCAGTAAGGCAAAAAGCACTAGACTAGAAGGGATTCAGCAATCCATATTGCCATTACAATAACAGGGTGCGTGAATGGCATCCATCATGCTCTAATGTCTTTAATAATGAAGAACATGGAGAATTTTTAAAAATCTCTAAGTGTTCTGCACCTAGGCAACGCCTTGCTGATTAAACATTTTAAAGTTATCTCTTATCTACATTCTATACCCTCTCATGATCTACCTCATCCTCTAATGCAATTTAGAGAACAAACACTGGGAAACTACAAGTCACACTTTTTTTGTAAAGTGTGTTTCTAGAATAGTGACATCTCAGTGGCTCCTTAGGCCCTTCCAAACACGTGATTGACAAAAGCCACTATTCAAGAAGGTTCTCATGTGCATTACATATTAGAAGTAAGGAACAATACATGGAAACAGCAGAAGAGTTTCATTTCTTTTCAGAGAAGAGAAGTATTTTAAAGGTTTCACCTTGTTCAAATGATTTCAGTCTTCCTATACAGGAAAATGCCAAAGCAGATATACTAAGGCATAAACTATCACAATCAGTGAGTGAAGCTCACCTATTCTATTGAATAGAGAAGTACCTCTTACGCATAAACACATGGCATGTGCACGCACATGTGGCAGTTCAACAAAACCTAAATGAAAAAAGAAAATGACCATGGAAAACTTGGGCATATAAGGACATTATTTTCTTTACACAAAGCATGCTTCATTCTTTGGGGACTCCTCCAAAAAAATGAAGCCGTCTCTTTAATTGGCTTAGTTGTGTTTCAAACGAGGTTATTTTTTATAGCGGCAAGTTCAGCTTTCTTCCCTAGTAAAGTAGTTCTGAAAATAAAAGAACTTTCTTTAGCCAACATCCCTTCTATCAGTAAAGAACACTGTAGCTTCTAGTCAACGACCTTAACCTCTCTTCTTCATTTGCTGGCCTTTTATGGGGATTAGTGGCTCTTTGAGTTGAGTCTCTATAGTAGCTTATCACCTCTGACAATGGAAAATCAGGGCTTAGACTCCTCTTTTGAAAGGATGAACACAAATATCACCTTTATGGTGCAAGTTTAGGTTACTGGTGCAGGCTGATGTATATAATGAGTCTCTTAATCCTCTGTACCCCTTCATGCAAGCTCCTGGGATAAAAAACTACT
Organism: Phocoena sinus; assembly: GCF_008692025.1. Lineage (NCBI taxonomy): Eukaryota > Metazoa > Chordata > Mammalia > Artiodactyla > Phocoenidae > Phocoena > Phocoena sinus. The sequence goes on along the minus strand of NC_045765.1, from coordinate 102,859,049 downwards.
TTACTCTGGCTTTCAACTAAATTGAAACTACAGGATCTAGCCTGATAACCACCACCAAACCAGCTAAAGAAATGTCCTGTTGCATGCAGACTAACTTTGTAGGTAGTGTAGCAATATAAGTGAAAGGAAGAGGAAGCAATCCCACTTCTACACTATAAATTCTTTTTCTTCTGCCAAGGAACAGGATGGGGCTGCCCTGCCCAAATCCTCTTCAAATGTCACCCGATCTATGTTGAATCATGGTATTCTTGTAAACTCATAGTTCCACTCTGGATCTACCCTAAACATAAATTCTTTTAAAAACCATCTTACTATAATAATGCCTTCAACCACCTGTTTCAGTAAATGATAAAAGGAAGCAAACTTGAACTAGAGTGTGAATTATTTTTCTATTTCCCTATTTTTTTAAATCTAAATTGAACCTAAATCATATAGTCATATTGACTCGGGTTCTGAGTCCAAATGAAAATTTTTAAATCTCCATATTAAATGCTAGCTGGTTTAAGAAAAAAAAAAAAGTCAGAAAAACATTTGGTTTTCTTTCTCTCCAGAATCCTTGGTGGAAGATGATTGGAGTGATGTGCAGTCAGGATAATGGGAGAGATAACAAAGGGATTATTGTAGGTTTGAAAATCTACCACTGACCACTGCAAACCTGAAAGGCTGTGAGAGCTTCGCGGGGCACTCACAGAGATCCAGGAAGGTTGTTTGGGACTCAAGTCTGTTTCTTTCTTTCTTTTTTTAGGGAACATAATGGAAATGATGCCTGTCTGTGTTTATGACCCTGAAATGTGTTTTCCCTGAAAATCTAGAGAAATATATGCTTTTGACCAGAAATTGACCTTTGGTAACTTAGCCTCCTGATGGAACTTGAAAGAATGCTTCTACATTTCCTGAATATCCTAAAATGATGTCTGGAATGATGGACTTTATTCTGGAAAAAGAAAACCAGAAGTAAATTGGTACCAGGAAGGTGATCCTCTAAAGAACCTGGATATTTGCACTAGTAAACTAAAGTATAATATTATCACTTTTTATAGATCAACCTCTTTAAAGTAATAACCTATCTCAACTGAAACCATGCAAGAAAAAGGGTCATATATTTTCATTCGGCTTCTCTGTGCCAGGCCCTTCATGTACATGATCACATTTAACTCTCACAATATCCCTGAGAGGTAAGTAATATTATCCCCACTTTAACAAAGAGGAAATCAAGGTTCAGGGAGGTTAAATGACTTATCCAAAGTCATACAGCCTGTAAATAGCAGGAGCAAAAGTTAACACTTAATCTCCTGCTATTGATTTTATAACATGAGAACTTCCAGAATAAAGGCTTCACCCAAGCTGGTCCTAACAGATATAAATATGTATATCAGAAGGCCATGCATCAGCCCTTCACAGAGCATCAGATCAGAGAACTGGAGGATTATGTCTGTTCTTAGGTCAGAATAGGAACAGGTGAACAAAGTAGATAAATTATACCAAGAAATAGCAATGATGAGTATTATCAAAGAGACCAATCAAAAGAAATGGAGAATATAGCAAATAATACACAATCAACAAAGCAATAAATAAAAATAAAATTTGAAATAAATAATAAAATTAGTAAAAAATTTTATAAGCAATAAACATGACATTGTTCTTAAATGTTTCTCCTTTATCTCCTCTGCCCTACCATGCTACACAGAAGTAAGATGACCATGTATATTATCAAATTAGGATATTTTTGAAAATGAAAGGAGGCCCTGTTAAAAGTTATTCTCGTTCAACACATGTAAGCCAGGACCCTAAAACACTGTGACAATGAAAGATGATGAAAGGTTTTATTCTATGGCAGGTAGTTGCTATCATAGTAGGGCTGATAATAAGCAAAACACAAATTTCTTGTATCTTTAGTACTATCAAACTTCCCCGGGCTTCCCTGGTGGCGCAGTGGTTGAGAGTCCGCCTGCTGATGCAGGGGACACGGGTTCATGCCCCGGTCCGGGAAGATCCCACATGCCGCAGAGCGGTTGGGCCCGTGAGCCATGGCCGCTGAGCCTGCACGTCCGGAGCCTGTGCTCTGCAATGGGAGAGGCCACAACAGTGAGAGGCCCGCGTACCACAAAAAAAACAAAAACAAAATTCCCTACAGTTTCTAACTTTTTTCCCCTAAAGTTACCAAAATGTAACCTTTAGAAAGAGAAAAGATCTTACGAGGTATTAATGACTAAATATATTACCCTCCCAGGAGTATTTATATTTTAACACATAACTCTTTCTTAAGCCAAAGGAATGAATTTCTAACTATAGAGTATCAGGTATAAGCAGCACAGGTATTTGGGGAAGCCAACAGGCTCCTCAGCACCTGTTAAAACATATCATCCACAGGTAAGAAAAGACCTACTTGTTAATTCACCTCCAGCTATAAATACAACTGAGACTAACTCCAGGGATATGTCTCTATGAAAGACCAATGTTATTTGGAAAGAGCCATTGAGCAATTCAATTGAAGTTGTAAAATATAAGCCGGAGAAAGCCTTGTAGGTCTCAGCTCTCGATCTTTTTTTCTATTGACAACTTGAAACGTTGTCATCAAGAAAACAGTCCTGGTATTTTCCTAGGACTATGGTGGCACAGATCAGACACTGAAACATGGTTAATACATTCAGTAAGTAATGAATAAGTGACATAAGTGAACCTACAGCTAGAGATTGAGTTAGGCTCCATCCAGATCATCTAACTCCAAGTGATGCACTCCTTCAATTAAGCAAGACTCAATCTCAAGGTCTTAAAAGTAGTTGCATTATACAGAGGACGACAACTATTAAAACAAATCACAACAAAATCTGCAATCAATAAAATCTTCACTTAAAACTAGAAAGAGAGGAGAAGTACATTTATAAAAAGAGAAGTGAGTATAGAGAAATTGGGATTTAGAGGCGGATGCACTCATGAAATAGACAGCAAGAATTATATCTCATAAAAAGATTAATAAAAAGATGAAATGCTTTAAAAATGGGATAAGGATGGAAAGAAGATTGAATAGAAGACAGAGAAGAAAGACAAAAAGAGTGTTGTTTTTATTTAGTTACTATAAAATGAATGATTCTATAAAAAATAATTAAATGAAACCATATGACAGAGGGTTTGAAAAAAGGAAGAAGGAGGAGCATCAGTGCTGAGGATTAGAAATATACAAACTTATATTACATAGGAGGAAGAGAAGAAGAGATATAGCTTCAAAATCTATGACGGCTGATAAAGGAATGCAGAATCAGCAAAGGAAATATGACTTGAAGTAACAGATAAGCAACAGAATCTATCGGAGAGAAAATCCAAGCATGACATTTTAAAATTGAGCATAATTAGATGGAAGGAAAGCAAACATCAGAAGTGATAAAGGCAAATACACAAGACCATACACCAAAAATAATGGTAATAAAAGAACAAAGGGCAGAAAGGAGGGGGGAAAAAAAGGAGAGGAAAGAAATACAAAGAAAACAAAGTAAATTTTTTTCTTCAGAAAATTCTCTTCTAAAACTTCCCATTTCCATACGTACACTCTGTAAAGAACCAGACACACAACTCTTTTCCCAGACGTTGAGAATGTCTTTGCCCCCAGACGTCACCCCTAAGCCCCCCTTGTAAAAATTCTCCTGGGAAAAGCAACTGTTTAGGCAGCAGTGCCTGGGTTGGTCCTTCATTAGAATAGTTCCCACAGGCATGTGTCCTCGCTAGTAATACACAGGAATCCCATATGGCACAATCTGGATCTCGCAGAGGTGGAATCTGCATAAAGTAGGACGAAGCCAGAGCCAGCACAAAAGCGGAGACATGCATGTAACGACATTGGCTCCCTGCCCTCTGACCCAGCGCTGCGCCTGTTCCCACACTTCCAGCAAACCCAGGCAAGTGTGTCCAAGAGCTTGTAGGTAGCAGCAGTCTGTCACGGGGTGAGGATGGGGCTGAAAGGAAGTCCAGAATTAGTCCCTCGACAGTGAGCAGATCAATTTTAAGGCAGTGCCCTGTCAACCAAAAAGAAAACCTACGTGTGGCTGCAATTAACCCTGTTAGCATGTGTCTAGCATTGTCCTACTGCCAAGCAGATGACCCTGCAGGGAGATGACCAGAGCAGAAGATTCCTCTGATATATCAGTTGTCTGCAGTTTGTGACTAGAACTAATGGACCCAACTAGTAAATGTTTCTTTTGTGTATGTGTGAGTATATATTTGGGGATGAAGTGGCCTTTGTTGTTGTTATTGCTATTGTTGCTTCTTTTTTTTTTTCATTTTTGATGTTGTCTTTATTTTAAGTAAATCCACCTTGAAATAAAGCTATACTTATATCTCCAATTCCTGGGGAAGTAAACAGATTTCCAAGGATTACAAATTAGGTAAGTACACATGGTACTGGAAACTATTAGGAAAAATTGCATAAACTTAAACATATTAACTAACAAGCATCTCTTAATAGAGAGCCACATAAATGTACATACATACACACACACACACACACACACACACACTCTAGATACCATTTCCCAGCTGTTCAGTGCAAGAGAATGAGGCCAAAGCTACCCTCCCAATGTAGATGTCAGATCTCCAGCTTGTGCCAGTGTTTGTGGGATGCTTCATACTCCTTGAATGAAAGAAACTAGAAACATTTAAACAGTATAAACTAGTCACTTCTTGGTACCACCTGTTTACCTCATAGTTGGCACTTTGATCATTACAACTCAAAAACACATGGAAAACTAGGACAAAAGTTCATGTTTAAATTCAGGGATGGGCATTCTATTTTTTGAAACAAAAATGCCTCCTCAATTGTCATGATCTTTTTCTACATACATTTTAAATACTTCAATGCAAAGGGCTTAGGTGAGGCTGTAGGAAATGTAATTGCAAACCTCCTTATTCAAGTTTTTTCTTTTTGGGGTTTGAAAAAAATATAATATCACAGAATCTTTATCTTGATGAAAAAGAAATTTTAGACCTTTTCCAGAAAGTTTTTGTTTGTTTTTTTTTTGATGTCCACCAAATGCTTGCAAAGAAATAAGGGCTGGGAGGAAGTGCACTGAATTATTCAGGAACAAGTGGAAACAACCATCTCTCCTTGACAGGCATCCTGGGCTCCTAAGAAATGGAGTAGTGGGCCCTCCCAGTTCACACGTTCTCTCAGTGCTCCGAATTCTCCGCTAACAGAACATCTTCTTTATGAAGTCTATGCAGTCCTGATTTGCTATGTATCTTCATATACAACGTAAAACCCAGGCGGACGGCCTCACTCGAATTTTAAGACATACCACTCACAAAGTGGCAAAAGAAAGCTGTTGTGGGAGCCACTAAAAGACAAAAGAATTTATTTGTTAGGAAGCTGCAAGCAACAGTTATCATAAATGCCCACTCTGCCTACCCCACGTCGGGGGACAGTTGGCGGTGCTGCCAACTACAGGGTCCTGCAGCCCACTAACCTCACTCCCCCAAGCTGGGAGCTGCTTCTACGGGAGAAGAATGGCTGTCCTGTTTTGTCAGAATATGTCTGAAAGATTCCAAAATGGGGTGGACAGTGAAATAAGAAACCAAGAAAGGATGGGGGAGATGGGTAAAAGAAAATTAGGAACATTATTGTTTAACATACTTAATAATAATACGTAATTTGAAATCACAGAAGGGACTTGTTTAGTTTTGGTTTTGGATTGTTTATTGGTTGTTTTCTGAATCGTACCATAATCATATTTTTAATCAAGAATACTGCTTAAACATTGTACAATTTTAAGCAGTTTTTCAGCATATTGTATTACCCTCTAATACCTTCTAATACTTTTCTAAGCATATTATATTGACTTCTAATCAGAGTAAAATGATATAACATAGTACCCATCGTGTCTTTATCAAGATGTTTACTACAATGGTTTCTAACAATGTTATCTTCTTTTATCAAGTAACTTAACTTTAAAATATACCAAGGCAGATTGTGTAGATAGGCAAAATTCTACACCTGAAACAATAGATTTTTACTAAGTTGAATGTTCTAATAAAAAGCTTGGAAGCATTGAATGTGTTGTAAGGCCTTCGGCACTCAATTGAAAGATGGAGTGCAGTTATACTTCTAGGCAGTTTGCTGGCATGATATAATTTGAGGGATACTGGACTTGTCCTCCATCAAAATAAGACTCCTTCACTGGGATGATGCCCAGAATGACATCACCAACGTTGTATTTCTTTGGGTTAAATGATACCTGCTCCATGCGTTTGCTTTTAAGATGTAGATACCCAACTAAGGCCGGAATTGACAACTCCAACACAGTAAAGTTAATGAGAGTTGTAAGGACACTGCTTCCTTGGAATAAGAGGGATCTATGGAAGAGGGAAGGAGGGCACAACGCTGACAAGCATTAAGATTCACTGAGGGCGAAGGATGCCCACTTCACCCTTATATTTGAGAGCTATTCTCAAATTCTTGGTATAAAACTGCAATGTGGTCAGGGCCACCCTCATCCTGGGCTGACAACAGGGCCACTGCCATGGGCGAGGGGGGCGTTCACTTACCTATAGCATCCTGTGGTAAACCTATAAGGGTCATTTTTTGGTCTGTCTACATAGAACTTTGAAGGATGTTTTTTGTAGTATTTGGTATTTTTTTGTAGTATTGGCATTTTACAGTATAAAACTCACCAAGTTCAAATTTGATTTTAAAGCCACTCAATCTTTTTTTAAATTGATGTCCATCTGTTCATGGCTATTTTCAGATGAAAACAGGACCATGGTCTCCTCACTGACAGTGATTTTCCCAATCCCTGACTCTCGCTACAGTGCTCTGAATCCATGAAGATTTTAGTCAATTGTCTTCATAATCTGCCCTAGGATTTCTCAGTTTTGCTCTTAACATTTTTCCAATATATCAGTGGTCTTTTAACAGAAAGCATTTTAGAATAGGGAAGAGAAAAGTTAACTTTTTTGGACCCACACTTAAAGTCACACCCTCCCTAAAATTCCACACCTGCAACAATAAACAGACTGATTCTAATGCACTGAGGGGTGCAGCCTTTCTGTGCCACTGTCCTGAAGGGCTCTTGCAAATTCGGATTCAGCCATCTCTCCCAGCCTCCCATCCCATCACCTCAGCAACAGAAACCCTCGGATGCACAGGTCACTCCTCCGCAGCTTTGACAAGATCACATTCCCCATGGGTGGTCTGGCTTTTACAAGTGTTTGGGCACAAATACATTAATGTGGCCTTTTTAAAGCAGCTGATTCTTCTATGCTTCCATGGAAAAATCATCATGCCAGTGCTCTACTTTCTAAAATACTTTTCTTAAAACTGAGCAAATCCAAATACTGCACAATTTCAGATTGTTGTTGATTCCCGGATTCCCATTGCCCTTCTGCCATCCCATCAAAAGCTTATGCATTGTATTCATGTTTTCAGCTCTGCTGTCCTCGGAGCATCTCCATGCTTTGCTGCACTGCAACGATATTTAGTATCCTGTCAGTTCCCCCGTAGCAAGGAATGCAACCAAATTTTTTGCTACTTAATCGGAACAAACTGTGAGCACTTAGAAACCAGACACAGGAAGGACTGTTCCTGACTACGATATCAAAATGCTTCCTAAATAGGTAAAATTGCTTTGGCCTATTGATAAGTAAGATGTGCCCTTAAATTTTTATTCTAATTGAGGAAAAAAACAGTATTTCAAGAATCAGCTTTGTATTGATATTTGCAAATGAAGTTAATTCAATTTAGATTAGACACTGGGCACTTTTTTCATATAACAGGTTGTTCAGAGTCCCAGAAAATATTAAAATATTTTCTCCATGGTTGGAAGGAAACATTATTTGCAACAGCTGTAACCTGAAGGCAAAAATGCCTAATTCACTCGTAGATTATTAAAAAGCAGCAGGATGTACTCAAAATGAAAGGCCCTTAGTTCTTCAGATTGAGGTGACTAGTTAAGGAGAGAAACAGCAGGACTTTTCAAGGGTTCTTTTTGAGGTCTGAGTTCTAAGAAAGTAGCAAAGGCTTCTTAAATTTCCAGTGGCTCAGGAAAGAAGCTACCAAATTAAACTGATTGCTTTTAAAAGAAGGGAAAGAAGGGAGAGTGAATAGTGAATTATTCACAAGGGCCAATTAATGAAAATGTATGTGTGTATGTGTATGTGTGTGTGTGTGTTTAAGTAGCTGGTTTTCACAAAACACAAATAGGTGGGTCAACTCAAAAGGAAATCTAGAATGAAGGGCAAGTGGACATAAAAGTCCGTTTTAGATACCTAGCCACCAACTCTTGAACTTCCGGTCTGTTAACAAAAAACAGCCCACCACCTCCTGTTTCATGGCTATACATCTTTTTTAGGCTCGACCACCTTGTCCCAAGAGACATTCTTTTTTCCTCCTTGGTTCTGTCCAACTTCTATTTTACTCTTTTTTCTCTTCCCTGTAACCTCTGTCATTTTACAGCAGACGCTTGCTCTGTGCCATGACCTTGCCCGTGTTCTTTCAGGTCAGAGCTCCTTAACTTCTCCCTGACCCTGACTCCGGTTCTGGCTTCATTCTTGTCCTAGAACTGCTTGCCAAAGGGCTTCCTGACAGCTTTCTCTGAAGGTCAGGGGCAGTGTCAGCATGACTAAACAGCCCAATCAGTGCGCATAAGCCCCTTGTTGACAGCATCTTCCCAGAGGTGGAAAGCACGAGTCAATTTTGAACTTGAAAATTTTGCATGGTTTCCAAATGTCCTGAATGTATTCTCCTGTTTCATGTGATTATCGCTTTGCAGCATGCTGCTGGCTACCTAAATCCCATGCAAATTGCTTGGAAGAGGTAGACTCAGTGAAAAACACTCTCCCAAATGTACCATTAGAACCAAGGATTATTCCCTACAAATCTAGCTCTAAGAAATGAAAAAGGGAGGTTATTATTAGTTTTAATATTAATCACAACTATTAACTGTTAATTTAGCCTAAATCATCTGCAAGGGAAATCTGTGCTGCTTGCTTGTTAGTTGAGTGGAGTGCATGATAATATTCTGTTGTGTGCTATGTGGCATACTCGGTTGCTAGGTTACCCAGAGCATCAGAAATTCAGGGAACAATGTACTTATATCTTTTTCAATTTTGAAAAATAAAATAGGTATTGACATAAAATACAGTGCGGCACTGAAGTAATTTTGTAGTGGAGAGATCAGAGGAAGGGGGCCTTTCATCTCGGTGACAGCAGTTTATACCTCGTTGTGACTTACTGAGGGCAGTGGCAGGACAGCACGACAGGATGTCAGTCTCTGGAAGAATGCCTGTGGTCCCTGTACCCCAGCAACTGTTTCTTGAGTCAGGCTCCCCAAAGCCATCCAGCAGCTGCTGTTCTGAGCTGTGTCAACTGGTCCTACAGAAACCCATGACAGGCCCAGTGATGTATGGGCCTGCAAGGGAACAGCCAAGCCTTTCATGTTCAGAACAAATATGACAGATCTGGCTAAATTCCTTAGCCGGCTGGGGCCATGCCGAGAGCTTTTTTTTTCCTTAAGTGATTATTATTATTATCACCTTCCTACTCAGAGATAATGTCATAATTTACAGTCAGGCATTGTGTGACCCAAATGATTGATGCCACTTGGATGTGAATTGGTAGAGTTAATAATGGTCTTTCAGTAGGGCCCAGCATGGGAGGAATCTCTCTCAGAAAGGCCGTCTTCACTTTGATATTCTGCTCAAGACAGGAAGGTGGACTTCTGGGAGCCAACACTCCATCACGCTCTACTTCTGAAAGCATCCCCTGGGCCCTAGTGAAAACTAGGGATCGAGAAACCTCAAAAGCTCCTTTCTGTTCTTTCCAGAAGTACTTTTGATTTTGTGTAACCTTCAGCAGTGGATGTCACCACAGAAGACCCGTTGAGATGTGTAGCTTTAATTCTCTGATGAAACAAGAAGTGGCCTTGGAAGGTATGTATCAAGACTCCAGACAAGGAATCTGCCCCATACCCTGCAGCACTATTCAGTAGGAACTCTAACTAAAGTAGATCGCTTCCATGTTCTCTATTCAACATGACCTTGGACTAAATGCTAAGAGGGAGTCAACAATGATTAAGATCTTTTTATCAGTTTACTTGTTATTTATTTTAACAATGATTAAGATAATACTTTAACGTTTAAAGTGATTAAAACCAGTTGGAGCTGGTGTAGTAAATTTAAAGAAAGAAAAAGCAGAATGAGGGAGATTAGCATTCATTCACTCTGTGGTTGGTACTTCAATGCAATTTTGCAAAACTCACAAAAATTGAAATGGAATCTAAGAGATGTTAAGTACCTTGCCCTAGATCGGGCAGTGAGTAGAGAACCAGGATTCTAACCCAGATCTCTCTAATACTTTCCCTTGCTCTACATCTCAATGTAAAGATAGCAGTATGTGATGAGAATAATTCTTCAAAATCTGATACAAATTTCCATGAAAATTAAAGAAAGGAACTATTCCTTCTGAATGAGGCCATCAGAGAAGTCTTCAAGGAAAGAATGGTGAAAATGTGGACCTTGAAGGATGAAAAAATTTCAACAGATGGAGAAGAGTGTATCTAGCTCCGTAAAGATCAAGTTTGAGCAATTTTTTTTCTGTTTGGAGAGTCACTACACCTCTGTTTTCAGCACTGCCAAAAAGGAGAACTACTCTTTAAAATGATTAAATTTGGACAGCTTCTGCCATTAAGTAGCAACATTCATTTTTCTCAAACACTGCAGTTCACCTGTCCCTCTGAAACACATTATTAAGCTACACCATATAAACATCATTCATCTTGAATTTCCTTTTTAACTTTATACCTACCTCCAGTAATACCTTTCCTCCAAAGGCCCTGAAGCACTTTAAAAACAGATGATATTATTACTGTTTTACTGGCAATGACACTGAATCGTATCCACAGTGTCTAACAGTCTCTGTCCTTGGAATTATCAACATGTACTAGTGATAAGGATTATTCTTTTTGAACGGAAAAAACACAAGTGCAGTGAGCCTTCCTAAGTAATGAAACGAGGCAAAATTGATTTACAAATACACAGTAGGTGGGCAATAAACAGTGAATAAAATCAAGTCTAACAACATATCAACATCCTCAAAAGCAACTTAGCTGAGGGTCCTACAGCTTTCAATTCTGAATCTATTAATGTTGTCAGTTTTCAATAGCCCTCCATAGCCAACCCAGGAAAGCCCAAATGCATCAGCTTGGCATTAAGGTCCCTTTATAATTTGACCCTAATCTGGACCTACATTTTCCAGAGTCTATATCCTGTGTGATTCTGGGGGAGTAGACCACAAGAGAAAGTTTCATGGGATTTGGAAGCCAAAAGTGAGACAGGAGTCATTATGTTCTGAAAGCCAGTCACTAGAGGGTACCAGGCTCCATTGCCATTCACACACAGTGACGCTAAACCTGCTGGGATCACCTTCTTGCCTTCGGCAGGGCACTCATGTCATCAAGGTTACAGGTGGTGGTAGATGCAGCTTCTAATGCAGCATCTGTCTTTGCTCTCTCCCTCTTTATGTCCAGCTTCTTTTCCCAACTGCCAGTTGCCGCTGACCCATGGGCCCACCCCCAGGAGCAGAGTAACAACCTTCCATAGACTCCTTCCCCAGCTCCCAAAATTGTGTGTAGTCACCTCCCTGCAATATGCCCCGTATTTCCTATCACTCTTATTGTGTCTTCTTCCCTGATCAAGCCCAAACAAATACATTAACTATACACACTAACTATCTTTATATCCCACTCCTGTTTTCACACACCATACCTCAAAGAGAATTCATCATCCTGTTTCATTCCATTACTTTCCCCTAGGATGCCATTCCTTGCTTCCCTACTTTTGAGGTAATAATAATAGCCAACATTTAACATAAAACTTACTGTGTGATAGAAACTGTTCCAAGTACTTTAGAGAAAAAATGGCCACAGGATATTACAAGCCTATTTCTGCAGGATAAGGGCCAGACCTAGAAATGACTTACATCTCTTCTATTCACATCCTATTGGCTATAAGCCAGTCACATGGGTCCATTCTAACCACCAGGGAGCCTGCACCATGCAGAGGAGTACATGGTGATTGTCAAACATTGACAGCCTCCACCATGCTCATCCTTCAGCTTTCATTCTCCTCCATGAATACTGCCTTCTAAGCAGAATGAATCTCTATTTCCTCAATATCCAAAGAACTGTGTTTACAAATGTATTTTATCAAATTAAAAAAAGAAAGAACCCGAACATTGTTAAGTCAATTTATCATGCCACCATAGAATGAAAAGCAGTACTATTTTAGTCTTGGTGGGAATGTAAATTAGTGTAGAAAACAGTATGGAAATTACTCAAAAAACTAAAATTAGAACTACCACAAAATCCAGCAATTCCTCTCCTGGGTATACATCCAGAAAAAAATGAAAACACTAATTCAAAAAGATACATGCACCCCAGTATTCATAACATTATTTACAATAGCCAAGATATGGAAGTAACCTAAGTGTCCATCAACAGATGAGAGAGTTAAGAAGATGTGGTATATATACATATACACAATGGAATATTAGCCATAGAAAGAATGAAATTTTGCCATTTGCAACAACATGGATGAAATGATGGTATAATGCTTAGTGAAATAAGTCAGAGAAAAACAAATACTGTATGATATCACTTATATGTGGAATCTAAACAATAAAACATGGCTAGTGAATATAACAATAAAGAAGCAGACTCACAGATGTAGAGGACAAACTAGTGGGGAGAGGAAAGGGAGGAGGGGTGAGATGGAGGTAGAGGATTAAGAGGTAAAACTACTATGTATAAAATAGGTAAGCTACAAGGATATATTGTACAGAATATGAACTACAGACAAATTTTATAATTAAAAATGGAGTATAATCTATAAAAAATTTTAATCATTGTTATACACCTAAAACTAATATAATATTGTAAATCAACTATATCTCAATAAAAAGAAAAAAGAAAAAGTAAAACAATTCTCTTTGTCCCAGTTCTTCAAGAACCCTCCATCCCTCTGCTCCTTTCTAGGCTGTCCTGTAGACTTGCTACTCTGTTGTCATCCCAGTTACTCCTTCCTCTTCTTTCCTGTGTGGAATCTATGTGTCCTACTTCCCATGTCTTTTTCTATTTTAGCTATGCCTTCATTTTGTTAAAGCAAGTCATAAGTGGCTTCTACAGATGAGTGCTTTGGAAACAAATATTCTGAGATCTTGTATGCAAAATGTGTTTGGTCTGCTGGGTACTTAATTTTAATTTATAGTTTGAATGGATATAGAATTCCAAGCTTCCTTTGTTGCTACTAAGAGTTTGATGTCATAATTCTTGATCCTTTCTATGTGAACTACTTTTCCTCTCCTGCCTTTTAAAGACGCTTCTTTATGTTCTTCTTGTCCCCAAATTTCCTAGCAATGTGTGTGGGTGTGAATCCTTTGTCAGCCCTTATTCTGAGCACTCACTGGGCTCTTTCAATAAGGAAATGTATGTCTTTTAGCTCTGGGAAATTTTCTCATATGACTTTTTTGTTCAATTTTTCCTATTCTATTTCTGGAAATTTTATGAGTAAGACATTAGCCTTTCTGGTTTCGTTTTCTAATGTTCTTATCTTTTCTCACTTTTGGTCCATTTCTTTGTCTTTTTCTTCCACTTTATGAAAAATGGGTTTAACTTCCAAACTTTTTGTCCAGTTTTTTTGGTTTATTTGTTTTGGGAATTTTTTTTGGTGATTTGTTTGTTTGTTGGCTATCTTAAGTTTAATTTCCAAGAGTTATTTTTTTTTGTTTTCCAATTGTTTTTTATGAAACAATTTGTTCTTGATTTGCAGATACGTTATGTTCTTTCAGCTTTCTGAGAATTTTGTTAATGGCTTTGAGAGTGGGGGAAGATTGCATTTCTTCTGTTTCCTGTCATATCTGTATTTTCCTCTGAGTTCTTTTTGGATCGCTCTCTCTCTCTTTTCCTCCGCCTTTCTTGTTGGAGGCTATACTCAGATATCTGCTGAGTTGTTGCCCATTCACATTTAAGAGTGAAACATTAAAAAGTTGTTTGAAAAAGTTGCCCTTTAAATGAGTGGTTTAGATCAGTCTCTATGAACAAATATAGACAGACATTCTATGATACTTCAGAACCCCCAGAGGAAATTTTCCACTCTCCTGCCTGTAAGCTGCTTCTTACAGCCAAGCAGCCCAAGGAGGTCAGCAAGTCTCACCAATCTGTACGCAGACTTTCATTCAGTCTTCCTGTTATCAATATAATATCTTCCCTCCCACCATTCACATTAGCCTTTCCAGTTTAATTTTTTCAAAAACTGCTGCTTCCTTTTAACATTGGAGAGGCAAAGAGGACCAAGGAGTTCTAGTTTCTTGTTATAGAAATTTCCAACCAATTCCTCCTGTTTTCAATTCCATGCTTTACTCCTGTCTTCAAGGATACCAAGTGTCTTCAATTTCGGAGACTTTCTGGAGTCCTGTAGCAAAATCTGACTTGGTTTTCATTGCTGTTACCATCTGTAGGCACGTAGAAACAGTTTTCCACCTTTGCCAGTTTTTCCATCCATTTCTATCTTCTAAAAATGGTTTACTCTGTTGTTGTATCCTCTCCCTTTATGGTTACGCTTCTCAGTTCATACTTTTTCAATTTCTTTACTCTCATTATAGTGTTATTTCAGGAGAGTACAAGATAAACATCTGTATTCAATTCACTAAGTTTAACCTGCCTGTGTTCTATCCATGTACATATTTTCTTTACCCCAACAGAGTTATAAACTCCTTGAAGGCAGGTACCTTATTCAGCCTTCTATCTCCCATGGGGCCTTCCACATAACAGGCTCTTGATAAATGTCTATTTCATTGGAGAGTTGGAAAACTACCTGAAATTTTATCCAGAAGCTCACAAAACCTTCAAGGCATTTGAAAAACATTTTTTAAATAATAAAATGTTTAGATAAAAACCTTCTGTCACCAATCCCTACCATTGTGTAGACTGGTTTTTATATCTCCTCACCTCACTGCTTTGATTTTTCTCATTGGCTAGATAAATGTTTTCCACTCAACTTCTATTTTTTAGCCAAAAGCCCATAACAACATAATTTACAGTCAAATAAGAGGCAAAAGATCTCTGATTATTTCAAAATATTAAAGACAAAGTCAGTCAGGATTACAAGGTAACTAGAATTCTTACTTGACAGAAGAATGTACTTCTCTTCATAAAGGATTTCGCTCTCAATCTTTAGGTTTCTATTGGCACCCTCCGATTGTAATTGGAATGTCCCTGCCATCAAAAATACTTTGAAGATAGTGACTCAGTCTCTCAGTTTTTTCAATAATGGTATGAATATTGACTGCTTACACAATTAGGAATTAGTGTACACAGAATAAGAGATGACGGGGCTTCCCTGGTGGCACAGTGGTTGAGAGTCCGCCTGCTGATGCAGGGGACACGGGTTCGTGCCCCGGTCCGGGAAGATCCCACATGCCGCGGAGTGGCTGGGCCCGTGAGCCATGGCCACTGAGTCTGCGTGTCCGGAGCCTGTGCTCCACAACAGGAGAGGCCACAACAGTGAGAGGCCCGCGTACTGCAAAAAAAAGAAAAAAAAGAGATGACAATTTAAAAAAGCAAACTATAGGGACTTCCCTAGTGGTCCAGTGGTGAAGAGTCCGCCTTCCAATGCAGAGGAAATGGGTTCAATCCCTGGTCGGGGAACTAGGATCCCACACGCTGCAGGGCAGCTGAGCCCACATGACACAATTATTGAGCTCACGCACCTCAACAAGAGAGCCCACATGCTGCAAACTACAGTGACCACGCACCCTGGAGCCCACATGTTACAACTAGAGAGAAGCCCAAGCACCACAACTAGAGAGAAGCCCGAGTGCTGCAATGAGGAGACTAAGTGCTGTAACGAAAGATCCCACATGCCTCAACAAAGATCCCGTGTGCCACAGCTAAGATCTGAGGCAGCCAGAAAAATAAGGAAAATAAATAGATAAATATATTTTAAAAATAAATAAAGAGCAAAGTATAAATCTGCATCTGTTCTCTATGGTACAAAAAAGATTATTTTTAAATCATTGACATTTTATTTTTCATAGCTTCTTCTGTGTGTGTGTGTGTGTGTGTGTGTGTGTGTGTGTGTGTGTGTATCTTTTTAAATTGCTCTTCCCCATTTGGGCATCATTTTAAGCTGAGATTTATCAAATATGTTATTTTAACTGCTGCTATTTTGTTTTATGTATTTTAATTGAAGTTTTAAATTTTGTGCTTGCACTCCATGGAGTAATAATAACCACAAAGGGTATGATTTTATTAATTAAAAAAATAAATTTGAAAACAATGCCCTAAATAAGTTAGACAACTAGGTTATAGATGCACTTCCAAGAGATATATGGCTATAAATGTGTGCCTGTGCATCCTTAAATACATGTGAATCTTTTTATATAATATCAACAGATAGAATGGTAAAATAAAAGTCTAAATTGCTTTCCTAAAAAGCATTACATTCTTGAACTAGTTGGGTTACAAGGTGTTTCTAAAGGGAGAATTTCACCAAGATTATATTGTTATTGTTTGTTCACAATTATTGGATAGCCACTGTATCTAATACTATGCTATACACTAGAGAAAAAAGAAATGACCCACCCAAAAAATAATTTGCCATCAAGAAGGTTGCAATCAAAAAAACAGACACACAGTTGCAAAACCATGTAAAAACTGCTAGGGCACAGCTCGATATGGAGTTCTACAGGCAGAGAAAAGAAGAGACCCTTGAGTTGAGACTTGCAAAATAGTTAGGCATTATCCAAGAAGGTAAAAGCTGTAGTAGGCATTCCAGAGGAAGGGTGCAAGTGTGAGAGCACAGAGCAAAGAACCATTCAGTGCAGCTGGGGAGCTGTGAGAGATGGAGAAGGAAGAAGGAACTGGGCAAGAGGCAGGGGCTAGACTATGAGCGACCATACAGGCCATGCTAACGATCTTGGACAGTAAGCAATGGGAAATACTCAGAGAATTTTATGTAATGAAGTAACAAAATCAAATCCATAATTGAGAAAAGTCATAGTGATATGAAGGATGACCTGCAAGGGGACAAGTACAGAGGTAGAGAAGTCATTGCACTACCCAAGAGACAATGATAAGGGCCTGAATGAAGGCACTGTCAGAGAGGTTGGAGGGCAAATTTAGACTACATCTCAGAGATGGGGTTGATAGGAATTGGTGAATGATTAGATGAAAGGCATGAAGGAAAAGGAGGAGTTGAGGATGACCATGACAGTTCTGGCTTGGGGCCCATATAGATGGTAGTTCCAGTTTGCTGAGACGGGAAATAAAGAGAGCAAGATGTTGGTGAGTAGAAGGAAATGTAAGGAGCTCAGTTTTAGACATGTTCTGTTTAATGTGGTCATGTCACACCCCAGTAGAGATTCCAGTAGATGGTTGGCTCAGTGTGTTCTGGCCATGGCTGCCTTTCTGATCTGTCTCATTTCCTCCAACTTTACCTGCACTCCAGTCACTAACCTTCCACTTTCATCATTGGGACACTCCATGTTTGGCTCTGCTTTAAGGACATTGGGCTTCTTGTTCCTACTAGGGACCTTGCATGGCTGATTCCCTCAGTTCATCCAAGTATCTATCAAAGGGCTCTCAAAAAGACTTTTCTTTCCATTGTATATGAAGTTACCTCCAACACCTATGTCACTCTCTAGCCCTATATCTGTATTTTTCTTTGTTTATGATATTTATCACTGCCTGAAATTACATCGTTCATTTATTTGCCTTCTTGCTTTTTGACTGTTTGCCTTAGCAGAATGTTTCATATGGCAGCAATCTTACCTGACATTCTTTTCTATATCCTCAAGTGCCTAGAAAAGCTCATGGCATGTAGTCAGGAATCAACAGGCAGTATTGAGGGCCCACCTGAGGATGGAGGTCACCAGGTTGTAGTTATAACAACTTCGGTAGTTTCCTGGTACTCTTTATCAGCACTCAGAAATTTAGACACGAAGAAGGTGGGTTGGACTAGTCCACAGCATACAAGAGAGCAAAATATCTGTGTCAGAGAAATGAGAGAAACGGCTAAAGAAAAAAAAAAAAGACCAAAATTGTATTCAATGGCCTCAAGACTAAAGAAGAAAGGAAGTGTATGAGGTCCCTGACTCAATTTGGCTTAAGAAGAAAAACAGGAATTTGCTGGCTTATGAAACTGAAAATTGAAAAAATAAATGTCCCTTTAGGTTTATCTAATTTTATTTGCTTGAAAATTATCTCTAAGCTCTGATTTTCTCTGTTTGTGTGGGCTTTATTCTTTAACATGTTCTCCCTAAGTGGTAGCCAACATTTTCAACAGCAGGAACAGACTTATGTTTCACCAACATAACACCCCAAGAGAAAGTGGATCTCTCTCCCCTAATAATGCCGACAAAATATGGCTTGACATGTGCACCCCTGAATTAATCACTATGACTAAAGAAATGGGGTGCTATGATTGGCCACGCCTGGGTCACATGCCCATCCCTGGATCAGAGGATGATATCATCACTATCCAATCCATAAACTGAAATTAGGGTAGGAGTGTTCCCCTCACGGAATACTGAGTAGACAAAGAACACATGTGCACTACAGAACAGAAAACACTGAGGAACCAGTGGGGTGAAAGGACTCAGAAGGAAAGTTCAAGTGCTTGAGAACCTCAACAAGATCAAAGCACAGTGTTGGAGGAGGAAATGAGGGAATGAAAGAATTGTCAGGATGGAAGAACTGTAGACAGGCAGGAGCAAAGTCTCAGCAAATATGGGGGAGCAATCTGTGATGCAATATTTAAAAGCATAAAAGAAGGAAAGAGGATGGTAAAATCAGGTGCTGTAAACCAAAAAGTAACGTGATTAATTAAACAAGCATTAAGAGTAAAGCCTAGGCAACAGTAAATTCGAGAAACAACTTACCCATTAACTGAGCCATCAAACCAATTCTTTCCCTCAATCTATTGGTTGTTTAATTGGGTTGATCAGTTAATGGGGCCAATACAAATAATAAATATAGTAAATAAGAAGAAAGATACAGTAAAATATAGTAAATATAGCAAATAAGAAGGGATTTTGTCAAGAGTAAACATGATACATATGTACCCTTAAAAGTTTTAGGGAGGGACTTAACTATGGGCCAAAAAATGCCTGGATGTGTTTTGTCCTGGCTAAATTCCTTCTATTTGTATTAATCTCATATCAATAAAGTATTCAGTTGTGTGGTGACATTGCAGCCGCCACATAGTAGCTCATCTAGCTATTTAGATTAGGGACTGTTATTCCCGTGCGTTATGTGGTTGAGCCTGGCAAAGTAATAATGTACATCAGTTGGTTTTTTTTCTAAGAAGCTAATTATTTTTCACCTAATTTTAATGTCTTAAGAGTATCTAATAAAAGTGGCAAAATAATTATACTATCTGGTTACTATTAGAAGTACCACCCAGAATGTAAATTGGTGCAGCCACTACAGAAGACAGTGTGGAAGTTCCTCAAAAAACCAAAAATAGAGTTGCCATATGATCCAGCAATCCCACTCTTGGGCATTTACCCAGACAAAACTATAATTCGAAAAGATACATTCATCCCTATGCTCATAGCAGCACTATTTACTATAGCCAAGACATGGAAGCAACTTAAGTGTCCATCAACAGATAAATGGATAAAGATGTGGTGTGTGTGTGTGTGTGTGTGTGTGTGTGTGTGTGTGTGTGTGTATCATAGAATATTATTCAGCCATTTAAAAAGAATGATATAATTCCGTTTGCAGCAACATGAATGGATCTAGAGATTATCGTACTAAGCGAAGTTAAGTCAGACAGAGAAAGGCAAATACTGTATGATATCACTTATACGTGGAATCTAAAATACGACACAAATGAACATATCTACAAAACAAAAACAGACTTACAGACATAGAGAACAGTCTTGTGGTTGCCAAGGAGGGAGAGGAGGGGAAGGATGGACTGGGAGTTTGGGATTAGCAGATGCAAACTACAGTATTATATACAGAATGGATAAACAACAAGGTCCTACTGTATGGCACAGGGAACTATACTCAATATCCTGTGATAAACCATAATGGAAAAGAATATGAAAAAGAATATAGGGGCTTCCCTGGTGGCGCAGTGGTTGACAGTCCGCCTGCCAAGGCAGGGGACACGGGTTCACGCCCCAGTCCGGGAGGGTCCCACATGCCACGGAGCGGCTGGGCCCATGAGCCATGGCCGCTGAGCCTGCACATCCAGAGCCTGTGCTCCGCAATGGGAGAGGCCAGAACAGTGAGAGGCCCGTGTACCATAAAAGAAAAAAAAAAAAAAAAAAAAGAATATAGATGTGCAAAACTGAATCACTTTACTGTACAGCAGAAATTAAACACAACATTGTAAGTCAACTATACTTCAATAAAATTTTTTTAAAAAAGAAGAACCACCCAAGACAGGGACAGAAATGACTCAAGTGCTCATCATTGATGACCATAAGTTATCTCATAGGTGCAAACAGCATATCTTCATGTTCAGGAGTATTACATAGGAATGCTCTTACCCCATTCTTGTTTCCATGAGGAAGTGTTTTTCCCCAAGCACTTATATCTTTTTGCTCCACCTTGCTTTCTAATCCAGTAGGAAACCTACCTGTTTGCAGGTATAGGGAGAGATAGAGACATGTGTAGCCCTTCTCTAACACTGGAAGCTGGCCTTCTGCTCTGCTCCTCCATTCTGGAAGTGGTACGGAGCAGCCCCCATGTGGGGAGGCCTTCTCGGACCTGGCACTGCCCATGGCTGGCTGAGAGGTCTAATTCTGCAGTATGATAATAGGAATCCCACTGTTGTTCATATTCTCCAACATCAGCTTCATCAATAATAAAGGGGACACCTGGGCACTCCATCTGACTATCTTTTGTCTTCTTTCTCAATTCCATACTCAGGCTGTGATAAGGTATTACATGCAAATCCCAGAAAGGTAGTATCTACTTTTAAACCAAATGTATTTCAGGAGATCAGAACTTAAAGCCGCTTGCTGTAAGACAAAATTCTATGCATAAGCTATTGTTTTTATTGACTCAGATATTAAATAAATAAATAAAAATAAAAAGAAATGAAATATAGATCTTAATTAACCAGCATAGAAGAAAACTACAGAATTCAAGCACATAACATGAACTAGGACTCTTTCACATAACTCTTACTGTTCTCCAAATATGTTCAGTCTATCAGCACCAGCATCCAAAACTGCAATAGTTACATTAAAATTTAAACAGTAAAAATAGATGAAAAAATTTACCTTTAATATTATGTTTACTTCTTTTGGAAAAGAAAGGAAAAAACCTATTTTCCAGCCACCTGACTAACATTCATTTCTCCAATACATTCACCAAACATCAACTGATCGTCTATCTACAAAGGGCAACATATTATCTATAAACACTATGTATACAAACCACCATGGTTTCTACTCTCAAGGAACATACAATAAAACTGGGGAGATGGTATAAATGTACAAGTACCTAGTATAAGGCAATATTTGCTAAGCCCCGTAAGAGGTAATAAAAATCCCATTGCTGTTCATAACAAATCGAGACCTCTCTCAGAGGAGAAAAGCCTGTGGAAATTAGGTGGCATTTTTGCTGGAGATAACAGGGGATGGTATAAAAGGAGGAGCAAACGTGTAGAGTTTAGAAAGCACAAGGCAAGAGCTTTTGGGGAAAAGTGAGAGATGAAACTGGAAAGGTATTTTGGGGCCATATCTGGAGCGGGGCTTGAAACTTAAAGAGAGTTAAAAATGTTTGGAAAAACTGCTGTGTGGGATGAGCAGTGAGTCAGCAAGAGATGAATAAAAGAAGTGCTGAGCAGAAATGACAGCTCGGTTAAAGTAAAGGAGCATGAATTTGTGGCAGGCTCAATCAGTACAGCTTTCTCTAGCAGCACTGCAGCCCATGGAGGAAGCAATTGCAAGTTCAAGGTCAGTGGGGAATTTTAGGGGATAAGCAAAGGCACTGCTGAGTTGGCTGCGCAAGGAAAGCAGGACATCAGGAAAGAAATGAAGTCAGAAAGACTCTAACAGAGAAGAGGAAAAAAGAGCAGAGGCAGGGTTGTGATGAAAGTGAAGATCAGGGTCAGTATGAATAACAAACTTAGAATAATTGATGCATGATGGTAAGAGGTAGGATACTCAGAATTGGACATCGTGGAGATGGATGATGAGATCCAAGGATGGAGTGGAGGTGGGGATTGTTGGCGTGAAGGAGGTAAGGGGCTGTGGAGTCACCGACGTGATGATAGTGATGGACAAGGTTAAATTGGGTGCCTAAGGAAAAAAAGGACTCCAGGGCTTAGTGTACCATAGCAGTTAGGATAGAGGTAGGGAGGTATCAGACCCTCAGAAAGAGGAGAGATTGCTGAATTTCAACAGCCAGAATAACCTAGAATTGGCAATGGAGAACAAAGAGCCTTGACTCTTTTCTTTGTCCCCTGTATTAGTGCTAAAAAAAAGGAAAAGGAGAAGGCTGAACCGGAAGGAATTTCATGGACAGCAATATCATTAGTGAGAAAGCAGGGTGCTTTAAAGAAAAGAAGCAGAAAGAGCAGTTGTGAGAAAGAAATAGAGGATATAGGCAAGTTTCATAAAAATAGGGGGGAAATCACAGAGCATAACCCATAGGACCTGGTAACACAAAAAGGCAAAGTCTAACTCTAGGACTCATTAGGGTTAGTCACAAACATTCTGATTCACAAAGCAGACATAACCTGAACTTGCTTTGGCCAGTTGAATGCGACCAACTAACGTGTGTCACTTCCGGTGGAAGCTTTGCAAGCTGGTACACAATTCACCACATTCTCTTGACCTAAGGCAAGCTAGAAGCTCATGTCATAATGGAGCTCCAGTCATCTGGGTCCCTTCATGACTCTGAAAAGCAGAGCCCCTTGCCAACCTATGATACACATGTTGCATGTGTGAAAAATAAACCTTTGTTGATTCAAGCCACTGAGATTTGGTGGATGTTTGTTACTACAGCCCAACCTGTCCTGACGGATATACAACCCAAGCAACTGGAACCAAGAAGCCATTTTACAAAGTACTTGAGATGTATCCTACCCATGATTCTCATAAAATAAAACAGTATTTAAGAGTCACAAAATTTTCATCTAGAGAAATAACTCTGAGAGTTTAGGCAAGAATACTCCCAAGATTAGGATTCCCTAGAGCTCTTTGATAGTTTAGAACCAGCAAGAGCCTCTGGGACCTACTCTCTCTTTCAAACTCACTGCCACCCCAATCTTTTAGCATCATTAAGCCTATGCCACAGACTCCAGGGAAAAGTTCAGCCTAAAGGGATCACTCTTGGGGAAAGATTTGGCTAAAGATAGAGGAAATAGCTGAGAGGAAGAGTTCATGCCTGGATAATATGCAGAGAATAGATAAGAAGCTATCAAGAAATTGCTACAGAGGCTCACTAGACATACAATCTGAATTCTGAGTGAGAAAGGTAACTAGGGCTCACTTAACAAATATTTGGCAATTTGGCAATGATCAGAAGACAGAATTTAGTGACTGGAAGATTTCAGGAGCTGACAGGATCAACCAACTTCAATATTAGATGGGTAACCTGCTGTTTACTTTTTTTTTGCTTTTTTCCCCACCTTTATTTACTTTTCACAGACTGGGAGATATGGTGAGCAGGATTTGGTATGCCTGTGATGTTTCCAGTTATACCGGCCAACACCTATAGAAAATTTCATCAGTTCACAACATTTTAACTTTTTAATAGAGTCTAGTAGTAATGGTACTATGTGAAGGATCTTATCTCCTGAATCAAAGAAGCACTATATATATATATGTCTTCCTCTTCCCACTTTTAATCAACTCTCTTATACTTGCTCCAATTTCTAGTCCCGTAGGTGCTGGCTTTTCTACCTGACAACATAGATGTTTGGTGAGATGCCAGTTCCCGCCTTCTTTGGGATGATTCCAGCACCAAGTGACAGACTCCCAAGCAGGATAGTCTCACTCAGAGCTGTCATTTATGGCTTATAATATATGGTACACTAATGACTTTGTGACACTGTTATTCCTTTTCTTAGCTTCTCAAAGGACACCTGGCTCAACTGAACAACTAGCTTATTTTGTCACACTGTAGGTCATGCCGACCCTACAGAGAATTGAAGAGAGGAGGGAGCAATATGCAATTTTGCAAAATGCAACTGCAAAAATGCAGTGATACAGAAGTTCAGAGATACAAAAGAGACTGCTGGGAAAGTTGGTTGCTTTCTTAGATCTGACAAGGATAATTCCAGAGCCTATGGCTTCCAGTAATAAGGTTTCAGATTGGCACTATTTAGATGTATGTATGTTATTGACAGTTTTCTTTAGGTTACACTAAAGGTTCCCAGGAGTTAGCATCATAGGCCACAGTCTAGAAGAGAAAATGAGACTCATTTACGCATTTTAGTGAGATGTGCATTGATAAGAAAAAAGGAGGTAGATAGAGAAAATTTTGCATTTGAAGATTCTGAACAAATATCGGATATCTATTATTGTTACTATTAGATTATTTTTCCATTTATTTAGCATTTTCAAAGCCAAACACTATACCACAGGGTTTCTTTTGTTGACTTTACATCTTCTCTTTTCATAAATGAGTAGGGTCTGCCATCTTAATTATATTGAATAGTATGTCTTCTCCCTTTTCATTTAAATTCTGTTTAAGCCAGACATAAGGTACTACTTCCATTTAAACAAATTAGATTAATGGAGTTTTAATAACTCAGCCACTATTATTCAAAATAGGCCTACATCTGACATATGTGCTGGCAACTCAGAAAGGAGTTTTATTTGGAAATTATGGCTTTGGATGGATAAGATGTTTTCCAACTCTTACATAATACTTGATTTTGACATGATATCACTTTTTATACATATTTTTCTAATATAAAACCTGGACCATGGTTAACTTTTGCCCAGACAAGAAATTACAGTGGACAATAATTTGTCAGAACTCTGCCCACAGTATGGAATATTTCTCTTTCATTGTCAGTTCACAGTACATACAGGGAGGGGTTTGGGCATACAACCTTAGTAGTAATTCCAATTCTGCCATAAAACAAGGAAGAAAGGATACCAAGAAATTCTGGGACATAACTGTGTAGCAGAACATGAGTGTTCTTGTTTTCATGTTTATCTTCCTTTTGCTGCATAAGAAGGATGAAATAGAAACATTTCCATTCTTCTCCAAAAGACATTTGAAAATTAAACCCTACCTGAATTTGAGGAAGGGGGACAACTCCTGCCATTGATGCTGGTTCTAGGTTTTACAAGCCATCAAGATCTATCGAGAAAGAAAATGAATGAAACAATTTATTTGAAGAGTAAAGAGATAGGGATTTCCCTGGCGGTCCAGTGGATAAGACTCCACGCTCCCAATGCAGGGGGCCCAGGTTCGATCCCTGGTGGGGGAACTAGATCCCACATGCCACAAGTAAGAGTTCCCATGCAGCAGCTAAAGATCCCACATGCCACAACTAAAAGATCCCGCACGTGGCAACGAAGATACCGCATGCTGCAACTAAGACCCGGCTCAGCCAAATAAATAAATATATTTTTTAAATACCTAAAAAAGAAAAAGAGTAAAGAGATAGACTGGAAGGAAGGATGAAGGACAGGTTTCACCAGATGGGCTCCAGACACCTGGGAGCTGAAGCCAGTGAGGGGAATTAAAGAGCTGCTTCCAGGCTGGCTGGAATGCCCTGGATTGTGGAGGGAGAATGCTTTCACCACCAACCACCCAGGCTCAAGCCACTCAAGCCAGACTGCCTGTATTAGTTTCCTATTGCTGCTGTAACAAATCACCACAAACACAGTGGCTTAAAACAACACAAATTGATTCTCTTACAGTTCTGAAATTTAGAAGTCCCAGGTAAGTCTTAAGGGGCTAAAATCAAGGTGTCAGCAGGGCTAGTTTCTTCTGGAGGCTCTAAGAGGGAATCTGTTCCTTGCATTTTCCAGCTTCAAGAGGCAGTCATTCTTTGCCTCATGGTCCTCCCTGCCTCATGGTCTTTTCTCTCCCTGCTTCTGCTGTCACATTGCCTTCCACCTTTGACCTTCTACCCTCCTTGTAATAAGGACTCTTGTGATTATTTTTAGGGCCCATTTAGATAATCCAGGATAACTTCCCCATCACAAGGTCTTTAACTCAATCACATCTACAAAGCATCTTTTGGAATTTAAGACAACATTCACAGGGGCCTGCAAATTATTTTACCGGAATAACGCATATTCTTCACAGAGAGGAAAATAATTCTCTTGTTATAGTTGGTCATAGAAAAACTAAACCATTTAATGCCCACCAGACAAGCTCATGGCATTGCTGCACATCAGGTCTGGGTGGCCCAGCGGCAGTGTAAAGTTAGTTATAGATTCCCATACTCTCTAACGCCCTTCCAGCCAGGATGGCAGCACCTCACTCCTTACCTTGGAGAGGTATAAATCTGAAGCACAAGTGAGCTACCATTCCAATAATCACAGATCCTTTAAAAATCTCAACACTCAAGAAAGATGTGGAAAAGGTTATGTTTGAAGTCAATACACAGCACAGGCTTCTTACAGTCAATTTTATTAGGTTTTTAAAGAGAATTATAGATGATAATGGATCCGTGGAATAATGGATAGTCTCAGAGGAACTACAAAGCTGTGGTGCATGTGAAGGGCTCCAGTAATGCCGTAGGAAGTGTAGGCCCAGCAATTTATGAATAGCCAATGTATTCATAGACGAAATTTAGCTTCATATTAAGGTTGATATAATATACTGGTATTTAATTCTCAGTAATGATTTTTATTGATTTCCACATTCTGGTAATGCAAGCAAATAAAATGCCTTAGAACCTCACAGACACTATTACGGAAAGAAAAATATTTTCATTCTTATAATTAGGTCATTGTGATAGCTTTTCATTCACTCATTCATTCATTAAACAAATCTTTTCTGAGTGCCTGCTCTCATGATAGATATTATGGGAATATAAATACTGGTAATTATTTAATCATGTTTTACAGTTTACATGGCACTTTTTCAGATATTATTTCATTTAATAGTTCTAGGTGCCCTGTGAGGTAATATTTTTACCATCACCTTACAGATGGGGAAACAAAAGACTCACACAGTCAAGTGTCTTCCCAAAGGTCACATGGTCTTGGGGAGCTGATAGACCTATAACTTAATCTTAATTCTTCTGTCTCCAGAGCCACTATGCCACATCATATCATTTGCTCCCTGTCTTCTGAAATCTAACAGCCTTTGAGGGGTATTGTACATAAATATTTGTAATACCAGGTAAGAAGTCGTCTATAGCACAATCTCAAACTGTGCAAGTATTTTCCCAGGCTCCTGACTATCTCATCAGTCACATTTTTCTGGAGAATTACTCCTTTCCCATTCCTCTACTCAAACCAAAATTTAACTACCTTTTCAGCTTTCATCTAAAGTTTTATCTCTCAATTAACAGCCATTTTCCACAATGGAGCACAGCTTTCAATAAGTTCACCAAACTTACTGCCTATATTACAACAAAGAAAGAACAGTGAAGCCTTGCTGGGGTCTGGATACTAGGTAGCCCATGACTCACTTCCCAGTGAGAAAATTCACTACTGCACACCCAGCTTTGCAAGAGATAAGATTTGGATTGTACCTCAGCAATGTTTAAAATACCTTTGAATTGGACATTTTGGGGTCTTGTGAGTAATCAAAATTCGTAATGTTAAATCCATGAGTGGGCAGGTTCTACAGTGTGCAGAAAGTGCTGCTGAGGAAGTTGAGAGAAAAGAGTAATCACAGTTGATGGAGGGAAGCTGAGAAGGCTTCATGGAGAAGGCAGCTTTGGAGTTGAGCATTCATGTCTAAGTCAGCAATCAACTGGAGATTGTGGAGAAGAGATTCCAAGAGGAAGAAATGTCATGAGAAAAGGTGTGAACATAGGGATGAGCTGGGTCTGTTCCAGATTCACTAGATAGCCACAGGAAAGTAAAGTAGGAAGGGGAAGAAAAGGAGCTGGATTGTATTGTATTTGCTAGCAATAAAAGCTACTGAATGATAAGCAACAAAAATGTACTGTATAGCACAAGGAATTATATTCAGTACCCTATAATAACCTATAATGTAAAAGAATCTGAAAAATAATATATATAATACATATATGTATATATATGAATCACTTTGCTGTACACCTGAAAATAACACAATATTGTAAATCAACTATACTCCAATTTTTTTAAAAGTGCAGGGAAATGACATTTTCTTTAGAAATGTACTCAAGGAAACACATTTGGCAGAAATGCAGGATGGATTTAAATAGTACCTACCTGAGATCTTTCCCAATTTTCCTCTTTTTGACTAACAAATATAGAGACTAAGAATAGCAGATACTCACCGTCCTGGCTACACTTGCACTAGAACAGAGGAAACTGACTCAGTGCTGGCTAATAAAATGTCAAGGGAAGTCTTCCAAGAGTTATCTGAGAAAGTTTTTCTCTGTTGATAAGAAAGACACAGGAGGAGAAATTCTCACCCTCCCTTCCTGCTGTTAAATGCTCTTGTGTGAGGACCTGATGCCTGGAGCTGCTGCAGCCATATTGTGACCATAGGGGAAGTCAAGGGAGTCACAGAATGCCAACTCAGAACCCTGACATAGCTGAACTATTAAAGCTACCTTGGATCCTCCTACTTAGGATCTTGAAATGGGAGGAAAATTAAATCCTACCATTTAAGCTGTGTTTAGGTGTTTTATTTGTTTTTTGTGGGGCTTTTTTTTCTGTTAGTTTTTCTCTCAGTTTTAGCCAAAGCAGCCTGATACCAGTGGTCACCACAATGATGCTAGTGAAAGGTAATGATTACCAAGATGGTGTCAATGGTTCTGGAAGTAATAGGATGTATGCAAGAAAAATATATGAGGTAAAATTAAAATCTCATAGACTGATTGGCAACATTGTATAATGTAGTAAAAGTAGGGGCTTCCCTGGTGGCGCAGTGGTTGAGAGTCCGCCTGCCGATGCAGGGGACACGGGTTCGTGCCCCGGTCTGGGAAGATCCCACATGCCGCGGAGCGGCTGGGCCCGTGAGCCATGGCCGCTGAGCCTGCGCGTCCGGAGCCTGTCCTCCGCAACGGGAGAGGCCACAACAGTGAGAAGCCCGCGTAACGCATAAAAAAAAAAAAAAAAAAAAAAAGTAGGAGTGGTCAATGTTTACCCAGTACTGACTGAGGAGAGAGTCCTGGACCTGGAGGCTGTGGACAGATCCAGGACAAGACTTGGAAGCTGCTGACCTCACCAAGCAATTGATCTCACCTTTAGGCACTGTTTGGGGGCAGGGGAGACAATTGGCTTTCTACTCTGATATACTAAATCAGTTCTCCCAAACTTCACAAACTAAATGTAGATAACAAGAAAAAGAAAGTGAGTAAATCTTAGCCCATAGTCTTTGGACTCATTATTACTGAATGGTGATTTTAGTAATAAATAAGGAATTCTGGAAGGGGGGAAAAATGGGCTGAAAAGTTAACTTTGGTTTTGGTCAAGTCAAGTTTTAGGTGAAAGTAAGGATACACAGGTATAGATCTCTGGAAGGTGACGAAATTTATAAGGTCTGAAGCTTATGCAGAAATGCTGACTGAAGGCAGACCCATTTTATTGAGGCTATGAAATCAGTCAGATTGCCAAGAGAACAAGACAGAAAGCCAGGGTAGAGGAAAGTGCTCATGTTTGTAGGTGAATATCCTCCATGTGCTGAGCGCACCATTAAAAGTTACATGTGTTATCAAATTTAACCAACAACAAAATAAGGAAAAAGCTACAAATTCCATTTATAGGAGAGCAAACAGGAGTCCAGAGAACTTATGCATTATTCCCAAGGTCCAAGGGGTAGCACAACCAGGATTCCAATGCCAGTCAAAAAACAAAAGCCACTGGGCATATATCTGGAGAAAACATAATTTGAAAAGATACATGCACCTCAATGTTCATAGTAGCACTATTTACAATAGCCAAGACATGGAAGCAACCTAAGTGTCCATCAACAGATGAATGGATAAAGATGTGGTATAAGTATACAATAGAATATTACTCAGACATAAAAAAGAATGAAATAATGCCATCTGCAGCAACATGGATGAACCTAGAGATTACCAAACTAAGTGAAGGAAGCCAGACAGAGAAAGACAAATATCATATGATATCGCTTTTATGTGGAATCTAAAAAAAGAAAAAAGATACAAAAGAACTTATTTATAAAACAGAAATAGACTCACAGACATAGAAAACAAACTTATGGTTACCAAAGGGGAGGATGGGGAAGGATAAATTAGGAGTTTGAGATTAAAATATACACACTACTATATATAAATATATATAATATATATGTATGTATTACTGAATCACTTTGTTGTACACCTGAAACTAACATTGTAAATTAACTATATTTCAATTAAAAAAAATTTTTAAAGCCTCTGTACCTTATTCTTTTCAAATGCACATGTTAAAAATTTAGTTGTAAGATTGCTAAAATGCCTATTCTTATTTTAATTTTTATTATTAAAAAATCATTCTTACAGGACTCAAATCATAAATATAAACTTTGTATGAATAGTGTAGAAAAGATATTATTCTCCCAATATTATATTTGGGGAAACATGCTAAAGGTCATATACAAAACCACTCAGTGAATCAAGAACCTAATACTAACATTTAATAAATGTTATTGACTCCTTACCGTACGTGGGGAATGAAAGCTACTAAGAGCCCAGGCACTCTCAACAAATTTACAGTCTAGTTGGAGAGATGATACATATATACATATAAAAACTAACAGTACAATACCAGATAGTATAGGATAAGCTATGAGAGTCAGATATTCACATTTTTAAAAATAACTATCTTCCCAACAAATCACTCTTGTTCTGCATAAAAAAAGTCAAGAAAGACCAAGACATTTTATAATAAATTGTAGTTAATCAATTGTATTATGCCTGTTTGAACTTAAAAATTATTCCTAAATTGGAATGAAAATATATTCAGATATACTTGCAAGTATCTAAGCAAGTATATCCAAACCTACATAATATTTTTATGTAGTATTTTCACATTAATAGTCTAATATATGGATAAAAAATCACAAAGTTTTCATGGAGTATTTTCTTCTACCCATGTCATATTTACTGACCTAATCGTACTTATTTACTCTGGTTACATCACCACTAAGTCATTGTTTCAACATGTCAGGGAATATGAACCTTAAGTACATTAGACATTATGCTAGGCTCTGGAGCCAGGAAGATGAGTAGAGCATGTTCTTACCTCGAAGGAGCTCATAATCTCATAGGGAGAAAACAATTTAGATGGTTGCTCACTTGGAAACATTTCACAGCTTATATTAAGAGGTACATTTCCACTAAACACACATTTCAACATGCTAAAAAAAAAAAAGGAATGTATTTGATCTAAGGAAACTGCAGACTTCTGACTGGAACCAGTATTAATGAGATGCTAAACTAAATTCTTCTCATTGCAGAAAACTAAAAATTTTTGGTATATTTTCCACCAGACTAAAAGAAAATTTACACAAGTAAAAAAGAAAACTTGCCATCTTCACACAGCATTTTATATTAATACTTAATGAACATGGTGGTGTATTTTCTGATTTAAACAAGCATTTGAGTGTGTACTAATGTGAGACCAGGAAATCTGAAAGAGAGAAATTAGAAAATAGCTGAACATATTATTCAGCTGTGAGAAAGAAGGAAATCCTGCTGTATGTGACTACATGGATGGACCTTGAGGGCATTATGCTAAATAAAATAAGTCAGGCAGAGAAAGACAAATATTGTATGATCTCTCTTGTATGTGAAATCTAAAAAAAACCTACAAAACTGAACCCACAGAAACAGGGAACAGAATGGTGGTTACCTGGTGCTGAGGGATGGAGGAGATGTTGGTCAAAAGGTACAAACTCCCAGTTGAAAGATAAATAAGTTCTGGAAATCCAAATTATAGCATGGTGACTATAGTTAACCATACTGTATAATATGCTGGAAAGCTGCTAAGAAAGTAGATCTTAAATATTCTCATTACAAAAAAGAAATGGTAATTATGTGATGTGATGGAGGTATTTGCTAACACAATGTTGATAATCATTTTGTAAAATATAAGTGTATCAAATCAACAGGTTGTACACCTTAAACTTTCACAATGTTATATGTCAATTACATCTCACTAAAGCTGGAGGGAAAAAAGAAAATTGTTGGACAAACAACAACAAAAAATTTTAGGAGTCAAGAATGTCAAAGATCATCTAAGAGCAGAATTCTGTGAATATATTCATCATGCAAATATTGGAAGATGTAACTAAGCACCTTTAAGTTATTGATAAATACCCTAGAGATATTTCATACCAAATGTGGTTCCCCATCTTTACAATCAAAGAAAAACTCTCTTTAAACTCCAATAAAAGAATTCATATAGTAACAGGAAAACAATATCCCACCATTACCTCATGCCATACTTGCAAATTGGTTTTAGCATGATTTTTAAGTTTCTTTTGAAGACAGAAAACCCAGGAGGTCTCTAATATATGTGTCTGAAACATTTACACAGTAAAGTAACATGATAAATAGCTCTCCTTCTTCTCCTTTCTATGTCTTCTTTCCTCTTTCCTTAGGCTGACTGCCTTGACCATTTTTTATATTGATTGAATCTATTCAATTAATAGGAATAAGGCATAAGGAATTCTGATAAAAAATATTCTCTCTGTTGTTAAGAGAGAACAACAGCAGCAAAAAAAAAAAAGACAAAGAAAAAGAAAAAAATATGTTCAACACATGGAAATGAATCACTTAATGTGGAGTTCAAGGAAAGAGTGGGAGACATCTCTTTGCCCAGACTCCTTCAGGATGTCCTCCTAAGTCATATCCACGTATGGAACCACCTTTTATCACAATAAACAAGGTCTGCCATCCTCTAAAAATATAAAAGTTTGAAAAATGAATAGGGGTAACAATAAACTGTGTCTGTACCACCACATTCGGAGAAAACCAGATGGAGAAATTGAGTCAACATGATTGCTATATTTCTTGGATGTCCTAAAACATTAGAACAATAATAAATATTCTGCCTATTGTTGTAAAAACAAAAAAGTAAAAATGTCCAGGAAATGTCAGTATGTTGGCCAATTTCCCAGACTACTTCTCCTATATGGAAGGAAAAAAAAATTCTCTGCCAGTTGGGGCTTAAGAAAATGTTTCACCATACGTAAGCCACATAGTAGAATAAAAACTATGATTAAGAAAAATCAGTGAAAAATTCAGCCAAACACATTATGGTCCTGCATTTTATTCATGGTGTTCATACAACCTGATCATGAATTACTAGTCTCAGAAGGCTACTTATAGAACCCCATACCTGCTAAAGTCAAGGGAAAATTCAAACTAAATCTTATGTATCTGTGGTATAGTGGTGACCATAGCTGCCTTGCAAACTAAATCTTTTTAGTTTTAGGAGTCCTTCCTAGGGTCATATAAGAGTATAGCCTGGAAAATTTGAGGAAAGACCTCCAGTCTTGAGTGCATTCTGTTCAACAGGCCCATATCATTCATTCAAAAGCAGTTTCCAAAGCCTGGGCATGGAGACCTCTCTCCATGGTTCCCTAAGACTCCAGAACCTAAGTATCCTCTCACCACTGCATGAGAGGTCCTGCCCCTTCATAGGGCCATGCATGGCAGGGTGGCCCAGGTCCTCTCTCTCACATATCATGCCTCCATGACCCTTCTCTTTATTCTGGGACAGCCTCCTCTAGGACCAGGAAAATCTGCTCTTCCCCACTTAAACTCAACTCAAAACATCAGCTTCTGTCTCTACCTGCTCTAGGGCATTAGAGGATCTAAAAAACAAAGAAGAAAACATTAAGAGAAAGCAAGTAAGGACATCTAAGATCTTTAGAAATACCATGCTGGATTCTTCTTCCAGGAATGGATAAAGAAACACCATTTTTCTCTTGGGAAAACTTCAATAGAATACATTAAAAGAAAAGAACAGAAAAAGTTCAAGAGACCATCCATATATGAGCTTGAAACATACAAAATTGCCATTTTCTTATTTCAAGATGTCTAAATGTCAACAAATTCATGTGGTTCAGCCTAATACTTTCTTAATAACTTATTATATTTGTTTGACTAATTTCCATTAAATCAATTTTTTAATTGATCAGTTAATTGAGTGTCAACTTCTACCTAAACATAAAAACATGTCAGTGACTTATCAACCTTTCCCCAGAAGCCATTATTAACTGGGATAATTCTCATAGATGTTTCAATATAATGTTGCCTAGTGTATAGATCCTACCAGTGTGTAGTGTGTACCTACATTTAGGCTGTCACCTTAGTTACATTGGCCCAGCCGGCAGGGAGAGGTCCAAAAGAAAAATGGAATCCAGGTACCTGAATAAACTGCAGTTTTTACCTCTCCCCTAAATCATCTGAACCTCAGAAAGTAATTTTCTTTTAATTTTATTTATTTATTTATTTTTGGCTGTGTTGGGTCTTCATTGCTGCATGTGAGCTTTCTCTAGTTGCAGTGAGCAGGGGCTACTCTTCGTTGCCGTGTGCGGGCTTCCCATTGCGGTGGCTGCTCTTGTTGCAGAGCATGGGCTCTAGGTGCAGGCTTCAGTAGTTGCGGCATGTGGGCTCAGTAGTTGTGGCTCACGGGCTCTAGAGCACAGGCTCAATAGTTGTGGCACATGGGCTTAGTTTCTCTGCGGCATGTGGGATCTTCCCGAACCAAGGCTAGAGCCCGTGTCTGTTGCATTGGCAGGCGGATTCTTAACCACTGTGCCACCAGGGAAATCCCAGAAAGTAATTTTAAAATATTTTCTAGCTGAAAAGCATTTGGTACATTTCTCTTCTCCTTTATAGTATCAGAGTAATTAATGCCGTGATGACCAGAAAAAGGCTAAAGGAATAAATAAAAAGAAAAGTTAATTTTTTCTATTTGTTGCTGATACAAGATGCTTTGATTTGTCTTTTTTTAACTTTTAAAAAAATTTTAAATTTTTTTTAATTTTTAAAATTTATTTATTTTTTTGGTCACACCACACAACATGTGAGATCTTAGTTCCCCAACCAGGGATCGAAACTGCACCCCCTGCATTGGAAGTGTGGAGTCTTAACCACTGGACTGCCAGGGAAGTCCCAAGATGCTTTCATTTCTCTTGAAAATTATTTCCAATAATTTAAAAAATTATTGGAACTCAATCGAGTTCCAATCATCTCAAATGCCTAATCATTTCCCATCAAGTTAACAGTTTTAAGGTTCTCCAGAACAGAAAGCAGGAGTCTCCTTTCTGTCCAGTAGAGGATGAGTCTAACTTCCACCCAGGGGAAAAAACAGAGGAAGGGGGCCACAGGATTGCTCAGGCTGGGTAGCCCTTGCTGGTGGTCTAGAAATGGGCAGACTGGTACTCACTCAGATTCAGACTGATATTCATTCCAGAACCCTTTCACCAGAATGACACAAACTAGACTGTGATGGACATTTCAGCATTCTTTTACCAAAGGCTTAAGGGGTGTCCCAGAGCAGCGCAGGATCCCAAACTTCAAGATCATTAAAGTCTACACTTATCTAGACCTTTTGTAGCACCTGAGTAGAGCAACATCTCCCTATTTAGGCCTTTGGAGGGTGTTCCTGTGGACACTCTCCCTCCCATTCTCTCACCTTTCTCCCAAGCATCTTTGGGTTTCCTTCAGCCACCTTCTTTTTAGGTCCTCTCCACACAGGACATGTAGCTCTTCCTCTCAGGAGACCTAAATCCTCAGCCTGGTCTCATCTTCTGTTTGGCAGACTCTGCCATCTCAGATTTTTTGGAGAATTCAGAGATGTTTGTTTCTGCTTAAGCTTCCTCTGAGTCAGTGGTCTATGGAAAGGCTGGGTATTTCAAGGTCAGTTAGGACATTCTTCATCCATAATGTCGCAACTCACTTCCTTCCTAAATACTTGAAGGTTTACACCCCTTCTCACAGAGAGGGTTCATTTTCTTCCAAAGACTCCATGGTGTGGTCTCCTTGAGCAAGGCCCTCTCTATTCTTCATAAGGAATGTGCATATTAACTATTGCCTTGCCTTTGACCCTTATTCCTTGTGAAATAACACCTTTAACCTTATGATGGTAAAAGCTCATGGCTTTTCTGGCCTGGTTTTTACTGGAAGGTCTCCACATTAATTGAAAATGCTCCTACCTGGGGACTTCCCTGGTGGTCCAGTGGTAAGGAATTTTCCTTCCAATGCAGGAGACGTGGGTTCAGTCCCTGGTCAGGGAACTAAGATCCCACATGCCGCAGGGCAACTAAGCCCACGCCACAACTACTGAGCCCGTGTGCCTCAACTAGAGAGCCTGCATGCAGCAAACTACAAAGCCCACGCGCTCTGGAACCCACATGCCACAACTAGAGCCCACGCGCCCTGGAGCCTGTGCACCACAACTAGAGAGAGAAAACCCGCACGCCACAACTAGAAAGAAGCCTGCATGCCACAATGAAGAGCTCGCATGCAGCAACTAAGACCTGACACAGCCAAAAATAAATAAATAAGTAAATAAGTGTTTAAAAAAAGAAAAGAAAATGCTTCTGAGTCATTCAAGATGAATCTTTCCAGGCTCAAAGGGTGTCACACTGACAACCTAGTTTCTCTTATGACAGAAGATGT
Organism: Phocoena sinus; assembly: GCF_008692025.1. Classification (NCBI taxonomy): domain Eukaryota; kingdom Metazoa; phylum Chordata; class Mammalia; order Artiodactyla; family Phocoenidae; genus Phocoena; species Phocoena sinus. The sequence continues at coordinate 102,822,326 of NC_045765.1, read as the reverse complement.
GATATTTACCTGATGCAGATCTAGCTAACCTCTGGAAATCAAGCCCAAGTAAATTCTATTTAGGTATAATACTGAAAAAAAAAAAGAAGCTGGTTTATGTGACTCAGGCATAGCTTCCATATCTCTACCTCCCGTTATCAAAACTATGATATACTTATTCATACTCACTCGAAGTACCTGAAGAAAAGCATGATTATTGATTCAAAAGATTATTAACCTAGATCAGGGGTCAACAAATCTTTCCTTTGACAGTTTAGCTATTAGATGCTATCTAAACTATCTCTATCACAACTACTCAACTCTTACTGATGCTTGAAAGCAGCTATAGACAATACATAAATTAATAGATGTGACTGTGTTCTAATAAAACTTTATTTACAGAAATAGGCAGTGGGCCACATTTAGCCTGCAGGCAGTCATTTACCAAGCTCTGTTATAGATTCTCATTCTAAACTGTAGATTTTCAATAAGTCTTTAGGTTTATATTGATTCAAAGATTATTATCAAAGGTATATAAAGGTATTTATCAGGATAGATCTATTTGCATGCAAGATATTAATAAAGAAAACAGCAACAAAATTTCAAGACTTCAAGAAAATTGAGAATACTTAGTTCACGTACCTTATTTTACAGATGATAAAAATGTGCAACAGATTTTAGCAAGAACCACTTACCCTAATCCAAAATTATCATAATCCAAAAATCTTATTACAAAATTAAGGAAGCAAAACACAATGTGCACGTGAGTAACTCTGGGGATATAAGTGCTATCAGTTATATCATAAAGGTTCTTTGGCCTACTAATACCTACAGAGTTCGATGGAATTCCAGCTATTTCTCCCTACTCCCTTTAAGTCTAAAGGGCCCTTCAAATATTAAGAGCTGATCCCAGAGTAAACCCCCAATCCCCATCTTAATACACACACAAACATATACACATCATGTATACAGTTATGGGTTTCCAAAATTCAGCCCAGGCCAACACAGGTATAAAAATTCAACTGAAATTTACCTAGACACTGGCCAATAAGAGTTACTTCCACAGTTAAAAAATAATAATAGGGCTTCCCTGGTGGCACAGTGGTTGGGAGTCCACCTGCCAATGCAGGGGACGTGGGTTTGTGCCCTGGTCCGGGAGGATCCCACGTGCCGCGGAGCGGCTGGTCCTGTGAGCCATGGCCACTGAGCCTGCGTGTCCGGAGCCTGTGCTCCGCAACGGGAGAGGCCACAGCAGTGAGAGGCCCACGTACAGCAAAATAAATAAATAAATAAATAAAATAATAATAATAAAGTACATCAAGATGTGAGAAATAATAATACTTGGAATTAAGTCAATGGAAATTTAAAATACAAGATAAAAATATTAACAGTGGTTGGATCTTTAATAACATATATTTTACTTTTTATAATTTTTTTCTGTATTTTCTAATATTTTTATAATCTGAAAAAAATTAACCAAAAAAATTACTTGACACAGGATATATTATGTAATAAAAAATAACCCCTTGAAGAATGACTTAATGTCACATTCATCTCTGTTATCACTAGTTCCTAGCGAAATACACACAGCAGGCATTCAATAGGTGTGTATATGGTAGGTAACTTGAGAACATTCTCAGTTAAACAGGTAACATTAGTGAAAGTATCTAAACACTGAAATAGCCTAATAAAGTCATTCTCATCTTTACTTGTAATATCCATTATTAGCATGCAAAGCTATTTGGCTTTATTAAACTCCAAAGTTATGTTTCACAGCTGTGTTTTTGTAGCTGAGAAATTTAGTCCCCCAATTACGTCTTAGCTGTTTACATTTTAGCTGTGAAATAGGATTTTGTTTTTAGCTAGCTAGCAAGAGAACTTTTGTAGCATCAATTTCAAAAATTGTCAAATCAGAAATAACAGCTTTAAATATATCAAAATGGACCTTGCTTTTTCTCATGTGATAATATCTGCCATGTAATAATTAGTGAGGTTAAACATTTAAATTACTTTTTTCCATAAAAACTTCTATTACGTTTTGGTAAAGAAAACATCCAATCTAAGAAAATGGCATAGGGTCATTGCTGCTTCTTCACTGAAAAAGTACACAGAAAATGCTCTGTTCTGAGGCAAAGTGCACGAGTACGTGAACACAAACAAATATTTTGCTAAGGAACAAACCAACACATTGTAGCTTAATGTGAGTAGCAATATCCAGGAAAACCAAGATTTAACTGGCTTACCAGGGATGTTTAGAGAGTCTAGGGCAGTGATACTCAGAGAAAGGTCCCTGGATCACCACGTGGGAACTGCTTAGAAATGCTTAGTCCCAGGCCCCAGCCAGAGCTCTTGAATCTGCATTTTAACCTTAGAGAATTCATGTCCACACTGAATTTGAGAAGCACCAGTCTACTGAGAGATGTTTTCAGCAAGAATTTTGGACATAATGTGCAAGCTGTACCTTCAGAGACTGTAATGAGAATAGTTAATCACAAATATACCAGAATCTTTGTATTTGTATTCAGATTTGTGTCATTCTTACCATAGTTACATTTGGAAACACCATACTTATTTCCCTGATATTCCATTCTTCACACTGTATTTGGAAAATTCCTTTTGGAATTTGGTAAGACTCACAAAATCAGTGTCACTACTTTATAGTTTCACCTTCTTTGGGACCAAAGGCAACTTTTCACACTGATTTTATTCATAAAACCAAGCCAAATAACTTTGGGCTCTTTCCAAAATCAAAACCATTTTCAAATATAAATATTTGCTCTCTTTGGGAGTAAAAAGATTGGGCTGCAGGCTCTGAAAACCAGAAGAAGAATTATTTTTTAAATATTTGAATGATGGCAGCATAATTGTAAAAACGTATAGCAAGTGACTCCTTTAAAAAGGGCAACTCTCACTTATGCGTAAGTTTTGGCATTTTTGTGTTTTAAACTGGGCGCCCCACTGAAGACTAACTGATTAACAGGATGACCTGATGAAAATCTTAAGTGGTGCTTTGCTGTTGCCTTTTAGCAAGAACATACCATGAGATTTCCCAAATCTAAACAGACATTTACATTTTTATGGTCTGGACTGTTCTATTAACAAATTAGCTCTATTGTCAGAGAAAGGAGGGGAATAGATCCTTTGTTTGGGGCCAGGGAAAGGGAAGACTGCTGGTACCTGGGGGTGAATCCTCAGAGGTTGAATGTGGGACAGTGGATTCTGAGATGGGGAATACAGTGGGGGAGGGGGGAGAATGGGGAGCACATCTACAGGGGGTCCTTGGATGGTGCATGAACTCAAAGGATGGGCACCAAGATCAGAATCCTGGGGGAAATCCCCTTATTCAAAGGATGGTCCTAGCTCAGAGCTTTGTGGAGCATAGTGTGGTGACAGGAAGCAATGCTGCCTTGGCCCCAGAGGTTCTGGGCCCAGAGTGGCCAGGTATCTTCTTTGGAGACTCTGTAAACCCAAAGAACTCTTGGATAAACCAGAAGAGGGAAAGAGGTGCTCCAAGGGACAATATTGATGTTTACGCCTATCAAAAAGATCAGACGCAAGCCAATTCCAATTCAACTCAGAAATATATAACAGAACAACAGTTCCTGCAACCCAAGTGTTAGAGAGCAAATCCTACCTATACCATTATTTTCTGGCCATACCTACCAAGGATGTTAAATAAAGATTCTCACAGGCAACAGCTGTCAAGATGGTCAATTCTGTGAAGAGCCACTTTAGAAGTAACATGGGAGAACAGTGACATAGCATGATCCAGATCTGTGGAGTGGGATATGATGGGCCAGGTGAGGGAAATGTAGCCCAAGGCCTAGGAAATGTGCCATATCCATTCAGTCTTTAACTGTGTGCACAGAGTTCTTTCTCTATTACAGACATTGTGCTAGGCAGAAAGGATACAAAGCAAACAACCACTTTTCTGGGGTTCATGTTAGTGAAAAGAAAGAGATACATAAACATGCAACTGATATGTGCTATCAATGGAGCAAAGCAAAGTGGTTAAGTTCATGGGTTTGGGGCTCAGACACATCTGTCTGAAAACTTACTACCCAAGTGATCTTAGACAAGTTATGTAGAGCCTCTGATTCTTGTTTTTCTTCATCAATAATAAAATTGTAGCACTTGAGAATTCAGTAGATGTTAGCTATTATTATTTTTTACTAAATTAAAGTATATCTTAATGGAGTGATATATTAATTCTACCTGTAGGATTAAAAGGCTTCATCAGAAAATACATTTGAATTTTACCCTATAGGATGAGTGTAATTCTACAGGTAAAAAGTAAGGGAATAGTATTCCAGGTAGAGAGGACGACGTGGGTAAAGTCACAAGAACATTGAAGTACATGGTCCATCCAGGGACAAAAGAGCATTTAAAAATACAATGGTAATAAAAAGTCTGGAGGGGGGGACCTTGAAGATGGCGGAAGAGTAAGACGCGGAGATCGCCTTCCTCCCCACGGATACACCAGAAATACATCCACACGTGGAACAACTCCTACAGAACTCCTACTGAAGGCTGGCAGAAGACCTCAGACCTCCCAAAAGGCAAGAAACTCCCCACGTAACTGGGTAGGGCAAAAGAAAAAACAGAGACAAAAGAATAAGGACGGCACCTGCACCAGTGGGAGGGAGCTGTGAAGGAGGAAAAGTTTCCACACACTAGGAAGCCCCTCCGCGGGCGGAGACTGCGGGAGGCAGAGGGGGGAGTTTCGGGACCGCGGAGTAGTGCACAGCGACGGGTGCGGAGGGCAAAGCGGGGAGATTCCTGCACAGAAGATCGGTGCCGACCAGCACTCACCAACCCGAGAGGCTTGCTGCTCACCCACCGGGGCGGGCGGGGCTGCGAGCTGAGGCTAAGGTTTTGGTTGTGGACGGAGCTCAGGGAGAGGACTGGGGTTGGCGGCTTGAACATAGCCTGAAGGGGTTAGTGCACCACGACTAGCCGGGAGGGAGTTCGGGGAAAAGCCTGCACCGGCCGAAGAGGCAAGAGACTTTTTCTTCCCTCTTTGTCTCCTGGTGCGCGAGGAGAGGGGTCTAAGAGCGCTGCTTAAAGGAACTCCAGAGACGGGCGCGAGCCGCGGCTAAAAGCGCGAACCCCAGAGACGGGCGCGAGCCGCGGCTGAAAGCGCAAACCCCACAGACGGGCGCGAGCCGCGGCTGAAAGCGCAAACCCCAGAGACGGGCGCGAGCCGCGGCTAAAACCGCGGACCCCAGAGACGGGCGGGAGACGCTAAGGCTACTGCTGCCGCCACCAAGGGGCCTGTGTGCGAGCACAGGTCACTCTCCACACCCCTCTTCCGCGGAGCCTGTGCAGCCCGCCACTGCCAGGTTCCCGGGATCCAGGGACAACTTCCCCGGGACAGCGCACGGCGGGCCTCAGGCTGGTGCAACGTCACGCCGGCCTCTGCCGCAACGTCACGCTGCCTCTGCCGCCGCAGGCCGGCCCCGCACGCAGTGCCCCTCCTTCCCCCATCCCCCAACCCCCGGCCTGAGTGAGCCGGAGGCCCCGAATCAGCGGCTCCTTTAACCCCGTCCTGTCTGAGCGAAAAAACAGACGCCCTCCAGCGACCTACACGCAGAGGCAGGGCCAAATCCAAAGCTGAGCTCCTGTGAGCTGTGAAAACAAAGAAGAGAAAGGGAAATCTCTCCCAGCAGCCACAGAAGCAGCGGATTAAAGCTCCACAATCAACTTGATATACCCTGCATCTGTGGAATACCTGAATAGACAAGGAATGATCCCAAATTGAAGAGGTGGAATTTAGGAGCGAAATCTATGATTTTTTTCCCTTTTCCTCTTTTTGTGAAGGTGTACGTGTATGCTCCTGTGTGACATCTAGTCTGTATACTCTAGCTTCCACCATTTGTCCTAGGGCTCTATCCGTCCATGACTTTTTTTTAAAAAATTCTTTTTCTTAATAATTAAGTTTAATTGTAATAACTTTATTATACTTTACCTTCGTTCTTTCTTTCCTTCCTTCCCTCCCTCCTTTAGACAACGAATCACCCCAAATTGAGGAGGTGGTCTCAGGGAGCAGGATTTATGATTTTTCCCCCTTTACCTCTTTTTGTGAAGGTGTATGTGTATGCTTCTGTGTAAGATTTTCTCTGTATAGCTTTGCTTCCAACATTTGTCCTAAGGTTCTATCCGTCCCTTTTTTTTTTCCTAAATATTTTTTAATTCAATAACTATATTATACTTTATTTTATTTTTACTGTATCATCTTTCTTTCTGTCTTTTTTTCCTTCTTTCCCTCCTTCCTTCCTTCCTTCCTCCCTCCCTCCCTCCCTCCCTCCTTTCTTTCCTTCTTTGCTTCTTTCTTCCTTCCTTCCTTTCCTCCTTTCCTTCTTTCTTTCCTCATACTTCTACTAATTCTCTCTACTTTTTCTCCCTTTTATTCTGAGCCGTGTGGATGAAAGGCTCTTGGTGCTCCAGCCAGGAGTCAGGGCTCTGCCTCTGAGGTAGGAGAGCCAACTTCAGGTCACTGGTCAACAAGAGACCTCCCAGCTCCACATAATATTAAACAGCGGAAATCTCCCAGAGACCTCCATCTTAACACCAGCACCCAGCTTCACTCAACGACCAGCAAGCCACAGTGCTGGACAACCTATGCCAAACAACTAGCAAAACAGGAACACAACCCCACCCATTAGCAGAGAGGCTGCCTAAAATCATAATAAGGCCACAGACACCCCAAAACACACCACCAGACGTGAACCTGCCCACTAGAGAGACAAGATCCAGCCTCATCCAGCACAACACAGGCACTAGTCCCCTCCACCAGGAAGCCTACACAACCCACTGAAACAACCTTAGCCACTGGAGACAGACATCAAAAACAACGGGAACTACGAACCTGCAGCCTGCAAAAAGGAGACCCCAAACACAGTAAGATAAGCAAAATGAGAAGACAGAAAAACACACAGCAGATGAAGGAGCAAGATAAAAACCCACCAGACCTAACAAATGAAGAGGAAATAGGCAATCTACCTGAAAAAGAATTCAGAATAATGATAGTAAGGATGATCCGAAATCTTGGAAGTAGAATGGACAAAATGCAAGAAACAGTTAACAAGGACCTACAAGAACTAAAGATGAAACAAGCAACGATGAACAATGCAATAAATGAAATTAAAATCACTCTAGATAGGATCAATAGCAGAATAACTGAGGCAGAAGAACGGATAAGTGACCTGGAAGATAAAGTAGTGGAAATAACTACTGCAGAGCAGAATAAAGAAAAAAGAATGAAAAGAACTGAGGACAGTCTCAGAGACCTCTGGGACAACATGAAACGCACCAACATTCGAATTATAGGGGTTCCAGAAGAAGAAGAAAGAAAGAAAGGGACTGAGAAAATATTTGAAGAGATTATAGTTGAAAACTTCCCTAATATGGGAAAGGAAATAGTTAATCAAGTCCAGGAAGCACAGAGGGTCCCATACAGGATAAATACAAGGAGAAACACGCCAAGACACATATTAATCAAACTGTCAAAAATTAAATACAAAGAAAGCATATTAAAAGCAGCAAGGGAAAAACAACAAATAACACACAAGGGAATCCCCATAAGGTTAACAGCTGATCTCTCAGCAGAAACCCTACAAGCCAGAAGGGAGTGGCAGGACATACTGAAAGTGATGAAGGAGAATAGCCTGAAACCAAGACTACTCTACCCAGCAAGGATCTCATTCACATTTGATGGAGAAATTAAAACCTTTACAGACAAGCAAAAGCTGAGAGAGTTCAGCACCACCAAACCAGCCTTACAACAAATGCTAAAGGAACTTCTCTAGACACGAAACACAAGAGAAGGAAATGACCTATAGTAGCGAACCCAAAGCAATATATAAAATGGAAATAGGAACATACATATCAATAATTACCTTAAATGTAAATGGACTAAATGCTCCCACCAAAAGACACAGATTGGCTGAATGGATACAAAAACAAGACCCTTATATATGCTGTCTACAAGAGACCCACTTCAGAACTAGAGACACATACAGACTGAAAGTAAGGGGATGGAAAAAGATATTCCATGCAAATGGAAACCAAAAGAAAGCTGGAGTAGCAATTCTCATATCAGACAAAATAGACTTTAAAATAAGGACTATTAAAAGGGACAAAGAAGGACACTACATAATGATCAAGGGATCGATCCAAGAAGAAGATATAACAATTGTAAATATTTATGCACCCAACATAGGAGCACCTCAATACATAAGGCAAATACTAACAACCATAAAAGGGGAGATCAACAGTAACACATTCATAGTAGGGGACTTTAACACCCCACTTTCACCCATGGACAGATCATCCAAAATGAAAATAAATAAGGAAACACAAGCTTTAAATGATACATTAAACAAGATGGACTTAGTTGATGTTTATAGGACACTCCATCCAAAAACAACAGAATACACATTTTTCTCAAGTGCTCATGGAACATTCTCCAGGATAGATCATATCTTGGGTCACAAATCAAGCCTTGGTAAATTTAAGAAAACTGAAATTGTATCAAGTATCTTTTCCGACCACAACGCCATGAGACTAGATATCAATTACAGGAAAAGATCTGTAAAAAATACAAACACATGGAGGCTAAACAATACACTACTTAATAATGAAGTGATCACTGAAGAAATCAAAGAGGAAATAAAAAAATACCTAGAAACAAATGACAATGGAGACACAACGACCCAAAACCTATGGGATGCAGCAAAAGCAGTTCTAAGGGGGAAGTTTATAGCAATACAAGCCCACCTTAAGAAGCAGGAAACATCTCGAATAAACAACCTAACCTTGCACCTCAAGCAATTAGAGAAAGAAGAACAAAAAAACCCCAAAGCTAGCAGAAGGAAAGAAATCATAAAAATCAGATCAGAAATAAATGAAAAAGAAATGAAGGAAACAATAGCAAAGATCAATAAAACTAAAAGCTGGTTCTTTGAGAAGATAAACAAAATAGATAAACCACTAGCCAGACTCATCAAGAAAAAAAGGGAGAAGACTCAAATCAATAGAATTAGAAATGAAAAAGGAGAAGTAACAACTGACACTGCAGAAATAAAAAAAACCATGAGAGATTACTACAAGCAACTCTATGCCAATAAAATGGACAATCTGGAAGAAATGGACAAATTCTTAGAAATGCACAACCTGCCAAGACTGAATCAGGAAGAAATAGAAAATATGAACAGACCAATCACAAGCACTGAAATTGAAACTGTGATTAAAAACCTTCCAACAAACAAAAGCCCAGGACCAGATGGCTTCACAGGTGAATTCTATCAAACGTTTAGAGAAGAGCTAACACCTATCCTTCTCAAACTCTTCCAAAATATAGCAGAGGGAGGAACACTCCCAAATTCCTTCTACGAAGCCACCATCACCTTGATACCAAAACCAGACAAGGATGTCACAAAGAAAGAAAACTACAGGCCAATATCACTGATGAACATAGATGCAAAAATCCTCAACAAAATACTATCAAACAGAATCCAACAGCACATTAAAAGGATCATACACCATGATCAAGTGGGGTTTATTCCAGGAATGCAAGGATTCTTCAATATACGCAAATCTATCAATGTGATAAACTATATTAACAAATTGAAGGAGAAAAACCATATGATCATCTCAATAGATGCAGAGAAAGCTTTCGACAAAATTCAACACCCATTTATGATAAAAACCCTCCAGAAAGTAGGCATAGAGGGAACTTTCCTAAACATAATAAAAGCCATATATGACAAGCCCACAGCAAACATCATCCTCAATGGTGAAAAACTGAAAGCATTTCCACTAAGATCAGGAACAAGACAAGGTTGCCCACTCTCACCACTCTTATTCAACATAGTTTTGGAAGTTTTAGCCACAGCAATCAGAGAAGAAAAGGAAATAAAAGGAATCCAAATCGGAAAAGAAGAAGTAAAGCTGTCACTGTTTGCAGATGACATGATACTATACATAGAGAATCCTAAAGATGCTACCAGAAAACTACTAGAGCTAATCAATGAATTTGGTAAAGTAGCAGGATACAAAATTAATGCACAGAAATCTCTGGCATTCCTATATACTAATGATGAAAAATCTGAAAGTGAAATCAAGAAAACACTCCCATTTACCATTGCAACAAAAAGAATAAAATATCTAGGAATAAACCTACCTAAGGATACGAAAGACCTGTATGCAGAAAATTATAAGACACTGATGAAAGAAATTAAAGATGATACAAATAGATGGAGAGATATACCATGTTCTTGGATGGGAAGAATCAACATTGTGAAAATGACTCTACTACCCAAAGCAATCTACAGATTCAATGCAATCCCTATCAAACTACCACTGGCATTTTTCACAGAACTAGAACAAAAAATTTCGCAATTTGTATGGAAACACAAAAGACCCCGAATAGCCAAAGCAATCTTTAGAACGAAAAAAGGAGCTGGAGGAATAAGGCTCCCTGACTTCAGACTATATTACAAAGCAACAGTAATCAAGACAGTATGGTACTGGCACAAAAACAGAAAGACAGATCAGTGGAACAGGATAGAAAGCCCAGAGATAAACCCACGCACATATGGACACCTTATCTTTGATAAAGGAGGCAGGAATGTACAGTGGAGAAAGGACAGCCTCTTCAATAAATGGTGCTGGGAAAACTGGACAGGTACATGTAAAAGTATGAGATTAGATCACTCCCTAACACCATACACAAAAATAAGCTCAAAATGGATTAAAGACCTAAATGTAAGGCCAGAAACTATCAAACTCTTAGAAGAAAACATAGGAAGAACACTCTATGACATAAATCACAGCAAGATCCTTTCTGACCCACCTCCTAGAGTAATGGAAATAAAAACAAAAATAAACAAATGGGACCTAATGAAACTTCAAAGCTTTTGCACAGCAAAGGAAACCATAACCAAGACCAAAAGACAACCCTCAGAATGGGAGAAAACATTTGCAAATGAAGCAACTGACAAAGGATTAATCTCCAAAATTTACAAGCAGCTCATGCAGCTCAATAACAAAAAAACAAACAACCCCATCCAAAAATGGGCAGAAGACCTAAATAGACATTTCTCCAAAGAAGATATACAGAATGCCAACAAACACATGAAAGAATGCTCAACATCATTAATCATTAGAGAAATGCAAATCAAAACTACAATGAGATATCATCTCACACCAGTCAGAATGGCCATCATCAAAAAATCAAGAAACAATAAATGCTGGAGAGGGTGTGGAGAAAAGGGGACACTCTTGCACTGCTGGTGGGAATGTGAATTGGTTCAGCCACTGTGGAGAACAGTATGGAGGTTCCTTAAAAAACTACAAATAGAATTACCATATGACCCAGCAATCCCACTACTTGGCATATACCCTGAGAAAACCAAAATTCAAAGAGAGTCATGTACCAAAATGTTCATTGCAGCTCTATTTACAATAGCCAGGACATGGAAACAACCTAAGCGCCCATCATCGGATGAATGGATAAAGAAGATGTGGCACATATACACAATGGAATATTACTCAGCCTTAAAAAGAAATGAAATTGAGCTATTTGTAATGAGATGGATAGACCTAGAATCTGTCATACAGAGTGAAGTAAGTCAGAAAGAAAAAGACAAATACCGTATGCTAACACATATATATGGAATTTAAGGGAAAAAAATGTCATGAAGAACCTAGGGGTAAGATAGGAATAAAGAGGCAGACCTACTGGAGAACGGACTTAAGCATATGGGGAGGGGGAAGGGTGAGTTTTGACAGGGCGAGAGAGAGTCATGGACATATACACACTAACAAACGTAGTAAGGTAGATAGCTGGGGGGAAGCAGCCGCAAGGCACAGGGATATTAGCTCGGTGCTTTGTGACAGCCTGGAAGGGTGGGATGGGGAGAGTGGGAGGGAGGGAGACGCAAGAGGGAAGACATATGGGAACATATGTATATGTATAGCTGATTCACTTTGTTGTAAAGCAGAAACTAACACACCATTGTAAAGCAATTATACCCCAATAAAGATGTTTAAAAAAAAAAAAAAAAAAAAAAAAAAAAAAAAAGTCTGGAGAAGGAGGCAGAAATGATGATGAAAATGTAAAAGAGGGCTGTCATGCAGAAGGCCATAGAACCTGTAAGTAAGGGAGAGAAGAATCAGATGCATATTTTAGAAAGATAATTGTGGTGCCAGATAGAGACTGGACAGGAGGAGAAAAAGTCAGTAGGCCAGGGCATCTAGGATAGGAAATACCTGATGAAATCAAATAAATATTCCCCAGAAAACCTTTGGGAGCTGTTGGTGTGGGAGACCGGGAGGCCAAACAATCTCTACTGCTTTCCTTCTCCCTCATTTACATACAAACGCACCCTCAGACACATGTATTTATGGGTTGGTCATACAACCTCCGTGCCTCAGTCTTCCCATTCATAAAACAATAATAAGAATAGAATGTTCTAAGGATTAAATGGGCCAATACGTGAAAAGTGTCAGGCCCATAGTAAAGGCTGTGTAAACATTGTTACTATCTCATGTCTTCCTATCATATCAACACTTTCCCTTTTTCCCTGGTTTAATCACTGTCCCCTTCCCATTGTCAATTACTTTCACGTCACCAAAATTCCACTCGTAAATTTTTAGGCCTAAAATGTTCAAGGAGTTCCATAACTTTGATTCAATTCAATACATTTTAGCTGGCTCCCTCTTAACTTAGAAGTTCCAGACAAGGTAGGGAATAATAAAAGGAATCATTTTCTTCTCCCTGCACTAAGGAAGCTTACATTCCAGTCAGGGAAAATGAGAAGTCCATAAGGTAGTAAGTAAAATGTAGTGTGTTATAGAGCAAAAGATAATGAGGTAAGTTACAACCAAATGCAAAATGGAAAAGCACTCTGATGGGAGTGAGAAGACCCATGAAGGATCCAACACCTGGTGGCCAAGTTTCCTGGGACAAGTTGCAAAAGCTTGGCTAGGCAGAGAGGTGAGATGGTTAAGCACTTGTGTCTAGAACTAGACTAGATGAGTTCTCATCTGACTCCACTACTTACTCACTGTGTAGCTTCAGAGGTTACTTAACCTCTCTGCACCTCTGTGGTTCAATCTGTAAAATGAAACGACAATAATAATTTCTACTTCCTGCAGCTGCTATCTAGATCAAATGAATTAAAATGTGAAGTTCTTAGAAGACTGCCTCACACAAAGAAAGCACTCCATAAAAAAGTGATCTATTTTCCATATTTCTGAACCTCAGTATCCTTTCCTATAAAATAAGAACAACTGTCATCGCCAACCTATCTTATGAAGTTGCTGTGAAATAACTTACATGAAATGAGATAACTTATGGGAAAGTATTTTGTCGATTGTTGAGTGTATAATATACAAATGTATAACGTTATTTGTAATACAAAATGAACATTAATACCATTAGGTAACAGATAATTCCTTCTCAGAATGTCCTTTGGCCACCTTGTAATCTGAATTCCATTTGGAGCCCTTCCTAAATGCATCAGAACTGGAACGAAATCTTTAGATCTCTCTTGCTGGAATTCTATTCAATGAGAATTTGCGACAATGTGGAAAATGACAAAAAGTATTGTTGGATTTTTGTAATAATCATTTGAATGGGTTGTCTTAACCAATGAACCTGTAGGCATTGATGACCATATTTTTGAGATGATATTAGAGTAAATACAGGAAATTCAATCTTTTTAAAATGCTATCCACTTGGGATGTCTGTTGACATTTTGCAAAGCAAACTATAAATGTACTTAAACCGACGAGTAAAACATTAAAATTAAAAATCAGCCTATCTTTTCTGAGTTCCTTTTTCAAATAGCACAGAGAACTTTACACAAGCTCCAGGCACCTCTGTATTTAATTCCTAGGGGCAATGGTATTCATTGGTGCATTAAGCAGCCTGGTCAGGTACTGCTGAGTCAACCCTGTTCTGGGACTTTCCTTGCTTGTGAATGCAGCACACAGGCCTTGAGATGTCATTATTCCAACGTTATGATAAGGCACTCACTTATGCTGCTTTATAGGAGAGAGAACCAAAGTTTAAAAAGCCAGAGCCACTGATTTATATTATACTACTGTAACACTCTTAAATAGAATCTCATTTTAAAAGACAGGACCTGGAAGAGAAAAAGCTTTACTGGCTTAATCCACAATCATAGAATTGGTCATCATTTCAAAGGTGTTTCTTTTCTCTTTTTAACCATCAGGAGCTTCATTTTCACTAGATACAACAGTCTTGGTACTAAGGCAGCACCAATTTATTTGTAGCACAAAGCATGAAGACGATCTTCCCTTAACGGGAAAACTACTGTAAGTCACTGGAGTGGTAATCTTCATAGGCCAGTACCTCGTAGCTTGGACATGTTTACTAAATACAATTGCAGCAGTGATGACAAAAGGCATGAGTGCATGCTTCTAAATTATCTTATTTGAATAAATGGCTGTAAATTTGCTTATTTAGGGAAAATGGACACTTTCTCAAAATCTTCAAAGTGCACTAGAAAACATGAAGCTTTGGTGTATTATAATTAACTTAAGCAGGAAAATGTAGATGGTAGGGGCCTCCATCAATGCAATTTGGCATGATTCATGAAAGAAATCTGTAACAGCAAAGCCTATGGCTCATAAAGTGCTTCTTGCTGGGGGAATCTTAAAATCATAAAGAGTAACATGTTTATTTTTTTGCCCTTTTATAAGAAAATTATGGTACAAATACTTTTTCCCAAGGTATCACAGGGCCTTAACAAAGCTAAAATGTGGCATCTTCACCCCTTGATTTATAACCTCTATAACCTTTACTTAAGAATTTATCCAAAGTAAATTCCGAGTGCCTACTTCACTAAATATTTCTTTTGTTTGACTACATAAATGGAACTTTTGTTTCTAGAGTCATTTGCCAGACGGTGATGCTGATTATGAGAACTGAAACTAAAAATGACATGCGAAGTCTCATAGGTAGCAACTAGATACAATTTTAAGTTGGAAAAACAGCTTGCTTTAGCAAGAGAACTAGGGTTAGAAACAGCACTCTTTCGAACCTTCGATCGCAATGCTGTTATCACGTTTTACAGCTGAGATTGTCCTCTTCTCTGCTCTACACCACACCCAGAAAGCAGTCAGTCTCTGAATGTTTGTTTACCACTCTCCTTCCCATCTTATTACTGCCACGGCTGCCCTTGACAGGACAGCTTTCAAATAGCCATGAGAGGGCTAGAAATTTTTTAAATAAATAAATAAGGCATTACATAGGTAATTCACAAACAATTGATATTTGACTGTGGAATTCTGAGGCATGCATTAAGATATGCCTATCTGCCCACAGGCTCACACACTGTGCCTGAACTCAGCACCTATTTCGTACAGTCCAGCTGTCAGCTTTTCACGATACCAAGCAAGAGACGAACAAGAAGAAACTAAACACTTGAGGGTTGACAGTATAGATCCGGATCTGGAATGACTGAATCCTCACAAGTGTTTAGAACCGCTAGACTTGTGGTGTCAAGTAGTCATCCTGTATCCAATGTGTGGGAATTCAGCCTGCCAGTAAAGCTCACCTGGACCTCGCAGAGCTAAGAGCAATCTTTCAACAAGGATGGAGGAAATATTTAGAAACAAGTCATAGTTCTATACTCAGAAATACACAGATGCTCAAAGAGTTAGAAATCTGGGTAATCGGCTACACACATGTAAATTCACACATGCTGATCATCAGCACCTCTAGTTAGTCTCTCCTATTGCAGTCACTAAAACTAAACTAGTTGAAGGGCAACTCCCAAATGACTGTGAATGTGTGTGTTCTTCTATACATTTAGCTAAGTAGGTTTTATCTAGTTTAATACCACACAGTATTTAACATCAGGTTACACATTTAGCCTCTGGGGGCAAATAACTGAACACATTTACCAATATAATACAATAACCATTTACAAACAATCCACATTATACGTGACAACACCCTGGACGACTGTGGTTCCAGTCCCTGGAATCAAGAAACAATATACCAAAACGACTCAAACAGCCTTCAACTGGTAAAAGGATAAACAATCTATAGCATGTCCACATGAATGTGTTATGTCCAATGAAATACTGCTTAGCAGTCAAAAGGAATAAACTTTTGATACACCCAACAACACAGATGAAGATCAAATTCACTATGCTAAGTGAAAAAAGCCAGGAACACACACACAAAAGCCACCTACTGTATGATTCCATTTACATGCTGCTCTGGAAAAGGCAAAACCATAGGGATGGAGAACACATCAGTAGTTTCCAGAGT
This sequence comes from Phocoena sinus, assembly GCF_008692025.1. NCBI lineage: Eukaryota > Metazoa > Chordata > Mammalia > Artiodactyla > Phocoenidae > Phocoena > Phocoena sinus. The sequence continues at coordinate 102,806,035 of NC_045765.1, read as the reverse complement.
TTAAATTTATGAGGGAGTTGACTACAAAGGGCAAAGGTTGACTACAAAAGCAAAAGATAGCACAAAGGAATTTGGGGAGTGGGGTGATGAAAGTGTTCTGTTTCCTACTAGTAATGGTGATTACAGGACTCTATGCATTTGTAAACCTCATAGAATTTTATAACTCCCCCAAAAGTGAATTTTCCTATATGTAAATTTAAAATTATATGAAAAGTGTACAAATTTTAAAATTATTTGTTCTAGTTCTGTGAAAAATACCATTTTATTTTTTTTTGTTTTGTTTTCTGTGGTACGCGGGCCTCTCACTGTTGTGGCCTCTCCCGTTGCGGAGCACAGGCTCCGGACGCGCAGGCTCAGCGGCCATGGCTTACGGGCATAGCCACTCCGCGGCATGTGGGATCTTCCCGAACCGGGGCACAAACCCGTGTCCCCTGCATCGGCAGGCGGACTCTCAACCACTGCGCCACCAGGGAAGCCCAGCCATTGGTATTTTGATATGGATTGCATTGAATCGTAGATTGCCTTCGGTAGTATGGGCATTTTAACAACATGATTCTTCCAATCCAAGAACATGGTATATCTTTCCATCTGTTTGTGCATTCTTCAATTTCTTTCATCAGCATCTTATAGTTTTCAGAGTACAGGTCTTTTGCCTCCTTAGGGAGGTTTATTCGTAGGTATTTTATTCTTTTTGATGCGATGGTAAACAGGATTGTTTCCTTAATTTCTCTTTCCGATATATTTTTGTTAGTGTATAGAAATGCAACAGAGTTCTGTATATTAATTTTCTATCCTGCAATTTTACTGAATTCATTGATGAGCTCTAGTAGTTTTCTGGTGGTGTCTTTAAGATTTTCTATGTATAGTATCATGTCATCTGCAAACAGTAACAGTTTTTCTTCATCCTTTCCAATTTGGATTCCTTTTATTTCTTTTTCTTCTTTGATTGCTGTGGCTAGGACTTCCAAACCTACATGAATAAGAGTGGTGAGAGTGGACTTACTTGTCTTGCTCCTGATCTTAAAGGAGATGCTTTCAACTTTTCACCATTGAGCATAATGTTAGTTGTGGCTTTGTCATATATGGCCGTTATTATGTTGAGGTGTATTCCCTCTATTCCTGCTTTGTGGAGAGTTTTTATCATAAAAGGATGCTGATTTTTTTTTTTTGTCACTATATGATAGTTTGTTTTTTCTAGAATTTTATGTAAATGGGATTATACAGCATGAACTCTTTGCTTTTGCCTGGCTTCTTTCACTCAGCTTAGTTTTTTTTTTTTTTGACTTGAATAATATATACATATATTTTTATACAGCAGGTTCTTATTAGTCAACAATTTTATACACATCACTGTATACATGTCAATCCCAGTCGGCCAATTCATCACACCACCATCCCCACACCCCCGTGGTTTTCCCCATTCAGTGTCCCTATGTTTGTTCTCCACATCTGTGTCTCAAATTCTGCCCTGAAAACTGGCTCATCTGTACCATTTTTCTAGGTTCCACATACATGTGTTAATACATGATATTCGTTTTTCTCTTTCTGACTTACTTCACCCTGTATGACAGTCTCTAGATCCATCCACATCTCAACAAATGACCCAATTTCGTTCCTTTTTATGGCTGAGTAATATTCCATTGTATATATGTACCACATCTTCTTTATCCATTCATCTGTTGATGGGCATTTAGGTTGCTTTCATGACCTGGCTATTGTAAATAGTGCTGCAATGAACATTGGGATGCATGTGTCTTTTTGAATTATGGTTTTCTCTGGGTATATGGCCAGTAGTGGATTGCTGAGTCATATGGTAATTCTATTTTTAGCTTTTTAAGGAACCTCCATACTGTTCTCCATAGTGTCTGTATCAATTTACATTCCCACCAACAGTGCAAGAGGGTTCCCTTTTCTCCACACCCTCTCCAACATTTCTTGTTTGTAGATTTTCTGATGATTCCCATTCTAACAGGTGTGAGGTGATACCTCATTGTAATTTTGATTTGCATTTCTCTAATAATTAGTGATGTTGAGCAGCTTCTCATGTGCTTCTTGGCCATAGGTATGTCTTCCTTGGAGAAATGTCTATTTAGGTCTTCTGCCCATTTTGGGATTGGGTTGTTTGTTTTTTTAATATTGAGCTGCATGAGCTGTTTATATATTTTGGAGATTAATCCTTTGTCCGTTGATTCATTTGCAAATATTTTCTCCTATTCTGAGGGTTGTCTTTTTGTCTTGTTTATGGTTTCCTTTGTGTAAAAGCTTTGAAGTTTCATTAGGTCTCATTTGTTTATTTTTGTTTTTATTTCCATTATTCTAGGAGGTAGATCAAAAAAGATCTTGCTGTGATTTATATCAAAGAGTGTTCTTCCTAAGTTTTCCTCTAAGAGTTTTATAGTGTCTGGCCTTACATTTAGGTCTCTAATCCATTTTGAGTTTATTTTTGTGTATGGTGTTAGGGAGTGTTCTACTTTCATTCTTTTACATGTAGCTGTCCAGTTTTCCCAGCACCACTTATTGAAGAGACTGTCTTTTCTGCATTGTATATACTTGCCTCTTTGTCATAGATTAGTTGACCATAGGTGCCTGGGTTTATCTCTGGGCTTTCTATCTTGTTCCATTGATCTATGTTTCTGTTTTAGTGCCAGTACCATATTGTCTTGATTACTGTAGCTTTATAGTGTAGTCTGAAGTCAGGGAGTCTGATTCCTCCAGCTCCATTTTTTTTCCTCAAGACTGCTTTGGCTATTCGGGGTCTTTTGTGTCTCCATACAAATTTTAAGATTTTTTGTTCTAGTTCAATTCCTTTAGCATTTGTTGTAGAGCTGGTTTGGTGGTGCTGAATTCTCTTAGCTTTTGCTTGTCTGTAAAGCTTTTGATTTCTCCATCAAATCTGAATGAGATCCTTGCCGGGTGGAGTAATCTTGGTTGTAGGTGCTTCCCTTTCATCACTTTAAGTATATCATGCCACTCCCTTCTGACTTGTAGAGTTTCTGTTGAGAAATCAGCTGTTAACCTTATGGGAGTTCCCTTGTATATTATTTGTCATTTTTCCCTTGCTGCTTTTAATAATTTTTCTTTGTCTCTAATTTTTGCCAATTTGATTACTATGTGTCTCGGCGTGTTTCTCCTTGGGTTTATCCTGTATGAGACTCTCTGCACTTCCTGGACTTGGGTGGCTATTTCCTTTCCCATGTTAGGGAAGTTTTCGACTGTAATCTCGTCAAATATTTTCTCTGGTCCTTTCTCTCTCTCTTCTCCTTCTGGGACCCCTATAATGCGAATGTTGTTGCATTTAATGTTGTCCCAGAGGTCTCTTAGGCTGTCTTCATTTCTTTTCATTCTTTTTTCTTTAGTCTGTTACACAGCAGTGAATTCCACCATTCTGTCTTCCAGGTCACTTATCCGTTCTTCTGCCTCAGTTATTCTGCTATTGATTCCTTCCAGTGTAGTTTTCATTTCAGTTATTGTATTGTTCATCTCTGTTTGTTTGTTCTTAATTCTTCTAGGTCTTTGTCAAACATTTCTTGCATCTTCTCCATCTTTGCCTCCATTCTTTTTCCGAGGTCCTGGATCATCCTCACTACCATTATTCTGAATTCTTTTTCTGGAAAGTTGCCTATCTCCACTTCATTTAGTTGTTTTTCAGGAGTTTTATCTTGTTCCTTCATCTGGTACATAGCCCTCTGCCCTTTCATCTTGATTATCTTTCTGTGAATGTGGTTTTTGTTCCACAGCCTGCAGGATTGTAGTTCTCCTTGCTTCTGCTGTCTGCCTCTGGTGGATGAAGCTATCTAAGAGGCTTATGCAAGTTTCCTGATGGGAGGGACTGGTCGTGGGTAGAGCTGACTGCTGCTCTGGTGGGCGGAGCTCAGTAAAACTTTAATCCACTTGACTGCTAATAGATGGGGTTGGGTTCCCTGGGTTCCCTGTTGGTTGTTTGGCCTGAGGCAACCCAACACTGGAGCCTGCCTGGGCTCTTTGGTGGAGCTAATGGTGGACACTGGGAGGTCTCACACCAAGGAGTACTTCCCAGAACTTCTGCTGCCAGTGTCCTTGTCCCCACAGTGGGCCACAGCCACCCCCTGCCTGTGCAAGAGACCCCCCAACTCTAGCAGGTAGGTCTGGTTCAGTCTCCCCTGGGGAGTCTCCTTCCTCTGGGTCCCGATGTGCACACCACTTTGTGTGTGCCCTCCAAAAGTGGAGTCTCTGTTTTCCCCAGTTCTGTCAAAGTCCTGCAATCAAATCCCAGTAGCCTTCCAAGTCTGATTCTCTAGGAATTCCTCCTCCCATTGCCGGACCCCCAGGTTGGGAGGCCTGACGTGGGGCTCAGAACCTTCACCCCAGTGGGTGAACTTCTGTGGTATAGGTGTTCTCCAGTCTGTGAGTCACCCACCCAGCAGTTATGGGACTTGATTTTACTGTGATTGCACCCCTCCTACCATCTCACTGTGGCTTCTCCTTTGTCCTTGGATGTGGGGTATCTTTTCTGGTGAGTTCCAGTGTCCTTCTGTCGATGATTGTCCAGCAGTTAGTTGTGATCCTGGTGCTCTCCCAAGAAGGAGTGAGAGACGTACTTCTGGATGCTGAATTTCATCAAAAGTTTCTTCTGCATCTATTGAGATGATCATATGGTTTTTAATCTTCTATTTGTTAATGTGGTATATCACATTGATTGATTTGTGGATATTGAAAAATTCTTGCATCTCTGGGATAAATCCCACTTGATCATGATGTATGATCCTTTTAATGTATTGTTGGATTCAGTTTGCTAGTATTTTGTTGAGGATTTTTGCATCTATGTTCATCAGTGATATTGGCCTGTAATTTTCTTTTTTTGTGATATCTTTGCCTGGTTTGGTATCAGGGTGATGCTGGCCTTAAAGAGTGAGTTTGCTACCTGAGGAGACAAAAGACCTGTATGCAGAAAACTGTAAGGCACTGATGAAATAAATTAAAGATGATACAAACAGATGGAGAGATATACCATGTTCTTGGATTGGAAGAATAAACATTGTGAAAATGACTATACTACCCAAAGCAATCTACAGATTCAACGCAATCCCTATCAAACTACCAATGGCATTTTTCACAGAACTAGAACAAGAAATTTCACAATTTGTATGGAAACACAAAAGACCCCAAATAGCCAAAGCAATCTTCAGAAAGAAAAACAGAGCTGGAGGAATCAGGCTCCTGGACTTCAGACTATACTACAAAGCTACAGTAATCAAGACACTATGGTACTGGTACAAAAAGAGAAATAGATCAATGGAATAGGATAGAAAGCCCAGAGATAAACCCACGTACCTATGGTCACCTTATTTTTGATAAAGGAGGCAAGAATATACAATGGAGAAAGGACAGTCTCTTCAATAAGTGGTGCTGGGAAAACTGGACAGCTACATGTAAAAGAATGAAATTAGAACACTCCCTAACACCATACACAAAAATAAACTCAAAATGGATTAAAGACCTAAATGTAAGGCCAGACACTATAACACTCTTAGAGGAAAACATAGGCAGAACACTCTATGACATAAAGCACAGCAAGATCCTTTTTAACTCACCTCCTAGAGAAATGGAAATAAAAGCAAAAATAAACAAATGGGACCTAATGAAACTTCAAAGCTTTTGCACAGCAAAAGAAACCATAAACAAGACGAAAAGACCACCCTCAGAATGGGAGAATATATTTGCAAATGAAGCAACTTAATCTCCAAGATTTACAAGCAATTCATGTAGCTCAATATCAAAAAAAACAAACAAACCAATCCAAAACTGGATTGGTCCAGAAGACCTAAATAGACATTTCTCCTAAGAAGATATACAGATTGCCAACAAACACGTGAAAGGATGCTCAACATCACTAATCATTAGAGAAATGCAGATCAAAACTACAGTGAGGTATCACCTCACACCAGTCTGAATGGCCATCATCAAAAAATCTACAAACAAGAAATGTTGGAGAGGGTGTGGAGAAAAGGGAACCATCTTGTACTGTTGGTGGGAATGTAAATTGATACAGACACTATGGAGAACAGCATGGAGGTTCCTTAAAAAACTAAAAATAGACTACCATACAACCCAGCAATCCCACTATTGGGCATATACCCTGAGAAAACCATAATTCAAAAAGTGTCATGTAGCACAATGTTCACTGCAGCTCTATTTACAATAGCCAGGACATGGAAGCAACCTAAGTGTCCATCCACAGATGAATAGCTAAAGAAGATGTGGCACATATATACAATGGAGTATTACTCAGCCATAAAAAGAAACGAAATTGAGTTATTTGTAGTGAGGTGGATGGACCTAGAGTCTGTCATACAGAATGAAGTAAGTCAGAAAGAGAAGAACAAATACCATATGCTAACACATATATATGGAATCTAAAAAAAAAAAAAAGGTTCTGAAGAACGTAGGGCAGGACAGGAATAAAGACGCAGACGTAGAGAATGGTCTTGAGGACACAGGGAGGGGGAAGGGTAAGCTGGAACGAAGTAAAAGCGTGGCATGGATATATATACACTACCAAATGTAAAATAGATAGCTAGTGGGAAGCAGCCACATAGCACAGGGAGATCAGCTCGGTACTTTTTGACCACCTAGAGGGGTGGGGTAGGGAGGGTGGGAGGGATGCAAGCGGGAGGAGATATGAGGATATACGTATGTGTATAGCTGATTCACTTTGTTATAAAGCAGAAACTAACACACCATTGTAAAGCAATTACACTTGAATCAAGTTGTTAAAAAATAATAAAAAATTAGAAGTTAAAGAAAAAAAAGAGTGAGTTTGTAAGTGTTCCTTCCTCTGCAATTTTTTGAGATAGTTTGAGAAGGGTAGGTGTTAACTCTTCATTAAATGTTTGATAGAATTCACTCGTGAAGCCATATGGTCCTGGACTTTTGCTTATTGGGAGTTTTTAAATTATTGATTCAATTTTATTACTGGTAATTGATCTGTAATAAAATAGAAGAAAAGTAATAAAATAGAGGAAAATAGAAGAAATATTTTCTATTTCTTCCTGGTTCAGTCTTGGAAGATTGTACCTTTCTAAGGATTTGTCCATTTCTTCCAGATTGTCCATTTTATTGGCATATAGTTGTTTGTAGTAGTCTCTTATGATCCTTTGTATTTCCGTGGTGTCAGTTGTAACTTCTTTTTCATTTCTGATTTTATTGATTTGGGTCCTCTCCCTTTTTTTCCTTGATGAGTCTGGCTAATGGTTTATCAATTTTGTTTATCTTTTCAAAGAACCAGCCTTTAGTTTCATTGATATATATATATTTTTTTAGTCTCTATTTCATTTTTTCTGCTCTGATCTTTATGATTTCTTTCCTTCTACTAACTTTGGGTTTTGTTTGTTCTTCCTTCTCTAGTTCTTTAGGTGTGAGGTTAGGTTGTTTATTTGATATTTTTCTTGTGTCCTGAGGTAAGCTTTTATCACTATAAACTTCCCTCTTAGAACTGCTTTTGCTGTGTCCCATAGGTTTTGGATCATTGTGTTTTTGTCATCATTTGTCTCTAGGTATTTTTTTATTTCCCCTTTGATTACTTCAGTGATCCATTGGTTGTTTAGTAGCATATTGTTTAGCCTCCATGTGTTTGTGTTCTTTGCAGTTTTTTCTTGTAGTGATTGAAAATAAGGAAACACAAAAGACCCTGAATAGCCAAAACAATCATAAGAAAGAAGAACAGAGGTGGAGGAATCACACTCCCTGACTTCAGACTACACTACAAAGCTACAGTAATCAAATCAGCATGGTACTGTGACAAAAACAGACACATAGATCAATGGAACAGGATAAAAAGCCCAGAAATACACCCACACACTTATGGTCAATTAATCTATGACAAAGGAAGGAAGAATAAACAACAGAGGAAAGGCAGTCTGCTCAATAAGTGGTTCTGGGAAAACTGGACAGCTAAAGTACATGTAAAAGAATGAAATTAGAATATTCTCTAATATCATATATAAAAACACACTCAAAATGCATTAAAGACCTAAATGCAAGACCAGATACTATAAAACTCCTAGAGGAAAACATAGGCAGAACACCCTTTGACAATCACAGCAATATTTTTTTGGATCTGTCTCCTAAACTAAACAAAATAAAAGCAAAAATAAACGAACAGGACCTAACAAACTTAAAAGGTTTTGCACAGCAAAGGAAACCATTAACAAAACGATAAGACAACCTACTGAATGGGAGACAACATTTGCAAATGATATGACCAATAAGGGATTAATATCCAACATATATAAACAGGTCATACAACTCAACATCAAAAAACCAAATAACCCAATTTTAAAATGGGCAGAAGAATTGAATAGAGACATTTTTCCAAAGAGGAAATGCAGATGATCAACAGGCACATGAAAAGATGCTCAACATCACTAATTATCAAGGAATGCAAATCAAAACCACCATGAGAGGGACTTCACTGGTGGCACAGTGGTTAAGAATCCACCTGCCAATGCAGGGGACACAGGTTCAAGCCCTGGTCCAGGAAGATCCCACATGCCGTGGCACAACTAAGCCCGTGTGCCACAACTACTGATGCCCATGCACCTAGAGCCCATGCTCTGCAACAGGAGAAGCCACCACAGTGAGAAGCCCACACACCACAACAAAGAGTAGCCCCTGTTCACTGCAACTAGAGAAAGCCTGTGCACAGCAACGAAGACCAAATACAGCCAAAAATAAATAAACAAACTAATTAATTAATTAATTATTTTTTTAAAAGTCTGGGAGTTAAAACTTCATCAGGGACCAAAATTTTAAAAAAAACAAAAACAAAAAAAGAACACCATGAGATATCACCTCATTTCTGTCAAAGTGGCTATCATCAAAAAGAACAGAAGTAACAAATGTTGGCAAGGATGGGGAGAAAATGGAACCCTTGTACACTGTTGATGGGAATGTAAATTGGTACAGCCACTATGGAAAACATTATGGAGGTTTCTCAAAAAACTAAAAATAGAACTACCATATGACCCAGCAATTCCACACCTGGGTATAGATCTGAAATAAATAAACAAAAACAAAAAACACTAATTCGAAAAGATACATGCACCCCAACGTTCAGAGCAGCATTATTTACAATAGCCAAGATATGGAAACAACCTAAGTGTCCATCAACAGATGAGTGGATTGAGAAGATGTGGTATATGTATACAATGGAATACTACTTAGCCATCAAAAAGTACAAAATTTTGCCATTTGCAGCAACATGGATGGACTTGGAGGGCACTATGCTAAATGAAATAAGTCAGACAGAGAACGACAAATACTGTATGACATCACATATGTGGAATCTAAAATAATATAACAAACTAGTGAATATAACGAAAAAGCAGACTCACAGATAAAGAGAAAAAACTAGTAGTTACCATAGAAGGGGGACAATATAGGGACGGGGGAGTGGGAGGTAAAAACTATTGAGTGTAAGATAGGCTCAAGGATGTCTATTGTACAACATGGGGAATATAGCCAATATTTTGTAATAACTGTAAATGGAAAGTAACCTTTAAAAATTGTATAAAAATTAAAAATTTTTAAATTATATAAAATGTGTAAAAGCTTCAGTACTTTTCATGTATTCAGAGAGAATTGTCTTTTTTTTTTTTTTGGCGGTACACGGGCCTCTCACTGTTGTGGCCTCTCCCGTTGCGGAGCAACAGGCTCCGGACGCGCAGGCTCAGCGGCCATGGCTCACGGGCCCAGCCGTTCCGCGGCATGTGGGATCTTCCCGGACTGGGGCACGAACCCGCGTCCCCTGCATCGGCAGGCGGACTCTCAACCACTGCGCCACCAGGGAAGCCCAAGAATTGTCTTTTGAATAGTCCTGTTGAAAAGCCTTCCCATATTTCTCTATGTCCCCTCATCCTTCTAATTCTTTTTTTTTTTTTTTTAAGGGAAATAAACATTACTCATAGAGCAAAAACCCCTATGGTTAAAGGATCCCTCTCCCCCCAGGGGTAACCTCCATCCCGAAATTGGCATGCATCCTTCCCTGACATGTTTTTATACTTTTACGATGTAGTTATGTACCAACAACTTTTGTGTTTGCAGAGCTTTTTAAAAGAGATTAACATTACATAAATATCATATTTCATTTGCAATTTGTTTTTTTCATCCAACATTGCTGTCAAAACAATCCGTTCATTTTTAACTGTTGTAGAGTATTTCATTGTAGGAATATGCCAGTATATTAATTCATTGTAGTCCAGACAGATATTTATGTTGTTTCCACAGTCCATGTTACACTGTACCACATTTATCTGTTATATCTCTTCTCCCTGCAAGATCATGAGCAACTCTAGGACAGAAAACTTCCAGAATTCCTGTTCCTCTCCCTAACTTCCAGTACACCTGAGAATCACGGTGCACATAATGTGCTTTGCATGTAAGACGATGCTGTGTACCTGGCATGGAATAAGCACTCCGTAAAAATGTGTTCAATGAATAAATGCTGACAAGATATTATTTCATCTTGTGCTCTGTACTTACCTCTCCACAGTGTTAGATTTGAGGGAGAAGTGACTCAGTTTTCACTAGAAATTCGTGTCGAAGTAGACATCTATGAAACAAAGTCACTTCACAATTATCCTGCTTTCGCATTAGAGGATCTCAAAGCACTACATGAACCGCGATTTCCTCCAGTGACACTTTTCCCTTCAATGTGCCTCAAGGTCAGTTCAGAGCAGTATTCAAAGCCTGAATACCCTTTACCGGTGGTTGGCTGGCTGGCTGTAAAAGACCGGTAAATCAGAGTCTGGATGTAAGTAAACAGTAACAACCTACTACTCCCAGGTCTTGTTTTTTCTTCGAAGATTTGGTTTTTCTTTTCATGGGTCTTGTTTGCGCTCTAAGCGCTCAGCTGTGTCACTGGAGGCGCTGACTTTAAATGGCACACCTCAGCAGGCCTTGCGCCCCCAAGCCCTCTCCTCCACGCGCCCGCTTCTCACTCTCCCTGATTCTACTAAGCAGCTCTAACGCTGTTTGATCTCACCTCCAATTCTTTGCGGTTTAAGGAGCTGTTTAGCCTTGATGCACAAGACAAATACGCACTGTAGCTCTGGACTTACAGAATCATCTATCATTCTGCCTTTGGATATAACCAGTACATTGTGTTTCACAGAAATTAATCTGGTGCTTAGGAGGAGAAAGGCATTTCAAAATCAGTCTGCGTGCAGAACCTTCCTGCAGACCCTGCAGAGGCATTTTCAACGCCTTTCGTCCCGCCCCGGCTCAGCAAGTCTCAAACTTGACCTTCGAGAGGATTTCAAGGGTAGTGCTTTCCTCCCTTTCCCTCGTAGGCCTCCTTCTGGGAAACAGCTGCCCGGGACCAGAGCTCTGAGAACCGCCCGTCTAGGCGCTGGGACAAGGCAGGGAAACCAGAGGAGGGGCGGGCGGGAGGTGGGGAGGGGACTGAGTTGGGGGAGGAGGGCGTTGGGGGGCAGGAGAAGATGGAGGGAGGAGGAAGATCATCTGCATATGCATGAGGCACCCAGCACGGCCCTCTTCCCCGGCAGCTGCTCTGGGCGGGAGCGGAGGAGGGAGGGGGTGGAGAGGGGAAGAATGAGGCGGGGGCGGGGCGGCAAGAGTTGCGGCTGAGGCGGACTCAGGTTTGGAGAACGGAAGAGGTGATTTGCATGGAGCCTGGTGATTGGCTGTGGGCTGGAGGTTGGGCCTGAGAGGCGGCTCCTGAATGGTTTAACGGACAAATTACAGGATTCATTTGGCTACAGAAAAGCCGGGGAGGGCCAGGTCTGCGCAATATGAAGCCTGGCCGCGAGGGGGCGAGATGTCCCATCTTTGTTCTAGTTAAAGGCTCCTTTTCTCTCCTCCCCACAAGCCCTCCGCCCATCCGTGTCCCCACCCCCCACACACACAGACACGCAGAAAGTGCAGAGAAATCCTGTGATCCAGTCAACTGGCTCTGCCCCGTCTATTAAGAAAGATGAAAACTCCTTTCTCTTCCATCTCCTTCATGGGAGACCACTTTTCATTTCAGACTATCACAGCAATAAATATTCCTCAAGGAATAAAAAAGGCACTTCGCCAAAAGATAAGAGAATATATATGAAACGGGTGGATTATAGAGACAGACAATTCATGTAGGCAGGGGAATAGGCACACGTATGTAAATATGCACATAATCACCCTCAGAACACAAAACATGGAGGGGGGCAGAGACATACAGGAGAGAACACACATCACTCACAAGGTGCTCACAGGTTGTACACACTCTCCCATACACCCACTGACCAGCACACCACACACACACACACACACACACACACACACACACAGACACGGACCTCAGAAAAGGCATCCAAGTGAATTCACATGCAGTGGAAAGACTGCCGACAAAATATGAGAATTTAAATGGCTCATCCCCTCCCCCTCCAAAAAATACTCAAGCGGAATGATTCCATTTGCATAATACTAATATACACAGGACGCAGACACAGGCAACAACAAAAAAAGGCTCCATTTGAGGCACACACCAGAGAATGCGTGTACACACGCGCGCGCGCACACGCACACGCCCGCGCAACTGTGGGCGGGACACACCCACAGCCTGTGTCCTCCGCCCACGGGCACAAGCAGAAGACAGATGCCATCAACAGCGCTCAGTACAGTTTTCCAGAAAACACTAACGCGAGAAAAACGTAAGAAACCCACCCTGCTCAGCCACAGAAGCACCATTAGTGAACCCAGGTTTTCTAAATACACACACACACATACACGCTTGTCAGACGAGAGTTGGGTTCAAAGAAATAGTGGATGCACAATAGATAACAGAGCTAGAGCATGTCATCAGGTTAAACAATACTTTGAAATTACTTCAGCCTGAGATGGCTTTCTGGGATGCTCCTGAAAAATCATACCTAAGAAAAATCAAACATTTTCATTTATTCTGCTTTTCCTTTATTCTCCTTTCCTTCTTATTTTTAAGACAGAATAGGAGAATCCCCTTTCCGCAAAGGAGGATAGCCCCTGTTTTTGTTTTGCGAGCTCCTGAGCTCTGCCGTTGATTTCCCTGGGAGGAGAGTGCTAGGGAGCTGTCCTCTCCGCAGCCTCCCAGCCAGACAGCACCACAAAAGGCATTATTACACATTCCAAATAACAAGAGCTGTCTATATATTTACAAATCTGTTCAAATATTTAACCTCTTAACTTGCTAAATATCCCCTCTTCTCCCTTTCTCTCTTGCGCTCTCCCCTCTCTCTCTCTTCCTTTTCCTTTCTCTTTCTAAACAGGCTGGAGACGGGGAAGTGCCCTTCTGGGGTCCAAAATGTGGCCAGGGGTGCTGGGCTTTACCTGACCCTCTATGAATGCCAATTTTGTTTCCAGGAAATTGCTCCTTTGCCTGCCAAAATATCGGGTTCGAACCACCAGAGCTACCCTTTCTAAAGGACAAGTTTTGATGTTGCCTCTCAGTTTTTAAACTGCCGCCAAAAGACAACTCCTAAATAGGAGGGATTTTCCTGACCCTTTAGAGTTGCCAGTGCCTCCAATCTGGGAAGTTTTCCTCTACACTGTACCTCAAACCCATCGAGGAACTGGTTAGTAGAGGGGCAACTTGTATAATCCAGAACCTTCTAAAGACAGCCAGGGAATTTCAACAGTGTTTGGTGACCCAACCAAGGCCAGGGTTTAGGCACATGCCTCTTGCAGGAACCAAACGGGAATGCCACCGTTGAGAATTTCTTACTGCCCAAATCTTTCTTCATGGGGCTGATAAACTCACTCTGAGGGCCAATGTAGAATGTAAAGTTGTATAGTAGTGGGCCTTTAATGCAGCATAAACCTTAGATTAAACCAAAATCCAGGTGTTCTCACTTTGATGCATAAAGGGAAAAGAAAAGTTGTGTGTGAGCTCAGCGGGAAAGGAGCAGGCAACCCGCTGGGGCAGGGACGCTGCTCACGCCCTACCCTCCAGGCAGGTGACCTGGGTAGACTTGCCTTTGAAGGACCCACAAGTACCCTTACTCTGGAGTGTTCCGGCTTCATCCAGGACCCTGCTGTGACACAATTTAAAGTGCCCTAAGGGAGCTTCTCCGCGCCATTCTGGGGTTTTCTTTTCGTAAAAACAAAGAATTGCAAGGAAAATCCGGTGCCTTTAAAGTTGACAGCGAAAGGACTACTTCCTCTGGGCACATTTCCTCTGGCCTCAAATAACTTTTTTATGTATTTTGTTTGTTTGTATGGGGGTAATGCAAAAAGTGAAAGTGCAGCTTGGCGAGATAATGAGATGTATGTCTCCATGTCAGATTTGTCCGGTTGACCATATTTCAACTTCACCATCTCCAGACGTCTGTTCACCTCTGAGGCGCCCTACCCACCAGTGGCCAGAGAGCACCTTAGACAAACCAGGCTTCACCTCAGACCCTAAGCCCTCAGCGGACTCAAGTTGGGGATACACCTCTGAGTGGTCCAAGAATTCCTTGCCCTGGGTATCTGCCAGTCGCTGACTCTCCCAAAAAGCTGAAAGCGCCCGCCTGCGCAGTAATGACCTTTGCTCGCTGCTGTCGCGGCTGGCACGCCGAGCCAGGGGCACTCAGGGCCGCCCAGGGCTTTGGCAAGGGGAAGGCGGAGGGAGGGAGAAACTAAGGTGTACTTTTGTTTTAAAGAAGTTTGCTGAAAATTTTTACAAATGCTAAATAAGAGGAGAAGGTTGAGTTTTGTTCTTTTTATTTTGTTTTGTTTTGTTTCTGAAAAGTATGCTTACTCTTTGTGCCACGCCAAACCCGGAGGAAAACGTTGGCACTGCATTATTATGCTGTGTATTCTGTAAAATGCCATCTATTTGCATGATCATGAGACGGTCAGGACATTTCTCCCCTATTGCACAAACCCCTTAGGAAAACTGTGGGCAGTTTAAGATTTTTCTAGTTTTATCCTGATTGGAAAAGATATTCATCCAGAGACATTATCTAAATCTGCGAAAGAATGAGGGCTGCTTGTTATGCGTCCTTCGTCTCCAGTAACGTGTGCCACCCAATTAGAAGCAATTTAAGCAATCAAGGCCGTTATGAGAGAAAGGGGTGTTAAAAATAGGTTTTCTATAGCCTCAGCACTCTAATTCGTAAGAAAATCTAAAATTACATATGTATCATTTCTTTACATGAAATAAATATATAATTCCAGTGTCTCCTGTTCGCTCTTTTTTCCTCCATGGTCCCTCCCCCATCGCCTGCCTTCCTTTTGGAAATTCATAACAGAAGCGAAATGTAAAGCTCCGATGAAGAAAAGGGACTAGGGTTCCTAAAAAGTCTTTCTGAGACCAAAAGAGAGGATCTGCTTGGGTCTTGGCCCAGACTTTCCCCGGGCTCCTCGCTGTTGTAGCGCCCTTGGTAGTGGTTGCTCTCTGACTTCCAATCCGTGGTGAGCGGAAAAATCCCAGAAGTAATGCCCAGAGCGGAGGGACCCCACTCCTGGAATCGAGCTATATGACCCCAGGGCTCCCGGGGGTCAAGGGCTGGCCGACGGAGACGGTGCGCTCTGGTCACTCGAGGCAAATCAGGATAGATGCTGACACACGCGTACATCTTGGGCGTTAGGGGTGCAGAAAAAGGGCAAAGAGGGTGTGTTGGGATAAAGAAGGTAAATAAAACAGGTACATGTTTCCAAACAGAACGGGAAAAGTAGAAATCAAAAAAGTAAATCAAAACAATAGACCGCAAAGCAATGTCCTCTAGCAGACACAAGAATGCAGAACTAGGGTGTGCCACTTCCCACGCATTTCCCGCGTTCCCACCGGGCCTGCGCGGGAGGAGGGGGTCCCGGATCAGGGGCAGGTGCGGGAGTGGCTGACTCTCGCGCTTCTTCCCCACCCCCGCCGAACCTGGCCCTCCCAGAACTTCGATTTGAGAGGCAGTTTTATCCTCCCCAGCTCTCCCCAGAGAGCTTTAGAGAGCCAGAGAGAGCGGGTCAGGAAACGGACCGAAGCGAAGCTGTCAGAACTTCCAGGAAGCGAAGGGCCAGTCCCCGTGCTTCCTGCAGGCAACGGGTCCGGAGTTTTTTATACCTTTGGCCACGCGGGCCCTAGTTCTCTGCAGCGAGTTGTGCTCAAAGCCAAACGTCTAGGACCTGAACCCTGAAAGCCCTGGCAGGGTGTGGGGGGCGGAGAGGAGTAGCACCCTGAGCCTAACTCTGGGCCCAGAGTGGCAGGAGGTCGCCCCTGCACTCACGAGCCTACAACAGCTGTCTCCAGAGGGCTGAAGGCCTCCAGAGTGGGAATTAATCACGTGGTAGTAACACCCTTCAGAACCCAGTCTTCTGGAAGGAGCTTAAGGTCAAAACAACATTCCCTTTCCAAAACTTCTAAGGGTAGAACATGAGTGAAATGCGGACGGTTCTTGTCTTAGAGGTGCCACTGTTTTCCAAAACAATAGAAGTTCCAGAGGAGGCAGCGATGCCTCAACAGGACAAGCTGAGGATCAATGTCTGGGTTTGTCAGAGTGTGAGCCACAGACCAACTTACCACAAAAGCAGAGGCAGACGCCAGGGCCCCTCTCCACCCGCGGGCGATTCTTCACAGAAGGTTCTCATACACAGCTATGAAACTACTGCAATATTAAAATCCTTCATAATAGCACCTAATTTATTTCCTATTTGTTCTGCTTGTTGGTATCTGTTTCATGAACTGAAACCATTTGATTTTTAGCAAATTGATCAATTTAATAATTCAGAAATTATTTCTATTTTCAAATAATCTTCTCTGGAAAGTAATGATGAAATTTTTTTCTTGAATTTAAAGCTTCATGAAAATTTCTTTGAAAAAATAAATATACTCTATTTCTACATAATTGAATTAGAAATAGGTGACATTTTAAAATATACAGATATTAAGAATATTTATGCTAATGAGGTTTTCTGATTTGATAAATATAGTTACAAGCATTTCTTCATTTAATTCTTCCTTTTGCTACCTAATGCCCTAATATGTTAGGGTAGAAATCAGAATAGATATTATTGACAAGTAATGGTACCCTTTAAAAAGTTAAATTTGTCCTTTAAATCTACTCTTTTCATATACCACTTTGAAAGTTTAGTACACACATACACTTATATGCATAAAATATAATATAGCATTTTCTCTGCTATAAACTAGCTGGGTGAACTTAATGAAGTCTTTTGTCCTTACTGGGTCTTGGCTTTGTTAATTTTGGGAGATTGAACTAAATAATCTACAGTTCAAAAACTGTAGAGTTTATGAAATATTTTACTTCAATATATTTTGCAGTTATATAAAATTATAGGACAATATTAATATCAAAATAAATATTTTCCTATTTTATACAAATAGTCTATATTTAAACTGCTACTCTATGTAACACTCTATGTTTTAACTGTCTAAGAGAACTTTTAACCTGATCCATCACCCCTAACAGTCTAAGGGTCCATGAATGTACAGGAAGGATCATAAAGAATTTTGTATCTTTATGCATATATCTACACTTCTGTAAATGAGGTATAACTTTCACTAAATTCCCAAAGTGATTCATGATTCTAAAAAGTTTAAGAACAAGTGATCTACACTGGAAGCATTTATGAACAAAAACACAACAACCACCCCAGCAATCCTTGCATATGCCTTCCTTTGCATGTACGAAAGGGTTGGTTCTTAAAGTAATTTAAGGGCACCAAATGTTATGTGAACTTCTACAATAGCACCTGATCTAGTTGTGGAAATGAAGAAGTCAGGAATGGTGTTATCTATAAGAACTGTATGCCCCTAAAAAGAGCTTAAATTTTTCCTCCAGCTATTGAAGTTAGTGAATTAATACCTTTGATAATTTTACAACTTTCTCTGGAAGACAGCTAGTTTATTTCAGCAATTATGAGAATCAGAAACTATGCAGAGAAACTATGCAGACAGTCTCTGAGACTGTCCTTGAAATTTCTTTTTGTCCAACAATAAAGAATTTTTTCTCAGCTCTTTTCCTCCTCTCCCCCCATCCCTCCTCTATTCCCAATATCCAGTCCACATTTAGGACCATTTTTCCAGACTGACATGAGCTTATTTAGTCTGAGCAACATTTTCAGGGCTCATCAGCAGCAAATTACACCAACAAATTTTTTTTTTTTTCAGTTTGGCCCCAAGTCTATGAAATTAATTTCTATGTCAACCATTACAACACTTCCCTTGGAAATATCAGTGACTGCACAAGCCACAGACAGATCAAGTGTAGGTGCTCCATCATCTGAATGGGGTTGGGTTATGTTTTCAATTGGAACAAGGTATTAAGTGATTAAACTGTGCCAGCAGACATAGCACTTTTATCAAGCCCTTTTCTTTCCAAGCAGGCACAGGGATAGTCAATCTCTGGCCCTGAAAGTCTCCAAGGAAAACTTGGAATGCTTCAGGAAATCATGTTTGCAATTAAAGCACGGGCATTTTTCTCCTCATCACAGAATAAAAGCTGAATACCATTTTTGAAACTTTACCTTTTTTTTTTTTTTTTTTTTAAATTTCAATAAGCTGCTTAAGATCCTCCTATTCATTGACAGGATTTTTGGCACCATTCTGCTGCACTAGTTCACAACCATTTAATTGCTAAATGTTAACAGATTACAAGTGACTTAACAGAGGCACATTCAGAATTCCAGACATCATTATCTTAATTCCTACCACAGCCATATTCACACAAGACAGAAGATTAAATACCAATTGGGCACCATATTTTGCTTGCCCTTTTGTTGACAGAGGTAGAACGCTGGTATGTCTTCACCTTATTTCCATCAGCATACCTGGCACAAGGCTCAGAGAATAAGTGAATCAGTAAATGAATGAATGAATATGCAGGCTACGGACTTCCCTGGTGGCACAGTGGTTAAGAATCTGCCTGCCATTGCAGGGGACATGGGTTTCAGCCCTGGTCAGGGAAAATCCCTCATGCTGCAGAGCAACTAAGCCCATGTGCCACAACTACTGAGCCCATGTGCCACAACTACTGAAGCCAGCAAGCCCAGAGCCCATGCTCTGCAACAAGAGAAGCCACCGCAATGAGAAGCCCACGCACCACAACAGAGAGTAGCCCCCGCTGGCTGCAACTAGAGAAAGCCCGTGTGCAGCAACAAAGACCCAACGCAGCCAAAAAAAAAAAAAAAATACAGGATACCTAATATCTATTTGACTACTTGGAACCATAGGAGAAGTGGCAGTTTTTTAGTGATTCCTATAATGGGTCCTTTATTATAAGTGCTCTTACATGAAAAATACAAAACAAACACAACAAGATACTAAATACGTATCATAAATCTGAAATAAAATTGTTAAGCTCTTCATTATCATAAAATTCTTTTTAAGTCTTCCAACTGATGGAAATGGGGTAAGTAAAATCTAAACTTCCTTGGGAAGATCAGGAGGTTATAGTGTCAGGCACTGTTCTTAGCGCTTTGTGTGGATTATCTCATTCCATCTCCCAGGAAAACCTCTGAGATATGGACTATTATGACCATTTTACAGGTGAGGAAATTGAAGCCCAGAGCGGGGAACTTACTGCTCAGCATCGTATGATGCTGACGACTGGTCTATGCTGGAGCCAAGATTCAAATAGAGGCAGTTTGATTACAGAGACAGAGCTCTTAACCATTAGATGGTACCTAACACAAAACAGTGTTAAATTGATGCTCATATAATTTGTTGAAAGAAATATACAAACAAGAGAACTAAATAAATACTCAGAAAAAGAGCAGGTACTTGCTTCCAAGAATCCAAAGATTACACTTATATTGCTAATGGCAAATAGGTAGATAGGTAGGTAGGTAGGTAGGTAGGTAGGTAGGTAGGTAGACAGGCAGCATAGCATGGACTGGAGAGTCAGGTGAGCTGGGTTCACATCCTATACCCCCCATCCTCCCCACAGCATGTGGGATCTTAGTTACCCCCAGTGACTGAACCCATGCCCCCTGCAGTGGAAGTTCAGAGTCCTAACCATTGGACCACCAGGGAATACCCTGGATTCACATCCTTAACTCTCCATTTTTTGACTGTGAGACCTTGGGCTCAGTTATCTCTGAGGCTCACTTCTTCAACTGTAAATTGGCATTAAAAATACTAAGCCCATGGAATTGTAATGAATAAACATAATGGATACAAAATACTTGATATGAGTATATAATAAATGTCAGTTATTATTATGTAGACATAAAGACTGAATTGTATCCTAATTGCAGCTCTATTTTGAAAATTGAAATGACAATATTCAGTTAGGTTAGGCTCCCCTAGCTACTTCTACAATATCCCATGTTTTTTAACATTCTGATATTTTCATAGAATGTTACACTTAATATCTTCTGTTACACTTAACATGAAACCAAACAGTTATGTTCTTTGTATGTCAGAGATAAATTTGCAAACAATCTCCCTGCCTCCTACTAAAAGTATTATCTTGGAAGTGTTAAGAATATCTCATCTGGAAGAGGCCTGAAATATAAGGAAGATTTGTGCAAGGGCATGAAGGAGCTTGAAAGGAAAGTAGACAGTCTTCTTAATCTGGTCATTAATTTTCCTGCAAGAAGAGCTCTCTCTGCGCCTTATTTATTTTTTTATTATATTTATTTAATTATACAATACTTACTTATTTTATTTTTTATTTATTTTTTTGCCATATGGCAGGGCTCGTGGGATCTTAGTTCCCTGACCAGGGATTGAACCCGGGCCCTTGGCAGTGAAAGTGCCGAGTCCTCACCACTGGACCACCAGGGAATTCCCATAATATTTTAAATTTTTAATCAAAGTAAAGCATATGCATGGTTTTAAAAAATAGTATAGAATGACTTAAAATGAAAAGCCACAGTCTCCTCCACTAACTTTCTCTACTTCCATTATAGCCCCTCATAAAGAATAACTTTAAATATTTTAAGCTCTTTCTGGTTGTTCTTTTGCCAGTGATTACCACCATATTGTTAAATGTTTATACATCTACCATTGGGAAATGCAAATATAGGTTACTATCCCACACCTTTTCCCAATATAGTTTCATCACTATTTTTTAGTTTCTACATTGCTTGCCTTTTAAATTCTAAATAATACATTTTCACCTGTATTTCTTGATACAACCTCAGACAATATCCTTTGATTTCACAATTTAGCTCTCCTCCCATCTTTCACCACCCAATTAGCATTCTTCGTATTTACCTTAACAAAATTGATGACATTACATTCTGCTTTTTTAATTCATAAAATTAAGTTTATGAACATTCTTTTTTTTTTTTTTTTTTTTGCGGTACGCGGGCCTCTCATTGTTGTGGCCTCTCCCATTGCGGAGCACAGGCTCCGGACGTGCAGGCCCAGCGGCCATGGCTCACGGGCCCAGCCGCTCCACGGCCTGTGGGATCTTCCCGGACCGGGGCACGAACCCGTGTCCCCTGCATCGGCAGGCGGACTCTCAACCGCTGCGCCACCAGGGAAGCCCTAATTGTCTTTTTCTGTTTCTGAAATTCCTATTTGTTGGGAGTTGGTTTTTGAGATTAATTCTTTCTCCCTCACATTTTCATTATTTTTTCCATTTATTTTTCTACTTGTTTTACTTTCTTTTAAATTAAATTTACTTAATTTTATTATTCAACCAATTGATTTTTTTTTAGTCTGATAATCACATTTTTAGAATTTTTAAAAATTTTTATTATTATTTATTTTATGTATTTATTTTTGGCTGCGTTGGGTCTTCGTTGCTGTGCGTGGGCTTTCTCTAGTTGCAGTGCACGGGCTTCTCATTGCAGTGGTTTCTCTTGTTGCAGAGCACGGGCTCTAGGCGCCGGGCTTCAGGAGTTGTGGCTCGCGGGCTCTGGAGCACAGGCTCAGTAGTTGTGGCTCACGGGCTTAGTTGCTCTGTGGCATGTGGGATCTTCCCTGACCAGGGCTTGAACCCGTGTCCCCTGCATTGGCAGGTGGATTCTTAACCACTGCGCCACCAGGGAAGCCTTGATAATCACATTTTTAAATAGCAAGAACACTAACTTGATCTATAATTTCTTTTTCATAGCATCCTATTCTTTTATGGATGCATTACGTTTTCTAATCTTTCCGTGGTATGAATTAGAATTTTTAAGGGTTTTTTTGTGGCTGTTCTTCCTGAATTATCTGTTTCCTTCAGAATGTTGCCATCTCCCTGCCTGTTTCTCTTTTTTTTTAATGACTGGTTTTCTTGGCCTTTGTCACTTATATTGCTGGCTTTTCTCAAATGATTAGATACTTGTTTCTGTTTATTACTAGGAAATAGTAAAATGGCTCACTGGTAGCTCTCTGAACACTGGTAGAATCCTTTTTACTAGCAGTTCAATAAATGAAATGTGACTGGGCAGCTGGCCATTTTATTGAAGAACACACTCTTGCCATAATTCAAAGGCCTTGTTCTGGGGTGTCACTGCCTGCACTCTGACAATTTCTCTTGTGGAGGCTCTTCATTGTATTTGCATGAGAAAGGTATAATTTCCTGTACTCTATACACTGGGGTGGGGGCTTTGATGGTATATATAATCAATTAAATGCCTGTTTTTAGTCACACATCTCACCTCCATCCCCCCTCACACCTGCAGTTTCTGAGTTCTGAGCCTTCCAGGGTTCCACAGGGCAGACTGGCCCCGTTTTTGCCTGATTCACTTCAGCATATATTCTAGCTAGTGGATGCTTCTTTCCTGGTACATCAGTTGCCACTCCTGCATCTGTTTTTCAGATTCTAGAACGTTTCAAAATCTCTCTTTTGCTATTAGACTCTTATGTCCTTTAGTTTATACTTTTAAAGATGATTTTCTATAATTTATTAATGTTTTAGGAGGGTCAAACTGCCATACTGAGTCAGAAGCTTATGTTTAAAAATTTAAAAGCTTTTTTATATTGCTTATACTTATTTCATACTACACCTGATTTATTGCTTTTTATTGGCAGTTTCTATTTAATCATGAACCCGAGTTTAATTTACAGTATAAATTGGAAAGAAAGTTAGTTCTAAGACACAATCTCTGATGATTTAAATGACCAAACATAACTCTTTCTTTTTCAAATTTATGCTTCATAATATAAAATGGATATGAAGTGTTTATTTCTAGGGGGTCCTATGTTAGTGTTAAGAGCCTAGAAAAGACAATGTTGGATTTATTGAAATTTAATTATACCACACATATTTCAAAAGCTACTTAAAGAAACTAGAAAATCCTACTTGTAGCAAAAGCATACACACCAACAGTTGGCATTCCATTACTAGACAGATGTAAGTTTGCTTATCAACAAACAGAGAATACTGGATCCTTCCTCAAAAGTAACTCCAGTACCATGACAATGGTCACAGCAGTTTACTTGATACTACAAATGACACACATTCTTTGACCCTCATTCACTTATTCACTTTACAGATCAGCTCCACAGGGATTGTGGTCACATCTATTTTTCACTTGTGCATCTCCAGTGCCTAGCATAGCTCTTGCACATTGTGGTCAACTGATAAACATGCATCAAGTAAACGCTGAATGAACTATGTGTCCAGATGAGATCCTAAAACTGACAATCCGTTTTGGGAAATTAGATGTATTACGATGTATTAGGAATAAGAGTCTGCAGTGTGTGATATATGTTATAGGGGTCACCTGAGCAAGTGCAATAATAGGCATTCAAAGAAGGGAAAGATTGCTTTAAGCCAGGATGATTGCAATATCAAGCAGAAAATGAGGGATAGGATTTTGATAGGTAGAAATAAGAAGGGAAGAGCTTTACATGGAATAAAGGGTTTAAGTCAAAATAATATCTAGCTTATAAAATGTTTGTAGTCATTCAATATATTTAACTTAAAAAACAAAAGCCTGACTTACAGAATTCAAAAGTAATAGTTTCATAAAGAAGCACTGAATACAGATCAGATTTTCTTTCTTAGATCAAAGTTACTGAATCGACATTTAGACATAATCATCTTGGTATATAAAACCACATTCTTGAGGCAAGGTTAAAGAGCTTCATATCACATCTGCTTGGCTTTGGGGCTGAATTAAAATATACTACTAATTCAATATGCAAATGTCCCTTATAGTTTTTTGTCTGCTTTTGAAAGAAGGACAAAATCTCTCATTCCTGATTATTTTACTAAGTTTTGGCAGTTTCAATTTGTAGCTCTTAAATTTTCTTAATGAAAACAGAATGCCTGGATATTTTAATATTTGTTTACAAATATCCAGGTGCTTGCACGTTAATCATATAAAACAGAGTGGATCAGGCAGAACTAAATGAATCTGGCTGAAATTCCTCAACCAAGCACTGCCCACAACAGACTATGACGTTCAGCTGGGTGGGTGCGCACACTTGCAACGGTATTTATTATCTGGGGCCCATCTGGAGCAGAGTTGGGAGTCACCATCAATTTTGATTTTCTGATAAGAGAAAGCACATCTCAAAAAAGCTATATTCTAACATGTTAAGTCCTCTCCTAAAAGGGGTACATTATGCTTTTAAATAAAATGAATGATCAACAGTGTGGTGGTAAAAAGCATACTGGTGAGATAAGTCTTGAAAATGTGGACTCTCACCTCAGCTCTGGCAAGAATCACCTATGTGAGGTAACCAAGATTTTTCAAGCACTCTTAATGTTACCGACTACTCACATACTAGAGAGCTACTAAAGGCCACCCTCCCCCCATCCCACTGCTGAACTGGTTATGCCTTGGAACTGACTTCTCTGCATTTAGTTTTGTCCCGATTTAAGATTACCTTCTCCTTAATGAACTAGCTGAGTTCTATCAATACAACTCTAGCTCTAAAGAAATTAAATGTTGTCCCATTTACAGCCATCACATGGAGAAGTCATGTACTTTTCAGGACATCTCAGCTGTGTAAATCCATTTTAAAAGGCAGAATTATACACGTGCTTTAGCGGAACCCCACATTACAAGTCAACATCTAAAGCACCTGGTCATTTTAAATTTCAAAGATTATGCCTATTTTTCCTACTTTACATAAGCAGGGCTTACTGTTGCTCTAAGCATGTAAATCAAAGTCCAGCAAAATAGTGTAAGCTAATGGCAAAGCAGAAAAGTATCATTAAAACCTGCTATTACAAAGTTACTCTCTCAAAAGTACCAACTATTTAAACATTAGTCTCCATGCGTCTCAAAGGGACTAAAAGGGTCATCTTCTCATCTTTCAGTGTCTCAGCCACCTTGCCCACTCTTATCTCACTTATTTTCCACTCCACATATACCTACACCCATTCAGACACTAGTATTCCAGTAGATTTTTAGACCAACAGTTTATAATTCTGGCAAAGCCATAAAACAACAGAAGGCTGCTCTGGAGTTTGCAGCACTGCCAAAATGACACCCATGTGTGAGCTCTTCTTTTGTGGCATGCAAGTCTCCAGAACAGAGGCTCTGCTACTGTTAGCAATGCAGTATCTCTGGGGGGAACACTCAGAGCCCCCAAGTGTAAAGGAGCTACACCTGGGAAGATTATGAGAGCATCTGGAGGCTGTGCATAGTACTAAAAGCTCTGCCGAATTGTTCCACTGCAGCTGCAGCCAGCAACAAATTGAAGCACTTTATAAAATTTGTAGCTCTTCAATAATTTTGAATCACTTTAAAGTGCTCATGCTCCAAACCATAAAGTCTTTCTTAACCATTGCAAGCTTATGAAAGGCACATCATCAAAATGACAGTAATCAACTCCTTCAATTTTAGGTGTGAAATTGTTCTATGTTTTTTCTCCTTGTTTTCGTTGTTCACCAAGTGCCAAAAGAAAAAAAAAATGGTCATAAGGACACAATGTAAAAAATCTCCATTTTTCAACAGCACCAAGTAATCAAAATTCTAAGAAGTTCTCAGATTAAGAAATATTCAATTTTAGGTAAGATCCCTAAGGGGGGAGAAAGAGAGACAGAGAGAGAATTATATCTGTCCAGGATCCTAAATGAACAGAAAGAGGCAATTCACAGGTACAAAGAAGACTGTTGATGCAAGTTTTGGGGAATGCCCTTGAAATAACATGCTCCATTTGTCAGGGAAAGTAAGAGGTGGGATGACAAAGGAAATGGATTACGCACTTTATAGTGTATGAGTTTCTTTTTGAGTTAAAATAAATTTCCTATGGCTTAAACCACCAACTGAAGAACACTAAAACTCACGTTGACGCAATTTTCTAGTTTGCTTTTGTCTTTAAATTATTGAATTGATCCCATTCAGATTACGTCCTTCTAGATAATGGATTATATCAGCCCTGGTTCAAACTTGTTCACTACCAAACCAAGTAAATCCACACATTACTTTCTAAGTGAAGGTGTTGCACCAGACTAGTGTAATGTCTTCCATTTCCTGGGACAGCTAGAAATTATCTTAGAAACATTCTATGTCCAGTTTCAGCACAACTCAAATTTAGTTCACTTGAAAGCATGCATTAAAATGAACATATCCTTACAAATATGAGGTTGTAGTGACACATCACTTCTGCTCACTACTCTAGCTCACCCTAGTTGGCAGAACTAGTCACATGGCCCTGCCTAACTGCCAGAGAGAGCTGGGAAGTATGGGAGAGCACTTACATATTTGAGAAGCAGTAAATATCTCTGCCACGGGTTCTACCCAAAACAGAGCAGATGTACCCAACTAATTTTTTAAATCATACCAAGTTTTTATACAGAGCTTACTCTCAAGTCTAAGATGACCTTTTTTTTTTTTTCCAAACATAACATTTGTTGAACCTTATTTTTCCTTCCTTTATTTATATAGTTGGTGGAACTAGGAGCAGATTTTTTCTCATCTAAACAAGAGCTCAAATTCATAAGGGCAAAACACAAGCAAGCTTTTATTCTTTTGAGTCCTGGTGTGCAATGGACTATGTTCTTCCCCAATTTTATGTAGAAATCCTAACTCCCAATGTGATAGGAGGTGGGGCTTTCGGGAGGTGGTGATTAGGTCCTGAGAGTGGAACCCTCATGAATGGGATTAGTGCTCTTATAAAAAAGATCCCAGAGATCTCTCTTGTCCCTTTCCTCCCAAGTGTGCGCTAGGACACAACTCAAAGACAGCTGTTTGCAACACAATGTGGGCATTCTGATCTCAGACTACCAGCCTCCAGAACCATGAGAAATAAATTTCTGTTGTTTATATATGGCCACCCAGTCTATGGCATTCTGTTATAGCAGCCCAAACTAAGACACACTGGGAAAGAAACAGATCTCTAGATGAAGGGTCTGGCTTCTTCCCACTGCAGGTCAGCTGGTGTTCACACCACTGGTAAGAAAGGGGGATGAACTTGTTCCACAGCCTGTGGAGCCTGAGAGAACATGACCCTTCCTTGTCTAATCAGGGAAAGAGTACTGCCTTCAGCACATCAGCAGGTATGACAGGCTTGGGCCACCAAGGAAAGAGGGCCCTCAAACCTTCTCTATTTACAAGCCTGCTGAGTATAGCTCTGGCTCTTAACTAGAAGTTGATTTGCCCAAACCCAAGTAATCTACCACTGCTATGAAAATATATAGCTAACAAGCCAATAACACATATTATATATACAGTATTGGGGCCTTAATTTAAACTAATAACCCAGTTGCTTCAGACAGCTTTGTATTTATGACTTGACATATTTCAATTAATTTAAGAGACATTTCAACAACAGAAGAAAACCTTTTCAAAGCAGCGTTTGGATTTGGGCCTCCGAACCCCCCAAAAAATCAACAGCCAACATTTACCAACCCAAAAGCATGTAATTTTTTTGGATCAAAAAATAACATTGATTTGACAAGGCTAACACACTTGAGTAGAACAGACTGATGTAGTAAAACTGTTCCATGTATAAGTGAGTTTTCATGTGAATTAGTGTGAACCTAAGAATGTAGTGGGAAACAGCTACTATACAAGTTGCAAAGAGCTCCAGGGGTTCTCAACTACGGGTAGGGTGCCTTCCTAGGAGGCAGCTAGAAACGTATAGGAGTTCTTTGTTTTTTGCTCTTCAGTTATCCCAAGTTTTTCTTTTTAGCAGGGGACCTTCAGTGGCAATAGTGAGTGGGGAGTCAGGGATACCAAATATCTTGCAGTGTGTGGACAATCCTACAATAAAGCATTTCCTGCCAAAGGTACTGAGCTAAACAAATGCAAAAACTTAGGATAAAAGAAATCAAGCATGGACTCTTATATTCTTCTTCCAATGAAGCAGAACTCTATCACATACCCAGAGAAATGCAGATTAGTCTCGAAAAAGATAAAATGCATCAAGAGATTGGAGAAATGTGAGAAAAAAGTTAATAACATCTTAAGTTAGTTTTTATTCAGACATTTAAAAAGTAATCTTTGATCCCCTCCTCTTCTCGAATGCGAAGCATTAGGTGGGCTGAGCAAGACAGACATCCATGCTGGGAAGAGGGGGCTCTGCCATTGTCAGTATATATCAAAAATAAATGAAAATAAATATAATTGCATTTGTGTATATGTACGTTTTCGTGTCTGTCTGTGTGCACGCACTCATACTCCTATATTCCATAGCTCTATCCATTGTCCACTGAGAGGGCTTGGGAATGACGACAATCCAAAAGCAATAAACACAACTAAATGCTCATCTCATGGTTTCTAAATACCATTCCCCACCAAAATAAACCAGGATTTCTTAGAGAAATGATTGATACCAGAGTAGGGAAAGTATGAGTCTGGTATATCTTGCTGTGCCAGAGTGTAAGGGAGCTCAAAGAATGATGGGGACGTGTCAAAGGTCAGAGAAGCCAGCTTGAAGAAACTTTCACTGGCAACATCTGGAACAATGAGTATCAAAATATGTAACAGAGGGCTTCCCTGGTGGCGCAGTGGTTGAGAGTCCGCCTGCCGATGCAGGGGACGCGGGTTTGTGCCCCGGTCCGGGAAGATCCCATATGCCATGGAGCGGCTGGGCCCGTGAGCCATGGCCGCTGAGCCTGCGCATCCGGAGCCTGTGCTCCACAACGGGAGAGGCCACAACAGTGAGAGGCCCGTGCACCGCAAAAAAAAAAAAAAAAGTAACAGATAATGAGTGGCTCACTTAATAAACATGAGTCCATATGATTTAAATAATTAACGAATTATAAGTTTGGTGAGGACCAGGATATTTACAATGTTTCAAGGTACCTCTCCACAAAATACTTATTAATTACAAAAGGATAAAAACATCTTTACAGTGGCAGATATCACCTTAAGGGATTACAGAGAAAGTCATCAGGAACTATGTGTCAGCTGATAGGCAAGGCTCCACTTTTCTCATAATCCTGCCAAAGTTGAATAACCTGAATTTACTCATAAGGAAACATCAGACAAATCCAAACTGAAGGTCCTTATATAACCTAACTGGCAAATGATCTTCAAAATGGTTAAGGCCATGAAAGCTCAGAAAAGATTAAGGAGCTATTTCAGACTAAAGGGCATGACAACTAAACTCAGTGGATGATTCTGCACTGGATTACATACAGGACATCATTGGGACAAGGGGCAAAACTGACTGTGGTCTAAAGTTTAGATAGAAGTCACATATCAATATCAAATTCCTGATTTTGATGGTTGTATTATTATACAGGAGAATGTCTTTGGCAAAGAAACACTGAAGTATTAGTGAGTGAGGGGGCATTTTATGAGCAATTTACTACGAAATAGTTCAGCAAATTAAAAACAAAACAAAACAAAACATGCCCTTTGTTCTGTACTCAAAACTGTGATGTAAATTTAAGAGTCTCAAAATAACTAACAGTAATAATAATCTTTCTTTTTTGAAGGGTTTGTTATAAATCAGGCTATTTGCTAAGTCCTAGGAATAATACAGGAGCAGGAAAAAAACCCTCAGTTCCCGCCACTTAGTGCTTATAGTCTGGCAGGGAAAGCAAGAGTTCAACAAGTAATTATAAGTGCAAGAGAGGAAGCTGTTCAACTGTAGAGACTGAAGGAAGGTCCCCCCTAAGAAGGTGATCTTTATGCTAAGAATATAATGATGTACAGGATTAGCTGGGTGATGGGTGAAATGTGTACTGTGGGGCATGAAAATTTTGGACTTTGGCAACAGGTATCACTGGTATGATATAGCTGTGTAAAAATCACCAGACATGCAGTGAAACTGATTATTTACAATGTTCACCATCAATACCAAAGGACTTTAAAGTGTAGAAACCAATAATTTAAGCTCTTCAATAAATGATTAAAATGAATTTGAGATATGATTATTGTTTAACAATAATAATGTGTAAAGAGTAGATTAAATTTTAAAAGAAAAATATGCTATAACATCTTGATTTTAAATAGCTCCTGCCCTCAAAGGAATTCAACATATTTTCACTTATTAGTCAAATTTTAAGCATTATTGTTAGGGAGTGGTTTATCTATACTATTTTATACTTGGGGAAA